>NC_054477.1:166784232-167384232 GCF_017639515.1 Carcharodon carcharias | reverse complement strand
TGATTTTTTAGCCCTCGTGGTGTGGTTGTTTGAGACCTGGTGGTCTTCGTATTTGAGATCTGGTGCTATTAATGTTTGAGAACTGGTGCTCTTGGTGTTTGAGACTTGGTTGTCTTGGTGTTTGAGACCTTGTGCTCTTGTTGTTTGAGACCTGGTGCTCTTGATGTTATAGAGCTGGTACATTTGATATTTGAGACCTGGTTGTCTTGGTTTTTGAGACATGGTGCTCTTGGTGTTTGAGACCTGGTGCTCTTGGTGTTTGAGACCTGCTGCTCTTGATGTTTAAGACCTGGTGCACTTGATGTTTGAGACCTGATTTTCTTGGTGTTTGAGACCTGGTGCTCTTGGTGTTTGAGACTTGGCACTCTTGATTTTTTAGCCCTCGTGGTGTTGTTGTTTGAGACCTGGTGGTCTTCGTATTTGAGATCTGGTGATATTAATGTTTGAGAACTGGTGCTCTTGGTGTTTGAGACCTGGTTGTCTTGGTGTTTGAGACCTGGTGCTCTTGGTGTTTGAGACCTGGTGCTCTTGATGTTTGAGACCAGGTACACTAGATGTTTGAGACCTGGTTGTCTTGGTTTTTGAGACATGGTGCTCTTGGTGTTTGAGACCTGGTGCTCTTGGTGTTTGAGACCTGCTGCTCTTGATGTTTAAGACCTGGTGCACTTGGTGTTTGAGACGTGATTGTCTTGGTGTTTGAGACCTGGTGCTCTTTGTGTTTGAGACCTGCTGCTCTTGGTTTTTGAGACCTGGTGCTCCTGGTGTTTGGGGTCTGGTGCTCTTGATGTTTGAGCCCTGGTTCTCTTGATGTTTGAGACCTGTTGATCTATGCGTTTGAGACCTCGTTGTCCTGGTGTTTGAGTGCCGGTGCCCTCGGCGTTTGAGACCTGGTTCTCTTGGTGGTTGTAACCTGCTTCACTTGCTGTTTTATACCTGGTGCTCTTGTTGTTTGCGACCTGTTAGTCTTTGTGTTTGAGAAGTGGTGCTCTTGTTGTTTGAGACCTGATGCTCTTGGTGTTTGAGACCTGCTGCGCTTAGTGTTTGAGACCTGGTTGTCTTTGTAGCTGAGGCCTGGTGCTCTTGGTGTTTTAGAACTGGTGATCTTGGTGTTTGAGGCATGGTTGTCCTGGTGTTTGAGGGCTGGTGCTCTTGGTGTTTGAGACCTGGTACACTTGGTGTTTGAGAACTAGTGCTCTTCGTGTTTGAGACCTCGTGCTCTTGGTGTTTGAGACCTGATGCTCTTGGTGTTTGAGACCTGGTGCTCCTGGTGTTTGACACGTAGTTGTCTTGGTATTTTAGACCTGGTGTTCTTGGTGTTTGAGACCTGGTGCTCTTGGCGTTTGAGACCTGGTTGTCTTGGTGTTTGAGACCTGTTGCTCTTGGCGTTTGAGACCTGCTGATCTTGGTGTTTCGGACGTGGTTGTCTTGGTGTTTGAGATCTGGTGCTCTTGGTGTTTGAGTCCTGCAGCTGTTGGTGTTTGAGACCTGGTGCTCTTGGTGTTTGAGACCTGGTGATCTTGGTGTTTGAGAGCTGGTGTTCTTGGTGTTTGAGACCTCGTTTTCTTTTTGTTTGAGAGCTGGTGCTCCTGGTGTTTGAGAACTTGTGATTTTGGCGTTTGAGACCTGGTTGTCTTGGTTATTTAGAGCTGCTTCTATTGGTTTGTGAGAGATGGTGCTATTGGTGCGTGAGACCTGGTGATCCTGTTGTTTGTGACCAGGTGATTTTGGTGTTTGAGACCTGGTGCTCTTGATTTTTTAGCCCTCGTGGTGTTGTTGTTTGAGACCTGGTGGTCTTGGTATTTTAAGATCTGGTGCCATGAATGTTTGAGAACTGGTGCTCTTGGTGTTTGAGACCTGGTGCTCTTGATTTTTGAGCCCTGGTTCTCTTGATGTTTGAGAACTGTTGATCTTTGCGTTTGAGACCTCGTTGTCTTGGTGTTTGAGTGCTGGTGCCCTCGGCGTTTGAGACCTGGTTCTCTTGGTGGTTGTAACCTGCTTCACTTTTTGTTTGAGACCTGGTGCTCTTGTTGTTTGCGACCTGGTGTTATTGGTGTCTGAGCCCTGGTGGTCTTGTTGTTTGAGACCTGGTGGTCTTGGTGTTTGAAATCTGGTGCTCTGGGTGTTTGAGAGCTAGTGCTCTTGGTGTTTGAGACCTGGTACACTTGGTGTTTGAGACCTGGTTGTCTTGGTGTTTGAGACATTTTGCTCTTGGTCTTTGAGACCTGTTACACTTGGTTTTTGAGCACTGGTGGTCTTGGTGTTTGAGACCTCGTGGTCTTGGTGTTTCAGATCTGGTGTTATTGGTGTTTGAGAACTTGTGCTCTTGTTGTTTCAGACCTGGTTGTCTTGGTGTTTGAGACCTGGTCCCTTGGTGTTTGAGACCTGGTGCTCTTGATGATTGAGACCTGGTACCCTTGGTGATTGAGACCGGGTTCTATTGATTTTGAGACCTGGTGCTCTTGGTGTTTGAGATCTGGTGCTCCTGGTGATTGAGACGTGGTTGTCTTGGTATTTTAGACCTGGTGCTCTTGGTGATTGAGACCTGGTGCTCTTGGTGTTTGAGACCTGGTACACTTGGTGATTGAGGCCTGGTTGTCTTGGTTTTTGAGACATGGTGCTCTTGGTTTTTGAGATCTGGTTGTCTTGGTGTTTGAGACCTGGCACTCTTGATTTTTTAGCCCTCGCGGTGTTGTTGTTTGAGACCTGGTGTTCTTCGTATTTGAGATCTTTTGCTATTAATGTTTGAGAACTGGTGCTCTTGGTGTTTGAGACCTGGTTGTCTTGGTGATTGAGACCTGGTGCTCTTGGTGTTTGAGACCTGGTGCTCTTGATGTTTGAGACCTGGTACACTTGATGTTTGAGACCTGGTTGTCTTGGTTTTTGAGACATGGTGCTCTTGGTGTTTGAGACCTGGTGCTCTTGGTGTTTGAGACCTGCTGCGCTTGAAGTTTAAGACCTGGTGCACTTGGTTTTTGAGACCTGATTGTCTTGGTGTTTGAGACCTGGTACCCTTGGTGTTTGAGACCTGGTGCTCTTGATGTTTGAGACCTGGTACACTTGGTTTTTGAGCCCTGGTGCTATTGATTTTGAGACCTGGTGCTTTTGGTGTTTGAGACCTGGTGCTCTTGTTTTTTGAGACCTGTTGCACTTGGTGTTGGAGAGCTGTTGCTCTTGGTGTTTGAGACCTGCTGCTCTTGGTGTTTAAGACCTTGTGCTCTTCGTTTTTGAGTCTTGCTTGTCTTGGTGTTTGATACCTGGTGCTCTTTTTGTTTGAGACCTGGTGCTCTTGGTGTTTGAGCCCTGGTGCTCTTGGTGTTTGAGACCTGGTGCTCTTGGTTTTTGGGACCTGGTGGTCTTGATGTGTGAGATTTGGTGATCTTGGTGTTTGAGACCTGGTACACTTGCTTTTTTAGATATGGTTGTCTTGGTGTTTGAGATCTGGTGCTCTTGGTGTTTGAGACATGGTACATTTGGTGTTTGCGAGCTGGTGCTCTTGGTTTTTGAGACCTGCTGCTCTTGATGTTTAAGACCTGATGCTCTTAGTATTTGAGACCTGGTTGTCTTGATGATTGAGAACTGGTGCTCTTGCTTTTTGAGACCTGTTAGTCTTGGTGTTTGAGAAGAGGTGCTCTTGTTGTTTGAGACCTGATGCTCTTGGTGTTTGAGACCTGCTGCGCTTAGTGTTTGAGACCTGGTTGTCTTTGTATCTGAGGCCTGGTGCTCTTGGTGTTTTAGAACTGGTGATCTTGGTGTTTGAGGCATGGTTGTCCTGGTGTTTGAGAGCTGGTGCTCTTGGTGTTTGAGACCTGGTACACTTGGTGTTCGAGAACTAGTGATCTTCGTGTTTGAGACCTCGTGCTCTTGGTGTTTGAGACCTGATGCTCTTGGTGTTTGAGACCTGGTGCTCTTTATGTTTGAGACCTTCTGCTCTTGGTGTTTGAGACCTGGTGCTCCTGGTGTTTGACACGTGGTTGTCTTGGTATTTTAGACCTGGTGTTCTGGGTGTTTGAGACCTGGTGCTCTTGGCGTTTGAGACCTGGTTGTCTTGGTGTTTGAGACCTGTTGCTCTTGGCGTTTGAGACCTGCTGATCTTGGTGTTTCGGACGTGGTTGTCTTGGTGTTTGAGATCTGGTGCTCTTGTTGTTTTAGACCGGGTTGTCTTCGTGTTTGAGACCTGGTGCTCTTGGTGTTTGAGACCTGGTGATCCTGGTGTTTGAGAGCTGGTGTTCTTGGTGTTTGAGACCTCGTTTTCTTTTTGTTTGAGACCTGGTGCTCCTGGTGTTTGAGACCTTGTGATTTTGGCGTTTGAGACCTGGTTGTCTTGGTGTTTTAGAGCTGCTTCTATTGGTTTGTGAGAGATGGTGCTATTGGTGCGTGAGACCTGGTGATCCTGTTGTTTGTGACCAGGTGATTTTGGTATTTGAGACCTGGTGCTCTTGATTTTTTAGCCCTCGTGGTGTTGTTGTTTGAGACCTGGTGGTCTTGGTATTTTAAGATCTGGTGCCATGAATGTTTGAGAACTGGTGCTCTTGGTGTTTGAGACCTGGTTGTCTTGGTGTTTGAGACCTGGTGCCCTTGGTGTTTGAGACCTGGTGCTCTTGATGTTTGAGACCTGGTACACTTGGTGATTGAGACCTGGTTCTATTGATTTTGAGACCTGGTGCTCTTGGTGTTTGAGATCTGATGCTCCTGGTGATTGAGACGTGGTTGTCTTGGTATTTTAGACCTGGTGCTCTTGGTGATTGAGACCTGGTGGTCTTGGTTTTTGAGACATGGTGCTCCTGGTTTTTGAGATCTGGTTGTCTTGGTGTTTGAGACCTGGCACTCTTGATTTTTTTATCCCTCGTGGTGTTGTTGTTTGAGACCTGGTGGTCTTCGTATTTGAGATCTTTTGCTATTAATGTTTGAGAACTGGTGCTCTTGGTTTTTAAGACCTGGTTGTCTTGGTGTTTGAGACCTGGTGCTCTTGGTGTTTGAGACCTGGTGCTCTTGATGTTTGAGACCTGGTACACTTGATGTTTGAGACCTGGTTGTCTTGGTTTTTGAGACATGGTGCTCTTGGTGTTTGAGACCTGGTGCTCTTGGTGTTTGAGACCTGCTGCTCTTGAAGTTTAAGACCTGGTGCACTTGGTTTTTGAGACCTGATTGTCTTGGTGTTTGAGACCTGGTGCCCTTGGTGTTTGAGACCTGGGGCTCTTGATGTTTGAAACCTGGTACACTTGGTTCTTGAGCCCTGCTGCTATTGATTTTGAGACCTGGTGCTCTTGGTGTTTGAGATCTTGTGCTCCTGGTGATTGAGACGTGGTTGTCTTGGTATTTTAGACCTGGTGCTCTTGGTGATTGGGACATGGTGCTCTTGGTGTTTGAGACCTGGTACACTTCGTGATTGAGACCTGGTTGTCTTGGTTTTTTAGACATGGTGCTCTTGGTTTTTGAGATCTGGTTGTCTTGGTGTTTGAGACCTGGTGCTCTTGATTTTTTAGCCCTCGTGGTGTGGTTGTTTGAGACCTGGTGGTCTTCGTATTTGAGATCTGGTGCTATTAATGTTTGAGAACTGGTGCTCTTGGTGTTTGAGACCTGGTTGTCTTGGTGTTTGGACCTGGTGCTCTTGGTGTTTGAGACCTGGTGCTCTTGATGTTTTAGAGCTGGTACATTTGATGATTGAGACCTGGTTGTCTTGGTTTTTGAGACATGGTGCTCTTGGTGTTTGAGACCTGGTGCTCTTGGTGTTTGAGACCTGCTGCTCTTGATGTTTAAGACCTGGTGCACTTGGTGTTTGAGACCTGATTGTCTTGGTGTTTGAGACCTGGTGCTCTTGGTTTTTGAGATCTGGTTGTCTTGGTGTTTCACACCTGGCACTCTTGATTTTTTAGCCCTTTTGGTGTTGTTGTTTGAGACCTGGTGGTCTTCGCATTTGAGAACTGGTGCTATTAATGTTTGAGAACTGGTGCTCTTGGTGTTTGAGACCTGGTTCTCTTGGTGTTTGAGACCTGGTGCTCTTGGTGTTTGAGACCTGCTGCTCTTGATGTTTGAGACCAGGTACACTAGATGTTTGAGACCTGGTTGTCTTGGGTTTTGAGTCATGGTGCTCTTGGTTTTTGAGATCTGGTTGTCTTGGTGTTTGAGACCTGGTGCTCTTGATTTTTTAGCCCTCGTGGTGTGGTTGTTTGAGACCTGGTGGTCTTCGTATTTGAGATCTGGTGCTATTACTGTTTGAGAACTGGTGCTCTTGGTGTTTGAGACCTGGTTGTCTTGGTGTTTGAGACCTTGTGCTCTTGTTGTTTGAGACCTGGTGCTCTTGATGTTTTAGAGCTGGCACATTTGATATTTGAGACCTGGTTGTCTTGGTTTTTGAGACATGGTGCTCTTGGTGTTTGAGACCTGGTGCTCTTGGTGTTTCAGACCTGCTGCTCTTGATGTTTAAGACCTGGTGCACTTGGTGTTTGAGACCTGATTGTCTTGGTGTTTGAGACCTGGTGCTCTTTGTGTTTGAGACCTGCTGCTCTTGGTTTTTGAGACCTGGTGCTCCTGGTGTTTGGGGTCTGGTGCTCTATGCGTTTGAGACCTCGTTGTCCTGGTGTTTGAGTGCTGGTGCCCTCGGCGTTTGAGACCTGGTTCTCTTGGTGGTTGTAACCTGCTTCACTTGCTGTTTGAGACCTGGTGCTCTTGTTGTTTGCGACCTGTTAGTCTTTGTGTTTGAGAAGTGGTGCTCTTGTTGTTTGAGACCTGATGCTCTTGGTGTTTGAGACCTGCTGCGCTTAGTGTTTGAGACCTGGTTGTCTTTGTATCTGAGGCCTGGTGCTCTTGGTGTTTTAGAACTGGTGATCTTGGTGTTTGAGGCATGGTTGTCCTGGTGTTTGAGACCTGGTGCTCTTTGTGTTTGAGACCTGCTGCTCTTGGTTTTTGAGACCTGGTGCTCCTGGTGTTTGGGGTCTGGTGCTCTATGCGTTTGAGACCTCGTTGTCCTGGTGTTTGAGTGCTGGTGCCCTCGGCGTTTGAGACCTGGTTCTCTTGGTGGTTGTAACCTGCTTCACTTGCTGTTTGAGACCTGGTGCTCTTGTTGTTTGCGACCTGTTAGTCTTTGTGTTTGAGAAGTGGTGCTCTTGTTGTTTGAGACCTGATGCTCTTGGTGTTTGAGACCTGCTGCGCTTAGTGTTTGAGACCTGGTTGTCTTTGTATCTGAGGCCTGGTGCTCTTGGTGTTTTAGAACTGGTGATCTTGGTGTTTGAGGCATGGTTGTCCTGATGTTTGAGAGCTGGTGCTCTTGGTGTTTGAGACCTGGTGATCTTGGTGTTTGAGACCTGGTGCGCTTTGTGTTTGAGACCTTCTGCTCTTGGTGTTTGAGACCTGGTGCTCCTGGTGTTTGACACGTAGTTGTCTTGGTATTTTAGACCTGGTGTTCTTGGTGTTTGAGACCTGGTGCTCTTGGCGTTTGAGACCTGGTTGTCTTGTTGTTTGAGACCTGTTGCTCTTGGCGTTTGAGACCTGCTGATCTTGGTGTTTCGGACGTGGTTGTCTTGGTGTTTGAGATCTGGTGCACTTGTTGTTTTAGACCGGGTTGTCTTGGTGTTGGAGACCTGGTGCTCTTGGTGTTTGAGTCCTGCAGCTGTTGGTGTTTGAGACCTGGTGCTCTTGGTGTTTGAGACCTGGTGATCTTCGTGTTTGAGAGCTGGTGTTCTTGGTGTTTGAGACCTCGTTTTCTTTTTATTTGAGAGCTGGTGCTCCTGGTGTTTGAGAACTTGTGATTTTGGCGTTTGAGACCTGGTTGTCTTGGTGTTTTAGAGCTGCTTCTATTGGTTTGTGAGAGATGGTGCTATTGGTGCGTGAGACCTGGTGATCCTGTTGTTTGTGACCAGGTGATTTTGGTGTTTGAGACCTGGTGCTCTTGATTTTTTAGCCCTCGTGGTGTTGTTGTTTGAGACCTGGTGGTCTTGGTATTTTAAGATCTGGTGCCATGAATGTTTGAGAACTGGTGCTCTTGGTGTTTGTGACCTGGTGCTATTGATGTTTGAGCCCTGGTTCTCTTGATGTTTGAGAACTGTTGATCTTTGCGTTTGAGATCTCGTTGTCTTGGTGTTTGAGTGCTGATGCCCTCGGCGTTTGAGACCTGGTTCTCTTGGTGGTTGTAACCTGCTTCACTTGCTGTTTGAGACCTGGTGCTCTTGTTGTTTGCGACCTGGTTTTATTGGTGTCTGAGCCCTGGTGCTCTTGTTGTTTGAGACCTGGTGGTCTTGGTGTTTGAAATCTGGTGCTCTGGGTGTTTGAGAGCTAGTGCTCTTGGTGTTTGAGACCTGGTACACTTGGTGTTTGAGACCTGGTTGTCTTGGTGTTTGAGACATTTTGCTCTTGGTCTTTGAGACCTGTTACACTTGGTTTTTGAGCACTGGTGGTCTTGGTGTTTGAGACCTGGTGGTCTTGGTGTTTCAGATCTGGTGTTATTGGTGTTTGAGAACTGGTGCTCTTGTTGTTTCAGACCTGGTGGTCTTGGTATTTGAGAACTGGTGCTCTTGGTGTTTGAGACCTGGTACACTTGGTGTTTGAGAAATAGTGCTCTTGGTGTTTGAGACCTGGTGCTCTTGGTGGTTGAGACCTGCTGCTCTTGGAATTTGAGACCTGGTGATCTTTGTGTTTGGGTCCTGGCGGTCTTGGTGTTTGAGTCCCGGTACACTAGGTGTTTGATATCTGCTACTATTGGTGTTTGAGACCTGGTGATCTTGGTGCTTGAGACCTGGTGCTCTTGGTGTTTGAGACCTGTTGATTTTGGTCTTGGAGCCCTGCTGCTCTTCGTGTTTGAGAACAGGTGCTCTTGGTGTTTGAAACCTGGTGCTCTTGGTGTTTGAGACCTGATGATCTTGATGTTTCAGACCTGGTGCTCTTGGTGTTTGAGCCCAGGTTGTCTTGGTGTTTGAGAGCTGGTGCTCTTGGTGTTTGAAACCTGCTACTCTTGGTGTTTGAGACTTGGTGGTCTTGGTGTTTGAGGCCTGGTACGCTCGGTTTTTGAGACGTGGTACCCTTGGTGTTGGAGACCTGGTGCTCTTGTTGTTTGAGACATCGTGCTCTTGGTTTTTGAGACCAGGTGCTCATCGTGTTTGGGACGTTGTGCTCTTGGTGTTTGAGACCAGGTACTCATGGAGTTTGGGACCTGGTGGTCTTGGTGTTTGAGACCTGGTGCTCTTGGTTTTTGAGACCTGCTGCTCTTGATGTTTAAGACCTGATGCTCTTAGTATTTGAGACCTGGTTGTCCTGATGATTGAGAACTGGTGCTCTTGCTTTTTGAGACCTGTTAGTCTTTGTGTTTGAGAACTGGTGCTCTTGTTGTTTGAGACCTGATGCTCTTGGTGTTTGAGACCTGCTGCGCTTAGTGTTTGAGACCTGGTTGTCTTTGTATCTGAGGCCTGGTGCTCTTGGTGTTTTAGAACTGGTGATCTTGGTGTTTGAGGCATGGTTGTCCTCGTGTTTGAGAACTAGTGCTCTTCGTGTTTGAGACCTCGTGCTCTTGGTGTTTGAGACCTGATGCTCTTGGTGTTTGAGACCTGGTGCTCTTTGTGTTTGAGACCTTCTGCTCTTGGTGTTTGAGACCTGGTGCTCCTGGTGTTTGACACGTGGTTGTCTTGGTATTTTAGACCTGGTGTTCTTGGTGTTTGAGACCTGGTGCTCTTGGCGTTTGAGACCTGGTTGTCTTGTTGTTTGAGACCTGTTGCTCTTGGCGTTTGAGACCTGCTTATATTGGTGTTTCGGACGTGGTTGTCCTGGTGTTTGAGATCTGGTGCTCTTGTTGTTTTAGACCGTGTTGTCTTGGTATTTGAGACCTGGTGCTCTTGGTGTTTGAGACCTGGTGATCTTGGTGTTTGAGAGCTGGTGTTCTTGGTGTTTGTGACCTCGTTTTCTTTTTGTTTGAGACCTGGTGCTCCTGGTGTTTGAGACCTGATGCTCTTGGTGTTTGAGACCTGGTGCTCTTTGTGTTTGAGACCTTCTGCTCTTGGTGTTTGAGACCTCGTTTTCTTTTTGTTTGAGACCTGGTGCTCCTGGTGTTGAGAACTTGTGATTTTGGCGTTTGAGACCTGGTTGTCTTGGTGTTTTAGAGCTGCTTCTATTGGTTTGTGAGAGATGGTGCTATTGGTGCGTGAGACCTGGTGATCCTGTTGTTTGTGACCAGTTGATTTTGGTGTTTGAGACCTGGTGCTCTTGATATTTTAGCCCTCGTGGTGTTGTTGTTTGAGACCTGGTGGTCTTGGTATTTTAAGATCTGGTGCCATGAATGTTTGAGAACTGGTGCTCTTGGTGTTTGAGACCTGGTTGTCTTGGTGGTTGAGACCTGGTGCCCTTGGTGTTTGAGACCTGGTACCCTTGGTGATTGAGACCGGGTTCTATTGATTTTGAGACCTGGTGCTCTTGGTGTTTGAGATCTGGTGCTCCTGGTGATTGACACGTGGTTGTCTTGGTATTTTAGACCTGGTGCTCTTGGTGATTGAGACCTGATACTCTTGGTGTTTGAGACCTGGTACACTTGGTGATTGAGACCTGGTTGTCTTGGTTTTTGAGACATGGTGCTCTTGGTTTTTGAGATCTGGTTGTGTTGGTGTTTGAGACCTGGCACTCTTGATTTTTTAGCCCTCGCGGTGTTGTTGTCTGAGACCTGGTGTTCTTCGTATTTGAGATCTTTTGCTATTAATGTTTGAGAACTCGTGCTCTTGGTGTTTGAGACCTGGTTGTCTTGGTGATTGAGACCTGGTGCTCTTGGTGTTTGAGACCTGGTGCTCTTGATGTTTGAGACCTGGTACACTTGATGTTTGAGACCTGGTTGTCTTGGTTTTTGAGACATGGTGCTCTTGGTGTTTGAGACCTGGTGCTCTTAGTGTTTGAGACCTGCTGCGCTTGAAGTTTAAGACATGGTGCACTTGGTTTTTGAGACCTGATTGTCTTGGTGTTTGAGACCTGGTATACTTGGTTTTTGAGCCCTGGTGCTATTGATTTTGAGACCTGGTGCTCTTGGTGTTTGAGACCTGGTGCTCTTGGTGTTTGAGACCTGGTACACTTGGTGTTGGAGAGCTGTTGCTCTTGGTGTTTGAGACCTGCTGCTGTTGGTGTTTAAGACCTTGTGCTCTTCGTTTTTGAGTCTTGCTTGTCTTGGTGTTTGATACCTAGTGCTCTTTTTGTTTGAGACCTGGTGCTCTTGGTGTTTGAGCCCTGGTGCTCTTGGTGTTTGAGACCTGGTGCTCTTGGTTTTTGGGACCTGGTGGTCTTGATGTGTGAGATTTGGTGATCTTGGTGTTTGAGACCTGGTACACTTGCTGTTTTAGATATGGTTGTCTTGGTGTTTGAGACCTGGTGCTCTTTGTGTTTGAGACCTTCTGCTCTTGGTGTTTGAGACCTCGTTTTCTTTTTGTTTGAGACCTGGTGCTCCTGGTGTTGAGAACTTGTGATTTTGGCGTTTGAGACCTGGTTGTCTTGGTGTTTTAGAGCTGCTTCTATTGGTTTGTGAGAGATGGTGCTATTGGTGCGTGAGACCTGGTGATCCTGTTGTTTGTGACCAGTTGATTTTGGTGTTTGAGACCTGGTGCTCTTGATATTTTAGCCCTCGTGGTGTTGTTGTTTGAGACCTGGTGGTCTTGGTATTTTAAGATCTGGTGCCATGAATGTTTGAGAACTGGTGCTCTTGGTGTTTGAGACCTGGTTGTCTTGGTGGTTGAGACCTGGTGCCCTTGGTGTTTGAGACCTGGTACCCTTGGTGATTGAGACCGGGTTCTATTGATTTTGAGACCTGGTGCTCTTGGTGTTTGAGATCTGGTGCTCCTGGTGATTGAGACGTGGTTGTCTTGGTATTTTAGACCTGGTGCTCTTGGTGATTGAGACCTGGTGCTCTTGGTGTTTGAGACCTGGTACACTTGGTGATTGAGACCTGGTTGTCTTGGTTTTTGAGACATGGTGCTCTTGGTTTTTGAGATCTGGTTGTGTTGGTGTTTGAGACCTGGCACTCTTGATTTTTTAGCCCTCGCGGTGTTGTTGTCTGAGACCTGGTGTTCTTCGTATTTGAGATCTTTTGCTATTAATGTTTGAGAACTGGTGCTCTTGGTGTTTGAGACCTGGTTGTCTTGGTGATTGAGACCTGGTGCTCTTGGTGTTTGAGACCTGGTGCTCTTGATGTTTGAGACCTGGTACACTTGATGTTTGAGACCTGGTTGTCTTGGTTTTTGAGACATGGTGCTCTTGGTGTTTGAGACCTGGTGCTCTTAGTGTTTGAGACCTGCTGCGCTTGAAGTTTAAGACCTGGTGCACTTGGTTTTTGAGACCTGATTGTCTTGGTGTTTGAGACCTGGTACACTTGGTGTTGGAGAGCTGTTGCTCTTGGTGTTTGAGACCTGCTGCTGTTGGTGTTTAAGACCTTGTGCTCTTCGTTTTTGAGTCTTGCTTGTCTTGGTGTTTGATACCTAGTGCTCTTTTTGTTTGAGACCTGGTGCTCTTGGTGTTTGAGCCCTGGTGCTCTTGGTGTTTGAGACCTGGTGCTCTTGGTTTTTGGGACCTGGTGGTCTTGATGTGTGAGATTTGGTGATCTTGGTGTTTGAGACCTGGTACACTTGCTGTTTTAGATATGGTTGTCTTGGTGTTTGAGATCTGGTGCTCTTGGTGTTTGAGACATGGTACATTTGGTGTTTGCGAGCTGGTGCTCTTGGATTTTGAGACCTGCTGCTCTTGATGTTTAAGACCTGATGCTCTTAGTATTTGAGACCTGGTTGTCTTGATGATTGAGAACTGGTGCTCTTGCTTTTTGAGACCTGTTAGTCTTTGTGTTTGTGAAGAGGTGCTCTTGTTGTTTGAGACCTGATGCTCTTGGTGTTTGAGACCTGCTGCGCTTAGTGTTTGAGACCTGGTTGTCTTTGTATCTGAGGCCTGGTGCTCTTGGTGTTTTAGAACTGGCGATCTTGGTGTTTGAGGCATGGTTGTCCTGGTGTTTGAGAGCTGGTGCTCTTGGTGTTTGAGACCTGGTACACTTGGTGTTCGAGAACTAGTGATCTTCGTGTTTGAGACCTCGTGCTCTTGGTGTTTGAGACCTGATGCTCTTGGTGTTTGAGACCTGGTGCTCTTTGTGTTTGAGACCTTCTGCTCTTGGTGTTTGAGACCTGGTGCTCCTGGTGTTTGACACGTGGTTGTCTTGGTGTTTGAGATCTGGTGCTCTTGTTGTTTTAGACCGGGTTGTCTTGGTGTTTGAGACCTGGTGCTCTTGGTGTTTGAGAACTGGTGATCTTGGTGTTTGAGAGCTGGTGTTCTTGGTGTTTGAGACCTCGTTTTCTTTTTGTTTGAGACCTGGTGCTCCTGGTGTTTGAGACCTTGTGATTTTGGCGTTTGAGACCTGGTTGTCTTGGTGTTTTAGAGCTGCTTCTATTGGTTTGTGAGAGATGGTGCTATTGGTGCGTGAGACCTGGTGATCCTGTTGTTTGTGACCAGGTGATTTTGGTATTTGAGACCTGGTGCTCTTGATTTTTTAGCCCTCGTGGTGTTGTTGTTTGAGACCTGGTGGTCTTGGTATTTTAAGATCTGGTGCCATGAATGTTTGAGAACTGGTGCTCTTGGTGTTTGAGACCTGGTTGTCTTGGTGTTTGAGACGTGGTGCCCTTGGTGTTTGAGACCTGGTGCTCTTGGTTTTTCAGAACTTGTGCTCTTCGTTTTTGAGTCTTGCTTGTCTTGGTGTTTGATACCTGGTGCTCTTTGTGTTTGAGACCTGGTGCTCTTGGTGTTTGAGCCCTGGTGCTCTTGGTGTTTGAGACCTGGTGCTCTTGGTTTTTGGGACCTGGTGGTCTTGATGTGTGAGATTTGGTGATCTTGGTGTTTGAGACCTGGTACACTTGCTGTTTTCGATATGGTTGTCTTGGTGTTTGAGATCTGGTGCTCTTGGTGTTTGAGACATGGTACATTTGGTGTTTGCGAGCTGGTGCTCTTGGTTTTTGAGACCTGCTGCTCTTGATGTTTAAGACCTGATGCTCTTAGTATTTGAGACCTGGTTGTCCTGATGATTGAGAACTGGTGCTCTTGCTTTTTGAGACCTGTTAGTCTTTGTGTTTGAGAACTGGTGCTCTTGTTGTTTGAGACCTGATGCTCTTGGTGTTTGAGACCTGCTGCGCTTAGTGTTTGAGACCTGGTTGTCTTTGTATCTGAGGCCTGGTGCTCTTGGTGTTTTAGAACTGGTGATCTTGGTGTTTGAGGCATGGTTGTCCTCGTGTTTGAGAACTAGTGCTCTTCGTGTTTGAGACCTCGTGCTCTTGGTGTTTGAGACCTGATGCTCTTGGTGTTTGAGACCTGGTGCTCTTTGTGTTTGAGACCTTCTGCTCTTGGTGTTTGAGACCTGGTGCTCCTGGTGTTTGACACGTGGTTGTCTTGGTATTTTAGACCTGGTGTTCTTGGTGTTTGAGACCTGGTGCTCTTGGCGTTTGAGAACTGGTTGTCTTGTTGTTTGAGACCTGTTGCTCTTGGCGTTTGAGACCTGCTGATCTTGGTGTTTTGGACGTGGTTGTCTTGGTGTTTGAGACCTGGTGCTCTTGGTTTTTGAGACCTGGTGATCTTGGTGTTTGAGAGCTGGTGTTCTTGGTGTTTGAGACCTCGTTTTCTTTTTGTTTGAGACCTGGTGCTCTTGGTGTTTGAGACCTGAAGCTCTTGGTGTTTGAGACCTGGTGCTCTTTGTGTTTGAGACCTTCTGCTCTTGGTGTTTGAGACCTCGTTTTCTTTTTGTTTGAGACCTGGTGCTCCTGGTGTTTGAGAACTTGTGATTTTGGCGTTTGAGACCTGGTTGTCTTGGTGTTTTAGAGCTGCTTCTATTGGTTTGTGAGAGATGGTGCTATTGGTGCGTGAGACCTGGTGATCCTGTTGTTTGTGACCAGGTGATTTTGGTGTTTGAGACCTGGTGCTCTTGATTTTTTAGCCCTCGTGGTGTTGTTGTTTGAGACCTGGTGGTCCTGGTATTTTAGAATCTGGTGCCATGAATGTTTGAGAACTGGTGCTCTTGGTGTTTGAGACCTGGTTGTCTTGGTGTTTGAGACCTGGTGCCCTTGGTGTTTGAGACCTGGTGCTCTTGATGTTTGAGACCTGGTACCCTTGGTGATTGAGACCGGGTTCTATTGATTTTGAGACCTGTTGCTCTTGGCGTTTGAGACCTGCTGATCTTGGTGTTTCGGACGTGGTTGTCTTGGTGTTTGAGATCTGGTGCTCTTGTTGTTTTAGACCGGGTTGTCTTGGTGTTTGAGACCTGGTGCTCTTGGTGTTTGAGACCTGGTGATCTTGGTGTTTGAGAGCTGGTGTTCTTGGTGTTTGAGACCTCGTTTTCTTTTTGTTTGAGACCTGGTGCTCTTGTTGTTTGAGACCTGATGCTCTTGGTGTTTGAGACCTGCTGCGCTTAGTGTTTGAGACCTGGTTGTCTTTGTATCTGAGGCCTGGTGCTCTTGGTGTTTTAGAACTGGTGATCTTGGTGTTTGAGGCATGGTTGTCCTGGTGTTTGAGAGCTGGTGCTCTTGGTGTTTGAGACCTGGTACACTTGGTGTTCGAGACCTAGTGATCTTCGTGTTTGAGACCTCGTGCTCTTGGTGTTTGAGACCTGATGCTCTTGGTGTTTGAGACCTGGTGCTCTTTGTGTTTGAGACCTTCTGCTCTTGGTGTTTGAGACCTGGTGCTCCTGGTGTTTGACACGTGGTTGTCTTGGTGTTTGAGATCTGGTGCTCTTGTTGTTTTAGACCGGGTTGTCTTGGTGTTTGAGACCTGGTACTCTTGGTGTTTGAGAACTGGTGATCTTGGTGTTTGAGAGCTGGTGTTCTTGGTGTTTGAGACCTCGTTTTCTTTTTGTTTGAGACCTGGTGCTCCTGGTGTTTGAGACCTTGTGATTTTGGCGTTTGAGACCTGGTTGTCTTGGTGTTTTAGAGCTGCTTCTATTGGTTTGTGAGAGATGGTGCTATTGGTGCGTGAGACCTGGTGATCCTGTTGTTTGTGACCAGGTGATTTTGGTATCTGAGACCTGGTGCTCTTGATTTTTTAGCCCTCGTGGTGTTGTTGTTTTAGACCTGGTGGTCTTGGTATTTTAAGATCTGGTGCCATGAATGTTTGAGAACTGGTGCTCTTGGTGTTTGAGACCTGGTTGTCTTGGTGTTTGAGACGTGGTGCCCTTCGTGTTTGAGACCTGGTGCTCTTGGTTTTTCAGACCTGGTACCCTTGGTGTTGGAGAGCTGTTGCTCTTGGTGTTTGAGACCTGCTGCTCTTGCTTTTTAAGACCTTGTGCTCTTCGTTTTTGAGTCTTGCTTGTCTTGGTGTTTGATACCTGGTGCTCTTTGTGTTTGAGACCTGGTGCTCTTGGTGTTTGAGCCCTGGTGCTCTTGGTGTTTGAGACCTGGTGCTCTTGGTTTTTGGGACCTGGTGGTCTTGATGTGTGAGATTTGGTGATCTTGGTGTTTGAGACCTCGTACACTTGCTGTTTTAGATATGGTTGTCTTGGTGTTTGAGATCTGGTGCTCTTGGTGTTTGAGACATGGTACATTTGGTGTTTGCGAGCTGGTGCTCTTGGTTTTTGAGACCTGCTGCTCTTGATGTTTAAGACCTGATGCTCTTAGTATTTGAGACCTGGTTGTCTTGATGATTGAGAACTGGTGCTCTTGCTTTTTGAGACCTGTTAGTCTTTGTGTTTGAGAAGAGGTGCTCTTGTTGTTTGAGACCTGATGCTCTTGGTGTTTGAGACCTGATGCTCTTGGTGTTTGAGACCTGGTGCTCTTTGTGTTTGAGACCTTCTGCTCTTGGTGTTTGAGACCTGGTGCTCCTGGTGTTTGACACGTGGTTGTCTTGGTATTTTAGACCTGGTGTTCTTGGTGTTTGAGACCTGGTGCTCTTGGCGTTTGAGAACTGGTTGTCTTGTTGTTTGAGACCTGTTGCTCTTGGCGTTTGAGACCTGCTGATCTTGGTGTTTTGGACGTGGTTGTCTTGGTGTTTGAGACCTGGTGCTCTTGGTTTTTGAGACCTGGTGATCTTGGTGTTTGAGAGCTGGTGTTCTTGGTGTTTGAGACCTCGTTTTCTTTTTGTTTGAGACCTGGTGCTCTTGGTGTTTGAGACCTGATGCTCTTGGTGTTTGAGACCTGGTGCTCTTTGTGTTTGAGACCTTCTGCTCTTGGTGTTTGAGACCTCGTTTTCTTTTTGTTTGAGACCTGGTGCTCCTGGTGTTTGAGAACTTGTGATTTTGGCGTTTGAGACCTGGTTGTCTTGGTGTTTTAGAGCTGCTTCTATTGGTTTGTGAGAGATGGTGCTATTGGTGCGTGAGACCTGGTGATCCTGTTGTTTGTGACCAGGTGATTTTGGTGTTTGAGACCTGGTGCTCTTGATTTTTTAGCCCTCGTGGTGTTGTTGTTTGAGACCTGGTGGTCCTGGTATTTTAGAATCTGGTGCCATGAATGTTTGAGAACTGGTGCTCTTGGTGTTTGAGACCTGGTTGTCTTGGTGTTTGAGACCTGGTGCCCTTGGTGTTTGAGACCTGGTGCTCTTGATGTTTGAGACCTGGTACCCTTGGTGATTGAGACCGGGTTCTATTGATTTTGAGACCTGTTGCTCTTGGCGTTTGAGACCTGCTGATCTTGGTGTTTCGGACGTGGTTGTCTTGGTGCTTGAGATCTGGTGCTCTTGTTGTTTTAGACCGGGTTGTCTTGGTGTTTGAGACCTGGTGCTCTTGGTGTTTGAGACCTGGTGATCTTGGTGTTTGAGAGCTGGTGTTCTTGGTGTTTGAGACCTCGTTTTCTTTTTGTTTGAGACCTGGTGCTCTTGGTGTTTCAGACCTGATGCTCTTGGTGTTTGAGACCTGGTGCTCTTTGTGTTTGAGACCTTCTGCTCTTGGTGTTTGAGACCTCGTTTTCTTTTTGTTTGAGACCTGGTGCTCCTGGTGTTTGAGAACTTGTGATTTTGGCGTTAGAGACCTGGTTGTCTTGGTGTTTTAGAGCTGCTTCTATTGGTTTGTGAGAGATGGTGCTATTGGTGCGTGAGACCTGGTGATCCTGTTGTTTGTGACCAGTTGATTTTGGTGTTTGAGACCTGGTGCTCTTGATTTTTTAGCCCTCGTGGTGTTGTTGTTTGAGACCTGGTGGTATTTGTATTTTAACATCTGGTGCCATGAATGTTTGAGAACTGGTGCTCTTGGTGTTTGAGACCTGGTTGTCTTGGTGTTTGAGACCTGGTGCCCTTGGTGTTTGAGACCTGGTGCTCTTGATATTTGAGACCTGGTACCCTTGGTGATTGAGACCGGGTTCTATTGATTTTGAGCCCTGGTTCTCTTGATGTTTGAGAACTGTTGATCTTTGCGTTTGAGACCTCGTTGTCTTGGTGTTTGAGTGCTGGTGCCCTCGGCGTTTGAGACCTGGTTCTCTTGGTGGTTGTAACCTGCTTCACTTGCTGTTTGAGACCTGGTGCTCTTGTTGTTTGCGACCTGGTGTTATTGGTGTCTGAGCCCTGGTGCTCTTGTTGTTTGAGACCTGGTGGTCTTGGTGTTTGAAATCTGGTGCTCTGGGTGTTTGAGAGCTAGTGCTCTTGGTGTTTGAGACCTGGTACACTTGGTGTTTGAGACCTGGTTGTCTTGGTGTTTGAGACATTTTGCTCTTGGTCTTTGAGACCTGTTACACTTGGTTTTTGAGCACTGGTGGTCTTGGTGTTTGAGACCTGGTGGTCTTGGTGTTTCAGATCTGGTGTTATTGGTGTTTGAGAACTGGTGCTCTTGTTGTTTCAGACCTGGTGGTCTTGGTATTTGAGAACTGGTGCTCTTGGTGTTTGAGACCTGGTACACTTGGTGTTTGAGAAATAGTGCTCTTGGTGTTTGAGACCTGGTGCTCTTGGTGGTTGAGACCTGCTGCTCTTGGAATTTGAGACCTGGTGATCTTTGTGTTTGGGTCCTGGCGGTCTTGGTGTTTGAGTCCCGGTACACTAGGTGTTTGATATCTGCTACTATTGGTGTTTGAGACCTGGTGATCTTGGTGCTTGAGACCTGGTGCTCTTGGTGTTTGAGACCTGGTGATTTTGGTCTTGGAGCCCTGCTGCTCTTCGTGTTTGAGAACAGGTGCTCTTGGTGTTTGAAACCTGGTGCTCTTGGTGTTGAGACCTGATGATCTTGATGTTTCAGACCTGGTGCTCTTGGTGTTTGAGCCCAGGTTGTCTTGGTGTTTGAGAGCTGGTTCTCTTGGTGTTTGAGACTTGGTACACTTGGTGTTTGAGAACTGGTGCTCTTGGTGTTTGAAACCTGCTACTCTTGGTGTTTGAGACTTGGTGGTCTTGGTGTTTGAGGCCTGGTACGCTCGGTTTTTGAGACGTGGTACCCTTGGTGTTGGAGACCTGGTGCTCTTGTTGTTTGAGACATCGTGCTCTTGGTTTTTGAGACCAGGTGCTCATCGTGTTTGGGACGTTGTGCTCTTGGTGTTTGAGACCAGGTGCTCATGGAGTTTGGGACCTGGTGGTCTTGGTGTTTGAGACCTGGTGCTCTTGGTTTTTGAGACCTGCTGCTCTTGATGTTTAAGACCTGATGCTCTTAGTATTTGAGACCTGGTTGTCCTGATGATTGAGAACTGGTGCTCTTGCTTTTTGAGACCTGTTAGTCTTTGTGTTTGAGAACTGGTGCTCTTGTTGTTTGAGACCTGATGCTCTTGGTGTTTGAGACCTGCTGCGCTGAGTGTTTGAGACCTGGTTGTCTTTGTATCTGAGGCCTGGTGCTCTTGGTGTTTTAGAACTGGTGATCTTGGTGTTTGAGGCATGGTTGTCCTCGTGTTTGAGAACTAGTGCTCTTCGTGTTTGAGACCTCGTGCTCTTGGTGTTTGAGACCTGATGCTCTTGGTGTTTGAGACCTGGTGCTCTTTGTGTTTGAGACCTTCTGCTCTTGGTGTTTGAGACCTGGTGCTCCTGGTGTTTGACACGTGGTTGTCTTGGTATTTTAGACCTGGTGTTCTTGGTGTTTGAGACCTGGTGCTCTTGGCGTTTGAGACCTGGTTGTCTTGTTGTTTGAGACCTGTTGCTCTTGGCGTTTGAGACCTGCTGATCTTGGTGTTTCGGACGTGGTTGTCTTGGTGTTTGAGATCTGGTGCTCTTGTTGTTTTAGACCGGGTTGTCTTGGTGTTTGAGACCGGGTGCTCTTGGTGTTTGAGACCTGGTGATCTTGGTGTTTGAGAGCTGGTGTTCTTGGTGTTTGTGACCTCTTTTTCTTTTTGTTTGAGACCTGGTGCTCTTGGTGTTTGAGACCTGATGCTCTTGGTGTTTGAGACCTGGTGCTCTTTGTGTTTGAGACCTTCTGCTCTTGGTGTTTGAGACCTCGTTTTCTTTTTGTTTGAGACCTGGTGCTCCTGGTGTTGAGAACTTGTGATTTTGGCGTTTGAGACCTGGTTGTCTTGGTGTTTTAGAGCTGCTTCTATTGGTTTGTGAGAGATGGTGCTATTGGTGCGTGAGACCTGGTGATCCTGTTGTTTGTGACCAGTTGATTTTGGTGTTTGAGACCTGGTGCTCTTGATATTTTAGCCCTCGTGGTGTTGTTGTTTGAGACCTGGTGGTCTTGGTATTTTAAGATCTGGTGCCATGAATGTTTGAGAACTGGTGCTCTTGGTGTTTGAGACCTGGTTGTCTTGGTGGTTGAGACCTGGTGCCCTTGGTGTTTGAGACCTGGTACCCTTGGTGATTGAGACCGGGTTCTATTGATTTTGAGACCTGGTGCTCTTGGTGTTTGAGACCTGGTGCTCTTGATGTTTGAGACCTGGTACACTTGATGTTTGAGACCTGGTTGTCTTGGTTTTTGAGACATGGTGCTCGTGGTGTTTGAGACCTGGTGCTCTTAGTGTTTGAGACCTGCTGCGCTTGAAGTTTAAGACCTGGTGCACTTGGTTTTTGAGACCTGATTGTCTTGGTGTTTGAGACCTGGTATACTTGGTTTTTGAGCCCTGGTGCTATTGATTTTGAGACCTGGTGCTCTTGGTGTTTGAGACCTGGTGCTCTTGGTTTTTGAGACCTGGTACACTTGGTGTTGGAGAGCTGTTGCTCTTGGTGTTTGAGACTTGCTGCTGTTGGTGTTTAAGACCTTGTGCTCTTCGTTTTTGAGTCTTGCTTGTCTTGGTGTTTGATACCTAGTGCTCTTTTTGTTTGAGACCTGGTGCTCTTGGTGTTTGAGCCCTGGTGCTCTTGGTGTTTGAGACCTGGTGCTCTTGGTTTTTGGGACCTGGTGGTCTTGATGTGTGAGATTTGGTGATCTTGGTGTTTGAGACCTGGTACACTTGCTGTTTTAGATATGGTTGTCTTGGTGTTTGAGATCTGGTGCTCTTGGTGTTTGAGACATGGTACATTTGGTGTTTGCGAGCTGGTGCTCTTGGTTTTTGAGACCTGCTGCTCTTGATGTTTAAGACCTGATGCTCTTAGTATTTGAGACCTGGTTGTCTTGATGATTGAGAACTGGTGCTCTTGCTTTTTGAGACCTGTTAGTCTTTGTGTTTGTGAAGAGGTGCTCTTGCTGTTTGAGACCTGATGCTCTTGGTGTTTGAGACCTGCTGCGCTTAGTGTTTGAGACCTGGTTGTCTTTGTATCTGAGGCCTGGTGCTCTTGGTGTTTTAGAACTGGCGATCTTGGTGTTTGAGGCATGGTTGTCCTGGTGTTTGAGAGCTGGTGCTCTTGGTGTTTGAGACCTGGTACACTTGGTGTTCGAGAACTAGTGATCTTCGTGTTTGAGACCTCGTGCTCTTGGTGTTTGAGACCTGATGCTCTTGGTGTTTGAGACCTGGTGCTCTTTGTGTTTGAGACCTTCTGCTCTTGGTGTTTGAGACCTGGTGCTCCTGGTGTTTGACACGTGGTTGTCTTGGTGTTTGAGATCTGGTGCTCTTGTTGTTTTAGACCGGGTTGTCTTGGTGTTTGAGACCTGGTGCTCTTGGTGTTTGAGAACTGGTGATCTTGGTGTTTGAGAGCTGGTGTTCTTGGTGTTTGAGACCTCGTTTTCTTTTTGTTTGAGACCTGGTGCTCCTGGTGTTTGAGACCTTGTGATTTTGGCGTTTGAGACCTGGTTGTCTTGGTGTTTTAGAGCTGCTTCTATTGGTTTGTGAGAGATGGTGCTATTGGTGCGTGAGACCTGGTGATCCTGTTGTTTGTGACCAGGTGATTTTGGTATCTGAGACCTGGTGCTCTTGATTTTTTAGCCCTCGTGGTGTTGTTGTTTTAGACCTGGTGGTCTTGGTATTTTAAGATCTGGTGCCATGAATGTTTGAGAACTGGTGCTCTTGGTGTTTGAGACCTGGTTGTCTTGGTGTTTGAGACGTGGTGCCCTTGGTGTTTGAGACCTGGTGCTCTTGGTTTTTCAGACCTGGTACCCTTGGTGTTGGAGAGCTGTTGCTCTTGGTGTTTGAGACCTGCTGCTCTTGCTTTTTAAGACCTTGTGCTCTTCGTTTTTGAGTCTTGCTTGTCTTGGTGTTTGATACCTGGTGCTCTTTGTGTTTGAGACCTGGTGCTCTTGGTGTTTGAGCCCTGGTGCTCTTGGTGTTTGAGACCTGGTGCTCTTGGTTTTTGGGACCTGGTGGTCTTGATGTGTGAGATTTGGTGATCTTGGTGTTTGAGACCTCGTACACTTGCTGTTTTAGATATGGTTGTCTTGGTGTTTGAGATCTGGTGCTCTTGGTGTTTGAGACATGGTACATTTGGTGTTTGCGAGCTGGTGCTCTTGGTTTTTGAGACCTGCTGCTCTTGATGTTTAAGACCTGATGCTCTTAGTATTTGAGACCTGGTTGTCTTGATGATTGAGAACTGGTGCTCTTGCTTTTTGAGACCTGTTAGTCTTTGTGTTTGAGAACTGGTGCTCTTGTTGTTTGAGACCTGATGCTCTTGGTGTTTGAGACCTGCTGCGCTTAGTGTTTGAGACCTGGTTGTCTTTGTATCTGAGGCCTGGTGCTCTTGGTGTTTTAGAACTGGTGATCTTGGTGTTTGAGGCATGGTTGTCCTCGTGTTTGAGAACTAGTGCTCTTCGTGTTTGAGACCTCGTGCTCTTGGTGTTTGAGACCTGATGCTCTTGGTGTTTGAGACCTGGTGCTCTTTGTGTTTGAGACCTTCTGCTCTTGGTGTTTGAGACCTGGTGCTCCTGGTGTTTGACACGTGGTTGTCTTGGTATTTTAGACCTGGTGTTCTTGGTGTTTGAGACCTGGTGCTCTTGGCGTTTGAGAACTGGTTGTCTTGTTGTTTGAGACCTGTTGCTCTTGGCGTTTGAGACCTGCTGATCTTGGTGTTTTGGACGTGGTTGTCTTGGTGTTTGAGACCTGGTGCTCTTGGTTTTTGAGACCTGGTGATCTTGGTGTTTGAGAGCTGGTGTTCTTGGTGTTTGAGACCTCGTTTTCTTTTTGTTTGAGACCTGGTGCTCTTGGTGTTTGAGACCTGATGCTCTTGGTGTTTGAGACCTGGTGCTCTTTGTGTTTGAGACCTTCTGCTCTTGGTGTTTGAGACCTCGTTTTCTTTTTGTTTGAGACCTGGTGCTCCTGGTGTTTGAGAACTTGTGATTTTGGCGTTTGAGACCTGGTTGTCTTGGTGTTTTAGAGCTGCTTCTATTGGTTTGTGAGAGATGGTGCTATTGGTGCGTGAGACCTGGTGATCCTGTTGTTTGTGACCAGGTGATTTTGGTGTTTGAGACCTGGTGCTCTTGATTTTTTAGCCCTCGTGGTGTTGTTGTTTGAGACCTGGTGGTCCTGGTATTTTAGAATCTGGTGCCATGAATGTTTGAGAACTGGTGCTCTTGGTGTTTGAGACCTGGTTGTCTTGGTGTTTGAGACCTGGTGCCCTTGGTGTTTGAGACCTGGTGCTCTTGATGTTTGAGACCTGGTACCCTTGGTGATTGAGACCGGGTTCTATTGATTTTGAGACCTGTTGCTCTTGGCGTTTGAGACCTGCTGATCTTGGTGTTTCGGACGTGGTTTTCTTGGTGTTTGAGATCTGGTGCTCTTGTTGTTTTAGACCGGGTTGTCTTGGTGTTTGAGACCTGGTGCTCTTGGTGTTTGAGACCTGGTGATCTTGGTGTTTGAGAGCTGGTGTTCTTGGTGTTTGAGACCTCGTTTTCTTTTTGTTTGAGACCTGGTGCTCTTGGTGTTTGAGACCTGATGCTCTTGGTGTTTGAGACCTGGTGCTCTTTGTGTTTGAGACCTTCTGCTCTTGGTGTTTGAGACCTCGTTTTCTTTTTGTTTGAGACCTGGTGCTCCTGGTGTTTGAGAACTTGTGATTTTGGCGTTAGAGACCTGGTTGTCTTGGTGTTTTAGAGCTGCTTCTATTGGTTTGTGAGAGATGGTGCTATTGGTGCGTGAGACCTGGTGATCCTGTTGTTTGTGACCAGTTGATTTTGGTGTTTGAGACCTGGTGCTCTTGATTTTTTAGCCCTCGTGGTGTTGTTGTTTGAGACCTGGTGGTATTTGTATTTTAACATCTGGTGCCCTGAATGTTTGAGAACTGGTGCTCTTGGTGTTTGAGACCTGGTTGTCTTGGTGTTTGAGACCTGGTGCCCTTGGTGTTTGAGACCTGGTGCTCTTGATATTTGAGACCTGGTACCCTTGGTGATTGAGACCGGGTTCTATTGATTTTGAGACCTGGTGCTCTTGGTGTTTGAGATCTGGTGCTCCTGGTGATTGAGACCTGGTTGTCTTGGTATTTTAGACCTGGTGCTCTTGGTGATTGAGACCTGGTGCTCTTGGTGTTTGAGACCTGGTACACTTGGTGATTGAGACCTGGTTGTCTTGGTTTTTGAGACATGGTGCTCTTGGTTTTTGAGATCTGGTTGTCTTGGTGTTTGAGACCTGGCACTCTTGATTTTTTAGCCCTTGCGGTGTTGTTGTCTGAGACCTGGTGTTCTTCGTATTTGAGATCTTTTGCTATTAATGTTTGAGAACTGGTGCTCTTGGTGTTTGAGACCTGGTTGTCTTGGTGATTGAGACCTGGTGCTCTTGGTGTTTGAGACCTGGTGCTCTTGATGTTTGAGATTTGGTACACTTGATGTTTGAGACCTGGTTGTCTTGGTTTTTGAGACATGGTGCTCTTGGTGTTTGAGACCTGGTGCTCTTAGTGTTTGAGACCTGCTGCGCTTCAAGTTTAAGACCTGGTGCACTTGGTTTTTGAGACCTGATTGTCTTGGTGTTTGAGACCTGGTGCCCTTGGTGTTTGAGACCTGGTGCTCTTGATGTTTGAGACCTGGTACACTTGGTTTTTGAGCCCTGGTGCTATTGATTTTGAGACCTGGTGCTCTTGGTGTTTGAGACCTGGTGCTCTTGGTTTTTGAGACCTGGTACACTTGGTGTTGTAGAGCTGTTGCTCTTGGTGTTTGAGACCTGCTGCTGTTGGTGTTTAAGACCTTGTGCTCTTCGTTTTTGAGTCTTGCTTGTCTTGATGTTTGATACCTGGTGCTCTTTTTGTTTGAGACCTGGTGCTCTTGGTGTTTGAGCCCTGGTGCTCTTGGTGTTTGAGACCTGGTGCTCTTGGTTTTTGGGACCTGGTGGTCTTGATGTGTGAGATTTGGTGATCTTGGTGTTTGAGACCTCGTACACTTGCTGTTTTAGATATGGTTGTCTTGGTGTTTGAGATCTGGTGCTCTTGGTGTTTGAGACATGGTACATTTGGTGTTTGCGAGCTGGTGCTCTTGGTTTTTGAGACCTGCTGCTCTTGATGTTTAAGACCTGATGCTCTTAGTATTTGAGACCTGGTTGTCTTGATGATTGAGAACTGGTGCTCTTGCTTTTTGAGACCTGTTAGTCTTTGTGTTTGAGAAGAGGTGCTCTTGTTGTTTGAGACCTGATGCTCTTGGTGTTTGAGACCTGCTGCGCTTAGTGTTTGAGACCTGGTTGTCTTTGTATCTGAGGCCTGGTGCTCTTGGTGTTTTAGAACTGGTGATCTTGGTGTTTGAGGCATGGTTGTCCTGGTGTTTGAGAGCTGGTGCTCTTGGTGTTTGAGACCTGGTACACTTGGTGTTCGAGAACTAGTGATCTTCGTGTTTGAGACCTCGTGCTCTTGGTGTTTGAGACCTGATGCTCTTGGTGTTTGAGACCTGGTGCTCTTTGTGTTTGAGACCTTCTGCTCTTGGTGTTTGAGACCTGGTGCTCCTGGTGTTTGACACGTGGTTGTCTTGGTATTTTAGACCTGTTGTTCTTGGTGTTTGAGACCTGGTGCTTTTGGCGTTTGAGACCTGGTTGTCTTGGTGTTTGAGACCTGTTGCTCTTGGCGTTTGATAGCTGGTGTTCTTGGTGTTTGAGACCTGCTGCGCTTAGTGTTTGAGACCTGGTTGTCTTTGTATCTGAGGCCTGGTGCTCTTGGTGTTTTAGAACTGGTGATCTTGGTGTTTGAGGCATGGTTGTCCTGGTGTTTGAGAGCTGGTGCTCTTGGTGTTTGAGACCTGGTACACTTGGTGTTCGAGAACTAGTGATCTTCGTGTTTGAGACCTCGTGCTCTTGGTGTTTGAGACCTGATGCTCTTGGTGTTTGAGACCTGGTGCTCTTTGTGTTTGAGACCTTCTGCTCTTGGTGTTTGAGACCTGGTGCTCCTGGTGTTTGACACGTGGTTGTCTTGGTATTTTAGACCTGTTGTTCTTGGTGTTTGAGACCTGGTGCTTTTGGCGTTTGAGACCTGGTTGTCTTGGTGTTTGAGACCTGTTGCTCTTGGCGTTTGAGACCTGCTGATCTTGGTGTTTCGGACTTGGTTGTCTTGGTGTTTGAGATCTGGTGCTCTTGTTGTTTTAGACCGGGTTGTCTTGGTGTTTGAGACCTGGTGCTCTTGGTGTTTGAGACCTGGTGATCTTGGTGTTTGATCGCTGGTGTTCTTGGTGTTTGAGACCTCGTTTTCTTTTTGTTTGAGACCTGGTGCTCCTGGTGTTTGAGACCTTGTGATTTTGGCGTTTGAGACCTGGTTGTCTTGGTGTTTTAGAGCTGCTTCTATTGGTTTGTGAGAGATGGTGCTATTGGTGCGTGAGACCTGGTGATCCTGTTGTTTGTGACCAGGTGATTTTGGTATTTGAGACCTGGTGCTCTTGATTTTTTAGCCCTCGTGGTGTTGTTGTTTGAGACCTGGTGGTCTTGGTATTTTAAGATCTGGTGCCATGAATGTTTGAGAACTGGTGCTCTTGGTGTTTGAGACCTGGTTGTCTTGGTGTTTGAGACCTGGTGCCCTTGGTGTTTGAGACCTGGTGCTCTTGATGTTTGAGACCTGGTACACTTGGTGATTGAGACCTGGTTCTATTGATTTTGAGACCTGGTGCTCTTGGTGTTTGAGATCTGATGCTCCTGGTGATTGAGACGTGGTTGTCTTGGTATTTTAGAACTGGTGCTCTTGGTGATTGAGACCTGGTGCTCTTGGTGTTTGAGACCTGGTACACTTGGTGATTGAGACCTGGTTGTCTTGGTTTTTGAGACATGGTGCTCTTGGTTTTTGAGATCTGGTTGTCTTGGTGTTTGAGACCTGGCACTCTTGATTTTTTTAGCCCTCGTGGTGTTGTTGTTTGAGACCTGGTGGTCTTCGTATTTGAGATCTTTTGCTATTAATGTTTGAGAACTGGTGCTCTTGGTGTTTAAGTCCTGGTTGTCTTGGTGTTTGAGACCTGGTGCTCTTGGTGTTTGAGACCTGGTGCTCTTGATGTATGAGACCTGGTACACTTGATGTTTGAGACCTGGTTGTCTTGGTTTTTGAGACATGGTGCTCTTGGTGTTTGAGACCTGGTGCTCTTGGTGTTTGAGACCTGCTGCTCTTGAAGTTTAAGACCTGGTGCACTTGGTTTTTGAGACCTGATTGTCTTGGTGTTTGAGACCTGGTGCACTTGGTGTTTGAGACCTGGGGCTCTTGATGTTTGAAACCTGGTACACTTGGTTCTTGAACCCTGGTGCTATTGATTTTGAGACCTGGTGCTCTTGGTGTTTGAGATCTTGTGCTCCTGGTGATTGAGACGTGGTTGTCTTGGTATTTTAGACCTGGTGCTCTTGGTGATTGGGACCTGGTGCTCTTGGTGTTTGAGACCTGGTACACTTTTTGATTGAGACCTGTTTGTCTTGGTTTTTGAGACATGGTGCTCTTGGTTTTTGAGATCTGGTTGTCTTGGTGTTTGAGACCTGGTGCTCTTGATTTTTTAGCCCTCGTGGTGTGGTTGTTTGAGACCTGGTGGTCTTCGTATTTGAGATCTGGTGCTATTCATGTTTGAGAAATGGTGCTCTTGGTGTTGGAGACCTGGTTGTCTTGGTGTTTGAGACCTGGTGCTCTTGGTGTTTGAGACCTGGTGCTCTTGATGTTTTAGAGCTGGTACATTTGATGATTGAGACCTGGTTGTCTTGGTTTTTGAGAAATGGTGCTCTTGGTGTTTGAGACCTGGTGCTCTTGGTGTTTGAGACCTGGTGATCTTGGTGTTTGATAGCTGGTGTTCTTGGTGTTTGAGACCTCGTTTTCTTTTTGTTTGAGACCTGGTGCTCCTGGTGTTTGAGACCTTGTGATTTTGGCGTTTGAGACCTGGTTGTCTTGGTGTTTTAGAGCTGCTTCTATTGGTTTGTGAGAGATGGTGCTATTGGTGCGTGAGACCTGGTGATCCTGTTGTTTGTGACCAGGTGATTTTGGTATTTGAGACCTGGTGCTCTTGATTTTTTAGCCCTCGTGGTGTTGTTGTTTGAGACCTGGTGGTCTTGGTATTTTAAGATCTGGTGCCATGAATGTTTGAGAACTGGTGCTCTTGGTGTTTGAGACCTGGTTGTCTTGGTGTTTGAGACCTGGTGCCCTTGGTGTTTGAGACCTGGTGCTCTTGATGTTTGAGACCTGGTACACTTGGTGATTGAGACCTGGTTCTATTGATTTTGAGACCTGGTGCTCTTGGTGTTTGAGATCTGATGCTCCTGGTGATTGAGACGTGGTTGTCTTGGTATTTTAGACCTGGTGCTCTTGGTGATTGAGACCTGGTGCTCTTGGTGTTTGAGACCTGGTACACTTGGTGATTGAGACCTGGTTGTCTTGGTTTTTGAGACATGGTGCTCTTGGTTTTTGAGATCTGGTTGTCTTGGTGTTTGAGACCTGGCACTCTTGATTTTTTTAGCCCTCGTGGTGTTGTTGTTTGAGACCTGGTGGTCTTCGTATTTGAGATCTTTTGCTATTAATGTTTGAGAACTGGTGCTCTTGGTGTTTAAGACCTGGTTGTCTTGGTGTTTGAGACCTGGTGCTCTTGGTGTTTGAGACCTGGTGCTCTTGATGTATGAGACCTGGTACACTTGATGTTTGAGACCTGGTTGTCTTGGTTTTTGAGACATGGTGCTCTTGGTGTTTGAGACCTGGTGCTCTTGGTGTTTGAGACCTGCTGCTCTTGAAGTTTAAGACCTGGTGCACTTGGTTTTTGAGACCTGATTGTCTTGGTGTTTGAGACCTGGTGCACTTGGTGTTTGAGACCTGGGGCTCTTAATGTTTGAAACCTGGTACACTTGGTTCTTGAACCCTGGTGCTATTGATTTTGAGACCTGGTGCTCTTGGTGTTTGAGATCTTGTGCTCCTGGTGATTGAGACGTGGTTGTCTTGGTATTTTAGACCTGGTGCTCTTGGTGATTGGGACCTGGTGCTCTTGGTGTTTGAGACCTGGTACACCTTGTGATTGAGACCTGGTTGTCTTGGTTTTTGAGACATGGTGCTCTTGGTTTTTGAGATCTGGTTGTCTTGGTGTTTCAGAACTGGCACTCTTGATTTTTTAGCCCTCGTGGTGTGGTTGTTTGAGACCTGGTGGTCTTCGTATTTGAGATCTGGTGCTATTCATGTTTGAGAAATGGTGCTCTTGGTGTTGGAGACCTGGTTGTCTTGGTGTTTGAGACCTGGTGCTCTTGGTCTTTGAGACCTGGTGCTCTTGATGTTTTAGAGCTGGTACATTTGATGATTGAGACCTGGTTGTTTGGTTTTTGAGACATGGTGTTCTTGGTGTTTGAGACCTGGTGCTCTTGGTTTTTGAGATCTGGTTGTCTTGGTGTTTCAGACCTGGCACTCTTGATTTTTTAGCCCTCGTGGTGTTGTTGTTTGAGACCTGGTGGTCTTCGCATTTGAGATCTGGTGCTATTAATGTTTGAGAACTGGTGCTCTTGGTGTTTGAGACCTGGTTGTCTTGGTGTTTGAGACCTGGTGCTCTTGGTGTTTGAGACCTGGTGCTCTTGATGTTTGAGACCAGGTACGCTAGATGTTTGAGACCTGGTTGTCTTGGTTTTTGAGTCATGGTGCTCTTGGTTTTTGAGATCTGTTTGTCTTGGTGTTTGAGACCTGGTGCTCCTGATTTTTTAGCCCTCGTGGTGTGGTTGTTTGAGACCTGGTGGTCTTCGTATTTGAGATCTGGTGCTATTAATGTTTGAGAACTGGTGCTCTTGGTGTTTGAGACCTGGTTGTCTTGGTGTTTGAGACCTGGTGCTCTTCGTGTTTGAGACCTGGTGCTCTTGATGTTTGAGACCAGGTACACTAGATGTTTGAGACCTGGTTGTCTTGGTTTTTAAGACATGGTGCTCTTGGTGTTTGAGACCTGGTGCTCTTGGTGTTTGAGACCTGATTGTCTTGGTGTTTGAGACCTGGTGCTCTTTGTGTTTGAGACCTGCTGCTCTTGGTATTTGAGACCTGGTGCTCCTGGTGTTTGGGGTCTGGTGCTCTTGATGTTTGAGCCCTGGTTCTCCTGATGTTTGAGACCTGTTGATCTATGCGTTTGAGACCTCGTTGTCCTGGTGTTTGAGTGCTGGTGCCCTCGGCGTTTGAGACCTGGTTCTCTTGGTGGTTGTAACCTGCTTCACTTGCTGTTTGAGACCTGGTGCTCTTGTTGTTTGCGACCTGTTAGTCTTTGTGTTTGAGAAGTGGTGCTCTTGTTGTTTGAGACCTGATGCTCTTGGTGTTTGAGACCTGCTGCGCTTAGTGTTTGAGACCTGGTTGTCTTTGTATCTGAGGCCTGGTGCTCTTGGTGTTTTAGAACTGGTGATCTTGGTGTTTGAGGCATGGTTGTCCTGGTGTTTGAGAGCTGGTGCTCTTGGTGTTTGAGACCTGGTACACTTGGTGTTTGAGAACTAGTGCTCTTCGTGTTTGAGACCTCGTGCTCTTGGTGTTTGAGACCTGATGCTCTTGGTGTTTGAGATCTGGTGCGCTTTGTGTTTGAGACCTTCTGCTCTTGGTGTTTGAGACCTGGTGCTCCTCGTGTTTGACACGTAGTTGTCTTGGTATTTTAGACCTGGTGTTCTTGGTGTTTGAGACCTGGTGCTCTTGGCGTTTGAGACCTGGTTGTCTTGGTGTTTGAGACCTGTTGCTCTTGGCGTTTGAGACCTGCTGATCTTGGTGTTTCAGGACGTGGTTGTCTTGGTGTTTGAGATCTGGTGCTCTTGTTGTTTTAGACCGGGTTGTCTTGGTGTTTGAGACCTGGTGCTCTTGGTGTTTGAGTCCTGCAGCTGTTGGTTTTTGAGACCTGGTGCTCTTGGTGTTTGAGACCTGGTGATCTTGGTGTTTGAGAGCTGGTGTTCTTGGTGTTTGAGACCTCGTTTTCTTTTTGTTTGAGAGCTGGTGCTCCTGGTGTTTGAGAACTTGTGATTTTGGCGTTTGAGACCTGGTTGTCTTGGTTATTTAGAGCTGCTTCTATTGGTTTGTGAGAGATGGTGCTATTGGTGCGTGAGACCTGGTGATCCTGTTGTTTGTGACCAGGTGATTTTGGTGTTTGAGACCTGGTGCTCTTGATTTTTTAGCCCTCGTGGTGTTGTTGTTTGAGACCTGGTGGTCTTGGTATTTTAAGATCTGGTGCCATGAATGTTTGAGAACTGGTGCTCTTGGTGTTTGAGACCTGGTGCTCTTGATGTTTGAGCCCTGGTTCTCTTGATGTTTGAGAACTGTTGATCTTTGCGTTTGAGACCTCGTTGTCTTGGTGTTTGAGTGCTGGTGCCCTCGGCGTTTGAGACCTGGTTCTCTTGGTGGTTGTAAACTGCTTCACTTGCTGTTTGAGACCTGGTGCTCTTGTTGTTTGCGATCTGGTGCTCTGCGTGTTTGAGAGCTAGTGGTCTTGGTGTTTGAGACCTGGTACACTTGGTGTTTGAGACCTGGTTGTCTTGGTGTTTGAGACATTTTGCTCTTGGTCTTTGAGACCTGTTACACTTGGTTTTTGAGCACTGGTGGTCTTGGTGTTTGAGACCTGGTGGTCTTGGTGTTTCAGATCTGGTGTTATTGGTGTTTGAGAACTGGTGCTCTTGTTGTTTCAGACCTGGTGGTCTTGGTATTTGAGAACTGGTGCTCTTGGTGTTTGAGACCTGGTACACTTGGTGTTTGAGAAATAGTGCTCTTGGTGTTTGAGACCTGGTGCTCTTGGTGGTTGAGACCTGCTGCTCTTGGAATTTGAGACCTGGTGATCTTTGTGTTTGGGTCCTGGCGGTCTTGGTGTTTGAGTCCCGGTACACTAGGTGTTTGATATCTGCTACTATTGGTGTTTGAGAGCTGGTTTTGTTGGTGTTTGAGACCTGGTGCTCTTTGTTTTTCAGACCTGGTACACTTGGTGTTGGAGAGCTGTTGCTCTTGGTGTTTGAGACCTGCTGCTCTTGGTGTTTAAGACCTTGTGCTCTTCGTTTTTGAGTCCTGCTTGTCTTGGTGTTTGATACCTGGTGCTCTTTGTGTTTGAGACCTGGTGCTCTTGGTGTTTGAGCCCTGGTGCTCTTGGTGTTTGAGACCTGGTGCTCTTGGTTTTTGGGACCTGGTGGTCTTGATGTGTGGGATTTGGTGATCTTGGTGTTTGAGACCTGGTACACTTGCTGTTTTAGATATGGTTGTCTTGGTGTTTGAGATCTGGTGCTCTTGGTGTTTGAGACATGGTACATTTGGTGTTTGCGAGCTGGTGCTCTTGGTTTTTGAGACCTGCTGCTCTTGATGTTTAAGACCTGATGCTCTTAGTATTTGAGACCTGGTTGTCTTGATGACTGAGAACTGGTGCTCTTGCTTTTTTAGACCTGTTAGTCTTTGTGTTTGAGAACTGGTGCACTGTTGCTTGAGACCTGATGCTCTTGGTGTTTGAGACCTGCTGCGCTAAGTGTTTGAGACCTGGTTGTCTTTGTATCTGATGCCTGGTGCTCTTGGTGTTTTAGAACTGGTGATCTTGGTGTTTGAGGCATGGTTGTCCTGGTGTTTGAGAGCTGGTGCTCTTGGTGTTTGAGACCTGGTACACTTGGTGTTTGAGAACTAGTCCTCTTCGTGTTTGAGACCACGTGCTCTTGGTGTTTGAGACCTGATGCTCTTGGTGTTTGAGACCTGGTGCTCTTTCTGTTTGAGACCTTCTGCTGTTGGTGTTTGAGACATGGTGCTCCTGGTGTTTGACACGTGGTTTTGTTGGTATTTTAGACCTGGTGTTCTTGGTGTTTGAGACCTGGTGCTCTTGGCGTTTGAGACCTGGTGGTCTTGGTGTTTGAGACCTGGTGATCAAGGTGTTTGAGAGCTCGTGTTCTTGGTGTTTGAGACCTCGTTTTCTTTTTGTTTGAGACCTGGTGCTCCTGGTGTTTGAGACCTCGTGATTTTGGTGTTTGAGACCTGGTTGTCCTGGTGTTTTAGAGCTGCTTCTATTGGTTTGTGAGAGATGGTGCTATTGGTGCGTGAGACCTGGTGATCTTGTTGTTTGTGACCAGGTGATTTTGGTTTTTGAGACCTGGTGCTCTTGATTTTTTAGCCCTCGTGGTGTTGTTGTTTGAGACCTGGTGGTGTTGGTATTTGAGATCTGGTGCCATGAATGTTTGAGAACTGGTTCTCTTGGTGTTTGAGACCTGGTGCTCTTGATGTATGAGACCTGGTACACTTGGTGTTTGAGAACTGGTTCTCTTGGTTTTTGAGACATGGCGCTCTTGGTGTTTGAGACCTCGTGCTCTTGGTGTTTGAGACCTGGTGCTCTTGATGTTTGAGACCTCGTACACTTCGTTTTTGAGACCTGGAGCTATTGATTTTGAGACCTGTTGCTCTTGGTGTTTGAGATCTGGTGCTCCTGGTGATTGAGACGTGGTTGTCTTGGTATTTTAGACCTGGTGCTCTTGGTGATTGAGACCTGGTGCTCTTGGTGTTTGAGACCTGGTACACTTGGTGATTGAGACCTGGTTGTCTTGGTTTTTGAGACATGGTGCTTTTGGTTTTTGAGATCAGGTTGTCTTGGTGTTTGAGACCTGGCACTCTTGATTTTTTAGCCCTCGTGGTGTTGTTGTTTGAGACCTGGTGGTCTTCGTATTTGAGATCTGGTGCTATTAATGTTTGAGAACTGGTGCTCTTGGTGTTTAAGACCTGGTTGTCTTGGTGTTTGAGACCTGGTGCTCTTGGTGTTTGAGACCTGGTGCTCTTGATGTTTGTGACCTGGTACACTTGATGTTTGAGACCTGGTTGTCTTGGTTTTTGAGACATGGTGCTCTTGGTGTTTGAGACCTGGTGCTCTTGGTGTTTGAGACCTGATGCTCTTGATGTTTAAGACCTGGTGCACTTGGTGTTTGAGACCTGATTGTCCTGGTGTTTGAGACCTGGTGCTCTTTGTGTTTGAGACCTGCTGCTCTTGGTTTTTGAGACCTGGTGCTCCTGGTGTTTGGGGTCTGGTGCTCTTGATGTTTGAGCCCTGGTTCTCTTGATGTTTGAGACCTGTTGATCTTTGCGTTTGAGACCTCGTTGTCTTTGTGTTTGAGTGCTGGTGCCCTCGGCGTTTGAGACCTGGTTCTCTTGGTGGTTGCAACCTGCTTCACTTGCTGTTTGAGACCCGGTGCTCTTGTTGTTTGCGACCTGGTGTTATTGGTGTTTGAGCCCTGGTGGTCTTGTTGTTTGCCACCTGGTGGTCTTGGTGTTTGAAATCTGGTGCTCTTGGTGTTTGAGACCTAGTGCTCTTGGTGTTTGAGACCTGGTACACTTGGTGTTTGAGACCTGGTTGTCTTGGTGTTTGAGACCTGTTACACTTGGTTTTTGAGCACTGGTGGTCTTGGTGTTTGAGACCTGGTGGTCTTGGTGTTTGAGATCTGGTGCTTTTGGTGTTTGAGAACTGGTGCTCTTGTTGTTTCAGACCTGGTGGTCTTGGTATTTGAGAACTGGTGCTCTTGGTGTTAGAGACCTGGTACGCTTGGTGTTTGAGAAATAGTGCTGTTGGTGATTGAGACCTGGTGCTCTTGGTGCTTGAGACCTGCTGCTCTTGGAATTTGAGACCTGGTGATCTTTGTGTTTGGGTCCTGGCGGTCTTGGTGTTTGAGTCCCGGTACACTAGTGTTTGATATCTGCTAGTATTGGTGTTTGAGACCTGGTGATCTTGGTGCTTGAGACCTGGTGCTCTTGGTGTTTGAGACCTGGTGATTTTGGTCTTGGAGACCTGCTGTTCTTCGTGTTTGAGACCAGGTGCTCTTGGTGTTTGAAACCTGGTGCTCTTGGTGTTTGAGACCTTATGATCTTGATGTTTCAGACCTGGTACACTTGGTGTTTGAGAACTGGTGCTCTTGGTGTTTGAGGCCTGCTACTCTTGGTGTTTGAGTCTTGGTGGTCTTGGTGTTTGAGGCCTGGTACGCTCGGTTTTTGAGACGTGGTACCCTTGGTGTTGGAGACCTGGTGCTCTTGTTGTTTGAGACATCGTGCTCTTGGTGTTTGAGACCAGGTGCTCATCGTGTTTGGGACGTTGTGCTCTTGGTGTTTGAGACCAGGTGCTCATGGAGTTTGGGACCTGGTGGTCTTGGTGTTTGAGACCTGGTGCTCTTGGTGTTTGAGACGTCCTACTCTTGGTGTTTAAGAGCTGGTGCTCTTCGTGTTTGAGACGTGTTGCTCTTGGTGTTTGAGTCATGGTGCTCTTGGTGTTTGAGACCTGGTGATCTTGATGTTTCAGACCTGGTGCTCTTTGTGTTTGAGAGCTGGTTGTGTTGGTGTTTGAGACCTGGTGCTCTTGGTTTTTCAGACCTGGTACCCTTGGTGTTGGAGAGCTGTTGCTCTTGGTGTTTGAGACCTGCTGCTCTTGCTGTTTAAGACCTTGTGCTCTTCGTTTTTGAGTCTTGCTTGTCTTGGTGTTTGATACCTGGTGCTCTTTGTGTTTGAGACCTGGTGCTCTTGGTGTTTGAGCCCTGGTGCTCTTGGTGTTTGAGACCTGGTGCTCTTGGTTTTTGGGACCTGGTGGTCTTGATGTGCGAGATTTGGTGATCTTGGTGTTTGAGACCTGGTACACTTGCTGTTTTAGATATGGTTGTCTTGGTGTTTGAGATCTGGTGCTCTTGGTGTTTCAGACATGGTACATTTGGTGTTTGCGAGCTGGTGCTCTTGGTTTTTGAGACCTGCTGCTCTTGATGTTTAAGACCAGATGCTCTTAGTATTTGAGACCTGGTTGTCCTGATGATTGAGAACTGGTGCTCTTGCTTTTTGAGACCTGTTAGTCTTTGTGTTTGAGAACTGGTGCTCTTGTTGTTTGAGACCTGATGCTCTTGGTGTTTGAGACCTGCTGCGCTTAGTGTTTGAGACCTGGTTGTCTTTGTATCTGAGGCCTGGTGCTCTTGGTGTTTTAGAACTGGTGATCTTGGTGTTTGAGGCATGGTTGTCCTCGTGTTTGAGAACTAGTGCTCTTCGTGTTTGTGACCTCGTGCTCTTGGTGTTTGAGACCTGATGCTCTTGGTGTTTGAGACCTGGTGCTCTTTCTGTTTGAGACCTTCTGCTCTTGGTGTTTGAGACCTGGTGCTCCTGGTGTTTGACACGTGGTTGTCTTGGTATTTTAGACCTGGTGTTCTTGGTGTTTGAGACCTGGTGCTCTTGGCGTTTGAGACCTGGTTGTCTTGTTGTTTGAGACCTGTTGCTCTTGGCGTTTGAGACCTGCTGATCTTGGTGTTTTGGACGTGGTTGTCTTGGTGTTTGAGACCTGGTGCTCTTGGTGTTTGTGACCTGGTGATCTTGGTGTTTGAGAGCTGGTGTTCTTGGTGTTTGAGACCTCGTTTTCTTTTTGCTTGAGACCTGGTGCTCTTGGTGTTTGAGACCTGATGCTCTTGGTGTTTGAGACCTGGTGCTCTTTGTGTTTGAGACCTTCTGCTCTTGGTGTTTGAGACCTCGTTTTCTTTTTGTTTGAGACCTGGTGCTCCTGGTGTTTGAGAACTTGTGATTTTGGCGTTTGAGACCTGGTTGTCTTGGTGTTTTAGAGCTGCTTCTATTGGTTTGTGAGAGATGGTGCTATTGGTGCGTGAGACCTGGTGATCCTGTTGTTTGTGACCAGGTGATTTTGGTGTTTGAGACCTGGTGCTCTTGATTTTTTAGCCCTCGTGGTGTTGTTGTTTGAGACCTGGTGGTCCTGGTATTTTAAGATCTGGTGCCATGAATGTTTGAGAACTGGTGCTCTTGGTGTTTGAGACCTGGTTGTCTTGGTGTTTGAGACCTGGTGCCCTTGGTGTTTGAGACCTGGTGCTCTTGATGTTTGAGACCTGGTACCCTTGGTGATTGAGACCGGGTTCTATTGATTTTGAGACCTGGTGCTCTTGGTGTTTGAGATCTGGTGCTCCTGGTGATTGAGACGTGGTTGTCTTGGTATTTTAGACCTGGTGCTCTTGGTGATTGAGACCTGGTGCTCTTGGTGTTTGAGACCTGGTACACTTGGTGATTGAGACCTGGTTGTCTTGGTTTTTGAGACATGGTGCTCTTGGTTTTTGAGATCTGGTTGTCTTGGTGTTTGAGACCTGGCACTCTTGATTTTTTAGCCCTCGCGGTGTTGTTGTTTGAGACCTGGTGTTCTTCGTATTTGAGATCTTTTGCTATTAATGTTTGAGAACTGGTGCTCTTGGTGTTTGAGACCTGGTTGTCTTGGTGATTGAGACCTGGTGCTCTTGGTGTTTGAGACCTGCTGCTCTTGATGTTTGAGACCTGGTACACTTGATGTTTGAGACCTGGTTGTCTTGGTTTTTGAGACATGGTGCTCTTGGTGTTTGAGACCTGGTGCTCTTGGTGTTTGAGACCTGCTGCGCTTGAAGTTTAAGACCTGGTGCACATGGTTTTTGAGACCTGATTGTCTTGGTGTTTGAGACCTGGTGCCCTTGGTGTTTGAGACCTGGTGCTCTTGATGTTTGAGACCTGGTACACTTGGTTTTTGAGCCCTGGTGCTATTGATTTTGAGACCTGGTGCTCTTGGTGTTTGAGACCTGGTGCTCTTGGTTTTTGAGACCTGGTACACTTGGTGTTGGAGAGCTGTTGCTCTTGGTGTTTGAGACCTGCTGCTGTTGGTGTTTAAGACCTTGTGCTCTTCGTTTTTGAGTCTTGCTTGTCTTGGTGTTTGATACCTGGTGCTCTTTTTGTTTGAGACCTGGTGCTCTTGGTTTTTGACCCCTGCTGCTCTTGGTGTTTGAGACCTGGTGCTCTTGGTTTTTGGGACCTGGTGGTCTTGATGTGTGAGATTTGGTGATCTTGGTGTTTGAGACCTGGTACACTTGCTGTTTTAGATATGGTTGTCTTGCTGTTTGAGATCTGGTGCTCTTGGTGTTTGAGACATGGTACATTTGGTGTTTGCGAGCTGGTGATCTTGGTTTTTGAGACCTGCTGCTCTTGATGTTTAAGACCTGATGCTCTTAGTATTTGAGACCTGGTTGTCTTGATGATTGAGAACTGGTGCTCTTGCTTTTTGAGACCTGTTAGTCTTTGTGTTTGAGAAGAGGTGCTCTTGTTGTTTGAGACCTGATGCTCTTGGTGTTTGAGACCTGCTGCGCTTAGTGTTTGAGACCTGGTTGTCTTTGTATCTGAGGCCTGGTGCTCTTGGTGTTTTAGAACTGGTGATCTTGGTGTTTGAGGCATGGTTGTCCTGGTGTTTGAGAGCTGGTGCTCTTGGTGTTTGAGACCTGGTACACTTGGTGTTCGAGAACTAGTGATCTTCGTGTTTGAGACCTCGTGCTCTTGGTGTTTGAGACCTGATGCTCTTGGTGTGTGAGACCTGGTGCTCTTTGTGTTTGAGACCTTCTGCTCTTGGTGTTTGAGACCTGGTGCTCCTGGTGTTTGACACGTGGTTGTCTTGGTATTTTAGACCTGGTGTTCTTGGTGTTTGAGACCTGGTGCTCTTGGCGTTTGAGACCTGGTTGTCTTGGTGTTTGAGACCTGGTGCTCTTGGTGTTTGAGACCTGGTGATCTTGGTGTTTGAGAGCTGGTGTTCTTGGTGTTTGAGACCTCGTTTTCTTTTTGTTTGAGACCTGGTGCTCCTGGTGTTTGAGACCTTGTGATTTTGGCGTTTGAGACCTGGTTGTCTTGGTGTTTTAGAGCTGCTTCTATTGGTTTGTGAGAGATGGTGCTATTGGTGCGTGAGACCTGGTGATCCTGTTGTTTGTGACCAGGTGATTTTGGTATTTGAGACCTGGTGCTTTTGATTTTTTAGCCCTCGTGGTGTTGTTGTTTGAGACCTGGTGGTCTTGGTATTTTAAGATCTGGTGCCATGAATGTTTGAGAACTGGTGCTCTTGGTGTTTGAGACCTGGTTGTCTTGGTGTTTGAGACCTGGTGCCCTTGGTGTTTGAGACCTGGTGCTCTTGATGTTTGAGACCTGGTACACTTGGTGATTGAGACCTGGTTCTATTGATTTTGAGACCTGGTGCTCTTGGTGTTTGAGATCTGATGCTCCTGGTGATTGAGACGTGGTTGTCTTGGTATTTTAGACCTGGTGCTCTTGGTGATTGAGACCTGGTGCTCTTGGTGTTTGAGACCTGGTACACTTGGTGATTGAGACCTGGTTGTCTTGGTTTTTGAGACATGGTGCTCTTGGTTTTTGAGATCTGGTTGTCTTGGTGTTTGAGACCTGGCAATCTTGATTTTTTTTAGCCCTCGTGGTGTTGTTGTTTGAGACCTGGTGGTCCTCGTATTTGAGATCTTTTGCTATTAATGTTTGAGAACTGGTGCTCTTGGTGTTTAAGACCTGGTTGTCTTGGTGTTTGAGACCTGGTGCTCTTGGTGTTTGAGACCTGGTGCTCTTGATGTTTGAGACCTGGTACACTTGATGTTTGAGACCTGGTTGTCTTGGTTTTTGAGACATGGTGCTCTTGGTGTTTGAGACCTGGTGCTCTTGGTGTTTGAGACCTGCTGCTCTTGAAGTTTAAGACCTGGTGCACTTGGTTTTTGAGACCTGATTGTCTTGGTGTTTGAGACCTGGTGCCCTTGGTGTTTGAGACCTGGTGCTCTTGATGTTTGAAACCTGGTACACTTGGTTCTTGAGCCCTGGTGCTATTGATTTTGAGACCTGGTGCTCTTGGTGTTTGAGATCTTGTGCTCCTGGTGATTGAGACGTGGTTGTCTTGGTATTTTAGACCTGGTGCTCTTGGTGATTGGGACCTGGTGCTCTTGGTGTTTGAGACCTGGTACACTTGGTGATTGAGACCTGGTTGTCTTGGTTTTTGAGACATGGTGCTCTTGGTTTTTGAGATCGGGTGATCTTGGTGTTTGAAACCTGGTGGTCTTTATGTTTGAGACCTGGTGCTCATGGTGTTTGAGACCTGGTGCTCTTGGTTTTTGAGATCTGGTTGTCTTGGTGTTTCAGACCTGGCAGTCTTGATTTTTTAGCCCTCGTGGTGTTGTTGTTTGAGACCTGGTGGTCTTCGCATTTGAGATCTGGTGCTATTAATGTTTGAGAACTGGTGCTCTTGGTGTTTGAGACCTGGTTGTCTTGGTGTTTGAGACCTGGTGCTCTTGGTGATTGAGACCTGGTGCTCTTGATGTTTGAGACCAGGTACACTAGATGTTTGAGACCTGGTTGTCTTGGTTTTTGAGTCATGGTGCTCTTGGTTTTTGAGATCTGGTTGTCTTGGTGTTTGAGACCTGGTGCTCTTGATTTTTTAGCCCTCGTGGTGTGTTTGTTTGAGACCTGGTGGTCTTCGTATTTGAGATCTGGTGCTATTAATGTTTGAGAACTGGTGCTCTTGGTGTTTGAGACCTGGTTGTCTTGGTGTTTGAGACCTGGTGCTCTTGTTGTTTGAGACCTGGTGCTCTTGATGTTTTAGAGCTGGTACATTTGATATTTGAGACCTGGTTGTCTTGGTTTTTGAGACATGGTGCTCTTGGTGTTTGAGACCTGGTGCTCTTGGTGTTTGAGACCTGGTTGTCTTGGTGTTTGAGACCTGGTGCTCTTGGTGATTGAGACCTGGTGCTCTTGATGTTTGAGACCAGGTACACTAGATGTTTGAGACCTGGTTGTCTTGGTTTTTGAGTCATGGTGCTCTTGGTTTTTGAGATCTGGTTGTCTTGGTGTTTGAGACCTGGTGCTCTTGATTTTTTAGCCCTCGTGGTGTGGTTGTTTGAGACCTGGTGGTCTTCGTATTTGAGATCTGGTGCTATTAATGTTTGAGAACTGGTGCTCTTGGTGTTTGAGACCTGGTTGTCTTGGTGTTTGAGACCTGGTGCTCTTGTTGTTTTATACCTGGTGCTCTTGATGTTTTAGAGCTGGTACATTTGATATTTGAGACCTGGTTGTCTTGGTTTTTGAGACATGGTGCTCTTGGTGTTTGAGACCTGGTGCTCTTGGTGTTTGAGACCTGCTGCTCTTGATGTTTAAGACCTGGTGCACTTGGTGTTTGAGACCTGATTGTCTTGGTGTTTGAGACCTGGTGCTCTTGGTTTTTGAGATCTGGTTGTCTTGGTGTTTGAGACCTGGCACTCTTGATTTTTTAGCCCTCGTGGTGTTGTTGTTTGAGACCTGGTGGTCTTCGTATTTGAGATCTGGTGATATTAATGTTTGAGAACTGGTGCTCTTGGTGTTTGAGACCTGGTTGTCTTGGTGTTTGAGACCTGGTGCTCTTGGTGTTTGAGACCTGGTGCTCCTGATGTTTGAGACCAGGTACACTAGATGTTTGAGACCTGGTTGTCTTGGTTTTTCAGACATGGTGCTCTTGGTGTTTGAGACCTGGTGCTCTTGGTGTTTGAGACCTGCAGCTCTTGATGTTTAAGACCTGGTGCACTTGGTGTTTGAGACCTGATTGTCTTGGTGTTTGAGACCTGGTGCTCTTTGTGTTTGAGACCTGCTGCTCTTGGTTTTTGAGACCTGGTGCTCCTGGTGTTTGGGGTCTGGTGCTCTTGATGTTTGAGCCCTGGTTCTCTTGATGTTTGAGACCTGTTGATCTATGCGTTTGAGACCTCGTTGTCCTGGTGTTTGAGTGCTGGTGCCCTCGGCGTTTGAGACCTGGTTCTCTTGGTGGTTGTAACCTGCTTCACTTGCTGTTTGAGACCTGGTGCTCTTGTTGTTTGCGACCTGTTAGTCTTTGTGTTTGAGAAGTGGTGCTCCTGTTGTTTGAGACCTGATGCTCTTGGTGTTTGAGACCTGCTGCGCTTAGTGTTTGAGAACTGGTTGTCTTTGTATCTGAGGCCTGGTGCTCTTGGTGTTTTAGAACTGGTGATCTTGGTGTTTGAGGCATGGTTGTCCTGGTGTTTGAGAGCTGGTGCTCTTGGTGTTTGAGACCTGGTACCCTTGGTGTTTGAGAACTAGTGCTCTTCGTGTTTGAGACCTCGTGCTCTTGGTGTTTGAGACCTGATGCTCTTGGTGTTTGAGACCTGGTGCGCTTTGTGTTTGAGACCTTCTGCTCTTGGTGTTTGAGACCTGGTGCTCCTGGTGTTTGACACGTGGTTGTCTTGGTATTTTAGACCTGGTGTTCTTGGTGTTTGAGACCTGGTGCTCTTGGCGTTTGAGACCTGGTTGTCTTGGTGTTTGAGACCTGTTGCTCTTGGCGTTTGAGACCTGCTGATCTTGGTGTTTCGGACGTGGTTGTCTTGGTGTTTGAGATCTGGTGCTCTTGTGGTTTTAGACCGGGTTGTCTTGGTGTTTGAGACCTGGTGCTCTTGGTGTTTGAGACCTGGTGATCTTGGTGTTTGAGAGCTGGTGTTCTTGGTGTTTGAGACCTCGTTTTCTTTTTGTTTGAGAGCTGGTGCTCCTGGTGTTTGAGAACTTGTGATTTTGGCGTTTGAGACCTGGTTGTCTTGGTGTTTTAGAGCTGCTTCTATTGGTTTGTGAGAGATGGTGCTATTGGTGCGTGAGACCTGGTGATCCTGTTGTTTGTGACCAGGTAACTTTGGTGTTTGAGACATGGTGCTCTTGATTTTTTAGCCCTCGTGGTGTTGTTGTTTGAGACCTGGTGGTCTTGGTATTTTAAGATCTGGTGCCATGAATGTTTGAGAACTGGTGCTCTTGGTGTTTGAGACCTGGTGCTCTTGATGTTTGAGCCCTGGTTCTCTTGATGTTTGAGAACTGTTGATCTTTGCGTTTGAGACCTCGTTGCCTTGGTGTTTGAGTGCTGGTGCCCTCGGCGTTTGAGACCTGGTTCTCTTGGTGGTTGTAACCTGCTTCACTTGCTGTTTGAGACCTGGTGCTCTTGTTGTTTGCGACCTGGTGTTATTGGTGTCTGAGCCCTGGTGGTCTTGTTGTTTGAGACCTGGTGGTCTTGGTGTTTGAAACCTGGTGCTCTGGGTGTTTGGGATCTAGTGCTCTTGGTGTTTGAGACCTGGTACACTTGGTGTTTGAGACCTGGTTGTCTTGGTGTTTGAGACATTTTGCTCTTGGTCTTTGAGACCTGTTACACTTGGTTTTTGAGCACTGGTGGTCTTGGTGTTTGAGACCTGGTGGTCTTGGTGTTTCAGATCTGGTGTTATTGGTGTTTGAGAACTGGTGCTCTTGTTGTTTCAGACCTGGTGGTCTTGGTATTTGAGAACTGGTGCTCTTGGTGTTTGAGACCTGGTACACTTGGTGTTTGAGAAATAGTGCTCTTGGTGTTTGAGACCTGGTGCTCTTGGTGGTTGAGACCTGCTGCTCTTGGAATTTGAGACCTGGTGATCTTTGTGTTTGGGTCCTGGCGGTCTTGGTGTTTGAGTCCCGGTACACTAGGTGTTTGATATCTGCTACTATTGGTGTTTGAGACCTGGTGATCTTGGTGCTTGAGACCTGGTGCTCTTGGTGTTTGAGACCTGGTGATTTTCGTCTTGGAGCCCTGCTGCTCTTCGTGTTTGAGAACAGGTGCTCTTGGTGTTTGAAACCTGGTGCTCTTGGTGTTTGAGACCTGATGATCTTGATGTTTCAGACCTGGTGCTCTTGGTGTTTGAGCCCAGGTTGTCTTGGTGTTTGAGAGCTGGTTCTCTTGGTGTTTGAGACTTGGTACACTTGGTGTTTGAGAACTGGTGCTCTTGGTGTTTGAGACCTGCTACTCTTGGTGTTTGAGACTTGGTGGTCTTGGTGTTTGAGGCCTGGTACGCTCGGTTTTTGAGACGTGTTACCCTTGGTGTTGGAGACCTGGTGCTCTTGTTGTTTGAGACATCGTGCTCTTGGTTTTTGAGACCAGGTGCTCATCGTGTTTGGGACGTGGTGCTCTTGGTGTTTGAGACCAGGTGCTCATGGAGTTTGGGACCTGCTGGTCTTGGTGTTTGAGACCTGGTGCTCTTGGTGTTTGAGACGTCGTACTCTTGGTGTTTAAGAGCTGGTGCTCTTCGTGTTTGAGACGTGTTGCTCTTGGTGTTTGAGACATGGTGCTCTTGGTGTTTGAGACCTGGTGATCTTGATGTTTCAGACCTGGTGCTCTTTGTGTTTGAGAGCTGGTTTTGTTGGTGTTTGAGACCTGGTGCTTCTTGGTTTTTCAGACCTGGTACACTTGGTGTTGGAGAGCTGTTGCTCTTGGTGTTTGAGACCTGCTGCTCTTGTTGTTTAAGACCTTGTGCTCTTCGTTTTTGAGTCCTGCTTGTCTTGGTGTTTGATACCTGGTGCTCTTTGTGTTTGAGACCTGGTGCTCTTGGTGTTTGAGCCCTGGTGCTCTTGGTGTTTGAGACCTGGTGCTCTTGGTTTTTGGGACCTGGTCGTCTTGATGTGTGAGATTTGGTGATCTTGGTGTTTGAGACCTGGTACACTTGCTGTTTTAGATATGGTTGTCTTGGTGTTTGAGATCTGGTGCTCTTGGTGTTTGAGACATGGTACAATTGGTGTTTGCGAGCTGGTGCTCTTGGTTTTTGAGACCTGCTGCTCTTGATGTTTAAGACCTGATGCTCTTAGTATTTGAGACCTGGTTGTCTTGATGATTGAGAACTGGTGCTCTTGCTTTTTGAGACCTGTTAGTCTTTGTGTTTGAGAACTGGTGCACTGTTGCTTGAGACCTGATGCTCTTGGTGTTTGAGACCTGCTGCGCTAAGTGTTTGAGACCTGGTTGTCTTTGTATCTGATGCCTGGTGCTCTTGGTGCTTTAGAACTGGTGATCTTGGTGTTTGAGGCATGGTTGTCCTGGTGTTTGAGAGCTGGTGCTCTTGGTGTTTGAGACCTGGTACACTTGGTGTTTGAGAACTAGTGCTCTTCGTGTTTGAGACCACGTGCTCTTGGTGTTTGAGACCTGATGCTCTTGGTGTTTGAGACCTGGTGCTCTTTCTGTTTGAGACCTTCTGCTCTTGGTGTTTGAGACCTGGTGCTCCTGGTGTTTGACACGTGGTTGTCTTGGTATTTTAGACCTGGTTTTCTTGGTGTTTGAGACCTGGTGCTCTTGGCGTTTGAGACCTGGTTGTCTTGGTGTGTGAGACCAGTTGCTCTTGGCGTTTGAGACCTGCTGATCTTGGTGTTTCGGACGTGGTTGTCTTGGTGTTTGAGATCTGGTGCTCTTGTTGTTTTAGACCAGGTTGTCTTGGTGTTTGAGACCTGGTGCATTTGGTGTTTGAGTCCTGCAGCTGTTGGTGTTTGAGACCTGGTGCTCTTGGTGTTTGAGACCTGGTGATCAAGGTGTTTGAGAGCTCGTGTTCTTGGTGTTTGAGACCTCGTTTTCTTTTTGTTTGAGACCTGGTGCTCCTGGTGTTTGAGACCTTGTGATTTTGGTGTTTGAGACCTGGTTGTCCTGGTGTTTTAGAGCTGCTTCTATTGGTTTGTGAGAGATGGTGCTATTGGTGCGTGAGACCTGGTGATCTTGTTGTTTGTGACCAGGTGATTTTGGTTTTTGAGACCTGGTGCTCTTGATTTTTTAGCCCTCGTGGTGTTGTTGTTTGAGACCTGGTGGTGTTGGTATTTGAGATCTGGTGCCATGAATGTTTGAGAACTGGTTCTCTTGGTGTTTGAGACCTGGTGCTCTTGATGTATGAGACCTGGTACACTTGGTGTTTGAGAACTGGTTCTCTTGGTTTTTGAGACATGGCGCTCTTGGTGTTTGAGACCTGGTGCTCTTGGTGATTGAGACCTGGTGCTCTTGGTGTTTGATACCTGGAACACTTGGTGATTGAGACCTAGTTGTCTTGGTTTTTGAGACATGGTGCTCTAGGTTTTTGAGATATGGTTGTCTTGGTGTTTGAGACCTGGCGCTCTTGATTTTTTAGCCCTCGTGGTGTTGTTGTTTGCGACCTGGTGGTCTTCGTATTTGAGATCTGGTGCTATTAATGTATGAGAACTGGTGCTCTTGGTGTTTGAGACCTGGTTGTCTTGGTGTTTGAGACCTGGTGCTCTTGTTGTTTGAGACCTGGTGCTCTTGGTGTTTGGGACCAGGTACACTTGGTGTTTGAGACCTGTTTGTCTTGGTTTTGAGACATGGTGCTCTTGGTGTTTGAGACCTGCTGCTCTTGGTGTTTGAGACCTGGTGCTCCTGGTGTTGGAGACGTGGTTGTCTTGGTATTTTAGACCTGGTGCTCTTGGTGTTTGAGACCTGTTGCTCTTGGTGTTTGAGACCTGGTGCTCCTGGTGTTTGAGACGTGGTTGTCTTGGTATTTTAGTCCTGGTGCTCTTGGTGTTTGAGACCTGGTGCTCTTTGTGTTTGAGAACTGGTTGTCTTGGTTTTTGAGAGCTGTTGCTCTTGGCGTTTGAGACCTGCTGATCTTCGTGTTTCGGACGTGCTTGTCTTGGTGTTTGAGATCTGGTGCTCTTGGTGTTTTAGGCCTGGTGCTCTTGGTGTTTGAGTCCTGCTGCCTCTTGGTGTTTGAGACCTGGTGCTCTTTTTGTTTTGCACCGGGTTGTCTTGCTGCTTGAGACCTGTTGCTCTTGGTGTTTGAGTCCTGCAGCAGTTGGTGTTTGAGACCTGGTGCTCTTGGTGTTTTAGACCTGGTGATCTTGGTGTTTGAGAGCTGTTGTTCATGTCTTTGAGACCTCGTTTTCTTTTTGTTTGTGACCTGGTGCTCCTGGTGTTTGAGACCTTGTGATCTTGGTGTTTGCGACCTGGTTGTCTTGGTGTTTTAGAGCTGCTTCTATTGGTTTGTGAGAGATGGTGCTATTGGTGCTTGAGTCCTGGTGATCTTGTTGTTTTTGACCAGGTGATTTTGGTGTTTGAGACCTGGTGCACTTGATTTTTTAGCCCTCGTGTTGTTGTTGTTTGAGACCTGGTGGTCTTGGTATTTGAGATCTGTTGCTATTAATGTTTGAGAACAGGGGCTCTTGGTGTTTGAGTCCTGGTTGTCTTGGTGTTTGAGACCTGGTGCTCTTGGTGTTTGAGACCTGGTGCTCTTGATGTATGAGACCTGGTACACTTGTTGTTTGAGACCTGGTTCTCTTGGTTTTTGAGACATGGCGCTCTTGGTGTTTGAGAGCTGGTGCTCTTGGTGTTTGAGATCTGCTGCTCTTGATGTTTAAGACCTGGTGCACTTGGTGTTTGTGACCTGGTTGTCTTGGTGTTTGGGACATTTTGCTCTTGGTTTTTGAGACTTGTTACTCTTGGTTTTTGAGCACTGGTGGTCTTTGTGTTTGAGACCTGGTGGTCTTGGTGTTTGAGATCTGGTGCTTTTGATGTTTGAGACCTGGTGCTGTTTGTGTTTGAGACCTGGTGCTCTTTATTTTGAGACCTGGTGCTCCTGGTGTTTGAGGTCTGGTGCTCTTAATGTTTGAGCCCTGGTTCTCTTGATGTTTGAGAACTGTTGATCTTGGCGTTTGAGACCTCGTTGTCTTGGTGTTTGAGTGCTGGTGCCCTCGGCGTTTGAGACCTGGTTCTCTTGGTGGTTGTAACCTGCTTCACTTGCTGTTTGAGACCTAGTGCTCTTGGTGTTTGAGACCTGGTACACTTGGTGTTTGAGACCTGGTTGTCTTGGTGTTTGGGACATTTTGCTCTTGGTTTTTGAGACTTGTTACTCTTGGTTTTTGAGCACTGGTGGTCTTTGTGTTTGAGACCTGGTGGTCTTGGTGTTTGAGATCTGGTGCTATTGGTGTTTGAGAACTGGTGCTCTTGTTGTTTCAGACCTTGTTGTCTTGGTATTTGAGAACTGGTGCTCTTGGTGTTTGAGACCTGGTACACTTGCTGTTTGAGTAATAGTGCTCTTGGTGTTTGAGATCTGGTGCTCATGGTGTTTGAGTCCTGCTGCTCTTGGAATTTGAGAACTGGTGATCTTTGTGTTTGGGACCTGGCGGTCTTGGTGTTTGAGTCCCGGTACACTTGGTGTTTGATATCTGCTACTATTGGTGTTTGAGACCTGGTGATCTTGGTGCTTGAGACCTGGTGCTCTTGGTGTTTGAGACCTGGTGATTTTGGTCTTGGAGACCTGCTGCTCTTCGTGTTTGAGACCAGGTGCTTTTGTTGTTTGAAACCTGGTGCTCTTGGTGTTTGAGACCTGAAGATCTTGATATTTCAGACCTGGTGCTCTTGGTGTTTGAGCCCAGGTTGTCTTGGTGTTTGAGAGCTGGTTCTCTTGGTGTTTGAGACTTGGTACACTTGGTGTTTGAGAACTGGTGCTCTTGGTGTTTGAGACCTGCTACTCTTGGTGTTTGAGACTTGGTGGTCTTGGTGTTTGAGGCCTGGTACGCTCGGTTTTTGAGACGTGGTACCCTTGGTGTTGGAGACCTGGTGCTCTTGTTGTTTGAGACATCGTGCTCTTGGTGTTTGAGACCAGGTGCTCATCGTGTTTGGGACGTGGTGCTCTTGGTGTTTGAGACCAGGTGCTCATGGAGTTTGGGACCTGGTGGTCTTGGTGTTTGAGACCTGGTGCTCTTGGTGTTTGAGATGTCGTACTCTTGGTGTTTCAGAGCTGGTGCACTTCGTGTTTGAGACGTGTTGCTCTTGGTGTTTGAGACCTGGTGATCTTAATGTTTCAGACCTGGTGCTCTTTGTGTTTGAGAGCTGGTTGTGTTGGTGTTTGAGACCTGGTGCTTTTGGTTTTTCAGACCTGGTACACTTGGTGTTGGAGAGCTGTTGTTTTTTGTTGGTTTTTGGGACCTCGTTGTCTTGGTGTTGTAGAGGTGGTGCTCTTGCTGTTCTAGTCCTGGTCCTCTTGGTTTTTGAGACCCGCTGCCATTGGTGTTTGGGACCTGGTGCTCTTGTTGTTTGAGACGTGTTGTTGCGGTGTTTGAGACCTGGTGCTCCTGGTTTTTGAGACCTGCTGCTGTTGATGTTTGAGACCTGGTGCTTTTGGAGTTTTAGACCTGGTGATTTTGGTGTTTGAGAGCTGGTGATCTTGTTGTTAGAGACCTGATGGCTTTGGTGACTGAGACCCGGTTGTCTTGGTGTTTGAGACCTTGTGACCTTCGTGTTGGAGAACTGGTCGTCTTCGTGTTTGACAACTGGTGCTATTGGTTTTTGAAGGATGGTGCTATTGGTGTTTGAGACCTGGTGATCTTGTTGTTTATGTCCAGGTGATTTTAGTTTTTGAGACCTGGTGCTCTTGGTGTTTGAGACCTGGTGGTCTTGGTGTTCGAGATCCGGTGCTTTTGATGTTTGAGACCTGGTGCTCTTGTTGTTTGAAAATTGGTTGTCTTGGTGTTTGAGATCTGGTGCTCTTGTTGTTTTAGAACTGGTCCTCCTGGTGTTTGAGACGTGGTGCACTTGGTGTTTGAGACCTTGTTGTCTTGGTGTTTGAGACATGGTGCTCTTGGTATTTGAGACCTGTTCCACTTGGTGTTTGAGAGCTGGTGCTCTTGGTGTTTGAGATCTGGTGCTCTTGGTGTTTGAGACCTGCTGCTCTTGATGTTTCAGACCTGGTGCACTTTGTGTTTGAGACCTGGTTGTCGTGGTGTTTTAGACCTGGTGTTCTTGCTGTTTGAGACCTAGTGCTCTTGGTGTTTGAGAGCTGGTGCTCCTGGTGTTGGATACGTGGTTGTCGTGCTATTTGAGACCTGGTGCTCTTGGTGTTTGAGACCTGTTGCACTTGGTGTTTGAGACCTGGTTGTCTTGGTGTTTGAGACTTGGTGCTCTTAGCATTTGAGACCTGCTGATCTTGGTGTTTCCAACGTGGTTGTCTTCGTGTTTGGGAGCTGGTGCTCTTGGTGTTTCAGACCTGGTGCTCTTGTTGTTTGAGACAGGGTTGTCTAGGTGTTTGACATCTGGTGCTCTTGGCGTTTGAGACCTGCTGATCTTGGTGTTTGGGACCTCGTTGCCTTGGCGTTTGAGGCCTGGTGCTCTTGTTGTTTGAGACCGGGTTGTCTTGGTGATTGAGACTGGTTGTCTTTGTGTTTGAGAACTGGTGCTCTTGGTGTTTGAGACCTTGTGATCTTCGTGTTTGAGACCTAGTTGTCTTGGTGTTTAAGAGCTGCTGCTATTGGTTTTTGATAGGTGCTGCTATTGGTGTTGGAGTCCTGGTGATCTTGTTGTTTGTGACCAGGTGATTTTAGTGTTTGAGACCTGATGCTCTTGGCCTTCGAGCCCTGGTGGTCTTGGTGTTTGTGACCTGGTGGTCTTGGTGTTTGAGATCTAATGCTATTGTTTTTTGATACCTGGTGCTCTTGGTTTTTGAATCATGGTGGACTTGGTGTTTGAGACCTGGTGCTCTTGGTGTTTGACAACTGGTGCTCTTGGTGTTTGAGACGTGGTACACTTGGTGTTTGAGTCTTTGTTGTCTTGGTGTTTGAGACATGCTGCTCTTGGTGTTTGAGACCTGCTGCTCTTGGTGTTTGAGACTTGGTGGTCTTGGTTTTTGAGACCTGGTACACTCGTTTTTTGATCGTGGTACCCTTGGTTTAAGGAGACCTGGTGTTCTTGTTGTTTGAGACGTCGTGCTCATGGTGTTTGAGAACAGGTTCTCATCGTGTTTGGGACGTGGTGCTCTTGGTGTTTGAGACCAGGTGCTCAAGGAGTTTGGGACCTGGTGGTCTTGGTGTTTGAGACCTGATGCTCTTGGTGTTTGAGACGTCGTACTCTTGGTGTTTAAGAGCTGGTGCTCTTCGTGTTTGAGAGGTGGTGCTCTTGGTGTTTGAGACATGGTGCACTTGGTGTTTGAGACCTGGTGATCTTGATGTTTCAGACCTGGTGCTCTTTGTGTTTGAGATCTGGTTGTGTTGGTTTTTGAGACCTGGTACACTTGGTGTTGGAGAGCTGTTGCTCTTGGTGTTTGAGACCTGCTGCTCTTGGTGTTTAATAACTTGTGCTCTTCGTTTTTGAGTCCTTCTTGTCTTGGTGTTTGATACCTGGTGCTCTTGGTGTTTGAGACCTGGTGCTCTTGGTTTTTGGGACCTGGTGGTCTTGATGTTTGAGACTTGGTGATCTTGGCGTTTGAGACCTGGTAAACTTGCTGTTTGAGACATGGTTGTCTTGGTGTTTGCGACCTGGTGCTCTTTGTGTTTGAGACCTGGTACACTTGGTGTTTGCGAGCTGGTGCTCTTGATTTTTGAGACCTGCTGCTCTTGATGTTTAAGCCCTGATGTTCTTGGTATTTGAGACCTGGTTGTCTTGGTGATTGAGACCTGGTGCTCTTCGTTTTTGAGACCTGCTGCTCTTTGTGTTTGAGAACTGGTGCTCTTGTTGTTTGAGAGCTAATGCGCTTGGTGTTTGAGACCTGCTGCGCTTAGTGTTTGAGACCTGGTTGTCTTTGTATCTGAGGCCTGGTAGTCTTGGTGTTTGATAACTGGTGATCTTGTTGTTTGAGGCATGGTTGTCCTGGTGTTTGAGACCTGGTACACTTAGTGTTCGAGAACTAGTGCTCTTGGTGATGAGACCTGGTGCTCTTGGTGTTTGAGACCTGATGCTCTTGGTGTTTGATACCTGCTGCTCTTGGTGTTTGAGACCTTTTGATCCTAGTGTTTGAGATGTGGTGCTCTTGGTTTTTGAGACTTGTTGATTTTGTTGTTTGAGCCCTGGTGCTCTTGGTGTTTGAGACGTGGTACCCTTGGTATTTGAGATTTGGTGCTCTAGGTGTTTGAGACCTGTTGTTCTTCCTGTTTGAGAACTGGTGCTATTGGTTTTTGAGGGATGGTGCTATTGGTGTTTGAGACCTGCTGATCTTGTTGTTTATGTCCAGGAGATTTTAGTTTTTGAGACCTGGTGCTCTTGGTGTTTGAGACCTGGTGATCTTGGTGTTTGAGATCTGGTGCTTTTGATGTTTGAGACCTGGTGCTCTTGTTGTTTGAGAACTTGTGTTCTTGGTGTTTGAGTTCTGGTGCTCTATTTGTTTTAGAACTGGTGCTCTTGGTGTTTGAGTCGTGGTGCACTTGGTGTTTGAGACTTGCTGATCTTGGTGTTTGGGACCTCGTTGTCTTGGTGTTTTAGAGCTGGTGCTCTTGTTGTTCCAGTCCTGGTGCTCTTGTTGTTTGAGACCCGCTGCCCTTGCTGTTTGAGACCTGGTGCTCTTGTTGTTTGAGACGTTTTGTTGCGGTGTTTGAGACCTGGTGCTCCTGGTGTTTGAGAGCTGCTGCTGTTGTTGTTTGAGACCTGGTGCTTTTGGTGTTTTAGACCTGGTGAACGTGGTGTTTGAGAGCTGGTGCTCTTGTTGCTTGAGACCTGATGGTGTTGGTGACTGAGACCCGATTGTCTTGGTGTTTGAGACCAGGTGCTTTGGTGTTTGAGACATTGTGATATTGGTGTTGGAGACCTGGTTGTCTTGGTGTTTCAGAGCTGGTGCTATTGTTTTTTGAGGGATGTTGCTATTGGTGTTTGTGACCTGGTGATCTTGTTGTTTATGTCCAGGAGATTTTAGTTTTTGAGACCTGGTGCTCTTGGTGTTTGAGACCTGGTGGTCTTGGTGTTTGAGATCTGGTTCTTTTGATGTTTGAGACCTGGTGCTCTTGTTGTTTGAGAACTGGTTGTCTTGGTGTTTGAGATCTGGTGCTGTTGGCGTTTGAGACCTTCTGATCTTGGTGTTTGGGACCTCGTTGCCTTGGCGTTTGAGAGCTGGTGTTCTTGTTGTTCTAGTCTGGTGCTCTTGGTGTTTGAGACCTGCTGCCTCTTGTTGTTCGAGACCTGGTGCTCTTGTTGTTTCAGACCGGGCTGTCGTGGTGTTTGAGACATGGTGCTCTTGGTGTTTGAGACCTGCTGCTGTTGCTGTTTGAGACCTGGTGCTATTGGTGTTTTAGACCTGGTGATCTTGGTGTTTGCGAGCGTGTGCTCTTGGTGTTTGAGAACTGATTGTCTTGGTGATTGAGACTGGTTGTCTTTGTGTTTGAGACCTGGTGCTCTTGGTGTTTGAGACCTGGTGCTCTTGGTGTTTGAGACCTGGTGGTCTTGGTGTTTGAGATCTGGTGCTTTTGATGTTTGAGAACTGGTGCTCTTGTTGTTTGAGAACTGGTTGTCTTGGTGTTTGAGATCAGGTGCTCTTATTGTTTTAGAACTTGTGCTCTTGGTGTTTGAGACCTGGTGCTCTTGGTGTTTGAGACCTTGTTGCCTTGGTGTTTGAGACATGGTGCTCTTGGTCTTTGAGACCTCTTTCACTTGGTGTTTCAGAGCTGGTGCTCTTGATGTTTGAGACCTTGTTGTCTTGGTGTTTGAGACATGGTGCTCTTGGTCTTTGAGACCTCTTTCACTTGGTGTTTGAGAGCTGGTGCTCTTGGTGTTTGAGACCTGGTGCTCTTGGTTTTTGAATCATGGTGGACTTGGTGTTTGAGACCTGGAGCTGTTGGTGTTTGACAACTGGTGCTCTTGGTGTTTGAGACGTGGTACACTTGGTGTTTGAGTCTTTGTTGTCTTGGTGTTTGAGACATGCTGCTCTTGGTGTTTGAGACCTGCTGCTCTTGGTGTTTGAGACTTGGTGGTCTTGGTGTTTGAGACCTGGTACACTCGTTTTTTGATCGTGGTACCCTTGGTTTAAGGAGACCTGGTGCTCTTGTTGTTTGAGACGTCGTGCTCATGGTGTTTGAGACCAGGTTCTCATCGTGTTTATGACGTGGTGCTCTTTGTGTTTGAGACCAGGTGTTCAAGGAGTTTGGGACCTGGTGGTCTTGGTGTTTGAGAACTGATGCTCTTGGTGTTTGAGACGTAGTACTCCTGGTGTTTAAGAGCTGGTGCTCTTCGTGTTTGAGAGGTGGTGCTCTTGGTGTTTGAGACATGGTGCACTTGCTGTTTGAGACCTAGTGATCTTGATGTTTCAGACCTGGTGCTCTTTGTGTTTGAGATCTGGTTGTGTTGGTTTTTGAGACCTGGTACACTTGGTGTTGGAGAGCTGTTGCTCTTGGTGTTTGAGACCTGCTGCTCTTGGTGTTTAATAACTTGTGCTCTTCGTTTTTGAGTCCTTCTTGTCTTGGTGTTTGATACTTGGTGCTCTTTGTGTTTGAGACCTGGTGCTCTTGGTGTTTGAGTCCTGGTGCTCTTGGTGTTTGAGACCTGGTGCTCTTGGTTTTTGGGACCTGGTGGTCTTGATGTTTGAGACTTGGTGATCTTGGCGTTTGAGACCTGGTAAACGTGGTGTTTGAGACATGGTTGTCTTGGTGTTTGAGACCTGGTGCTCTTGGTGTTTGAGCCCTGGTGCTCTTGGTGTTTGAGACCTGGTGCTCTTGGTTTTTGGGACCTGGTGGTCTTGATGTTTGAGACTTGGCGATCTTGGCGTATGAGACCTGGTAAACTTGCTGTTTGAGACATGGTTGTCTTTGTGTTTGCGACCTGGTGCTCTTTGTGTTTGAGACCTGGTACACTTGGTGTTTGCGAGCTGGTGCTCTTGATTTTTGAGACCTGCTGCTCTTGATGTTTAAGCCCTGATGCTCTTGGTATTTGAGACCTGGTTGTCTTGGTGATTGAGACCTGGTGCTCTTCCTTTTTGAGACCTGCTGCTCTTTGTGTTTGAGAACTGGTGCTCTTGTTGTTTGAGAGCTAATGCGCTTGGATTTTGAGACCTGCTGCGCTTAGTGTTTGAGACCTGGTTGTCTTTGTATCTGAGGCCTGGTGGTCTTGGTGTTTGAGAACTGGTGATCTTGGTGTTTGAGGCATGGTTGTCCTGGTGTTTGAGACCTGGTACACCTAATGTTTGAGAACTAGTGCTCTTGCTGATGAGACCTGGTGCTCTTGGTGTTTGAGACCTGATGCTCTTGGTGTTTGAGACCTGCTGCTCTTGGTGTTTGAGACCTTTTGATCCTGGTGTTTGAGATGTGGTGCTCTTGGTTTTTGAGACCTGCTGCCTCTTGTTGTTTGAGACCTGGTGCTCTTGTTGTTTCAGACCGGGCTGTCGTGGTGTTTGCGACATGGTGCTCTTGGTGTTTGAGACCTGCTGCTGTTGCTGTCTGAGACCTGGTGCTCTTGGTGTTTGAGACCTGGTGCTCTTGGTGTTTGAGACCTGGTGGTCTTGGTGTTTGAGATCTGGTGCTTTTGATGTTTGAGACCTTTAGCTCTTGTTGTTTGAGAACTGGTTGTCTTGGTGTTTGAGATCTGGTGCTCTTGTTGTTTTAGAACTTGTGCTCTTGGTGTTTGAGACCTGGTGCTCTTGGTGTTTGAGACCTTGTTGTCTTGGTGTTTGAGACATTGTGCTCTTGGTCTTTGAGACCTCTTTCACTTGTTGTTTGACAGCTGGTGCTCTTGGTGTTTGAGACCTGGTGCACTTGGTGTTTGAGACCTGCTGCTCTTGATGTTTCAGACCTGGTGTACTTGGTGTTTGAGACCTGGGTGTCTTGGTGTTTGAGACCTGCTGCTCTTCGTGTTTGCGACCTGGTTCTCTTGGTGCTTGGGACCTGGTGCTCTTGCTGTTTGAGTCCTGGTGCACTTCATGTTTGAGACCTAGTGCTCTTGGTGTTTGAGAACTGGTGCTCCTGGTGTTTGAGACATGGTTTGTCGTTGTATTTGAGACCTGGTGCTCTTGGTGTTGGAGACCTGTTGCTTTTGATGTTTGAGACTTGTTTGTCTTGGTGTTTGAGACATGGTGCTCTTAGCATTTGAGACCTGCTTATCTTGGTGTGTCCCACATGGTTTTCTTGGTGTTTGAGAGCTGGTGCTCTTGGTGCTTTAGACCTGGTGCTCTTGGTGTTTGTTTCCTGCTGCTTCTTGTTGTTTTTTTACCTGATGCTCTTGTTGTTTGAGAGCGGGTTGTCTTGGTGTTTGATATCTGGTGCTGTTGGCGTTTGAGACCTGCTGATCTTGGTGTTTGGGATCTCGTTGCCTTGGCGTTTGAGAGCTGGTGTTCTTGGTGTTCTAGTCCTGGTGTTCTTGGTGTTTGAGACCTGCTGCCTCTTGTTGTTTGAGACCTGGTGCTTTTGTTGTTTGAGACCGGGCTGTCGTGGTGTTTGAGACATGGTGCTCTTGGTGTTTGAGACCTGTTGCTGTTGCTGTTTGAGACCTGGTGCTCTTGGTGTTTTAGACCTGGTGATCTTGATGTTTGCGAGCTTGTGCTCTTGATGTTTGAGCCCTGATTATCTTAGTGATTGAGACTGGTTGTCTTTGTGTTTGAGACCTGGTGCTCTTGGTGTTTGAGACCTGGTGCTCTTGGTGTTTGGAGTCTGGTGCTCTTGATGTTTGAGCACTGGTTCTCTTGATGTTTGAGCCCTTTTGATCTTGGTGTTTGAGACCTCGTTGTCTTGGTGTTTGAGTGCTGGTGATATGGTGTTTGAGACCTGGTGCTCTTGGTGTTTGGAGTCTGGTGTTCTTGATGTTTGAGCACTGGTTCTCTTGATGTTTGAGCCCTGTTGATCTTGGTGTTTGAGACCTCGTTGTCGTGGTGTTTGAGTGCTGGTGATATGGTGTTTGAGACCTGGTTCTCTTGGTGGTTGATGCTCCTTCACTTGCTGTTTGAGACCTGGTGCTCTTGGTGTTTGAGACCTGGTCGTCTTGGTGTTGGCGACCTGGTACTCTTGGTGTTTGAGCCCTGGTGGTCTTGGTGCTTGAGACCTGCTGATCTTGGTTTTTGGGACCTCGTTGTCTTGGTGTTTTAGAGCTGCTGCTCTTGGTGTTCTAGTAGTGGTACTCTTGGTGTTTGAGACCCGCTGCCCTTGGTGTTTTAGACCTGGTGTTCTTGTTGTTTGAGACGTGTTGTTGTGGTGTTTGAGAGCTGGTGCTCCTGGTGTTTGAGAGCTGCTGCTGTTGATGTTTGAGACCTGGTGCTTTTGGTGTTTGAGACCTGGTGATCATGTTGTTTGAGGCCTGGTGCTCTTGGTGTTTGAGACCTGGTACACTTGGTGTTTGAGACGTGGTACCCTTGGAGTTTGAGACCTGGTGCTCTTGGTGTTTGAGACCTGTTGCTCTTCGTGTTTGAGAACTGGTGCTATTGGTTTTTGAGGGAGTGTGCTATTGGTGTTTGAGACTTGGTGATCTTGTTGTTTATGTCCAGGAGATTTTAGTTTTTGAGACCTGGTGCTCTTGGTGTTTGAGACCTGGTGGTCTTGGTGTTTGAGATCTGGTGCTTTTGATGTTTGAGACCTGGTGCTCTTGCTGTTTGAGAACTGGTGGTCTTGTTGTTTTAGAACTGGTGCTCTTGGTGTTTTAGATGTGGTGCACTAGGTGTTTGAGACCTGCTGATCTTGGTATTTGGGACCTCGTTGTCTTGGTGTTTTAGACCTGGTGCTCTTGGTTTACCAGTCCTGGTGATCTTGGTGTTTGAGACCTGGTTGTCTTGGTGTTTGAGACCTGATGCTCTTGTTGTTTGAGACCTGGTGCTCTTGGTGTTTGAAACCTGGTGCTCCTGGTGTTTGAGACTTGGTTGTCTTGGTATTTGAGACCTGGTGCTCTTGGTGTTTTAGACCTGGTGCTCTTGGTGTTTGACACCTGGTTGTTCAGGCGTTTGAGACCTGCTGATCTTCTTGTTTCGGACGTGGTTGTCTTCGTGTTTGAGAGCTGGTGCTCTTCTTGCTTTCGACCTGTTGCTCTTGGTGTTTGAGTCTTGGTGCTCTTTTTGTTTTAGACAGGTTTGTCTTGGTGTTTGAGACCTGGTGCTCTTGGTGTTGGAGTCCTGCAGCTGTTGGTTTTTGAGACCTGGTGCACTTGGTGTTTTAGACCTCGTGATCTTGGTGTTTTTGAGCTGGTGTTCTTGGTGTTTGAGATCTGGTGGTCTTGGTGATTGAGACCTCGTTTTCTTTTTGTTTGAGACTAGGTGCTTCTGGTGGTTGAGAGCATGTGGTCTTGGTTTTTGAGACCTGGTTGTCTTGTTGTTTTAGAGCTGCTGCTATTGGTTTGTGAGAGATGGTGCTATTGATGCTTGAGACCTGGTGATCTTGTTGTTTGTGACCAGGTGATTTTGGTGTTTGAGACCTGGTGCTCTTGATTTTTGAGCCCTCGTGGTGTTGGTGTTTGAGATCTGGTGCTATTGATGTTTGAGAACTGGTGCGCTTGGTGTTTGAGACCTGGTGCTCTTGGTGTTTGAGACCTGGTGCTCTTGGTGTTTGAGACCTGGTGCTCTTGTTGTTTCAGACCTGGTACACTTGGTGTTTGAGACCTGGTTGTCTTGGTTTTTGAGACATGGTGCTCTTGGTGTTTGAGACGTGGTGCACTTGGTGTTTGAGACTTTGTTGTCTTGGTGTTTGAGACATGGTGCTCTTGGTATTTGAGACCTGTTTCACTTGGTGTTTGAGAGCTGGTGCTCTTGGTGTTTGAGATCTGGTGCTCATGGTGTTTGAGACCTGCTGCTCTTGATGTTTCAGACCTGGTGCACTTGGTGTTTGAGACCTGGTTGTTTTGGTGTTTGAGACCTGCTGCTCTTCGTGTTTGCGAAATGGTTCTCTTAGTTTTTGGGAGCTGGTGCTCTTGGTTTTTGAGACCTGGTGCTCTTCATGTTTGAGACCTAGTGCTCTTGGTGTTTGAGACCTGGTGCTCCTGGTGTTTGAGACGTGGTTGTCGTGGTATTTGAGACCTGGTGCTCTTGGTGTTTGAGACCTGTTTGTCTTGGTGTTTGAGACCTGGTGCTCTTAGCATTTGAGACCTGCTAATCTTGGTGTTTCCCGCGTGGTTGTCTTGGTGCTTTAGTCCTCGTGCTCTTGTTGTTTGAGACCGGGTTCTCTTGGTGTTTGAGATCTGGTGCTCTTGGCGTTTGAGACCTACTGATCTTTGAGTTTGGGACCTCGTTGCCTTGGCGTTTGAGAGCTGGTGCTCTTGGTGTTCTCGTCCTGGTTCTCTTGGTGTTTGAGACCTGCTGCCTCTTGTTGTTTGAGACCTGGTGCTCTTGTTGTTTGAGACCGGGTTGTCGTGGTGTTTGTGACCTGGTGCTCTTGGTGTTTGAGACCTACTGTTGATGGTGCTTGAGACCTGATGCTCTTGGTGTTTGAGACCTGGTGGTCTTGGTGTTTGAGATCTGGTGCTTTTGATGTTTGAGACCTGGTGCTCTTGTTGTTTGAGAACTGGTGGTCTTGTTGTTTAAGAACTGGTGCTCTTGTTGTTATAGAACTGGGGCTCTTGGTGTTTGAGACGTGGTGCACTTGGTGTTTGAGACCTGCTGATCTTGGTTTTTGGGACCTCGTTGTCTTGGTGTTTTAGAGCTGGTGCTCTTGATGTTCTAGTCCTGGTTCTCTTGGTGTTTGAGACCTGGTTGTCTTGGTGTTTGAGACCTGATGCTCTTGATGTTTGAGACCTGGTGCTCTTGGTGTTTGAAACCTGGTGCTCCTGGTGTTTGAGACGTGGTTGTCTTGGTATTTGAGACCTGGTGCTCTTGGTGTTTTAGACCTGGTGCTCTTGGTGTTTGACACCTGGTTGTCTTGGCGTTTGAGACCTGCTGATCTTGGTGTTTCGGACGTGGTTGTCTTGGTGTTTGAGCGCTGGTTGTCTTGTTGTTTTCGACCTGTTGCTCTTGGTGTTTGAGCCCTGCTGCCTCTTGGTTTTTGAGACCTGGTGCTCTTTTTGTTTTAGACCGGGTTGTCTTGGTGTTTGAGACCTGGTGCTCTTTGTGTTGGAGTCCTGCAGCTGTTGGTGTTTGAGACCTGGTGCTTTTGGTGTTTTAGACCTCGTCGATCTTGGTGTTTGTGAGCTGGTGTTCTTGGTGTTTGAGATCTGGTGGTCTTGGAGTTTGAGACCTCGTTTTCTTTTTGTTTGAGAGTTGGTGCTCCTGGTGTTTGAGAGCTTGTGATCTTGCTGTTTGAGACCTGGTTGTCTTGTTGTTTTAGACCTGCTGCTATTGGTTTGTGAGAGTTGGTGCTATTGGTGCTTGAGACCTGGTGATATTGTTGTTTGTGACAAGGTGATTTTGGTGTTTGAGACCTGGTGCTCTTGATTTTTTAGCCCTCGTGGTGTTGTTGTTTGAGACCTGGTGGTCTTGGTATTTGAGATCTGGTGCTCTTGGTGTTTTAGACCTGGTGCTCTTGGTGTTTGACACCTGGTAGTCTTGGCGTTTGAGACCTGCTGATCTTGGTGTTTCGGACGTGGTTGTCTTCTTGTTTGAGACCTGGTGCTCTTGATTTTTGAGCCCTCGTGGTGTTGGTGTTTGAGAGCTGTTGGGCTTGGTGTTTGAGATCTGGTGCTATTGAAGTTTGAGAACTGCTACGCTTGGTGTTTGAGACCTGGTGCTCTTGGTGTTTCAGACCTGGTACACTTCGTGTTTGAGACCTGGTTGTCTTGGGTTTTGAGACATGGTGCTCTTGGTGTTTGAGACCTGGTGCACTTGGTGTTTGAGACCTTGTTGTCTTGGTATTTGAGACATGGTGCTCTTGGTATTTGAGACCTGTTTCACTTGGTTTTTGAGAGCTGGTGCTCTTGGTGTTTGAGATCTGGTGCTCTTGGTGTTTGAGACCTGCTGCTCTTGATGTTTCAGACCTGGTGCTCTTGGTGTTTCAAAACTGGTTGTCTTGGTGTTTGAGACCTGCTTCTCTTCGTGTTTGCGACCTGGTTCTCTAGGTTTTTGGGACCTGGTGCTCTTGCTGTTTGAGACCTGGTGCACTTCATGTTTGAGACCTAGTGCTCTTGGTGTTAGATACCTGGTTGTCTTCGTGTTTGAGACCTGGTGCTCTTAGCATTTGAACCTGCTGATCTTGGTGTTTCCCACGCGGTTGTCTTGGTGTCTGAGAGCTAGTGCTCTTGGTGTTTCAGACCTGGTGCTCTTGGTGTTTGTGACCTGCTGCTTCTTGTTGTTTGAGTCCTGGTGCTCTTGTTGTTTGTGACCGGGTTGTCCTAGTGTTTGAGACCTGGTGCTCTTAGCATTTGAGACCTGCTGATCTTCGTGTTTCCCACGTGGTTGTCTTCGTGTTTGGGAGCTGGTGCTCTTGGTGTTTCAGACGTGGTGCTCTTTTAGTTTGAGACAGGGTTGAGTGGTGTTTGAGATCTGGTGCTCTTGGCGTTTGAGAGCTGCTGATCTTGGTGTTTGGGACCTCGTTGCCTTGGCGTTTGAGACCTGGTGCTCTTGTTGTTTGAGACGTAGTTGTCGTGGTGTTTGAGATCTGGTGCTCTTGGTGTTTGAGACCTGCTGCTGTCTGTGTTTGAGACCTGGTGCTCTTGATGTCTTAGACCTGGTGATCTTGGTGTTTGCGAGCTTGTGCTCTTGTTGTTTGAGACCTGATTGTCTTGGTGATTGAGACTGGTTGTCTTTGTGTTTGAGACCTGGTGCTCTTGGTGTTTGAGACCTTGTGATCTTGGTGTTTGAGACCTAGTTGTCTTGGTGTTTGAGAGCTGCTGCTATTGGTTTTTGATAGGTGCTGCTATTGGTGCTGGAGTCCTGGTGATCTTGTTGTTTGTGACCAGGTGATTTTAGTGTTTGAGACCTGATGCTCTTGGCCTTTGAGCCCTGGTGGTCTTGGTGTTTGTGACCTGGTGGTCTTGGTGTTTGAGATCTAATGCTATTGTTTTTTGAGACCTGGTGCCCTTGGTTTTTGAATCATGGTGGACTTGGTGTTTGAGACCTGGTGCTCTTGGTGTTTGACAACTGGTGCTCTTGGTGTTTGAGACGTGGTACACTTGGTGTTTGAGACTTTGTTGTCTTGGTGTTTGAGACATGCTGCTCTTGGTGTTTGAGACCTGCTGCTCTTGGTGTTTGAGACTTGGTGGTCTTGGTGTTTGAGACCTGGTACATTCGGTTTTTGAGACGTGGTACCCTTGGTTTTGGAGACCTGGTGCTCTTGTTGTTTGAGACGTCGTGCTCATGGTGTTTGAGACCAGGTGCTCATCGTGTTTGGGACGAGGTTCTCTTGGTGTTTGAGACTAGGTGCTCATGGAGTTTGGGACCTCGTGGTCTTGGTGTTTGAGAACTGGTGCTCTTGGTGTTTGAGACGTCGTACTCTTGGTGTTTTAGAGCTGGTACTCTTCGTGTTTGAGAGGGGGTGCTCTTGGTTTTTGAGACATGGTGCTCTTGGTGTTTGAGACCTGGTGTTCTTGATGTTTCAGACCTGGTGCTCTTTGTGTTTGAGAGCTGGTTGTGTTGGTGTTTGAGACCTGGTGCTCTTGGTTTTTGAGACCTGGTACACTTGGTGTTGGAGAGCTGTTACTCTTGGTGTTTGAGACCTGCTGCTCATGGTGTTTAAGACCTTGTGATCTTCGTTTTTGAGTCCTGCTTGTCTTGGTGTTTGATACCTGGTGCTCTTTGTGTTTGAGACCTGGTGCTCTTGGTGTTTGAGCCCTGGTGCTCTTGTTCTTTGGAACTGTTGCTCTTGTTGTTTTAGAACTGGTGCTCTTGGTGTTTGAGACGTGGCGCACTTGGTGTTTGAGACCTGCTGATCTTGGTATTTGGGACCTCGTTGTCTTGCTGTTTTAGAGCTGGTGCTCTTGGTGTTCTAGTCCTGGTGCTCTTCGTGTTTGAGACCTGGTTGTCTTGGTGTTTGAGACCCGATGCTCTTGATGTTTGAGACCTGGTGCTCTTGGTGTTTGAAACCTGGTGCTCCTAGTGTTTGAGACGTGGTTGTCTTGGTATTTGAGACCTGGTGCGCTTGGTGTTTTAGACCTGATGCTCTTGGTGTTTGACACCTGGTTGTCTTGGCGTTTGAGACCTGCTGATCTTGGTGTTTCGGACGTGGTTGTCTTGGTGTTTGAGAGCTGGTGCTCTTGTGGTTTTCGAACTGTTGCTCTTGGTGTTTGAGCCCTGCTGCCTCTTGGTGTTTGAGATCTGGTGCTCTTTTTGTTTTAGACCGGGTTGTCTTGGTGTTTGAGACCTGGTGCTCTTGGTGTTGGAGTCCTGCAGCTGTTGGTGTTTGAGACCTGGTGCTCTTGGTGTTTTAGACCTCGTGTTCTTGGTGTTTGTGAGCTGGTGTTCTTGGTTTTTGGGATCTGGTGGTCTTGGTGATTGAAACCTCGTTTTCTTTTTGATTGAGAGTTGGTGCTCCTGGTGTTTGAGAGCTTGTGATCTTGGTGTTTGAGACCTGGTTGTCTTGTTGTTTTAGAGCTGCTGCTATTGGTTTGTGAGAGATGGTGCTATTGGTGCTTGAGACCTGGTGATCTTGTTGTTTGTGACCAGGTGACTTTGGTATTTGAGACCTGGTGCTCTTGATTTTTGGGACCTGGTGCTCTTGATGTTTGAGACTTGGTGATCTTGGTGTTTGACACCTGGTACACTTGCTGTTTGAGACATGGTTGTCTTGGTGTTTGAGACCTGGTGCTCTTGGTGTTTGAGACCTGGTACACTTGGTGTTTGCGAGCTGGTGCTCTTGATTTTTGAGACCTGCTGCTCTTGATGTTTAAGAAATGATGCTCTTGGTATTTGAGACCTGGTTGTCTTGGTGATTGAGAACTGGTGCTCTTGCTTTTTGAGACCTGCTGCTCTTTGGTTTTGAGAACTGGTGCTCTTGTTGTTTGAGACCTGATGCTTTTGGATTTTGAGACCTGCTGCGTTTAGTGTTTGAGACCTGGTTGTCTTTGTATCTGAGGCCTGGTGCTTTTGGTGTTTGAGAACTGGTGATCTTGGAGTTTGAGGCATGGTTGTCCTGCTGTTTGAGACCTGGTACACTTGGTGTTTGAGACATGGTGCTCTTGGTATTTGAGACCTGTTTCAGTTAGTGTTTGAGAGCTGGTGCTTTTGGTGTTTGAGATCTGGTGCTCTTGGTGTTTGAGACCTGCTGCTCTTGTTGTTTCAGACCTGGTGCACTTGGTGTTTGAGACATGGTTGTCTTGGTGTTTGAGAGCTGCTGCTCTTCGTGTTTGCGACCTGGTTCTCTTGGTTTTTGGGACCTGGAGCTCTTGCTGTTTGAGACCTGGTGCTCTTCATGTTTGAGACCTAGTGATCTTGGTGTTTGAAACCTGGGTGTTTGAGACCTGGTGCTCTTAGCATTTGAGACCTGCTGATCTTCGTGTTTCCCATGTGGTCGTCTTGGTGTTTGTGACCTGCTGCTTCTTGTTGCTTTAGTCCTGGTGCTCTTGTTGTTTGAGACCGGGTTGTCTTGGTGTTTGAGATCTGGTGCTCTTGGCGTTTGAGACCTGCTGATCTTGATGTTTGGGACCTCGTTGCCTTGGCGTTTGAGAGCTGGTGCACTTGTTGTTCTTGTCCTGGTTCTCTTGGTGTTTGAGACCTGCTGCCTCTTGTTGTTTGAGACCTGGTGCTCTTGTTGTTTGAGACCGGGTTGTCGTGGTGTTTGAGACCTGGTGCTCTTGGTGCTTGAGACCTACTGCTTTTGGTGCTTGAGTCGTGGTGCTCTTGGGGTTTTAGTCCTGGTGATCTTGGTGTTTCCAAGCTTGTGCTCTTGGTGTTGAGACCTGGTGGTGTTTGTGTTTGAGATCTGGTGCTTTTGATGTTTGAGACCTGGTGCTCTTGTTGATTGAGAACTGGTGGTCTTGTTGTTTGAGATCTGGTGCTCCTGATGTTTTGGAACTGGTGCTCTTGGTGTTTCAGACCTGGTACACTTGGTGTTTGAGACCTGGTTGTCTTGGTTTTTGAGACATGGTGCTCTTGGTGTTTGAGACCTGGTGCACTTGGTGTTTGAGACCTTGTTGTCTTGGTATTTGAGACATGGTGCTCTTGGTATTTGAGACCTGTTTCACTTGGTGTTTGAGAGCTGGTGCTCTTGGTGTTTGACATCTGGTGCTCTTGGTGTTTGAGACCTGCTGCTCTTGATGTTTCAGACCTGGTGCACTTGGTGTTTGAGACCTGGTTGTCTTGGTGTTTGAGACCTGCTTCTCTTCGTGTTTGCGACCTGGTTCTCTTGGTTTTTGGGACCTGGTGCTCTTGCTGTTTGAGACCTGGTGCTCTTCTTGTTTGAGACCTGGTGCTCTTGGTGATTGAGACCTGGTTGTCTACGTGTTTGAGACCTGGTGCTCTTTGCATTTGAACCTGCTGATCTTGGTGTTTCCCACGCGGTTGTCTTGGTGTTTGAGAGCTAGTGCTCTTGGTGTTTCAGACCTGGTGCTCTTGGTGTTTGTTACCTGCTGCTTCTTGTTGTTTGAGTCCTGGTGCTCTTGTTGTTTGTGACCGGGTTGTCCTGGTGTTTGAGACCTGGTGCTCTTAGCATTTGAGACCTGCTGATCTTGGTGTTTCCCACGTGGTTGTCTTCGTGTTTGGGAGCTGGTGCTCTTCGTGTTTCAGACCTGGTGCTCTTGTAGTTTGAGACAGGGTTGACTTGGTGTTTGAGATCTGGTGCTCTTGGCGTTTGAGACCTGCTGATCTTGGTGTTTGGGACCTCGTTGCCTTGGCGTTTGAGACCTGGTGCTCTTGTTGTTTGAGACCTGCTGCTGTTTGCGTTTGAGACCTGGTGCTCTTGGTGTCTTAGACCTGGTGATCTTGGTGTTTGCGAGCTTGTGCTCTTGGTGTTTGAGACCTGATTGTCTTGGTGATTGAGACTGGTTGTCTTTGTGTTTGAGACCTGGTGCTCTTGGTGTTTGAGACCTTGTGATCTTGGTGTTTGAGACCTAGTTGTCTTGGTGTTTGAGAGCTGCTGCTATTGGTTTTTGATAGGTGCTGCTATTGGTGTTGGAGTCCTGGTGATCTTGTTGTTTGTGACCAGGTGATTTTAGTGTTTGAGACCTGATGCTCTTGGCCTTTGAGCCCTGGTGGTCTTGGTGTTTGTGACCTGGTGGTCTTGGTGTTTGAGATCTAATGCTATTGTTTTTTGAGACCTGGTGCTCTTGGTTTTTGAATCATGGTAGACTTGGTGTTTGAGACCTGGTGCTCTTGGTGTTTGACAACTGGTGCTCTTGGTGTTTGAGACGTGGTACACTTGGTGTTTGAGACTTTGTTGTCTTGGTGTTTGAGACATGCTGCTCTTGGTGTTTGAGACCTGCTGCTCTTGGTGTTTGAGACTTGGTGGTCTTGGTGTTTGAGACCTGGTACATTCGGTTTTTGAGACGTGGTACCCTTGGTTTTGGAGACCTGTTGCTCTTGTTGTTTGAGACGTCGTGCTCATGGTGTTTGAGACCAGGTGCTCATCGTGTTTGGGACGAGGTGCTCTTGGTGTTTGAGACCAGGTACACTTGGTGTTGGAGAGCTGTTACGCTTGGTGTTTGAGACCTGCTGCTCATGGTGTTTAAGACCTTGTGCTCTTCGTTTTTGAATCCTGCTTGTCTTGGTGTTTGATACCTGGTGCTCTTTGTGTTTGAGACCTGGTGCTCTTGGTGTTTGAGCCCTGGTTCTCTTGGTGTTTGAGACCTGGTGCTCTTGGTTTTTGGGACCTGGTGCTTTTGATGTTTGAGACTTGGTGCACTTGGTGTTTGAGACCTGGTTGTCTTGGTGTTTGAGACCTGCTGCTCTCCGTGTTTGCGACATGGTTCTCTTTGTTTTTGGGACCTGGAGCTCTTGCCGTTTGAGACCTGGCGCTCTTCATGTTTGAGACATAATGCTCTTGGTGTTTGAGACCTGATGCTCTTAGTATTTGAGACCTGATTGTCTTGGTATTTGAGACCTGGTGCTCTTGGAGTTTGGGACCTGGTGCTCTTGGTGTTTGAGACCTGGTTGTCTTGTTGTTTTAGACCTGCTGCTATTGGTTTGTGAGAGATGGTGCTATTGGTGCTTGAGACCTGGTGATCTTGTTGTTTGTGACAAGGTTATTTTGGTGTTTGAGACCTGGTGCTCTTGATTTTTTAGCCCTCGTGGTGTTGGTGTATGAGACCTGGTGGTCTTGGTTTTTGAGATCTGGAGCTATAGATGTTTGAGAACTGGTGCGCTTGGTGTTTGAGACCTGGTGGTCTAGGTGTTTGAGACCTGGTGCTCTTGGTGTTTGAGACCTGGTGCTCTTGGTGTTTCAGACCTGGTACACTTGGTGTTTGAGACCTGGTTGTCTTGGTGTTTGAGAGCTGGTGCTCTTGTTGTTTCAGACCTGGTGCTCTTGTTGTTTGTGACCTGCTGCTTCTTGCTGTTTAGTCCTGGTGCTCTTGTTGTTTGTGACCGGGTTGTCTTGGTGTTTGAGATCTGGTGCTCTTGGCGTTTGAGACCTGCTGATCTTCGTGTTTGGGACCTCGTTGCCTTGGCGTTTGAGAGCTGGTGCTCTTGGTTTTCTCGTCCTGGTTCTCTTGGTGTTTTAGAGCTGGTGCCTCTTGTTGTTTGAGACCTGGTGCTCTTGTTGTTTGAGACCTGGTTGTCTTGGTGTTTGATACCTGATGCTCTTGATGTTTGAGACCTGGTGCTCTTGGTGTTTGAAACCTCGTGCTCCTGGTGTTTGAGACGTTGTTGTCTTGGTATTTGAGACCTGGTGCTCTTGGTGTTTTGGACCTGGTGCTCTTGGTGTTTGACACCTGGTTGTCTTGGCGTTTGAGACCTGCTGATCTTGGTGTTTCGGAAGTGGTTGTCTTGGTGTTTGAGAGCTGGTGCTCTTGTTGTTTTCGACCTGTTGCACTTGGTGTTTGAGCCCTGCTGCCTCTTGGTGTTTGAGACCTGGTGCTCTTTTTGTTGTAGACCGGGTTGTCTTGGTGTTTGAGACCTGGTGCTCTTGGCGTTTGAGAACTGCGATCTTCGTGTTTGGGACCTCGTTGCCTTGGCGTTTGAGACCTGGTGCTCTTGGTTTTCTCGTCCTGGTTCTCTTGGTGTTTGAGACCTGCTGCCTCTTGTTGTTTGAGACCTGGTGCTCTTGTTGTTTGAGACCTGGTGCTCTTGTTGTTTGAGACCAGGTTGTCGTCGTGTTTGAGACCTGGTGCTCTTGGTGTTTGAGACCTTCTGCTGTTGGTTCTTGAGACCTGGTGCTCTTGGTGTTTTAGACCTCGTGATCTTGGTGTTTGCGAGCTTGTGCTCTTGGTGTTTGAGACCTGGTGGTCTTGGTGTTTGAGATCTGGTGCTTTTGATGTTTGAGACCTGGTGCTCTTGTTGTTTGAGAACTGTTGGTCTTGTTGTTTGAGATCTGGTGCTCCTGTTGTTATAGAACTGGTGCTCTTGGTGTTTGAGACGTGGTGCACTTGGTGTTTGAGACCTGCTGATCTTGGTATTTGGGACTTCGTTGTCTTGGTGTTTTAGAGCTGGTGCTCTTGGCGTTCTAGTCCTGGTGCTCGTGGTATTTGAGACTTGGTTGTCCTGGTGTTTGAGACCTGATGCGCTTGGTGTTTGAAACCTGGTGCTCCTGGTGTTTGAGACGTGGTTGTCTTGGTATTTGAGACCTGGTGCACTTGGTGTTTTAGACCTGTGCTCTTGGTGTTTGACACCTGGTTGTCTTGGCGTTTGAGACCTGCTGATCTTGGTGTTTCGGATGTGGTTGTCTTGGTGTTTGAGAGCTGGTGCTCTTGTTGTTTTCGACCTGTTGCTCTTGGTTTTTGAGCCCAGCTGCCTCTAGGTTTTTGAGACCTGGTGCTCTTTTTGTTTTAGACCGGGTTGTCTTGGTGTTTGAGACCTGGTGCTCTTGGTGTTGGAGTCCTGCAGCTATTGGTGTTTGAGACCTGGTGCTCTTGGTGTTTTAGACCTCGTGATCTTGGTGTTTGAGATCTGGTGGTCTTGGTGATTGAGATCTGGTGGTCTTGGTGATTGAGACCTCGTTTTCTTTTTGTTTGAGAGTTGGTGCTCCTGGTGTTTGAGAGCTTGTGATCTTGGTGTTTGAGACCTGGTTGTCTTGTTGTTTTAGACCTGCTGCTATTGGTTTGTGAGAGTTGGTGCTATTGGTGCTTGAGACCTGGTGATATTGTTGTTTGTGACAAGGTGATTTTGGTGTTTGAGACCTGGTGCTCTTGATTTTTTAGCCCTCGTGGTGTTGTTGTTTGAGACCTGGTGGTCTTGGTATTTGAGATCTGGTGCTCTTGGTGTTTTAGACCTGGTGCTCTTGGTGTTTGACACCTGGTAGTCTTGGCGTTTGAGACCTGCTGATCTTGGTGTTTCGGACGTGGTTGTCTTCTTGTTTGAGACCTGGTGCTCTTGATTTTTGAGCCCTCGTGGTGTTGGTGTTTGAGAGCTGTTGGGCTTGGTGTTTGAGATCTGGTGCTATTGAAGTTTGAGAACTGCTACGCTTGGTGTTTGAGACCTGGTGCTCTTGGTGTTTCAGACCTGGTACACTTCGTGTTTGAGACCTGGTTGTCTTGGGTTTTGAGACATGGTGCTCTTGGTGTTTGAGACCTGGTGCACTTGGTGTTTGAGACCTTGTTGTCTTGGTATTTGAGACATGGTGCTCTTGGTATTTGAGACCTGTTTCACTTGGTGTTTGAGAGCTGGTGCTCTTGGTGTTTGAGATCTGGTGCTCTTGGTGTTTGAGACCTGCTGCTCTTGATGTTTCAGACCTGGTGCTCTTGGTGTTTGAGACCTGGTTGTCTTGGTGTTTGAGACCTGCTTCTCTTCGTGTTTGCGACCTGGTTCTCTAGGTTTTTGGGACCTGGTGCTCTTGCTGTTTGAGACCTGGTGCACTTCATGTTTGAGACCTAGTGCTCTTGGTGTTAGAGGCCTGGTTGTCTTCGTGTTTGAGACCTGGTGCTCTTAGCATTTGAACCTGCTGATCTTGGTGTTTCCCACGCGGTTGTCTTGGTGTCTGAGAGCTAGTGCTCTTGGTGTTTCAGACCTGGTGCTCTTGGTGTTTGTGACCTGCTGCTTCTTGTTGTTTGAGTCCTGGTGCTCTTGTTGTTTGTGACCGGGTTGTCCTAGTGTTTGAGACCTGGTGCTCTTAGCATTTGAGACCTGCTGATCTTCGTGTTTCCCACGTGGTTGTCTTCGTGTTTGGGAGCTGGTGCTCTTGGTGTTTCAGACGTGGTGCTCTTTTAGTTTGAGACAGGGTTGAGTGGTGTTTGAGATCTGGTGCTCTTGGCGTTTGAGAGCTGCTGATCTTGGTGTTTGGGACCTCGTTGCCTTGGCGTTTGAGACCTGGTGCTCTTGTTGTTTGAGACGGAGTTGTCGTGGTGTTTGAGATCTGGTGCTCTTGGTGTTTGAGACCTGCTGCTGTCTGTGTTTGAGACCTGGTGCTCTTGATGTCTTAGACCTGGTGATCTTGGCGTTTGCGAGCTTGTGCTCTTGTTGTTTGAGACCTGATTGTCTTGGTGATTGAGACTGGTTGTCTTTGTGTTTGAGACCTGGTGCTCTTGGTGTTTGAGACCTTGTGATCTTGGTGTTTGGGACCTCGTTGTCTTGCTGTTTTAGAGCTGGTGCTCTTGGTGTTCTAGTCCTGGTGCTCTTCGTGTTTGAGACCTGGTTGTCTTGGTGTTTGAGACCTGATGCTCTTGATGTTTGAGACCTGGTGCTCTTGGTGTTTGAAACCTGGTGCTCCTGGTGTTTGAGACGTGGTTGTCTTGGTATTTGAGACCTGGTGAGCTTGGTGTTTTAGACCTGATGCTCTTGGTGTTTGACACCTGGTTGTCTTGGCGTTTGAGACCTGCTGATCTTGGTGTTTCGGACGTGGTTGTCTTGGTGTTTGAGAGCTGGTGCTCTTGTGGTTTTCGACCTGTTGCTCTTGGTGTTTGAGCCCTGCTGCCTCTTGGTGTTTGAGACCTGGTGCTCTTTTTGTTTTAGACCGGGTTGTCTTGGTGTTTGAGACCTGGTGCTCTTGGTGTTGGAGTCCTGCAGCTGTTGGTGTTTGAGACCTGGTACTCTTGGTGTTTCAGACCTCGTGTTCTTGGTGTTTGTGAGCTGGTGTTCTTGGTTTTTGGGATCTGGTGGTCTTGGTGATTGAAACCTCGTTTTCTTTTTGATTGAGAGTTGGTGCTCCTGGTGTTTGAGAGCTTGTGATCTTGGTGTTTGAGACCTGGTTGTCTTGTTGTTTTAGAGCTGCTGCTATTGGTTTGTGAGAGATGGTGCTATTGGTGCTTGAGAACTGGTGATCTTGTTGTTTGTGACCAGGTGACTTTGGTGTTTGAGACCTGGTGCTCTTGATTTTTGGGACCTGGTGCTCTTGATGTTTGAGACTTGGGGATCTTGGTGTTTGACACCTGGTACACTTGCTGTTTGAGACATGGTTTTCTTGGTGTTTGAGACCTGGTGCTCTTGGTGTTTGAGACCTGGTACACTTGGTGTTTGCGAGTTGGTGCTCTTGATTTTTGAGACCTGCTGCTCCTGATGTTTAAGAAATGATGCTCTTGGTATTTGAGACCTGGTTGTCTTGGTGATTGAGAACTGGTGCTCTTGCTTTTTGAGACCTGCTGCTCTTTGGTTTTGAGAACTGGTGCTCTTGTTGTTTGAGACCTGATGCTTTTGGATTTTGAGACCTGCTGCGTTTAGTGTTTGAGACCTGGTTGTCTTTGTATCTGAGGCCTGGTGCTTTTGGTGTTTGAGAACTGGTAATCTTGGAGTTTGAGGCATGGTTGTCCTACTGTTTGAGACCTGGTACACTTGGTGTTTGAGACATGGTGCTCTTGGTATTTGAGACCTGTTTCAGTTAGTGTTTGAGAGCTGGTGCTTTTGGTGTTTGAGATCTGGTGATCTTGGTGTTTGAGACCTGGTGCACTTGGTGTTTGAGACATGGTTGTCTTGGTGTTTGAGAGCTGCTGCTCTTCGTGTTTGCGACCTGGTTCTCTTGGTTTTTGGGACCTGGACCTCTTGCTGTTTGAGACCTGGTGCTCTTCATGTTTGAGACCTAGTTGTCTTGGTGTTTGAGAGCTGCTGCTTTTGGTTTTTGATAGGTGCTGCTATTGGTGTTGGAGACCTGGTGATCTTGTTGTTTGTGACCAGGTGATTTTAGTGTTTGAGACCTGATGCTCTTGGCCTTTGAGCCCTGGTGGTCTTGGTGTTTGTGACCTGGTGGTCTTGGTGTTTGAGATCTAATGCTATTGTTTTTTGAGACCTGGTGCTCTTGGTTTTTGAATCATGGTAGACTTGGTGTTTGAGACCTGGTGCTCTTGGTGTTTGACAACTGGTGCTCTTGGTGTTTGAGACGTGGTACACTTGGTGTTTGAGACTTTGTTGTCTTGGTGTTTGAGACATGCTGCTCTTGGTGTTTGAGACCTGCTGCTCTTCGTGTTTGAGACTTGGTGGTCTTGGTGTTTGAGACCTGGTACATTCGGTTTTTGAGACGTGGTACCCTTGGTTTTGGAGACCTGGTGCTCTTGTTGTTTGAGACGTCGTGCTCATGGTGTTTGAGACCAGGTGCTCATCGTGTTTGGGACGAGGTGCTCTTGGTGTTTGAGACTAGGTGCTCATGGAGTTTGGGAAATCGTGGTCTTGGTGTTTGAGAACTGGTGCTCTTGGTGTTTGAGACGTCGTACTCTTGGTGTTTTAGAGCTGGTACTCTTCGTGTTTGAGAGGGGGTGCTCTTGGTTTTTGAGACATGGTGCTCTTGGTGTTTGAGACCTGCTGCCTCTTGTTGTTTGAGACCTGGTGCTCTTGTTGTTTGAGACCGGTTTGTCGTGGTGTTTGAGACCTGGTGCTCTTGGTGCTTGAGACCTACTACTTTTGGTGCTTGAGTCGTGGTGCTCTTGGGGTTTTAGTCCTGGTGATCTTGGTGTTTCCAAGCTTGTGCTCTTGGTGTTGAGACCTGGTGGTGTTGGTGTTTGAGATCTGGTGCTTTTGATGTTTGAGATCTGGTGCTCTTGTTGATTGAGAACTGGTGGTCTTGTTGTTTGAGATCTGGTGCTCCTGATGTTTTAGAACTGGTGCTCTTGGTGTTTCAGACCTGGTACACTTGGTGTTTGAGACCTGGTTGTCTTGGTTTTTGAGACATGGTGCTCTTGGTGTTTGAGACCTGGTGCACTTGGTGTTTGAGACCTTGTTGTCTTGGTATTTGAGACATGGTGCTCTTGGTATTTGAGACCTGTTTCACTTGGTGTTTGAGAGCTGGTGCTCTTGGTGTTTGACATCTGGTGCTCTTGGTGTTTGAGACCTGCTGCTCTTGATGTTTCAGACCTGGTGCACTTGGTGTTTGAGACCTGGTTGTCTTGGTGTTTGAGACCTGCTTCTCCTCGTGTTTGCGACCTGGTTCTCTTGGTTTTTGGGACCTGGTGCTCTTGCTGTTTGAGACCTGGTGCTCTTCTTGTTTGAGACCTAGTGCTCTTCGTGATTGAGACCTGGTTGTCTTCGTGTTTGAGACCTGGTGCTCTTTGCATTTGAACCTGCTGATCTTGGTGTTTCCCACGCGGTTGTCTTGGTGTCCGAGGGCTAGTGCTCTTGGTGTTTCAGACCTGGTGCTCTTGGTGTTTGTGACCTGGTGCTCTTCATGTTTGAGACCTAGTGCTCTTGGTGTTTGAGACCTGGTGCTCCAGGTGTTTGAGACGTGGTTGTCTTGGTATTTGAGACCTGGTGCTCTTGGTGTTTGAGACCTGTTGCTCTTGGTGTTTGAGACCTGTTTGTCTTGGTGTTTGAGACCTGGTGCTCTTAGCATTTGAGACCTGCTGATCTTGGTGTTTCCCACGTGGTTCTCTTGGTGTTTGAGAGATGGTGCTCTTGGTGTTTCAGACCTGGTGCTCTTGGTGTTTGTGACCTGCTGCTTCTTATTGTTGGAGTTCTGGTGCTCTTGTTGTTTGAGACCGGGTTGTCTTGGTATTTGAGATCTGGTGCTCTTGGCGTTTGAGACCTGCTGCGCTTGTTGTTTGAGACCTGGTGCTCTTGTTGTTTGAGACCGGGTTGTCGTGGTGTTTGAGACCTGGTGCTCTTGGTGTTTTAGAACTGGTGATCTTGGTGTTTGCGAGCGTGTGCTCATGGTGTTTGAGACCTGTTGGTCTTGGTGTTTGAGATCTGGTGCTTCTGATGTTTGAGACCTGGTGCTCTTGTTCTTTGGAACTGTTGCTCTTGTTGTTTTAGAACTGGTGCTCTTGGTGTTTGAGACGTGGTGCACTTGGTGTTTGAGACCTGCTGATCTTGGTATTTGGGACCTCGTTGTCTTGCTGTTTTAGAGCTGGTGCTCTTGGTGTTCTAGTCCTGGTGCTCTTCGTGTTTGAGACCTGGTTGTCTTGGTGTTTGAGACCTGATGCTCTTGATGTTTGAGACCTGGTGCTCTTGGTGTTTGAAACCTGGTGCTCCTGGTGTTTGAGACGTGGTTGTCTTGGTATTTGAGACCTGGTGCGCTTGGTGTTTTAGACCTGATGCTCTTGGTGTTTGACACCTGGTTGTCTTGGCGTTTGAGACCTGCTGATCTTGGTGTTTCGGACGTGGTTGTCTTGGTGTTTGAGAGCTGGTGCTCTTGTGGTTTTCGAACTGTTGCTCTTGGTGTTTGAGCCCTGCTGCCTCTTGGTGTTTGAGACCTGGTGCTCTTTTTGTTTTAGACCGGGTTGTCTTGGTGTTTGAGACCTGGTGCTCTTGGTGTTGGAGTCCTGCAGCTGTTGGTGTTTGAGACCTGGTGCTCTTGGTGTTTCAGACCTCGTGTTCTTGGTGTTTGTGAGCTGGTGTTCTTGGTTTTTGGGATCTGGTGGTCTTGGTGATTGAAACCTCGTTTTCTTTTTGATTGAGAGTTGGTGCTCCTGGTGTTTGAGAGCTTGTGATCTTGGTGTTTGAGACCTGGTTGTCTTGTTGTTTTAGAGCTGCTGCTATTGGTTTGTGAGAGATGGTGCTATTGGTGCTTGAGAACTGGTGATCTTGTTGTTTGTGACCAGGTGACTTTGGTGTTTGAGACCTGGTGCTCTTGATTTTTGGGACCTGGTGCTCTTGATGTTTGAGACTTGGGGATCTTGGTGTTTGACACCTGGTACACTTGCTGTTTGAGACATGGTTTTCTTGGTGTTTGAGACCTGGTGCTCTTGGTGTTTGAGACCTGGTACACTTGGTGTTTGCGAGTTGGTGCTCTTGATTTTTGAGACCTGCTGCTCCTGATGTTTAAGAAATGATGCTCTTGGTATTTGAGACCTGGTTGTCTTGGTGATTGAGAACTGGTGCTCTTGCTTTTTGAGACCTGCTGCTCTTTGGTTTTGAGAACTGGTGCTCTTGTTGTTTGAGACCTGATGCTTTTGGATTTTGAGACCTGCTGCGTTTAGTGTTTGAGACCTGGTTGTCTTTGTATCTGAGGCCTGGTGCTTTTGGTGTTTGAGAACTGGTAATCTTGGAGTTTGAGGCATGGTTGTCCTGCTGTTTGAGACCTGGTACACTTGGTGTTTGAGACATGGTGCTCTTGGTATTTGAGACCTGTTTCAGTTAGTGTTTGAGAGCTGGTGCTTTTGGTGTTTGAGATCTGGTGCTCTTGGTGTTTGAGACCTGGTGCACTTGGTGTTTGAGACATGGTTGTCTTGGTGTTTGAGAGCTGCTGCTCTTCGTGTTTGCGACCTGGTTCTCTTGGTTTTTGGGACCTGGACCTCTTGCTGTTTGAGACCTGGTGCTCTTCATGTTTGAGACCTAGTGATCTTGGTGTTTGAAACCTGGGTGTTTGAGACCTGGTGCTCTTAGCATTTGAGACCTGCTGATCTTCGTGTTTCCCATGTGGTCGTCTTGGTGTTTGTGACCTGCTGCTTCTTGTTGTTTTAGTCCTGGTGCTCTTGTTGTTTGAGACCGGGTTGTCTTGGTGTTTGAGATCTGGTGCTCTTGGCGTTTGAGACCTGCTGATCTTGATGTTTGGGACCTCGTTGCCTTGGCGTTTGAGAGCTGGTGCACTTGTTGTTCTTGTCCTGGTTCTCTTGGTGTTTGAGTCCTGCTGCCTCTTGTTGTTTGAGACCTGGTGCTCTTGTTGTTTGAGACCGGGTTGTCGTGGTGTTTGAGACCTGGTGCTCTTGGTGCTTGACACCTACTGCTTTTGGTGCTTGAGTCGTGGTGCTCTTGGGGTTTTAGTCCTGGTGATCTTGGTGTTTCCAAGCTTGTGCTCTTGGTGTTGAGACCTGGTGGTGTTGGTGTTTGAGATCTGGTGCTTTTGATGTTTGAGATCTGGTGCTCTTGTTGATTGAGAACTGGTGGTCTTGTTGTTTGAGATCTGGTGCTCCTGATGTTTTAGAACTGGTGCTCTTGGTGTTTCAGACCTGGTACACTTGGTGTTTGAGACCTGGTTGTCTTGGTTTTTGAGACATGGTGCTCTTGGTGTTTGAGACCTGGTGAACTTGGTGTTTGAGACCTTGTTGTCTTGGTATTTGAGACATGGTGCTCTTGGTATTTGAGACCTGTTTCACTTGGTGTTTGAGAGCTGGTGCTCTTGGTGTTTGACATCTGGTGCTCTTGGTGTTTGAGACCTGCTGGTCTTGATGTTTCAGACCTGGTGCACTTGGTGTTTGAGACCTGGTTGTCTTGGTGTTTGAGACCTGCTTCTCCTCGTGTTTGCGACCTGGTTCTCTTGGTTTTTGGGACCTGGTGCTCTTGCTGTTTGAGACCTGGTGCTCTTCTTGTTTGAGACCTAGTGCTCTTGGTGATTGAGACCTGGTTGTCTTCGTGTTTGAGACCTGGTGCTCTTTGCATTTGAACCTGCTGATCTTGGTGTTTCCCACGCGGTTGTCTTGGTGTTCGAGGGCTAGTGCTCTTGGTGTTTCAGACCTGGTGCTCTTGGTGTTTGTGACCTGCTGCTTCTTGTTGTTTGAGTCCTGGTGCTCTTGTTGTTTGTGACCGGGTTGTCCTGGTGTTTGAGACCTGGTGCTCTTAGCATTTGAGACCTGCTGATCTTGGTGTTTCCCACGTGGTTGTCTTCGTGTTTGGGAGCTGGTGCTCTTCGTGTTTCAGACCTGGTGCTCTTGTAGTTTGAGACAGGGTTGACTTGGTGTTTGAGATCTGGTGCTCTTGGCGTTTGAGACCTGCTGATCTTGGTGTTTGGGACCTCGTTGCCTTGGCGTTTGAGACCTGGTGCTCTTGTTGTTTGAGACCGAGTTGTCGTGGTGTTTGAGATCTGGTGCTCTTGGTGTTTGAGACCTGCTGCTGTTTGTGTTTGAGACCCGGTGCTCTTGGTGTCTTAGACCTGGTGATCTTGGTGTTTGCGAGCTTGTGCTCTTGGTGTTTGAGACCTGATTGTCTTGGTGATTGAGACTGGTTGTCTTTGTGTTTGAGACCTGGTGCTCTTGGTGTTTGAGACCTTGTGATCTTGGTGTTTGAGACCTAGTTGTCTTGGTGTTTGAGAGCTGCTGCTATTGGTTTTTGATAGGTGCTGCTATTGGTGTTGGAGTCCTGGTGATCTTGTTGTTTGTGACCAGGTGATTTTAGTGTTTGAGACCTGATGCTCTTGGCCTTTGAGCCCTGGTGGTCTTGGTGTTTGTGACCTGGTGGTCTTGGTGTTTGAGATCTAATGCTATTGTTTTTTGAGACCTGGTGCTCTTGGTTTTTGAATCATGGTGGACTTGGTGTTTGAGACCTGGTGCTCTTGGTGTTTGACAACTGGTGCTCTTGGTGTTTGAGACGTGGTACACTTGGTGTTTGAGACTTTGTTGTCTTGGTGTTTGAGACATGCTGCTCTTGGTGTTTGAGACCTGCTGCTCTTGGTGTTTGAGACTTGGTGGTCTTGGTGTTTGAGACCTGGTACATTCGGTTTTTGAGACGTGGTACCCTTGGTTTTGGAGACCTGGTGCTCTTGTTGTTTGAGACGTCGTGCTCATGGTGTTTGAGACCAGGTGCTCATCGTGTTTGGGACGAGGTGCTCTTGGTGTTTGAGACCAGGTACACTTGGTGTTGGAGAGCTGTTACGCTTGGTGTTTGAGACCTGCTGCTCATGGTGTTTAAGACCTTGTGCTCTTCGTTTTTGAATCCTGCTTGTCTTGGTGATTGATACCTGGTGCTCTTTGTGTTTGAGACCTGGTGCTCTTGGTGTTTGAGCCCTGGTTCTCTTGGTGTTTGAGACCTGGTGCTCTTGGTTTTTGGGACCTGGTGCTTTTGATGTTTGAGACTTGGTGCACTTGGTGTTTGAGACCTGGTTGTCTTGGTGTTTGAGACCTGCTGCTCTCCCTGTTTGCGACATGGTTCTCTTGGTTTTTGGGACCTGGAGCTCTTGCCGTTTGAGACCTGGCGCTCTTCATGTTTGAGACCTAATGCTCTTGGTGTTTGAGACCTGATGCTCTTAGTATTTGAGACCTGATTGTCTTGGTATTTGAGACCTGGTGCTCTTGGAGTTTGAGACCTGGTGCTCTTGGTGTTTGAGACCTGTTTGCCTTGGTGTTTGAGACCTGGTGCTCTTGGTGCTTGAGACCTACTGCTTTTTGTGCTTGAGACGTGGTGCTCTTGGGGTTTTAGTCCTGGTGATCTTGGTGTTTGCAAGCTTGTGCTCTTGGTGTTTGAGACCTAGTGGTGTTGGTGTTTGAGATCTGGTGCTTTTGATGTTTGAGACCTGGTGCTCTTGTTGATTGAGAACTGGTGGTCTTGTTGTTTGAGATCTGGTGCTCCTGATGTTTTAGAACTGGTGCTCTTGGTGTTTCAGACCTGGTACACTTGGTGTTTGAGACCTGGTTGTCTTGGTTTTTGAGACATGGTGCTCTTGGTGTTTGAGACCTGGTGCACTTGGTGTTTGAGACCTTGTTGTCTTGGTATTTGAGACATGGTGCTCTTGGTATTTGAGACCTGTTTCACTTGGTGTTTGAGAGCTGGTGCTCTTGGTGTTTGACATCTGGTGCTCTTGGTGTTTGAGACCTGCTGCTCTTGATGTTTCAGACCTGGTGCACTTGGTGTTTGAGACCTGGTTGTCTTGGTGTTTGAGACCTGCTTCTCTTCGTGTTTGCGACCTGGTTCTCTTGGTTTTTGGGACCTGGTGCTCTTGCTCTTTGAGACCTGGTGCTCTTCTTGTTTGAGACCTAGTGCTCTTGGTGATTGAGGCCTGGTTGTCTTCGTGTTTGAGACCTGGTGCTCTTTGCATTTGAACCTGCTGATCTTGGTGTTTCCCACGCGGTTGTCTTGGTGTTTGAGAGCTAGTGCTCTTGGTGTTTCAGACCTGGTGCTCTTGGTGTTTGTGACCTGCTGCTTCTTGTTGTTTGAGTCCTGGTGCTCTTGTTGTTTGTGACCGGGTTGTCCTGGTGTTTGAGACCTGGTCCTCTTAGCATATGGGACCTGCTGATCTTGGTGTTTCCCACGTGGTTGTCTTCGTGTTTGGGAGCTGGTGCTCTTGGTTTTGCAGACCTGGTACTCTTGTTGTTTGAGACAGGGTTGACTTGGTGTTTGAGATCTGGTGCTCTTGGCGTTTGAGAGCTGCTGATCTTGGTGTTTGGGACCTCGTTGCCTTGGCGTTTGAGACCTGGTGCTCTTGTTGTTTGAGACCGAGTTGTCGTGGTGTTTGAGATCTTGTGCTCTTGGTGTTTGAGACCTGCTGCTGTTTGTGTTTGAGACCTGGTGCTCTTGGTGTCTTAGACCTGGTGATCTTGGTGTTTGCGAGCTTGTGCTCTTGGTGTTTGAGACCTGATTGTCTTGGTGACTGAGACTGGTTGTCTTTGTGTTTGAGATCTGGTGCTCTTGGTGTTTGAGACCTTGTGATCTTGGTGTTTGAGACCTAGTTGTCTTGGTGTTTGAGAGCTGCTGCTATTGGTTTTTGATAGGTGCTGCTATTGGTTTTGGAGTCCTGGTGATCTTGTTGTTTGTGACCAGGTGATTTTAGTGTTTGAGACCTGATGCTCTTGGCCTTTGAGCCCTGGTGGTCTTGGTGTTTGTGACCTGGTGGTCTTGGTGTTTGAGATCTAATGCTATTGTTTTTTGAGACCTGGTGCTCTTGGTTTTTGAATCATGGTGGACTTGGTGTTTGAGACCTGGTGCTCTTGGTGTTTGACAACTGGTGCTCTTGGTGTTTGAGACGTGGTACACTTGGTGTTTGAGACTTTTTTGTCTTGGTGTTTGAGACATGCTGCTCTTGGTGTTTGAGACCTGATGCTCTTGGTGTTTGAGACTTGGTGGTCTTGGTGTTTGAGACCTGGTACATTCGGTTTTTGAGACGTGGTACCCTTGGTTTTGGAGACCTGGTGCTCTTGTTGTTTGAGACGTCGTGCTCATGGTGTTTGAGACCAGGTGCTCATCGTGTTTGGGACGAGGTGCTCTTGGTGTCTGAGACCAGGTACACTTGGTGTTGGAGAGCTGTTACTCTTGGTGTTTGAGAGCTGCTGCTCATGGTGTTTAAGACCTTGTGCTCTTCGTTTTTGAGTCCTGCTTGTCTTGGTGTTTGATACCTGGTGCTCTTTGTGTTTGAGACCTGGTGCTCTTGGTGTTTGAGCCCTGGTTCTCTTGGTGTTTGAGACCTGGTGCTCTTGGTTTTTGGGACCTGGTGCTCTTGATGTTTGAGACTTGGTGCACTTGGTGTTTGAGACCTGGTTGTCTTGGTGTTTGAGACCTGCTGCTCTCCGTGTTTGCGACATGGTTCTCTTGGTTTTTGGGACCAGGAGCTCTTGCTGTTTGAGACCTGGCGCTCTTCATGTTTGAGACCTAGTGCTCTTGGTGTTTGAGACCTGATGCTCTTAGTATTTGAGACCTGGTTGTCTTGGTATTTGAGACCTGGTGCTCTTGGTGTTTGAGTCCTGTTGCTCTTGGTGTTTGAGACCGGCTTGTCTTGGTGTTTGAGACCTGGTGCTCTTAGCATTTGAGACCTGCTGATCTTGGTGTTTCCCACGTGGTTCTCTTGGTGTTTGAGAGCTGGTGCTCTTGGTGTTTCAGACCTGGTGCTCTTGGTGTTTGTGACCTGCTGCTTCTTGTTGTTGGAGTTCTGGTGCTCTTGTTGTTTGAAACCGGGTTGTCTTGGTATTTGAGATCTGGTGCTCTTGGCGTTTGAGACCTGCTGCCTCTTGTTGTTTGAGACCTGGTGCCCTTGTTGTTTGAGACCGGGTTGTCGTGGTGTTTGAGACCTGGTGCTCTTGGTGTTTTAGACCTGGTGTTCTTGGTGTTTGCGAGCTTGTGCTCATGGTGTTTGGAACCTGGTGGTCTTGTTGTTTCAGATCTGGTGCTTTTGATGTTTGAGACCTGGTGCTCTTGTTCTTTGAGAACTGTTGCTCTTGTTGTTTTAGAACAGGTGCTCTTGGTGTTTGAGACGTGGTGCACTTGGTGTTTGAGACGTGCTGATCTTGGTATTTGGGACCTCGTTGTCTTGGTGTTTTAGAGCTGGTGCTCTTGGTGTTCTAGTCCTGGTGCTCTTGGTGTTTGAGACCTGGTTGCCTTGGTGTTTGAGACATGATGCTCTTGATGTTTGAGACCTGGTGCTCTTGGTGTTTGAAACCTGGTGCTCCTGGTGTTTGAGACGTGGTTGTCTTGGTATTTGAGACCTGGTGCGCTTGGTGTTTTAGACCTAAAGCTCTTGGTGTTTGACACCTGGTTGTCTTCGCGTTTGAGACCTGCTGATCTTGGTGTTTGAGCCCTGCTGCCTCTTGGTGTTTGAGACCTGGTGCTCTCTTTGTTTTAGGCCGGGTTGTCTTGGTGTTTGAGACCTGGTGCTCTTGGTGTTTTTGACGTCGTGTTCTTGGTGTTTGTGAGCTGGTTTTCTTGGTTTTTGGGATCTGGTGGTCTTGCTGATTGAAACCTCGTTTTCTTTTTGATTGAGAGTTAGTGCTCCTGGTGTTTGAGAGCTTGTGATCTTGGTGTTTGAGACCTGGTTGTCTTGTTGTTTTAGAGCTGCTGCTATTGGTTTGTGAGAGATGGTGCTATTGGTGCTTGAGACCTGGTGATCTTGTTGTTTGTGACCAGGTGATTTTGGTGTTTGAGACCTGGTGCTCTTGATTTTTGGGACCTGGTGCTCTTGATGCTTGAGACTCGGTGATCTTGGTGTTTGAGACCTGGTACACTTGCTGTTTGCGAGCTGGTGCTCTTAAATTTTGAGACCTGCTGCTCTTGATGTTTAAGAAATGATGCTCTTGGTATTTGAGACCTGGTGCGCTTGGTGTTTTAGACCTGATGCTCTTGGTGTTTGACACCTGGTTGTCTTCGCGTTTGAGACCTGCTGATCTTGGTGTTTCGGACGTGGTTGTCTTGATGTTTGAGAGCTGGTGCTCTTGTTGTTTTCGACCTGTTGCTCTTGGTGTTTGAGCCCTGCTGCCTCTTGGTGTTTGAGACCTGGTGCTCTCTTTGTTTTAGGCCGGGTTGTCTTGGTGTTTGAGACCTGGTGCTCTTGGTGTTGGAGTCCTGCAGCTGTTGGTGTTTGAGACCTGGTGCTCTTGGTGTTTTAGACCTCGTGTTCTTGGTGTTTGTGAGCTGGTGTTCTTGGTTTTTGGGATCTGGTGGTCTTGGTGATTGAAACCTCGTTTTCTTTTTGATTGAGAGTTGGTGCTCCTGGTGTTTGAGAGCTTGTGATCTTGGTGTTTGAGACCTGGTTGTCTTGTTGTTTTAGAGCTGCTGCTATTAGTTTGTGAGGGATGGTGCTATTGGTGCTTGAGACCTGGTGATCTTGTTGTTTGTGACCAGGTGATTTTGGTGTTTGAGACCTGGTGCTCTTGATTTTTGGGACCTGGTGCTCTTGATGTTTGAGACTTGGTGATCTTGGTGTTTGAGACCTGGTACACTTGCTGTTTGAGACATGGTTGTCTTGGTGTTTGAGACCTGGCGCTCTTGGTGTTTGAGACCTGGTACACTTGGTGTTTGCGATCTGGTGCTCTTGATTTTTGAGGCCTGCTGCTCTTGATGTTTAAGAAATGATGCTCTTGGTATTTGAGACCTGGTTGTCTTGGTGATTGAGAACTGGTGCTCTTGCTTTTTGAGACCTGCTGCTCTTTGGTTTTGAGAACTGGTGCTCTTGTTGTTTGAGACCTGATGCTCTTGGATTTTGAGACCTGCTGCGTTTAGTGTTTGAGACCTGGTTGTCTTTGTATCTGAGGCCTGGTGCTTTTGGTGTTTGAGAACTGGTGATCTTGGAGTTTGAGGCATGGTTGTCCTGCTGTTTGAGACCTGGTACACTTGGTGTTTGAGACCTTGTTGTCTTGGTATTTGAGACATGGTGCTCTTGGTATTTGAGACCTGTTTCATTTAGTGTTTGAGAGCTGGTGCTTTTGGTGTTCGAGATCTGGTGCTCTTGGTGTTTGAGACCTGCTGCTCTTGTTGTTTCAGACCTGGTGCACTTGGTGTTTGAGACATGGTTGTCTTGGTGTTTGAGAGCTGCTGCTCTTCGTGTTTGCGACCTGGTTCTCTTGGTTTTTGGGACCTGGAGCTCTTGCTGTTTGAGACCTGGTGCTCTTCATGTTTGAGACCTAGTGATCTTGGTGTTTGAAACCTGGGTGTTTGAGACCTGGTGCTCTTAGCATTTGAGACCTGCTGATCTTGGTGTTTGGGACCTCGTTGCCTTGGCGTTTGAGAGCTGGTGCACTTGTTGTTCTTGTCATGGTTCTCTTGTGTTTGAGACCTGCTGCCTCTTGTTGTTTGAGACCGGGTTGTCGTGGTGTTTGAGACCTGGTGCTCTTGGTGCTTGAGACCTACTGCTTTTGGTGCTTGAGTCGTGGTGCTCTTGGGGTTTTAGACCTGGTGATCTTGGTGTTTGCAAGCTTGTGCTCTTGGTGTTTGAGACCTGGTGGTGTTGGTGTTTGAGATCTGGTGCTTTTGATGTTTGAGACCTGGTGCTCTTGTTGATTGAGAACTGGTGGTCTTGTTGTTTGAGATCTGGTGCTCCTGATGTTTTAGAACTGGTGCTCTTGGTTTTTCAGACCTGGTACACTTGGTGTTTGAGACCTGGTTTTCTTGGTTTTTGAGACATGGTGCTCTTGGTGTTTGAGACCTGGTGCCCTTGGTGTTTGAGACCTTGTTGTCTTGGTATTTGAGACATGGTGCTCTTGGTATTTGAGACCTGTTTCACTTGGTGTTTGAGAGCTGGTGCTCTTGGTGTTTGACATCTGGTGCTCTTGGTGTTTGAGACCTGCTGCTCTTGATGTTTCAGACCTGGTGCACTTGGTGTTTGAGACCTGGTTGTCTTGGTGTTTGAGACCTGCTTCTCTTTGTGTTTGCGACCTGGTTCTCTTGGTTTTTGGGACCTGGTGCTCTTGCTGTTTGAGACCTGGTGCTCTTCTTGTTTGAGACCTAGTGCTCTTGGTGTTTGAGACCTGGTGGTCTTCGTGTTTGAGACCTGGTGCTCTTAGCATTTGAACCTGCTGATCTTTGTGTTTCCCATGCGGTTGTCTTGGTGTTTGAGAGCTAGTGCTCTTGGTGTTTCAGACCTGGTGCTCTTGGTGTTTGTGACCTGCTGCTTCTTGTTGTTTGAGTCCTGGTGCTCTTGTTGTTTGTGACCGGGTTGTCCTGGTGTTTGAGACCTGGTGCTCTTAGCATTTGAGACCTGCTGATCTTGGTGTTTCCCACGTGGTTGTCTTCGTGTTTGGGAGCTGGTGCTCTTGGTGTTTCAGACCTGGTGCTCTTGTTGTTTGAGACAGGGTTGTCTTGGTGTTTGAGATCTGGTGCTCTTGGCGTTTGAGACCTGCTGATCTTGGTGTTTGGGACCTCGTTGCCTTGGCGTTTGAGACCTGGTGCTCTTGACGTTTGAGACCTGCTGCTGTTTGTGTTTGAGAGCTGGTGCTCTTGGTGTCTTAGACCTGGTGATCTTGGTGTTTGCGAGCTTGTGCTCTTGGTGTTTGAGACCTGATTGTCTTGGTGATTGAGACTGGTTGTCTTTGTGTTTGAGACCTGGTGCTCTTGGTGTTTGAGACCTTGTGATCTTGGTGTTTGAGACCTAGTTGTCTTGGTGTCTGAGAGCTTCTGCTATTGGTTTTTGATAGGTGCTGCTATTGGTGTTGGAGTCCTGGTGATCTTGTTGTTTGTGACCAGGTGATTTTAGTGTTTGAGACCTGATGCTCTTGGCCTTTGAGCCCTGGTGGTCTTGGTGTTTGTGACCTGGTGGTCTTGGTGTTTGAGATCTAATGCTATTGTTTTTTGAGACCTGGTGCTCTTGGTTTTTGAATCATGGTGGACTTGGTGTTTGAGACCTGGTGCTCTTGGTGTTTGACAACTGGTGCTCTTGGTGTTTGAGACGTGGTACACTTGGTGTTTGAGACTTTGTTGTCTTGGTGTTTGAGACATGCTGCTCTTGGTGTTTGAGTCCTGCTGCTCTTGGTGTTTGAGACTTGGTGATCTTGGTGTTTGAGACCTGGTACATTCCGTTTTTGAGACGTGGTACCCTTGGTTTTGGAGACCTGGTGCTCTTGTTGTTTGAGACGTCTTGCTCATGGTGTTTGAGACCAGGTGCTCATCGTGTTTGGGACGAGGTGCTCTTGGTGTTTGAGACCAGGTTCTCATGGAGTTTGGGACCTGGTGGTCTTGGTGTTTGAGACCTGGTGCTCTTGGTGTTTGAGACGTCGTACTCTTGGTGTTTTAGAGCTGGTGCTCTTCGTGTTTGAGAGGTGGTGCTCTTGGTGTTTGAGACATGGTGCTCTTGGTGTTTGAGACCTGGTGATCTTGATGTTTCAGTCCTGGTGCTCTTTGTGTTTGAGAGCTCGTTGTGTTGGTGTTTGAGACCTGGTGCTCTTGGTTTTTGAGACCTGGTACACTTGGTGTTGGAGAGCTGTTACTCTTGGTGTTTGACACCTGCTGCTCATGGTGTTTAAGACCTTGTGCTCTTCGTTTTTGAGTCCTGCTTGTCTTGGTGTTTGATACCTGGTGCTCTTTGTGTTTGAGACCTCGTGCTCTTGGTGTTTGAGCCCCGGTGCTCTTGGTGTTTGAGACCTGGTGCTCTTGGTTTTTGGGACATGGTGCTGTTGATGTTTGAGACTTGGTGCACTTGGTGTTTGAGACCTGGTTGTCTTGGTGTTTGAGACCTGCTGCTCTCCGTGTTTGCGACATGGTTCTCTTGGTTTTTGGGACCTGGAGCTCTTGCTGTTTGAGACCTGGCGCTCTTCATGTTTGAGACCTAGTGCTCTTGGTGTTTGAGACCTGGTTCTCCAGGTGTTTGAGACGTGGTTGTCTTGGTATTTGAGACCTGGTGCTCTTGGTGTTTGAGACCTGTTGCTCTTGGTGTTTGAGACCTGCTTGTCTTGGTTTTTGAGACCTGGTGCTCTTAAAATTTGAGACCTGTTGATCTTGGTGTTTCCCACGTGGTTCTCTTGGTGTTTGAGAGCTGGTGCTCTTGGTGTTGGAGTGCTGCAGCTGTTGGTGTTTGAGACCTGGTGTTCTTGGTGTTTTAGACCTCGTGTTCTTGGTGTTTGTGAGCTGGTGTTCTTGGTTTTTGAGATCTGGTGGTCTTGGTGATTGAAACCTCGTTTTCTTTTTGATTGAGAGTTGGTGCTCCTAGTGTTTGAGAGCTTGTGATCTTGGTGTTTGAGACCTGGTTGTCTTGTTGTTTTAGAGCTGCTGCTATTGGTTTGTGAGAGATGGTGCTATTGGTGCTTGAGATCTGGTGATCTTGTTGTTTGTGACCAGGTAATTTTGGTGTTTGAGACCTGGTGCTCTTGATTTTTGGGACCTGGTGCTCTTGATGTTTGAGACTAGGTGATCTTGGTGTTTGAGACCTGGTACACTTGCTGTTTGAGACATGGTTGTCTTGGTGTTTGAGACCTTGTGCTCTTGGTGTTTGAGACCTGGTACACTTGGTGTTTGCGAGATGGTGCTCTTGATTTTTGAGACCTGCTGCTCTTGATGTTTAAGAAATGATGCTCTTGGTATTTGAGTCCTGGTTGTCTTGGTGATTGAGAACTGGTGCTCTTGCTTTTTGAGACCTGCTGCTCTTTGTTTTTGAGAACTGGTGCTCTTGTTGTTTGAGACCTGATGCTCTTGGATTTTGAGACCTGCTGCGCTTAGTGTTTGAGACCTGGTTGTCTTTGTATCTGAGGCCTGGTGCTTTTGCTGTTTGAGAACTGGTGATCTTGGAGTTTGAGGCATGGTTGTCCTGCTGGTTGAGACCTGGTACACTTGGTGTTTGAGACCTTGTTGTCTTGGTATTTGAGACATGGTGCTCTTGGTATTTGAGACCTGTTTCAGTTAGTGTTTGAGAGCTGGTGATTTTGGTGATTGAGATCTGGTGCTCCTGGTGTTTGAGACCTGCTGCTCTTGTTGCTTCAGACCTGGTGCACTTGGTGTTTGAGACATGGTTGTCTTGGTGTTTGAGATCTGGTGCTCTTGGCGTTTGAGACCTGCTGATCTTGGTGTTTGGGACCTCGTTGCCTTGGCGTTTGAGACCTGGTGCTCTTGTTGTTTGAGACCGGGTTGTCGTTGTGTTTGTGATCTGGTGCTCTTGGTGTTTGAGACCTGCTGCTGTTTGTGTTTGAGACCTGGTGCTCTCGGTGTCTTAGACCTGGTGATCTTGGTGTTTGCGAGCTTGTGCTCTTGGTGTTTGAGACCTGATTGCCTTGGTGATTGAGACTGGTTGTCTTTGTGTTTGAGACCTGGTGCTCTTGGTGTTTGAGACCTTGTGATCTTGGTGTTTGAGACCTAGTTGTCTTGGTGTTTGAGAGCTGCTGCTATTGGTTTTGGATAGGTGCTGCTATTGGTGTTGGAGTCCTGGTGATCTTGTTGTTTGTGACCAGGTGATTTTAGTGTTTGAGACCTGATGCTCTTGGCCTTTGAGCCCTGGTGGTCTTGGTGTTTGTGACCTGGTGGTCTTGGTGTTTGAGATCTAATGCTATTGTTTTTTGAGACCTGGTGCTCTTGGTTTTTGAATCATGGTGGACTTGGTGTTTGAGACCTGGTGCTCTTGGTGTTTGACAACTGGTGCTCTTGGTGTTTGAGACGTGGTACACTTGGTGTTTGAGACTTTGTTGTCTTGGTGTTTGAGACATGCTGCTCTTGGTGTTTGAGACCTGCTGCTCTTGGTGTTTGAGATTTGGTGGTCTTGGTGTTTGAGACCTGGTACATTCCGTTTTTGAGACGTGGTACCCGTGGTTTTGGAGACCTGGTGCTCTTGTTGTTTGAGACGTCGTGCTCATGGTGTTTGAGACCAGGTGCTCATCGTGTTTGGGACGAGGTGCTCTTGGTGTTTGAGACCAGGTTCTCATGGAGTTTGGGACCTGGTGGTCTTGGTGTTTGAGACCTGGTGCTCTTGGTGTTTGAGACGTCGTACTCTTGGTGTTTTAGAGCTGGTGCTCTTCGTGTTTGAGAGGTGGTGCTCTTGGTGTTTGAGACATGGTGCTCTTGGTGTTTGAGACCTGGTGATCTTGATGTTTCAGACCTGGTGCTCTTTGTGTTTGAGAGCTCGTTGTGTTGGTGTTTGAGACCTGGTGCTCTTGGTTTTTGAGACCTGGTACACTTGGTGTTGGAGAGCTGTTACTCTTGGTGTTTGAGACCTGCTGCTCATGGTGTTTAAGACCTTGTGCTCTTCGTTTTTGAGTCCTGCTTGTCTTGGTGTTTGATACCTGGTGCTCTTTGTGTTTGAGACCTGGTGCTCTTGGTGTTTGAGCCCTGGTGCTCTTGGTGTTTGAGACCTGGTGCTCTTGGTTTTTGGGACCTGGTGCTCTTGATGCTTGAGACTTGGTGAACTTGGTGTTTGAGACCTGGTTGTCTTGGTGTTTGAGACCTGCTGCTCTCCGTGTTTGCGACATGGTTCTCTTGGTTTTTGGGACCTGGAGCTCTTGCTGTTTGAGACCTGGCGCGCTTCATGTTTGAGACCTAGTGCTCTTGGTGTTTGAGACCTGGTACTCCAGGTGTTTGAGACGTGGTTGTCTTGGTATTTGAGACCTGTTGTTCTTGGTGTTTGAGACCTGTTGATCTTGGTGTTTGAGACCTGCTTGTCTTGGTTTTTGAGACCTGGTGCTCTTAAAACTTGAGACCTGCTGATTTTGGTGTTTCCCACGTGGTTCTCTTGGTGTTTGAGAGCTGGTGCTCTTGGTGTTGGAGTCCTGCAGTTGTTGGTGTTTGAGACCTGGTGCTCTTGGTGTTTTAGACCTCGTGGTCTTGGTGTTTGTGAGCTGGTGTTCTTGGTTTTTGAGATCTGGTGGTCTTGGTGATTGAAACCTCGTTTGCTTTTTGATTGAGAGTTGGTGCTCCTGGTGTTTGAGAGCTTGTGATCTTGGTGTTTGAGACCTGGTTGTCTTGTTGTTTTACAGCTGCTGCTATTGGTTTGTGAGAGATGGTGCTATTGGTGCTTGAGATCTGGTGATCTTGTTGTTTGTGACCAGGTGATTTTGGTGTTTGAGACCTGGTGCTCTTGATTTTTGGGACCTGGTGCTCTTGATGTTTGGGACCTGGTGCTCTTGATGTTTGAGACTTGGTGATCTTCGTGTTTGAGACCTGGTACACTTGCTGTTTGAGACATGGTTGTCTTTGTGTTTGAGACCTGGTGCTCTTTGTGTTTGAGACCTGGTACACTTGGTGTTTGCGAGATGGTGCTCTTGATTTTTGAGACCTGCTGCTCTTGATGTTTAAGAAATGATGCTCTTGGTATTTGAGACCTGGTTGTCTTTTTGATTGAGAACTGGTGCTCTTGCTTTTTGAGACCTGCTGATCTTTGTTTTTGAGAACTGGTGCTCTTGTTGTTTGAGACCTGATGCTCTTGGATTTTGAGACCTGCTGCGCTTAGTGTTTGAGACCTGGTTGTCTTTGTATCTGAGGCCTGGTGCTTTTGGTGTTTGAGAACTGGTGATCTTGGTGTTTGAGACCTGATGCTCTTGGATTTTGAGACCTGCTGCGCTTAGTGTTTGAGACCTGGTTGTCTTTGTATCTGAGGCCTGGTGCTTTTGGTGTTTGAGAACTGGTGATCTTGGTGTTTGAGACCTGGTGCTCCTGGTGTTTGAGACCTTGTTGTCTTTGTATTTGAGACATGGTGCTCTTGGTATTTGAGACCTGTTTCAGTTAGTGTTTGAGAGCTGGTGCTTTTGGTGATTGAGATCTGATGCTCTTGGTGTTTGAGACCTGCTGCTCTTGTTGTTTCAGTCCTGGTGCACTTGGTGTTTGAGACATGGTTGTCTAGGTGTTTGAGAGCTGCTGCTATTGGTTTTTGATAGGTGCTGCTATTGATCTTGGAGTCCTGGTGATCTTGTTGTTTGTGACCAGGTGATTTTAGTGTATGAGACCTGATGCTCTTAGTATGTGAAACCTGGTTGTCTTGGTATTTGAGACCTGGTGCTCTTGGTGTTTGAGACCTGGTGCTCTTGGTGTTTGAGCCCTGTTTGTCTTGGTGTTTGAAACCTGGTGCTCTTGGTGCTTGAGACCTACTGCTTTTGGTGCTTGAGTCGTGGTGCTCTTGGGGTTTTAGACCTGGTGATCTTGGTGTTTGCAAGCTTGTGCTCTTGGTGTTTGAGACCTGGTGGTGTTGGTGTTTGAGATCTGGTGCTTTGGATGTTTGAGACCTGGTGCTCTTGTTGATTGAGAACTGGTGGTCTTGTTGTTTGAGATCTGGTGCTCCTGATGTTTTAGAACTGGTGCTCTTGGTGTTTCAGCCCTGGTACACTTGGTGTTTGAGACCTGGTGCTCCTGGTGTTTGAGACGTGGTTGTCTTGGTATTTGAGACCTGGTGCGCTTGGTGTTTTAGACCTGATGCTCTTGGTGTTTGACACCTGGTTGTCTTCGCGTTGGAGACATGCTGATCTTGGTGTTTCGGACGTGGTTGTCTTGGTGTTTGAGAGCTGGTGCTCTTGTGGTTTTCGACCTGTTGCTCTTGGTGTTTGAGACCTGCTGACTCTTGGTGTTTGAGACCTGCTGCTCTCTTTGATTTAGGCCGGGTTGTCTTGGTGTTTGAGACCTGGTGCTCTTGGTGTTGGAGTCCTGCAGCTGTTGGTGTTTGAGACCTGGTGCTCTTAGTGTTTTAGACCTCGTGTTCTTGGTGTTTGTGAGCTGGTGTTCTTGGTTTTTGGGATCTGGTGGTCTTGGTGATTGAAACCTCGTTTTCTTTTTGATTGAGAGTTGGTGCTCCTGGTGTTTGAGAGCTTGTGATCTTGGTGCTTGAGACCTGGTTGTCTTGTTGTTTTAGAGCTGCTGCTATTGGTTTGTGAGAGATGGTGCTATTGGTGCTTGAGACCTGGTGATCTTGTTGTTTGTGACCAGGTGATTTTGGTGTTTGAGACCTGGTGCTCTTGATTTTTGGGACCTGGTGCTCTTGATGTTTGAGACTTGGTGATCTTAGTGTTTGAGACCTGGTACACTTGCTGTTTGCGAGCTGGTGCTCTTGATTTTTGAGACCTGCTGCTCTTGATGTTTAAGAAATGATGCTCTTGGTATTTGAGACCTGGTGCGCTTGGTGTTTTAGACCTGTTGCTCTTGGTGTTTGACACCTCGTTGTCTTCGCGTTTGAGACCTGCTGATCTTGGTGTTTCGGACGTGGTTGTCTTGGTGTTTGAGAGCTGGTGCTCTTGTGGTTTTCGACCTGTTGCTCTTGGTGTTTGAGCCCTGCTGCCTCTTGGTGTTTGAGACCTGGTGCTCTCTTTGTTTTAGGCCGGGTTGTCTTGGTGTTTGAGACCTGGTGCTCTTGGTGTTGGAGTCCTGCAGCTGTTGGTGTTTGAGACCTGGTGCTCTTGGTGTTTTAGACCTCGTGTTCTTGGTGTTTGTGAGCTGGTGTTCTTGGTTTTTGGGATCTGGTGGTCTTGGTGATTGAAACCTCGTTTTCTTTTTGATTGAGAGTTGGTGCTCCTGGTGTTTGAGAGCTTGTGATCTTGGTGTTTGATACCTGGTTGTCTTGTTCTTTTAGAGCTGCTGCTATTGGTTTGTGAGAGATGGTGCTATTGGTGCTTGAGACCTGGTGATCTTGTTGTTTGTGACCAGGTGATTTTGGTGTTTGAGACCTGGTGCTCTTGATTTTTGGGACTGGTGCTCTTGATGTTTGAGACTTGGTGATCTTGGTGTTTGAGACCTGGTACACTTGCTGTTTGAGACATGGTTGTCTTGGTGTTTGAGGCCTGGTGCTCTTGGTGTTTGACACCTGGTACACTTGGTGTTTGCGAGCTGGTGCTCTTGATTTTTGAGACCTGCTGCTCTTGATGTTTAAGAAATGATGCTCTTGGTATTTGAGACCTGGTTGTCTTGGTGATTGAGAACTGGTGCTCTTGCTTTTTGAGACCTGCTGCTCTTTGTTTTTGAGAACTGGTGCTCTTGTTGTTTGAGACCTGATGCTCTTGGATTTTGAGACCTGCTGCGTTTAGTGTTTGAGACCTGGTTGTCTTTGTATCTGAGGCCTGGTGCTTTTGGTGTTTGAGAACTGGTGATCTTGGAGTTTGAGGCATGGTTGTCCTGCTGTTTGAGACCTGGTACACTTGGTGTTTGAGACCTTGTTGTCTTGGTATTTGAGACATGGTGCTCTTGGTATTTGAGACCTGTTTCAGTTAGTGTTTGAGAGCTGGTGCTTTTGGTGTTCGAGATCTGGTGCTCTTGGTGTTTGAGACCTGCTGCTCTTGTTGTTTCAGACCTGGTGCACTTGGTGTTTGAGAAATGGTTGTCTTGGTGTTTGAGAGCTGCTGCTCTTCGTGTTTGCGACCTGGTTCTCTTGGTTTTTTTGGGACCTGGAGCTCTTGCTGTTTGAGACCTGGTGCTCTTCATGTTTGAGACCTAGTGATCTTGGTGTTTGAAACCTGGGTGTTTGAGACCTGGTGCTCTTAGCATTTGAGACCTGCTGACCTTTGTGTTTCCCATGTGGTTGTCTTGGTGTTTGTGACCTGCTGCTTCTTGTTGTTTGAGTCCTGGTGCTCTTGTTGTTTGAGACCGGGTTGTCTTGGTGTTTGAGATGTGGTGCTCTTGGCGTTTGAGACCTGCTGATCTTGGTGTTTGGGACCTCGTTGCCTTGGCGTTTGAGAGCTGGTGCACTTGTTGTTCTTGTCCTGGTTCTCTTGGTGTTTGAGACCTGCTGCCTCTTGTTGGTTGAGACCTGGTGCTCTTGTTGTTTGAGACCGGGTTGTCGTGGTGTTTGAGACCTGGTGCTCTTGGTGCTTGAGACCTACTGCTTTTGGTGCTTGAGTCGTGTTGCTCTTGGGGTTTTAGACCTGGTGATCTTGGTGTTTGCAAGCTTGTGCTCTTGGTGTTTGAGACCTGGTGGTGTTGGTGTTTGAGATCTGGTGCTTTTGATGTTTGAGACCTGGTGCTCTTGTTGATTGAGAACTGGTGGTCTTGTTGTTTGAGATCTGGTGCTCCTGATGTTTTAGAACTGGTGCTCTTGGTGTTTCAGACCTGGTACACTTGGTGTTTGAGACCTGGTTGTCTTCGTTTTTGAGACATGGTGCTCTTGGTGTTTGAGACCTGGTGCACTTGGTGTTTGAGACCTTGTTGTCTTGGTATTTGAGACATGGTGCTCTTGGTATTTGAGACCTGTTTCACTTTGTGTTTGAGAGCTGGTGCTCTTGGTGTTTGAGATCTGGTGCTCTTGGTGTTTGAGACCTGCTGCTCTTGATGTTTCAGACCTGGTGCACTTGGTGTTTGAGACCTGGTTGTCTTGGTGTTTGAGACCTGCTTCTCTTTGTGTTTGCGACCTGGTTCTCTTGGTTTTTGGGACCTGGTGCTCTTGCTGTTTGAGACCTGGTGCTCTTCATGTTTGAGACCTAGTGCTCTTGGTGTTTGAGACCTGGTTGTCTTGGTGTTTGAGACCTGGAGCTCTTAGCATTTGAGACCTGCTGATCTTGGTGTTTCCCACGGGGTTGTCTTGGTGTTTGAGAGCTGGTGCTCTTGGTGTTTCAGACCTGGTGCTCTTGGTGTTTGTGACCTGCTGCTTCTTGTTGTTTGAGTCCTGGTGCTCTTGTTGTTTTTGACCGGGTTGTCCTGGTGTTTGAGACCTGGTGCTCTTAGCATTTGAGACCTGCTGATCTTGGTGTTTCCCACGTGGTTGTCTTCGTGTTTGGGAGCTGGTACTCTTGGTGTTTCAGACCTGGTGCTCTTGTTGTTTGAGACAGGGTTGTCTTGGTGTTTGAGATCTGGTGCTCTTGGCGTTTGAGACCTGCTGATCTTGGTGTTTGGGACCTCATTGCCTTGGCGTTTGAGACCTGGTGCTCTTGTTGTTTGAGACCGGGTTGTCGTTGTGTTTGTGATCTGGTGCTCTTGGTGTTTGAGACCTGCTGCTGTTTGTGTTTGAGACCTGGTGCTCTTGGTGTCTTAGACCTGGTGATCTTGGTGTTTGCGAGCTTGTGCTCTTGGTGTTTGAGACCTGATTGTCTTGGTGATTGAGACTGGTTGTCTTTGTGTTTGAGACCTGGTGCTCTTGGTGTTTGAGACCTTGTGATCTTGGTGTTTGAGACCTAGTTGTCTTGGTGTTTGAGAGCTGCTGCTATTGGTTTTTGATAGGTGCTGCTATTGGTGTTGGAGTCCTGGTGATCTAGTTGTTTGTGACCAGGTTTTTTTAGTTTTTGAGACCTGATGCTCTTGGCCTTTGTGCCCTGGTGGTCTTGGTGTTTGTGACCTGGTGGTCTTGGTGTTTGAGATCTAATGCTATTGTTTTTTGAGACCTGGTGCTCTTGGTTTTTGAATCATGGTGGACTTGGTGTTTGAGACCTGGTGCTCTTGGTGTTTGACAACTGGTGCTCTTGGTGTTTGAGACGTGGTACACTTGGTGTTTGAGACTTTGTTGTCTTGGTGTTTGAGACATGCTGCTCTTGGTGTTTGAGACTTGGTGGTCTTGGAGTTTGAGACCTGGTACATTCCGTTTTGAGACGTGGTACCCTTGGTTTTGGAGACCTGGTGCTTTGTTGTTTGAGACGTCGTGCGCATGGTGTTTGAGACCAGGTGCTCATCGTGTTTGGGACGAGGTGCTCTTGGTGTTTGAGACCAGGTTCTCATGGAGTTTGGGACCTGCTTGACTTGGTGTTTGATACCTGGTGCTCTTTGTGTTTGAGACCTGGTGCTCTTGGTGTTTGAGCCCTGGTGCTCTTGGTGTTTGAGACCTGGTGCTCTTGGTTTTTGGGACATGGTGCTCTTGAAGTTTGAGACTTGGTGCACTTGGTGTTTGAGACCTGGTTGTCTTGGTGTTTGAGACCTGCTGCTCTCCGTGTTTGCGACATGGTTCTCTTGGTTTTTGGGACCTGGAGCTCTTGCTGTTTGAGACCTGGCGCTCTTCATGTTTGAGACCTAGTGCTCTTGGTGTTTGAGAACTGGTTCTCCAGGTGTTTGAGACGTGGTTGTCTTGGTATTTGAGACCTGGTGCTCTTGGTGTTTGAGACCTGTTGCTCTTGGTGTTTGAGACCTGCTTGTCTTGGTTTTTGAGACCTGGTGCTCTTAAAATTTGAGACCTGCTGATCTTGGTGTTTCCCACGTGGTTCTCTTGGTGTTTGAGAGCTGGTGCTCTTGGTGTTGGAGTCCTGCAGCTGTTGGTGTTTGAGACCTGGTGCTCTTGGTGTTTTAGACCTCGTGTTCTTGGTGTTTGTGAGCTGGTGTTCTTGGTTTTTGAGATCTGGTGGTCTTGGTGATTGAAACCTCGTTTTCTTTTTGATTGAGAGTTGGTGCTCCTGGTGTTTGAGAGCTTGTGATCTTGGTGTTTGAGACCTGGTTGTCTTGTTGTTTTAGAGCTGCTGCTATTGGTTTGTGAGAGTTGGTGCTATTGGTGCTTGAGATCTGGTGATCTTGTTGTTTGTGACCAGGTGATTTTGGTGTTTGAGACCTGGTGCTCTTGATTTTTGGGACCTGGTGCTCTTGATGTTTGAGACTTGGTGATCTTGGTGTTTGAGACCTGGTACACTTGCTGTTTGAGACATGGTTGTCTTGGTGTTTGAGACCTGGTGCTCTTGGTGTTTGAGACCTGGTACACTTGGTGTTTGCGAGCTGGTGCTCTTGATTTTTGAGACCTGCTGCTCTTGATGTTTAAGAAATGATGCTCTTGGTATTTGAGACCTGGTTGTCTTGGTGATTGAGAACTGGTGCTCTTGCTTTTTGAGACCTGCTGCTCTTTGTTTTTGAGAACTGGTGCTCTTGTTGTTTGAGACCTGATGCTCTTGGATTTTGAGACCTGCTGCGCTTAGTGTTTGAGATCTGGTTGTCTTTGTATCTGAGGCCTGGTACTTTTGGTGTTTGAGAACTGGTGATCTTGGAGTTTGAGGCATGGTTGTCCTGCTGTTTGAGACCTGGTACACTTGGTGTTTGAGACCTTGTTGTCTTGGTATTTGAGACATGGTGCTCTTGGTATTTGAGACCTGTTTCAGTTAGTGTTTGAGAGCTGGTGCTTTTGGTGTTTGAGATCTGGTGCTCTTGGTGTTTGAGACCTGCTGCTATTGTTGTTTCAGACCTGGTGCACTTGGTGTTTGAGACATGGTTGTCTTGGTGTTTGAGAGCTGCTGCTTTTCGTGTTTGCGACCTGGTTCTCTTGGTTTTTGGGACCTGGAGCTCTTGCTGTTTGAGACCTGGTGCTCTTCATGTTTGAGACCTAGTGATCTTGGTGTTTGAAACCTGGGTGTTTGAGACCTGGTGCTCTTAGCATTTGAGACCTGCTGATCTTGGTGTTTCCCATGTGATTGTCTTGGTGTTTGTGACCTGCTGCTTCTGGTTGTTTGAGACCTGGTGCTCTTGTTGTTTGAGACCGGGTTTTCTTGGTGTTTGAGATCTGGTGGTCTTGGCGTTTGAGACCTGCTGATCTTGGTGTTTGGGACCTCGTTGCCTTGGCGTTTGAGAGCTGGTGCACTTGTTGTTCTTGTCCTGGTTCTCTTGGTGTTTGAGACCTGCTGCCCCTTGTTGTTTGAGACCTGGTGCTCTTGTTGTTTGAGACCGGGTGCTCTTGGTGCTTGAGACCTAATGCTTTTGGTGCTAGAGTCGTGGTGCTCTTGGTGTTTTAGAGCTGGTGATCTTGGTGTTTGCAAGCATGTGCTCTTGGTGTTTGAGACCTGGTGGTGTTGGTGTTTGAGATCTGGTGCTTTTGATGTTTGCGACCTGGTGCTCTTGTTGATTGAGAACTGGTAGTCTTGCTGTTTGAGATCTGGTGCTCTTGATGTTTTAGAACTGGTGCTCTTGGTGTTTGAGTCGTGGTGCACTTGGTGTTTGAGACCTGCTGATCTTGGTATTTGGGACCTCGTTGTCTTGGTGTTTTAGAGCTGGTGCTCTTGGTGTTCCATTCCTGGTGCTCTTGGTGTTTGAGAGCTGCTTGTCTTGGTGTTTGAGACCTGATGCTCTTGATGTTTGAGACCTGGTGCTCTTGGTGTTTGAAACCTGGTGCTCCTGGTGTTTGAGACGTGGTTGTCTTGGTATTTGAGACCTGGTGCTCTTGGTCTTTTAGACCTGATGCTCTTGGTGTTTGACTCCTGGTTGTCTTGGCGTTTGAGACCTGCTGATTGGTGTTTTGGACGTGGTTGTCATGTTGTTTGAGAGCTGGTGCTCTTGTTGTTTTCGACCTGTCGCTCTTGGTGTTTGAGCCCTGCTGCCTCTTGGTGTTTGAGACCTGGTGCTCTTTTTGTTTTAGACCGGGTTGTCTTGGTGTTTGAGATCTGGTGCTCTTGGTGTTGGAGTCCTGCATCTGTTGGTGTTTGAGACCTGGTCCTCTTGGTGTTTTAGACCTCGTGATGTTGGTGTTTGTGAGCTGGTGTTCTTGGTGTTTCTGATCTAGTGGTCTTGGTGATTGAAACCTCGTTTTCTTTTTGTTTGAGACTTGGTGCTCGTGGTGTTTGAGAGCTTGTGTTCTTGGTGTTTGTGACCTGGTTGTCTTGTTGTTTTAGAGCTGCTGCTATTGGTTTGTGATAGATGGTGCTATTGGTGCTTGAGACCTGGTGATCTTGTTGTTTGTGACCAGGTGATTTTGGTGTTTGAGACCTGGTGCTCTTGATTTTTGAGCCCTCGTGGTGTTGGTGTTTGAGACCTGGTGGTCTTGGTGTTTGAGATCTGGTGCTATTGATGTTTGAGAACTGGTGCGCTTAGTGTTTGAGACCTGGTGGTCTTGGTGTTTGAGACCTGGTGCTCTTGGTGTTTGAGACCTGGTGCTCTTGGTGTTTCAGACCTGGTACACTTGGTGTTTGAGACCTGGTTGTCTTGGTTTTTGAGACATGGTGCTCTTGGTGTTTGTGATCTGGTGCTCTTGGTGTTTGAGACATGCTGCTCTTGATGTTTCAGACCTGGTGCACTTGGTGTTTGAGACCTGTTTGTCTTGGTGTTTGAGACCTGCTGCTCTCCGTGTTTGCGACATGGTTCTCTTGGTTTTTGGGACCTGGAGCTCTTGCTGTTTGAGACCTGGCGCTCTTCATGTTTGAGACCTAGTCCTCTTGGTGTTTGAGACCTGGTGCTCCAGGTATTTGAGACGTGGTTGTCTTGGTATTTGAGACCTGGTGCTCTTGGTGTTTGAGACCTGTTGCTCTTGGTGTTTGAGACCTGTTTGTCTTGGTGTTTGAGACCTGGTGCTCTTAGCATTTGAGACCTGCTGATCTTGGTGTTTCCCACGTGGTTCTCTTGGTTTTTGAGAGCTGGTGCTCTTGGTGTTTCAGACCTGGTGCTCTTGGTGTTTGTGACCTGCTGCTTCTTGTTGTTGGAGTTCTGGTGCTCTTGTTGTTTGAGACCGGGTTGTCTTGGTATTTGAGATCTGGTGCTCTTGGCGTTTGAGACCTGCTGCCTCTTGTTGTTTGAGACCTGGTGCTCTTGTTGTTTGAGACCGGGTTGTCGTGGTGTTTGAGACCTGGTGCTCTTGGTGTTTTAGACCTGGTGATCTTGGTGTTTGCGAGCTTGTGCTCATGGTGTTTGAGACCTGTTGGTCTTGGTGTTTTAGATCTGGTGCTTTTGATGTTTGAGACCTGGTGCTCTTGTTCTTTGAGAACTGTTGCTCTTGTTGTTTTAGAACTGGTGCTCTTGGTGTTTGAGACGTGGTGCACTTGGTGTTTGAGACCTGCTGATCTTGGTATTTGGGACCTCGTTGTCTTGGTGTTTTAGAGCTGGTGCTCTTGGTGTTCTAGTCCTGGTGCTCTTGGTGTTTGAGACCTGGTTGTCTTGGTGTTTGAGACATGATGCTCTTGATGTTTGAGACCTGGTGCTCTTGGTGTTTGAAAGCTGGTGCTCCTGGTGTTTGAGACCTGTTTGTCTTGGTTTTTGAGACCTGGTGCTCTTAGCATTTGAGACCTGCTGATCTTGGTGTTTCCCACGTGGTTCTCTTGGTGTTTGAGAGCTGGTGCTCTTGGTGTTTCAGACCTGGTGCTCTTGGTGTTTGTGACCTGCTGCTTCTTGTTGTTTGAGTTCTGGTGCTCTTGTTGTTTGAGACCGGGTTGTCTTGGTATTTGAGATCTGGTGCTCTTGGCGTTTGAGACCTGCTGCCTCTTGTTGTTTGAGACCTGGTGCTCTTGTTGTTTGAGACCGGGTTGTCGTGGTGTTTGAGAACTGGTGCTCTTGGTGTTTTAGACCTGGTGATCTTGTTGTTTGCGAGCTTGTGCTCATAGTGTTTGAGACCTGGTGGTCTTGGTCTTTGAGATCTGGTGCTTTTGATGTTTGAGACCTGGTGCTGTTGTTCTTTGAGAACCGTTGCTCTTGTTGTTTTAGAACTGGTGCTCTTGGTGTTTGAGACGTGGTGCACTTGGTGTTTGAGACCTGCTGATCTTGGTATTTGGGACCTCGTTGTCTTGGTGTTTTAGAGCTGGTGCTCTTGGTGTTCTAGTCCTGCTGCTCTTGGTGTTTGAGACCTGGTTGTCTTGGTGTTTGAGACATGATGCTCTTGATGTTTGAGACCTGGTGCTCTTGGTGTTTGAAACCTGGTGCTCCTGGTGTTTGAGACGTGGTTGCCTTGGTATTTGAGACCTGGTGCGCTTGGTGTTTTAGACCTGATGCTCTTGGTGTTTGACACCTGGTTGTCTTCGCGTTTGAGACCTGCTGATCTTGGTGTTTCGGACGTGGTTGTCTTGGTGTATGAGAGCTGGTGCTCTTGTGGTTTTCGAACTGTTGCTCTTGGTGTTTGAGCCCTGCTGCCTCTTGGTGTTTGAGACCTGGTGCTCTTTTTGTTTTAGACCGGGTTGTCTTGGTGTTTGAGACCTGGTGCTCTTGGTGTTGGGGTCCTGCAGCTGTTGGTGTTTGAGACCTGGTGCTCTTGGTGTTTTAGACCTCGTGTTCTTGGTGTTTGTGAGCTGGTGTTCTTGGTTTTTGGGATCTGGTGGTCTTGGTGATTGAAACCTCGTTTTCTTTTTGATTGAGAGTTGGTGCTCCTGGTGTTTGAGAGCTTGTGATCTTGGTGTTTGAGACCTGGTTGTCTTGTTATTTTAGAGCTGCTGCTATTGGTTTGTGAGAGATGGTGCTATTGGTGCTTGAGACCTGGTGATCTTGTTGTTTGTGACCAGGTGATTTTGGTGTTTGAGACCTGGTGCTCTTGATTTTTGGGACCTGGTGCTCTTGATGTTTGAGACTTGGTGATCTTGGTGTTTGAGACCTGGTACACTTGCTGTTTGAGACATGGTTGTCTTGGTGTTTGAGACCTGGTGCTCTTGGTGTTTGAGACCTGGTACACTTGGTGTTTGCGAGCTGGTGCTCTTGATTTTTGAGACCTGCTGCTCTTGATGTTTAAGAAATGATGCTCTTGGTATTTGAGACCTGGTTGTCTTGGTGATTGAGAACTGGTGCTCTTGCTTTTTGAGACCTGCTGCCCCTTGTTTTTGAGAACTGGTGCTCTTGTTGTTTGAGACCTGATGCTTTTGGATTTTGAGACCTGCTGCGCTTAGTGTTTGAGATCTGGTTGTCTTTGTATCTGAGGCCTGGTGCTTTTGGTGTTTGAGAACTGGTGATCTTGGAGTTTGAGGCATGGTTGTCCTGCTGTTTGAGACCTGGTACACTTGGTGTTTGAGACCTTGTTGTCTTGGTATTTGAGACATGGTGCTCTTGGTATTTGAGACCTGTTTCAGTTAGTGTTTGAGAGCTGGTGCTTTTGGTGTTTGAGATCTGGTGCTCTTGGTGTTTGAGACCTGCTGCTCTTGTTGTTTCAGACCTGGTGCACTTGGTGTTTGAGACATGGTTGTCTTGGTGTTTGAGAGCTGCTGCTCTTCGTGTTTGCGACCTGGTTCTCTTGGTTTTTGGGACCTGGAGCTCTTGCTGTTTGAGACCTGGTGCTCTTCATGTTTGAGACCTAGTGATCTTGGTGTTTGAAACCTGGGTGTTTGAGACCTGGTGCTCTTAGCATTTGAGACCTGCTGATCTTGGTGTTTCCCGTGTGGTTGTCTTGGTGTTTGTGACCTTCTGCTTTTTCTTGTTTGAGTCCTGGTGCTCTTGTTGTTTGAGACCGGGTTGTCTTGGTGTTTGAGATCTGGTGGACTTGGCGTTTGAGACCTGCTGATCTTGGTGTTTGGGACCTCGTTGCCTTGGCGTTTGAGAGCTGGTGCACTTGTTGTTCTTGTCCTGGTTCTCTTGGTGTTTGGGACCTGCTGCCTCTTTTTTTTGAGACCTGGTGCTCTTGTTGTTTGAGACCGGGTTGTCGTGGTGTTTGAGACCTGGTGCTCTTGGTGCTTGAGACCTACTGCTTTTGGTGCTTGAGTCGTGGTGCTCTTGATGTTTTAGTCCTGGTGATCTTGGTGTTTGCAAGCTTGTGCTCTTGGTGTTTGAGACCTGGTGGTGTTGGTGTTTGAGATCTGGTGCTTTTGATGTTTGAGACCTGGTGCTCTTGTTGATTGAGAACTGGTGGTCTTGTTGTTTGAGATCTGGTGCTCTTGATGTTTTAGAACTGGTGCTCTTGGTGTTTGAGACGTGGTGCAATTGGTGTTTGAGACCTGCTGATCTTGATATTTGGGACCTCGTTGTCTTGGTGTTTTAGAGCTGGTGCTCTTGGTGTTCCAGTCCTGGTGCTCTTGGTGTTTGAGAGCTGTTTGTCTTGGTGTTTGAGACCTGATGCTCTTGATGTTTGAGACCTGGTGCTCTTGGTGTTTGAAACCTGGTGCTCCTGGTGTTTGAGACGTGGTTGTCTTGGTATTTGAGACCTGGTGCTCTTGGTCTTTTAGACCTGATGCTCTTGGTGTTTGACTCCTGGTTGTCTAGGCGTTTGAGACCTGCTGATTGGTGTTTTGGACGTGGTTGTCTTGTTGTTTTCGACCTGTTGCTCTTGGTGTTTGAGCCCTGCTGCCTCTTGGTGTTTGAGACCTGGTGCTCTTTTTGTTTTAGACCGGGTTGTCTTGGTGTTTGAGATCTGGTGCTCTTGGTGTTGGAGTCCTGCATCTGTTGGTGTTTGAGACCTGGTGCTCTTGGTGTTTTAGATCTCGTGATCTTGGTGTTTGTGAGCTGGTGTTCTTGGTGTTTGTGATCTGGTGATCTTGGTGATTGAAACCTCGTTTTCTTTTTGTTTGAGACTTGGTGCTCCTGGTGTTTGAGAGCTTGTGATCTTGGTGTTTGTGACCTGGTTGTCTTGTTGTTTTAGAGCTGCTGCTATTGGTTTGTGATAGATGGTGCTATTGGTGCTTGAGACCTGGTGATCTTGTTGTTTGTGACCAGGTGATTTTGGTGTTTGAGACCTGGTGCTCTTGATTTTTGAGCCCTCGTTGTGTTGGTGTTTGAGACCTGGTGGTCTTGGTGTTTGAGATCTGGTGCTATTGATGTTTGAGAATTGGTGCGCTTGGTGTTTGAGACCTGGTGGTCTTGGTGTTTGAGACCTGGTGCTCTTGGTGTTTGAGACCTGGTGCTCTTGGTGTTTCAGACCTGGTACACTTGGTGTTTGAGACCTGGTTGTCTTGGTTTTTGAGACATGGTGCTCTTGGTGTTTGTGATCTGGTGCTCTTGGTGTTTGAGACATGCTGCTCTTGATGTTTCAGACCTGGTGCACTTGGTGTTTGAGACCTGGTTGTCTTGGTGTTTGAGACCTGCTGCTCTTTGTGTTTGCGACCTGGTTCTCTTGGTTTTTGGGACCTGGAGCTCTTGCTGTTTGAGACCTGGCGCTCTTCATGTTTGAGACCTAGTGCTCTTGGTGTTTGAGACCTGGTGCTCCAGGTGTTTGAGACGTGGTTGTCGTGGTATTTGAGTCCTGGTGCTCTTTTGATTGAGACCTGTTGCTCTTGGTGTTTGAGACCTGGTTGTCTTGGTGTTTGAGACCTGGTGCTCTTAGCATTTGAGACCTGCAGATCTTTGTGTTTCCCACGTGGTTATCTTGGTGTTTGAGAGCTGTTGCTCTTGGTGTTTCAGACCTGGTGCTCTTGGTGTTTGTGACCTGCTGCTTCTTGTTGTTTGAGTCCTGGTGCTCTTGTAGTTTGATAGTGGGTTGTCTTGGTTTTTGAGATCTGGTGCTCTTGGCGTTTGAGACCTGCTGATCTTCGTCTTTGGGACCTCGTTGCCTTGGCGTTTGAGAGCTGGTGCTCTTGGTGTTCTCGTCCTTGTTCTCTTGGTGTTTGAGACCTGCTGCCTCTTGTTGTTTGAGACCTGGTGCTCTTGTTGCTTGAGACCGGGTTGTCGTGGTGTTTGAGACCTGGTGCTCTTGGTGTTTGAGACCTACTGCAGTTGGTGCTTGAGACCTGGTGCTCTTGGTGTTTTAGACCTGGTGATCTTGGTGTTTGCGAGCTTGTGCTCTTGGTGTTTGGGACCTGGTGGTCTTGTTGTTTGAGATCTGGTGCTTTTGATGTTTGAGACCTGGTGCTCTTGGTGTTTTAGACCTGGTGATCTTGGTGTTTGCGTGCTTGTACTCTTGGTGTTTGAGGCCTGGCGGTCTTGGTGTTTGAGATCTGGTGCTATTGATGTTTGAGAACTGGTGCGCTTGGCGTTTGAGAAATGGTGGTCTTGGTATTTGAGACCTGGTGCTCTTGGTGTTTGAGACCTGGTGCTCTTGGAGTTCCAAAACTGGTACACTTGGTGTTTGAGACCCGGTTGTCTTGGTTTTTGAGACATGGTGCTCTTGGTGTTTGAGACCTGGTGCACTTGGCGTTTGAGACATTGTTGTCTTGGTGTTTGAGACATGGTGCTCTTGGTATTTGAGACCTGTTTCACTTGGTGTTTGAGACCTGGTTGTCTTGGTGTTTGCGACCTGCTGCTCTTCGTGTTTGCGACCTGGTTCTCTTGGTTTTTGGGACCTGGTGCTCTTGCTGTTTGAGACCTGGTGCTCTTCATGTTTGAGACCTAGTGCTCTTGGTGTTTGAGACCTGGTTGTCTTGGTGTTTGAGACCTGGTGCTCTTAGCATTTGAGACCTGCTGATCTTGGTGTTTCCTACGTGGTTGTCTTGGTGTTTGAGAGCTAGTGCTCTTGGTGTTTCAGACCTGGTGCTCTTGGTGTTTGTGACCTGCTGCTTCTTGTTGTTTGAGTCCTGGTGCTCTTGTTGCTGGTGACCGGGTTGTCTTGGTGTTTGACCCCTGGTGCTCTTAGCATTTGAGACCTGCTGTTCTTGGTGTTTCCCACGTGGTTGTCTTCGTGTTTGAGAGCTGGTGCTCTTGGTGTTTCAGACCTGGTGCTCTTGTTGTTTGAGACCGGGATGTCGTGGTGCTTGAGACCTGGTGCTCTTGTCTTTGAGACCTACTGCAGTTGGTGCTTGACACCTGGTGCTCTTGGTGTTTTAGACCTCGTGATCTTGGTGTTTGCGAGCTTGTGCTCTTGGTGTTTGAGACCTGGTGGTCTTGGTATTTGAGACCTGGTGCTCTTGGTGTTTGAGATCTGGTGCACTTGTTGTTTCAGACCTTGTACACTTGGTGTTTGAGACCTGGTTGTCTTGGTTTTTGAGACATGGTGTTCTTGGTGTTTGAGACCTGGTGCACTTGGTGTTTGAGACCATCTTGTCTTGGTGTTTGAGACATGGTGCTCTTTGTATTTGAGAGCTGTTTCACTTGGTGTTTGAGAGCTGGTGCTCTTGGTGTTTGACATCTGGTGCTCTTGGTGTTTGAGACCTGCTGCTCTTGATGATTCAGACCTGGTGCACTTGGTGTTTGAGACCTGGTTGTCTTGGTGTTTGAGACCTGCTGCTCTTCGTGTTTGCGACCTGGTTCTCTTGGTTTTTGGGACCTGGTGCTCTTGCTGTTTGAGACCTGGTGCTCTTCATGTTTGCGACCTAGTGCTCTTGGTGTTTGAGACCTGGTTGTCTTGGTGTTTGAGACCTGGTGCTCTTAGCATTTGAGACCTGCTGATCTTGGTGTTTCCCACGTGGTTGTCTTGGTGTTTGAGAGCTGGTGCTCTTGGTGTTTCAGACCTGGTGCTCTTGGTGTTTGTGACCTACTGCTTCTTGTTGTTTGAGTCCTGGTGCTCTTGTTGCTGGTGACCGGGTTGTCTTGGTGTTTGACCCCTGGTGCTCTTAGCATTTGAGACCTGCTGTTCTTGGTGTTTCCCACGTGGTTGTCTTCGTGTTGGAGAGCTGGTGCTCTTGGTGTTTCAGACCTGGTGCTCTTGTTGTTTAAGACAGGGTTGTCTTGGTGTTTCAGATCTGGTGCTCTTGGCGTTTGAGACCTGCTGATTTTGGTGTTTGGGACCTCGTTGCCTTGGCGTGTGAGACCTGGTGCTCTTGTTGTTTGAGACCGGGTTGTCGTGGTGTTTTAGACCTGGTGCTGTTGATGTTTGAGACCTCATGCTCTTGTTGTCTTAGACCTGGTGATCTTGGTGTTTGCGAGCTTGTGCTCTTGTTGTTTGAGACCTGATTGTCTTGGTGATTGAGACTGGTTGTCTTTGTGTGTGAGGCCTGGTGCTCTTGGTGTTTGATTCTTTGTGGTCTTGGTGTTTGAGACCAAGTTGTCTTGGTGTTTGAGAGCTGATGCTATTGGTTTTTGATAGGTGGTGCTATTGGCGTGGGAGTCCTGTTGATCTTGTTGTTTGTGACCAGGTGATTTTAGTGTTTGAGACCTGATGCTCTTGGCCTTTGAGCCCTGGTGGTCTTGGTGTTTGTGACCTAGTGGTCTTGGTGTTTGAGATCTAATGCTATTGCTTTTTGAGACATGGTGCTCTTGGTTTTTGAATCATGGCGGTCTTGGTGTTTGAGACCTGGTGCTCTTGGTGTTTGACAACTGGTGCTCTTGGTGTTTGAGACGTGGTACACTTGGTGTTTGAGACTTTGTTGTCTTGTTGTTTGAGACATGCTGCTCTTGGTGTTTGAGACCTGCTGCTCTTGGTGTTTGAGACTTGGTGGTCTTGGTGTTTGAGACCTGTTACACTCGGTTTTTGAGACGTGGTACCCTTGGTATTGGAGACCTGGTGCTCTTGTTGTTTGGGACGTGGTGCTCTTGCTGTTTGAGACCAGGTGCTCATGGAGTTTGGGACGTGGTGGTCTTGGTGTTTGAGACCTGGTGCTCTTGGTGTTTGAGACGTTGTACTCTTGGTGTTTAAGAGCTGGTGCTCTTCGTGTTTGAGAGGTGGTGCTCTTGGTGTTTGAGACATGGTGCTCTTGGTGTTTGAGACCTGGTGATCTTGATGTTTCAGACCTGGTGCTCTTTGTGTTTGAGAGCTGGTTGTGTTGGTGTTTGAGAGCTGGTGCTCTTGGTTTTTGAGACCTGGTACACTTGGTGTTGGAGAGCTGTTGCTCTTGGTGTTTAAGACCTTGTGCTCTTCGTTTTTGAGTCCTGCTTGTCTTGGTGTTTGATACCTGGTGCTCTTTGTGTTTGAGACCTGGTGCTCTTGGTGTTTGAGCCCTGGTGCTCTTGGTGTTTGAGAACTGGTGGTCTTGGTTTTTGGGACCTGGTGGTCTTGATGTTTGAGACTTGGTGCTCTTGGTTGTTGAGACCTGGTACACTTGCTGTTTGAGACATGGTTGTCTTGGTGTTTGAGACTTGGTGCTCTTGGTGTTTGACACCTGGTACACTTGGTGTTTGCGAGCTGGTGCCTATGATTTTTGACAGCTGCTGCTCTTGATGTTTAAGACCTGATGCTCTTAGTATTTGAGACCTGGTTGTCTTGGTGATTGAGAACTGGTGCTCTTGCTTTTTGAGACCTGCTGCTCTTTGTGTTTGAGACCTGATGCTCTTGGTGTTTGTGACCTGGTGCTCTTGGTGTTTGAGACCTGAAGCTCTTGATGTTTGATACCTGCTGCTCTTGGTGTTTGAGACCTTTTGATCCTAGTGTTTGAGATCTGGTGCTCATGGTTTTTGAGACCTGGTGATTTTGTTGTTTGAGGCCTGGTGCTCTTGGTGTTTGAGACGTGGTACCCTTCGTGTTTGAGACCTGGTGCTCTTGGTGTTTGAGACATGCTGCTCTTGATGTTTCAGACCTGGTGCACTTGGTGTTTGAGACCTGGTTGTCTTGGTGTTTGAGACCTGCTGCTCTTCGTGTTTGCGACCTGGATTTCTTGGTTTTTGGGACCTGGAGCTCTTGCTGTTTGAGACCTGGCAATCTTCATGTTTGAGACCTAGTGCTCTTGGTGTTTGAGACCTGGTGCTCCTGGTGTTTGAGACGTGGTTGTCGTGGTATTTGAGTCCTGGTGCTCTTTTGTTTGAGACCTGTTGCTCTTGGTGTTTGAGACCTGGTTGTCTTGGTGTTTGAGACCTGGTGCTCTTAGCATTTGAGATCTGCAGATCTTGGTGTTTCCCACGTGGTTATCTTGGTGTTTGAGAGCTGGTGCTCTTGGTGTTTCAGACCTGGTGCTCTTGGTGTTTGTAACCTGCTGCTTCTTGTTGTTTGAGTCCTGGTGCTCTTGTTGTTTGATAGTGGGTTGTCTTGGTGTTTGAGATCTGGTGCTCTTGGCGTTTGAGACCTGCTGATCTTCGTCTTTGGGACCTCGCTGCCTTGGCGTTTGAGAGCTGGTGCTCTTGGTGTTCTCGTCCTTGTTCTCTTGGTGTTTGAGACCTGCTGCCTCTTGTTGTTTGAGACCTGGTGCTCTTGTTGTTTGAGACCGGGTTGTCGTGGTGTTTGAGACCTGGTGCTCTTGGTGTTTGAGACCTACTGCAGTTGGTGCTTGAGACCTGGTGCTCTTGGTGTTTTAGACCTGGTGATCTTGGTGTTTGCGAGCTTGTGCTCTTGGTGTTTGAGACCTGGTGGTCTTGTTGTTTGAGATCTGGTGCTTTTGATGTTTGAGACCTGGTGCTCTTGGTGTTTTAGACCTGGTGATCTTGGTGTTTGCGTGCTTGTACTCTTGGAGTTTGAGGCCTGGCGGTCTTGGTGTTTGAGATCTGGTGCTATTGATGTTTGAGAACTGGTGCGCTTGGCGTTTGAGACCTGGTGGTCTTGGTATTTGAGACCTGTTGCTCTTGGTGTTTGAGACCTGGTGCTCTTGGAGTTCCAGAACTGGTACACTTGGTGTTTGAGACCCGGTTGTCTTGGTTTTTGAGACATGGTGCTCTTGGTGTTTGAGAACTGGTGCATTTGGTGTTTGAGACCTTGTTGTCTTGGTGTTTGAGACATGGTGCTCTTGGTATTTGAGCCCTGTTTTACTTGGTGTTTGAGACCTGGTTGTCTTGGTGTTTGCGACCTGCTGCTCTTCGTGTTTGCGACCTGGTTCTCTTGGTTTTTGGGACCTGGTGCTCTTGCTGTTTGAGACCTGGTGCACTTCATGTTTGAGACCTAGTGCTTTTGGTGTTTGAGACCTGGTTGTCTTGGTGTTTGAGACCTGGTGCTCTTAGCATTTGAGACCTGCTGATCTTGATGTTTCCCACGTGGTTGTCTTGGTGTTTGAGAGCTGGTGCTCTTGGTGTTTCAGACCTGGTGCTCTTGGTGTTTGTGACCTGCTGCTTCTGGTTGTTTGAGTCCTGGTGCTCTTGTTGCTGGTGACCGGGTTGTCTTGGTGTTTGAGCCCTGGTGCTCTTAGCATTTGAGACCTGCTGTTCTTGGTGTTTCCCACGTGGTTGTCTTCGTGTTTGAGAGCTGGTGCTCTTGGTGTTTCAGTCCTGGTGCTCTTGTTGTTTGCGACCGGGTTGTCGTGGTGTTTGAGACCTGGTGCTCTTGGTGTTTGAGACCTACTGCAGTTGGTGCTTGAGACCTGGTGCTCTTGGTGTTTTAGACCTGGTGATCTTGGTGTTTGCGAGCTTGTGCTCTTGGTGTTTGAGACCTGGTGGTTTTGGTGTTTGAGATCTGGTGCTTTTGATGTTTGAGATCTGGTGCTCTTGGTGTTTTAGACCTGGTGATCTTGGTGTTTGCGAGCTTGTGCTCTTGGTGTTTGAGACCTGGTGGTCTTGGTGTTTGAGATCTGGTGCTATTGATGTTTGAGAACTGGTGCGCTTGGCGTTTGAGACCTGGTGGTGTTGGTATTTGAGACCTGGTGCTCTTGGTGTTTGAGACCTGATGCTCTTGGTGTTTCAGACCTTGTACACTTGGTGTTTGAGACCTGGTTGTCTTGGTTTTTGAGACATGGTGCTCTTGGTGTTTGAGACCTGGTGCACTTGGTGTTTGAGACCTTCTTGTCTTGGTGTTTGAGACATGGTGCTCTTTGTATTTGAGACCTGTTTGACTTGGTGTTTGAGAGCTGGTGCTCTTGGTTTTTGAGATCTGGTGCTCTTGGTGTTTGAGACCTGCTGCTCTTGATGTTTCAGACCTTGTGCACTTGGTGTTTGAGACCTGGTTGTCTTGGTGTTTGAGACCTGCTGCTCTTCGTGTTTGCGACCTGGTTCTCTTGGTTTTTGGGACCTGGTGCTCTTGCTGTTTGAGACCTGGTGCTCTTCATGTTTGAGACCTAGTGCTCTTGGTGTTTGAGACCTGGTTGTCTTGGTGTTTGAGACCTCGTGCTCTTAGCATTTGTGACCTGCTGATCTTCGTGTTTCCCACGTGGTTGTCTTGGTGTTTGAGAGCTGGTGCTCTTAAGGTTTCAGACCTGGTGCTCTTGGTGTTTGTGACCTGCTGCTTCATGTTGTTTGAGTCCTGGTGCTCTTGTTGCTGGTGACCGGGTTGTCTTGGTGTTTGAGCCCTGGTGCTCTTAGCATTTGAGACCTGCTGTTCTTGGTGTTTCCCACGTGGTTGTCTTCGTGTTGGAGAGCTGGTGCTCTTGATGTTTCAGACCTGGTGCTCTTGTTGTTTAAGACAGGGTTGTCTTGGTGTTTCAGATCTGGTGCTCTTGGTGTTTGAGACCTGCTGATTTTGGTGTTTGGGACTTCGTTGCCTTGGCGTGTGAGACCTGGTGCTCTTGTTGTTTGAGACCGGGTTGTCGTGGTGTTTTAGACCTGGTGCTCTTGGTGTTTGAGACCTGCTGCTGTTGATGTTTGAGACCTCATGCTCTTGTTGTCTTAGACCTGGTGATCTTGGTGTTTGCGAGCTTGTGCTCTTGTTGTTTGAGACCTGATTGTCTTGGTGATTGAGACTGGTTGTCTTTGTGTTTGAGGCCTGGTGCTCTTGGTGTTTGAGTCTTTGTGGTCTTGGTGTTTGAGACCAAGTTGTCTTGGTGTTTGAGAGCTGCTGCTATTGGTTTTTGATAGGTGGTGCTATTGGCGTGGGAGTCCTGGTGATCTTGTTGTTTGTGACCATGTGATTTTAGTGTTTGAGACCTGATGCTCTTGGCCTTTGAGCCCTGGTGGTCTTGGTGTTTGTGACCTAGTGGTCTTGGTGTTTGAGATCTAATGCTATTGGTTTTTGAGACCTGGTGCTCTTGGTTTTTGAATCATGGCGGTCTTGGTGTTTGAGACCTGGTGGTCATGGTGTTTGACAACTGGTGCTCTTGGTGTTTGAGACGTGGTACACTTGGTGTTTGAGACTTTGTTGTCTTGTTGTTTGAGACATGCGGCTCTTGGTGTTTGAGACCTGCTGCTCTTGGTGTTTGAGACTTGGTGGTCTTGGTGTTTGAGACCTGTTACACTCGGTTTTTGAGACGTGGTACCCTTGGTTTTGGAGACCTGGTGCTCTTGTTGTTTGAGACGTCGTGCTCATGGTGTTTGAGACCAGGTGCTCATCGTGTTTGGGACGTGGTGCTCTTGCTGTTTGAGACCAGGTGCTCATGGAGTTTGGGACCTGGTGGTCTTGGTGTTTGAGACCTGGTGCTCTTGGTGTTTGAGACGTTGTACTCTTGGTGTTTAAGAGCTGGTGCTCTTCGTGTTTGAGAGGTGGTGCTCTTGGTGTTTGAGACATGGTGCCCTTGGTGTTTGAGACCTGGTGATCTTGATGTTTCAGACCTGGTGCTCTTTGTGTTTGAGAGCTGGTTGTGTTGGTGTTTGAGAGCTGGTGCTCTTGGTTTTTGAGACCTGGTACACTTGGTGTTGGAGAGCTGTTGCTCTTGGTGTTTGAGACCTGGTGCTCTTGGTGTTTAAGACCTTGTGCTCTTCATTTTTGAGTCCTGCTTGTCTTGGTGTTTGATACCTGGTGCTCTTTGTGTTTGAGACCTGGTGCTCTTGGTGTTTGAGCCCTGGTGCTCTTGGTGTTTGAGACCTGGTGCTCTTGGTTTTTGGGACCTGGTGGTTTTGATGTTTGAGACTTGGTGCTCTTGGTTTTTGAGACCTGGTACACTTGCTTTTTGAGACATGGTTGTCTTGGTGTTTGAGACTTGGTGCTCTTAGTGTTTGAGAACTGGTACACTTGGTGTTTGCGAGCTGCTGCCTTTGATTTTTGACAGCTGCTGCTCTTGATGTTTAAGACCTGATGCTCTTAGTATTTGAGACCTGGTTGTCTTGGTGATTGAGAACTGGTGTTCTTGCTTTTTGAGACCTGCTGCTCTTTGTGTTTGAGAACTGGTGCTCTTGTTGTTTGAGACCTGATGCTCTTGGTGTTTGAGACCTGGTGCTCTTGGTGTTTGAGACCTGATGCTCTTGGTGTTTGAGAGCTGCTGCTCTTGGTGTTTGAGACCTTTTGATCCTTGTGTTTGAGATCTGGTGCTCTTGGTTTTTGAGACCTGGTGATTTTGTTGTTTGAGGCCTGGTGCTCTTGGTGTTTGAGACGTGGTACCCTTCGTGTTTGAGACCTGGTTCTCTTGGTGTTTGAGACCTGTTGTTTTTCTTGTTTGAGACCAGGTGCTATTGGTTTTTGCGGGATGGTGCTATTGGTGTTTGAGACCTGGTGATCTTGTTGTTTATGTCCAGGAGATTTTAGTTTTTGAGACCTGGTGCTCTTAGTGTTTGAGAGCTGGTGCTTTTGGTGTTTGAGATCTGGTGCTCTTGGTGTTTGAGACCTGCTGCTATTGTTGTTTCAGACCTGGTGCACTTGGTGTTTGAGACATGGTTGTCTTGGTGTTTGAGAGCTGCTGCTTTTCGTGTTTGCGACCTGGTTCTCTTGGTTTTTGGGACCTGGAGCTCTTGCTGTTTGAGACCTGGTGCTCTTCATGTTTGAGACCTAGTGATCTTGGTGTTTGAAACCTGGGTGTTTGAGACCTGGTGCTCTTAGCATTTGAGACCTGCTGATCTTGGTGTTTCCCATGTGATTGTCTTGGTGTTTGTGACCTGCTGCTTCTGGTTGTTTGAGACCTGGTGCTCTTGTTGTTTGAGACCGGGTTTTCTTGGTGTTTGAGATCTGGTGGTCTTGGCGTTTGAGACCTGCTGATCTTGGTGTTTGGGACCTCGTTGCCTTGGCGTTTGAGAGCTGGTGCACTTGTTGTTCTTGTCCTGGTTCTCTTGGTGTTTGAGACCTGCTGCCCCTTGTTGTTTGAGACCTGGTGCTCTTGTTGTTTGAGACCTGGTTGTCTTGGTGTTTGAGACATGATGCTCTTGATGTTTGAGACCTGGTGCTCTTGGTGTTTGAAAGCTGGTGCTCCTGGTGTTTGAGACCTGTTTGTCTTGGTTTTTGAGACCTGGTGCTCTTAGCATTTGAGACCTGCTGATCTTGGTGTTTCCCACGTGGTTCTCTTGGTGTTTGAGAGCTGGTGCTCTTGGTGTTTCAGACCTGGTGCTCTTGGTGTTTGTGACCTGCTGCTTCTTGTTGTTTGAGTTCTGGTGCTCTTGTTGTTTGAGACCGGGTTGTCTTGGTATTTGAGATCTGGTGCTCTTGGCGTTTGAGACCTGCTGCCTCTTGTTGTTTGAGACCTGGTGCTCTTGTTGTTTGAGACCGGGTTGTCGTGGTGTTTGAGAACTGGTGCTCTTGGTGTTTTAGACCTGGTGATCTTGTTGTTTGCGAGCTTGTGCTCATAGTGTTTGAGACCTGGTGGTCTTGGTCTTTGAGATCTGGTGCTTTTGATGTTTGAGACCTGGTGCTGTTGTTCTTTGAGAACCGTTGCTCTTGTTGTTTTAGAACTGGTGCTCTTGGTGTTTGAGACGTGGTGCACTTGGTGTTTGAGACCTGCTGATCTTGGTATTTGGGACCTCGTTGTCTTGGTGTTTTAGAGCTGGTGCTCTTGGTGTTCTAGTCCTGCTGCTCTTGGTGTTTGAGACCTGGTTGTCTTGGTGTTTGAGACATGATGCTCTTGATGTTTGAGACCTGGTGCTCTTGGTGTTTGAAACCTGGTGCTCCTGGTGTTTGAGACGTGGTTGCCTTGGTATTTGAGACCTGGTGCGCTTGGTGTTTTAGACCTGATGCTCTTGGTGTTTGACACCTGGTTGTCTTCGCGTTTGAGACCTGCTGATCTTGGTGTTTCGGACGTGGTTGTCTTGGTGTATGAGAGCTGGTGCTCTTGTGGTTTTCGAACTGTTGCTCTTGGTGTTTGAGCCCTGCTGCCTCTTGGTGTTTGAGACCTGGTGCTCTTTTTGTTTTAGACCGGGTTGTCTTGGTGTTTGAGACCTGGTGCTCTTGGTGTTGGGGTCCTGCAGCTGTTGGTGTTTGAGACCTGGTGCTCTTGGTGTTTTAGACCTCGTGTTCTTGGTGTTTGTGAGCTGGTGTTCTTGGTTTTTGGGATCTGGTGGTCTTGGTGATTGAAACCTCGTTTTCTTTTTGATTGAGAGTTGGTGCTCCTGGTGTTTGAGAGCTTGTGATCTTGGTGTTTGAGACCTGGTTGTCTTGTTATTTTAGAGCTGCTGCTATTGGTTTGTGAGAGATGGTGCTATTGGTGCTTGAGACCTGGTGATCTTGTTGTTTGTGACCAGGTGATTTTGGTGTTTGAGACCTGGTGCTCTTGATTTTTGGGACCTGGTGCTCTTGATGTTTGAGACTTGGTGATCTTGGTGTTTGAGACCTGGTACACTTGCTGTTTGAGACATGGTTGTCTTGGTGTTTGAGACCTGGTGCTCTTGGTGTTTGAGACCTGGTGGTCTTGGTGTTTGAGATCTGGTGCTATTGATGTTTGAGAACTGGTGCGCTTGGCGTTTGAGACCTGGTGGTGTTGGTATTTGAGACCTGGTGCTCTTGGTGTTTGAGACCTGATGCTCTTGGTGTTTCAGACCTTGTACACTTGGTGTTTGAGACCTGGTTGTCTTGGTTTTTGAGACATGGTGCTCTTGGTGTTTGAGACCTGGTGCACTTGGTGTTTGAGACCTTCTTGTCTTGGTGTTTGAGACATGGTGCTCTTTGTATTTGAGACCTGTTTGACTTGGTGTTTGAGAGCTGGTGCTCTTGGTTTTTGAGATCTGGTGCTCTTGGTGTTTGAGACCTGCTGCTCTTGATGTTTCAGACCTTGTGCACTTGGTGTTTGAGACCTGGTTGTCTTGGTGTTTGAGACCTGCTGCTCTTCGTGTTTGCGACCTGGTTCTCTTGGTTTTTGGGACCTGGTGCTCTTGCTGTTTGAGACCTGGTGCTCTTCATGTTTGAGACCTAGTGCTCTTGGTGTTTGAGACCTGGTTGTCTTGGTGTTTGAGACCTCGTGCTCTTAGCATTTGTGACCTGCTGATCTTCGTGTTTCCCACGTGGTTGTCTTGGTGTTTGAGAGCTGGTGCTCTTAAGGTTTCAGACCTGGTGCTCTTGGTGTTTGTGACCTGCTGCTTCATGTTGTTTGAGTCCTGGTGCTCTTGTTGCTGGTGACCGGGTTGTCTTGGTGTTTGAGCCCTGGTGCTCTTAGCATTTGAGACCTGCTGTTCTTGGTGTTTCCCACGTGGTTGTCTTCGTGTTGGAGAGCTGGTGCTCTTGATGTTTCAGACCTGGTGCTCTTGTTGTTTAAGACAGGGTTGTCTTGGTGTTTCAGATCTGGTGCTCTTGGTGTTTGAGACCTGCTGATTTTGGTGTTTGGGACTTCGTTGCCTTGGCGTGTGAGACCTGGTGCTCTTGTTGTTTGAGACCGGGTTGTCGTGGTGTTTTAGACCTGGTGCTCTTGGTGTTTGAGACCTGCTGCTGTTGATGTTTGAGACCTCATGCTCTTGTTGTCTTAGACCTGGTGATCTTGGTGTTTGCGAGCTTGTGCTCTTGTTGTTTGAGACCTGATTGTCTTGGTGATTGAGACTGGTTGTCTTTGTGTTTGAGGCCTGGTGCTCTTGGTGTTTGAGTCTTTGTGGTCTTGGTGTTTGAGACCAAGTTGTCTTGGTGTTTGAGAGCTGCTGCTATTGGTTTTTGATAGGTGGTGCTATTGGCGTGGGAGTCCTGGTGATCTTGTTGTTTGTGACCATGTGATTTTAGTGTTTGAGACCTGATGCTCTTGGCCTTTGAGCCCTGGTGGTCTTGGTGTTTGTGACCTAGTGGTCTTGGTGTTTGAGATCTAATGCTATTGGTTTTTGAGACCTGGTGCTCTTGGTTTTTGAATCATGGCGGTCTTGGTGTTTGAGACCTGGTGGTCATGGTGTTTGACAACTGGTGCTCTTGGTGTTTGAGACGTGGTACACTTGGTGTTTGAGACTTTGTTGTCTTGTTGTTTGAGACATGCGGCTCTTGGTGTTTGAGACCTGCTGCTCTTGGTGTTTGAGACTTGGTGGTCTTGGTGTTTGAGACCTGTTACACTCGGTTTTTGAGACGTGGTACCCTTGGTTTTGGAGACCTGGTGCTCTTGTTGTTTGAGACGTCGTGCTCATGGTGTTTGAGACCAGGTGCTCATCGTGTTTGGGACGTGGTGCTCTTGCTGTTTGAGACCAGGTGCTCATGGAGTTTGGGACCTGGTGGTCTTGGTGTTTGAGACCTGGTGCTCTTGGTGTTTGAGACGTTGTACTCTTGGTGTTTAAGAGCTGGTGCTCTTCGTGTTTGAGAGGTGGTGCTCTTGGTGTTTGAGACATGGTGCCCTTGGTGTTTGAGACCTGGTGATCTTGATGTTTCAGACCTGGTGCTCTTTGTGTTTGAGAGCTGGTTGTGTTGGTGTTTGAGAGCTGGTGCTCTTGGTTTTTGAGACCTGGTACACTTGGTGTTGGAGAGCTGTTGCTCTTGGTGTTTGAGACCTGGTGCTCTTGGTGTTTAAGACCTTGTGCTCTTCATTTTTGAGTCCTGCTTGTCTTGGTGTTTGATACCTGGTGCTCTTTGTGTTTGAGACCTGGTGCTCTTGGTGTTTGAGCCCTGGTGCTCTTGGTGTTTGAGACCTGGTGCTCTTGGTTTTTGGGACCTGGTGGTTTTGATGTTTGAGACTTGGTGCTCTTGGTTTTTGAGACCTGGTACACTTGCTTTTTGAGACATGGTTGTCTTGGTGTTTGAGACTTGGTGCTCTTAGTGTTTGAGAACTGGTACACTTGGTGTTTGCGAGCTGCTGCCTTTGATTTTTGACAGCTGCTGCTCTTGATGTTTAAGACCTGATGCTCTTAGTATTTGAGACCTGGTTGTCTTGGTGATTGAGAACTGGTGTTCTTGCTTTTTGAGACCTGCTGCTCTTTGTGTTTGAGAACTGGTGCTCTTGTTGTTTGAGACCTGATGCTCTTGGTGTTTGAGACCTGGTGCTCTTGGTGTTTGAGACCTGATGCTCTTGGTGTTTGAGAGCTGCTGCTCTTGGTGTTTGAGACCTTTTGATCCTTGTGTTTGAGATCTGGTGCTCTTGGTTTTTGAGACCTGGTGATTTTGTTGTTTGAGGCCTGGTGCTCTTGGTGTTTGAGACGTGGTACCCTTCGTGTTTGAGACCTGGTTCTCTTGGTGTTTGAGACCTGTTGTTTTTCTTGTTTGAGACCAGGTGCTATTGGTTTTTGCGGGATGGTGCTATTGGTGTTTGAGACCTGGTGATCTTGTTGTTTATGTCCAGGAGATTTTAGTTTTTGAGACCTGGTGCTCTTAGTGTTTGAGAGCTGGTGCTTTTGGTGTTTGAGATCTGGTGCTCTTGGTGTTTGAGACCTGCTGCTATTGTTGTTTCAGACCTGGTGCACTTGGTGTTTGAGACATGGTTGTCTTGGTGTTTGAGAGCTGCTGCTTTTCGTGTTTGCGACCTGGTTCTCTTGGTTTTTGGGACCTGGAGCTCTTGCTGTTTGAGACCTGGTGCTCTTCATGTTTGAGACCTAGTGATCTTGGTGTTTGAAACCTGGGTGTTTGAGACCTGGTGCTCTTAGCATTTGAGACCTGCTGATCTTGGTGTTTCCCATGTGATTGTCTTGGTGTTTGTGACCTGCTGCTTCTGGTTGTTTGAGACCTGGTGCTCTTGTTGTTTGAGACCGGGTTTTCTTGGTGTTTGAGATCTGGTGGTCTTGGCGTTTGAGACCTGCTGATCTTGGTGTTTGGGACCTCGTTGCCTTGGCGTTTGAGAGCTGGTGCACTTGTTGTTCTTGTCCTGGTTCTCTTGGTGTTTGAGACCTGCTGCCCCTTGTTGTTTGAGACCTGGTGCTCTTGTTGTTTGAGACCTGGTTGTCTTGGTGTTTGAGACATGATGCTCTTGATGTTTGAGACCTGGTGCTCTTGGTGTTTGAAAGCTGGTGCTCCTGGTGTTTGAGACCTGTTTGTCTTGGTTTTTGAGACCTGGTGCTCTTAGCCTTTGAGACCTGCTGATCTTGGTGTTTCCCACGTGGTTCTCTTGGTGTTTGAGAGCTGGTGCTCTTGGTGTTTCAGACCTGGTGCTCTTGGTGTTTGTGACCTGCTGCTTCTTGTTGTTTGAGTTCTGGTGCTCTTGTTGTTTGAGACCGGGTTGTCTTGGTATTTGAGATCTGGTGCTCTTGGCGTTTGAGACCTGCTGCCTCTTGTTGTTTGAGACCTGGTGCTCTTGTTGTTTGAGACCGGGTTGTCGTGGTGTTTGAGAACTGGTGCTCTTGGTGTTTTAGACCTGGTGATCTTGTTGTTTGCGAGCTTGTGCTCATAGTGTTTGAGACCTGGTGGTCTTGGTCTTTGAGATCTGGTGCTTTTGATGTTTGAGACCTGGTGCTGTTGTTCTTTGAGAACCGTTGCTCTTGTTGTTTTAGAACTGGTGCTCTTGGTGTTTGAGACGTGGTGCACTTGGTGTTTGAGACCTGCTGATCTTGGTATTTGGGACCTCGTTGTCTTGGTGTTTTAGAGCTGGTGCTCTTGGTGTTCTAGTCCTGCTGCTCTTGGTGTTTGAGACCTGGTTGTCTTGGTGTTTGAGACATGATGCTCTTGATGTTTGAGACCTGGTGCTCTTGGTGTTTGAAACCTGGTGCTCCTGGTGTTTGAGACGTGGTTGCCTTGGTATTTGAGACCTGGTGCGCTTGGTGTTTTAGACCTGATGCTCTTGGTGTTTGACACCTGGTTGTCTTCGCGTTTGAGACCTGCTGATCTTGGTGTTTCGGACGTGGTTGTCTTGGTGTATGAGAGCTGGTGCTCTTGTGGTTTTCGAACTGTTGCTCTTGGTGTTTGAGCCCTGCTGCCTCTTGGTGTTTGAGACCTGGTGCTCTTTTTGTTTTAGACCGGGTTGTCTTGGTGTTTGAGACCTGGTGCTCTTGGTGTTGGGGTCCTGCAGCTGTTGGTGTTTGAGACCTGGTGCTCTTGGTGTTTTAGACCTCGTGTTCTTGGTGTTTGTGAGCTGGTGTTCTTGGTTTTTGGGATCTGGTGGTCTTGGTGATTGAAACCTCGTTTTCTTTTTGATTGAGAGTTGGTGCTCCTGGTGTTTGAGAGCTTGTGATCTTGGTGTTTGAGACCTGGTTGTCTTGTTATTTTAGAGCTGCTGCTATTGGTTTGTGAGAGATGGTGCTATTGGTGCTTGAGACCTGGTGATCTTGTTGTTTGTGACCAGGTGATTTTGGTGTTTGAGACCTGGTGCTCTTGATTTTTGGGACCTGGTGCTCTTGATGTTTGAGACTTGGTGATCTTGGTGTTTGAGACCTGGTACACTTGCTGTTTGAGACATGGTTGTCTTGGTGTTTGAGACCTGGTGCTCTTGGTGTTTGAGACCTGGTACACTTGGTGTTTGCGAGCTGGTGCTCTTGATTTTTGAGACCTGCTGCTCTTGATGTTTAAGAAATGATGCTCTTGGTATTTGAGACCTGGTTGTCTTGGTGATTGAGAACTGGTGCTCTTGCTTTTTGAGACCTGCTGCCCCTTGTTTTTGAGAACTGGTGCTCTTGTTGTTTGAGACCTGATGCTTTTGGATTTTGAGACCTGCTGCGCTTAGTGTTTGAGATCTGGTTGTCTTTGTATCTGAGGCCTGGTGCTTTTGGTGTTTGAGAACTGGTGATCTTGGAGTTTGAGGCATGGTTGTCCTGCTGTTTGAGACCTGGTACACTTGGTGTTTGAGACCTTGTTGTCTTGGTATTTGAGACATGGTGCTCTTGGTATTTGAGACCTGTTTCAGTTAGTGTTTGAGAGCTGGTGCTTTTGGTGTTTGAGATCTGGTGCTCTTGGTGTTTGAGACCTGCTGCTCTTGTTGTTTCAGACCTGGTGCACTTGGTGTTTGAGACATGGTTGTCTTGGTGTTTGAGAGCTGCTGCTCTTCGTGTTTGCGACCTGGTTCTCTTGGTTTTTGGGACCTGGAGCTCTTGCTGTTTGAGACCTGGTGCTCTTCATGTTTGAGACCTAGTGATCTTGGTGTTTGAAACCTGGGTGTTTGAGACCTGGTGCTCTTAGCATTTGAGACCTGCTGATCTTGGTGTTTCCCGTGTGGTTGTCTTGGTGTTTGTGACCTTCTGCTTTTTCTTGTTTGAGTCCTGGTGCTCTTGTTGTTTGAGACCGGGTTGTCTTGGTGTTTGAGATCTGGTGGACTTGGCGTTTGAGACCTGCTGATCTTGGTGTTTGGGACCTCGTTGCCTTGGCGTTTGAGAGCTGGTGCACTTGTTGTTCTTGTCCTGGTTCTCTTGGTGTTTGGGACCTGCTGCCTCTTTTTTTTGAGACCTGGTGCTCTTGTTGTTTGAGACCGGGTTGTCGTGGTGTTTGAGACCTGGTGCTCTTGGTGCTTGAGACCTACTGCTTTTGGTGCTTGAGTCGTGGTGCTCTTGATGTTTTAGTCCTGGTGATCTTGGTGTTTGCAAGCTTGTGCTCTTGGTGTTTGAGACCTGGTGGTGTTGGTGTTTGAGATCTGGTGCTTTTGATGTTTGAGACCTGGTGCTCTTATTGATTGAGAACTGGTGGTCTTGTTGTTTGAGATCTGGTGCTCTTGATGTTTTAGAACTGGTGCTCTTGGTGTTTGAGACGTGGTGCAATTGGTGTTTGAGACCTGCTGATCTTGATATTTGGGACCTCGTTGTCTTGGTGTTTTAGAGCTGGTGCTCTTGGTGTTCCAGTCCTGGTGCTCTTGGTGTTTGAGAGCTGTTTGTCTTGGTGTTTGAGACCTGATGCTCTTGATGTTTGAGACCTGGTGCTCTTGGTGTTTGAAACCTGGTGCTCCTGGTGTTTGAGACGTGGTTGTCTTGGTATTTGAGACCTGGTGCTCTTGGTCTTTTAGACCTGATGCTCTTGGTGTTTGACTCCTGGTTGTCTAGGCGTTTGAGACCTGCTGATTGGTGTTTTGGACGTGGTTGTCTTGTTGTTTTCGACCTGTTGCTCTTGGTGTTTGAGCCCTGCTGCCTCTTGGTGTTTGAGACCTGGTGCTCTTTTTGTTTTAGACCGGGTTGTCTTGGTGTTTGAGATCTGGTGCTCTTGGTGTTGGAGTCCTGCATCTGTTGGTGTTTGAGACCTGGTGCTCTTGGTGTTTTAGATCTCGTGGTCTTGGTGTTTGTGAGCTGGTGTTCTTGGTGTTTGTGATCTGGTGATCTTGGTGATTGAAACCTCGTTTTCTTTTTGTTTGAGACTTGGTGCTCCTGGTGTTTGAGAGCTTGTGATCTTGGTGTTTGTGACCTGGTTGTCTTGTTGTTTTAGAGCTGCTGCTATTGGTTTGTGATAGATGGTGCTATTGGTGCTTGAGACCTGGTGATCTTGTTGTTTGTGACCAGGTGATTTTGGTGTTTGAGACCTGGTGCTCTTGATTTTTGAGCCCTCGTTGTGTTGGTGTTTGAGACCTGGTGGTCTTGGTGTTTGAGATCTGGTGCTATTGATGTTTGAGAATTGGTGCGCTTGGTGTTTGAGACCTGGTGGTCTTGGTGTTTGAGACCTGGTGCTCTTGGTGTTTGAGACCTGGTGCTCTTGGTGTTTCAGACCTGGTACACTTGGTGTTTGAGACCTGGTTGTCTTGGTTTTTGAGACATGGTGCTCTTGGTGTTTGTGATCTGGTGCTCTTGGTGTTTGAGACATGCTGCTCTTGATGTTTCAGACCTGGTGCACTTGGTGTTTGAGACCTGGTTGTCTTGGTGTTTGAGACCTGCTGCTCTTTGTGTTTGCGACCTGGTTCTCTTGGTTTTTGGGACCTGGAGCTCTTGCTGTTTGAGACCTGGCGCTCTTCATGTTTGAGACCTAGTGCTCTTGGTGTTTGAGACCTGGTGCTCCAGGTGTTTGAGACGTGGTTGTCGTGGTATTTGAGTCCTGGTGCTCTTTTGATTGAGACCTGTTGCTCTTGGTGTTTGAGACCTGGTTGTCTTGGTGTTTGAGACCTGGTGCTCTTAGCATTTGAGACCTGCAGATCTTTGTGTTTCCCACGTGGTTATCTTGGTGTTTGAGAGCTGTTGCTCTTGGTGTTTCAGACCTGGTGCTCTTGGTGTTTGTGACCTGCTGCTTCTTGTTGTTTGAGTCCTGGTGCTCTTGTTGTTTGATAGTGGGTTGTCTTGGTTTTTGAGATCTGGTGCTCTTGGCGTTTGAGACCTGCTGATCTTCGTCTTTGGGACCTCGTTGCCTTGGCGTTTGAGAGCTGGTGCTCTTGGTGTTCTTGTCCTTGTTCTCTTGGTGTTTGAGACCTGCTGCCTCTTGTTGTTTGAGACCTGGTGCTCTTGTTGCTTGAGACCGGGTTGTCGTGGTGTTTGAGACCTGGTGCTCTTGGTGTTTGAGACCTACTGCAGTTGGTGCTTGAGACCTGGTGCTCTTGGTGTTTTAGACCTGGTGATCTTGGTGTTTGCGAGCTTGTGCTCTTGGTGTTTGGGACCTGGTGGTCTTGTTGTTTGAGATCTGGTGCTTTTGATGTTTGAGACCTGGTGCTCTTGGTGTTTTAGACCTGGTGATCTTGGTGTTTGCGTGCTTGTACTCTTGGTGTTTGAGGCCTGGCGGTCTTGGTGTTTGAGATCTGGTGCTATTGATGTTTGAGAACTGGTGCGCTTGGCGTTTGAGAAATGGTGGTCTTGGTATTTGAGACCTGGTGCTCTTGGTGTTTGAGACCTGGTGCTCTTGGAGTTCCAAAACTGGTACACTTGGTGTTTGAGACCCGGTTGTCTTGGTTTTTGAGACATGGTGCTCTTGGTGTTTGAGACCTGGTGCACTTGGCGTTTGAGACATTGTTGTCTTGGTGTTTGAGACATGGTGCTCTTGGTATTTGAGACCTGTTTCACTTGGTGTTTGAGACCTGGTTGTCTTGGTGTTTGCGACCTGCTGCTCTTCGTGTTTGCGACCTGGTTCTCTTGGTTTTTGGGACCTGGTGCTCTTGCTGTTTGAGACCTGGTGCTCTTCATGTTTGAGACCTAGTGCTCTTGGTGTTTGAGACCTGGTTGTCTTGGTGTTTGAGACCTGGTGCTCTTAGCATTTGAGACCTGCTGATCTTGGTGTTTCCTACGTGGTTGTCTTGGTGTTTGAGAGCTAGTGCTCTTGGTGTTTCAGACCTGGTGCTCTTGGTGTTTGTGACCTGCTGCTTCTTGTTGTTTGAGTCCTGGTGCTCTTGTTGCTGGTGACCGGGTTGTCTTGGTGTTTGACCCCTGGTGCTCTTAGCATTTGAGACCTGCTGTTCTTGATGTTTCCCACGTGGTTGTCTTCGTGTTTGAGAGCTGGTGCTCTTGGTGTTTCAGACCTGGTGCTCTTGTTGTTTGAGACCGGGATGTCGTGGTGCTTGAGACCTGGTGCTCTTGTCTTTGAGACCTACTGCAGTTGGTGCTTGACACCTGGTGCTCTTGGTGTTTTAGACCTCGTGATCTTGGTGTTTGCGAGCTTGTGCTCTTGGTGTTTGAGACCTGGTGGTCTTGGTATTTGAGACCTGGTGCTCTTGGTGTTTGAGATCTGGTGCTCTTGGTGTTTCAGACCTTGTACACTTGGTGTTTGAGACCTGGTTGTCTTGGTTTTTGAGACATGGTGTTCTTGGTGTTTGAGACCTGGTGCACTTGGTGTTTGAGACCATCTTGTCTTGGTGTTTGAGACATGGTGCTCTTTGTATTTGAGAGCTGTTTCACTTGGTGTTTGAGAGCTGGTGCTCTTGGTGTTTGACATCTGGTGCTCTTGGTGTTTGAGACCTGCTGCTCTTGATGATTCAGACCTGGTGCACTTGGTGTTTGAGACCTGGTTGTCTTGGTGTTTGAGACCTGCTGCTCTTCGTGTTTGCGACCTGGTTCTCTTGGTTTTTGGGACCTGGTGCTCTTGCTGTTTGAGACCTGGTGCTCTTCATGTTTGCGACCTAGTGCTCTTGGTGTTTGAGACCTGGTTGTCTTGGTGTTTGAGACCTGGTGCTCTTAGCATTTGAGACCTGCTGATCTTGGTGTTTCCCACGTGGTTGTCTTGGTGTTTGAGAGCTGGTGCTCTTGGTGTTTCAGACCTGGTGCTCTTGGTGTTTGTGACCTACTGCTTCTTGTTGTTTGAGTCCTGGTGCTCTTGTTGCTGGTGACCGGGTTGTCTTGGTGTTTGACCCCTGGTGCTCTTAGCATTTGAGACCTGCTGTTCTTGGTGTTTCCCACGTGGTTGTCTTCGTGTTGGAGAGCTGGTGCTCTTGGTGTTTCAGACCTGGTGCTCTTGTTGTTTAAGACAGGGTTGTCTTGGTGTTTCAGATCTGGTGCTCTTGGCGTTTGAGACCTGCTGATTTTGGTGTTTGGGACCTCGTTGCCTTGGCGTGTGAGACCTGGTGCTCTTGTTGTTTGAGACCGGGTTGTCGTGGTGTTTTAGACCTGGTGCTGTTGATGTTTGAGACCTCATGCTCTTGTTGTCTTAGACCTGGTGATCTTGGTGTTTGCGAGCTTGTGCTCTTGTTGTTTGAGACCTGATTGTCTTGGTGATTGAGACTGGTTGTCTTTGTGTGTGAGGCCTGGTGCTCTTGGTGTTTGATTCTTTGTGGTCTTGGTGTTTGAGACCAAGTTGTCTTGGTGTTTGAGAGCTGATGCTATTGGTTTTTGATAGGTGGTGCTATTGGCGTGGGAGTCCTGTTGATCTTGTTGTTTGTGACCAGGTGATTTTAGTGTTTGAGACCTGATGCTCTTGGCCTTTGAGCCCTGGTGGTCTTGGTGTTTGTGACCTAGTGGTCTTGGTGTTTGAGATCTAATGCTATTGCTTTTTGAGACATGGTGCTCTTGGTTTTTGAATCATGGCGGTCTTGGTGTTTGAGACCTGGTGCTCTTGGTGTTTGACAACTGGTGCTCTTGGTGTTTGAGACGTGGTACACTTGGTGTTTGAGACTTTGTTGTCTTGTTGTTTGAGACATGCTGCTCTTGGTGTTTGAGACCTGCTGCTCTTGGTGTTTGAGACTTGGTGGTCTTGGTGTTTGAGACCTGTTACACTCGGTTTTTGAGACGTGGTACCCTTGGTATTGGAGACCTGGTGCTCTTGTTGTTTGGGACGTGGTGCTCTTGCTGTTTGAGACCAGGTGCTCATGGAGTTTGGGACGTGGTGGTCTTGGTGTTTGAGACCTGGTGCTCTTGGTGTTTGAGACGTTGTACTCTTGGTGTTTAAGAGCTGGTGCTCTTCGTGTTTGAGAGGTGGTGCTCTTGGTGTTTGAGACATGGTGCTCTTGGTGTTTGAGACCTGGTGATCTTGATGTTTCAGACCTGGTGCTCTTTGTGTTTGAGAGCTGGTTGTGTTGGTGTTTGAGAGCTGGTGCTCTTGGTTTTTGAGACCTGGTACACTTGGTGTTGGAGAGCTGTTGCTCTTGGTGTTTAAGACCTTGTGCTCTTCGTTTTTGAGTCCTGCTTGTCTTGGTGTTTGATACCTGGTGCTCTTTGTGTTTGAGACCTGGTGCTCTTGGTGTTTGAGCCCTGGTGCTCTTGGTGTTTGAGAACTGGTGCTCTTGGTTTTTGGGACCTGGTGGTCTTGATGTTTGAGACTTGGTGCTCTTGGTTGTTGAGACCTGGTACACTTGCTGTTTGAGACATGGTTGTCTTGGTGTTTGAGACTTGGTGCTCTTGGTGTTTGACACCTGGTACACTTGGTGTTTGCGAGCTGGTGCCTATGATTTTTGACAGCTGCTGCTCTTGATGTTTAAGACCTGATGCTCTTAGTATTTGAGACCTGGTTGTCTTGGTGATTGAGAACTGGTGCTCTTGCTTTTTGAGACCTGCTGCTCTTTGTGTTTGAGACCTGATGCTCTTGGTGTTTGTGACCTGGTGCTCTTGGTGTTTGAGACCTGAAGCTCTTGATGTTTGATACCTGCTGCTCTTGGTGTTTGAGACCTTTTGATCCTAGTGTTTGAGATCTGGTGCTCATGGTTTTTGAGACCTGGTGATTTTGTTGTTTGAGGCCTGGTGCTCTTGGTGTTTGAGACGTGGTACCCTTCGTGTTTGAGACCTGGTGCTCTTGGTGTTTGAGACATGCTGCTCTTGATGTTTCAGACCTGGTGCACTTGGTGTTTGAGACCTGGTTGTCTTGCTGTTTGAGACCTGCTGCTCTTCGTGTTTGCGACCTGGATTTCTTGGTTTTTGGGACCTGGAGCTCTTGCTGTTTGAGACCTGGCAATCTTCATGTTTGAGACCTAGTGCTCTTGGTGTTTGAGACCTGGTGCTCCTGGTGTTTGAGACGTGGTTGTCGTGGTATTTGAGTCCTGGTGCTCTTTTGTTTGAGACCTGTTGCTCTTGGTGTTTGAGACCTGGTTGTCTTGGTGTTTGAGACCTGGTGCTCTTAGCATTTGAGACCTGCAGATCTTGGTGTTTCCCACGTGGTTATCTTGGTGTTTGAGAGCTGGTGCTCTTGGTGTTTCAGACCTGGTGCTCTTGGTGTTTGTAACCTGCTGCTTCTTGTTGTTTGAGTCCTGGTGCTCTTGTTGTTTGACAGTGGGTTGTCTTGGTGTTTGAGATCTGGTGCTCTTGGCGTTTGAGACCTGCTGATCTTCGTCTTTGGGACCTCGCTGCCTTGGCGTTTGAGAGCTGGTGCTCTTGGTGTTCTCGTCCTTGTTCTCTTGGTGTTTGAGACCTGCTGCCTCTTGTTGTTTGAGACCTGGTGCTCTTGTTGTTTGAGACCGGGTTGTCGTGGTGTTTGAGACCTGGTGCTCTTGGTGTTTGAGACCTACTGCAGTTGGTGCTTGAGACCTGGTGCTCTTGGTGTTTTAGACCTGGTGATCTTGGTGTTTGCGAGCTTGTGCTCTTGGTGTTTGAGACCTGGTGGTCTTGTTGTTTGAGATCTGGTGCTTTTGATGTTTGAGACCTGGTGCTCTTGGTGTTTTAGACCTGGTGATCTTGGTGTTTGCGTGCTTGTACTCTTGGAGTTTGAGGCCTGGCGGTCTTGGTGTTTGAGATCTGGTGCTATTGATGTTTGAGAACTGGTGCGCTTGGCGTTTGAGACCTGGTGGTCTTGGTATTTGAGACCTGTTGCTCTTGGTGTTTGAGACCTGGTGCTCTTGGAGTTCCAGAACTGGTACACTTGGTGTTTGAGACCCGGTTGTCTTGGTTTTTGAGACATGGTGCTCTTGGTGTTTGAGAACTGGTGCATTTGGTGTTTGAGACCTTGTTGTCTTGGTGTTTGAGACATGGTGCTCTTGGTATTTGAGCCCTGTTTTACTTGGTGTTTGAGACCTGGTTGTCTTGGTGTTTGCGACCTGCTGCTCTTCGTGTTTGCGACCTGGTTCTCTTGGTTTTTGGGACCTGGTGCTCTTGCTGTTTGAGACCTGGTGCACTTCATGTTTGAGACCTAGTGCTTTTGGTGTTTGAGACCTGGTTGTCTTGGTGTTTGAGACCTGGTGCTCTTAGCATTTGAGACCTGCTGATCTTGATGTTTCCCACGTGGTTGTCTTGGTGTTTGAGAGCTGGTGCTCTTGGTGTTTCAGACCTGGTGCTCTTGGTGTTTGTGACCTGCTGCTTCTGGTTGTTTGAGTCCTGGTGCTCTTGTTGCTGGTGACCGGGTTGTCTTGGTGTTTGAGCCCTGGTGCTCTTAGCATTTGAGACCTGCTGTTCTTGGTGTTTCCCACGTGGTTGTCTTCGTGTTTGAGAGCTGGTGCTCTTGGTGTTTCAGTCCTGGTGCTCTTGTTGTTTGAGACCGGGTTGTCGTGGTGTTTGAGACCTGGTGCTCTTGGTGTTTGAGACCTACTGCAGTTGGTGCTTGAGACCTGGTGCTCTTGGTGTTTTAGACCTGGTGATCTTGGTGTTTGCGAGCTTGTGCTCTTGGTGTTTGAGACCTGGTGGTTTTGGTGTTTGAGATCTGGTGCTTTTGATGTTTGAGATCTGGTGCTCTTGGTGTTTTAGACCTGGTGATCTTGGTGTTTGCGAGCTTGTGCTCTTGGTGTTTGAGACCTGGTGGTCTTGGTGTTTGAGATCTGGTGCTATTGATGTTTGAGAACTGGTGCGCTTGGCGTTTGAGACCTGGTGGTGTTGGTATTTGAGACCTGGTGCTCTTGGTGTTTGAGACCTGATGCTCTTGGTGTTTCAGACCTTGTACACTTGGTGTTTGAGACCTGGTTGTCTTGGTTTTTGAGACATGGTGCTCTTGGTGTTTGAGACCTGGTGCACTTGGTGTTTGAGACCTTCTTGTCTTGGTGTTTGAGACATGGTGCTCTTTGTATTTGAGACCTGTTTGACTTGGTGTTTGAGAGCTGGTGCTCTTGGTTTTTGAGATCTGGTGCTCTTGGTGTTTGAGACCTGCTGCTCTTGATGTTTCAGACCTGGTGCACTTGGTGTTTGAGACCTGGTTGTCTTGGTGTTTGAGACCTGCTGATCCTAGTGTTTGAGATCTGGTGCTCATGGTTTTTGAGACCTGGTGATTTTGTTGTTTGAGGCCTGGTGCTCTTGGTGTTTGAGACGTGGTACCCTTCGTGTTTGAGACCTGGTGCTCTTGGTGTTTGAGACATGCTGCTCTTGATGTTTCAGACCTGGTGCACTTGGTGTTTGAGACCTGGTTGTCTTGGTGTTTGAGACCTGCTGCTCTTCGTGTTTGCGACCTGGATTTCTTGGTTTTTGGGACCTGGAGCTCTTGCTGTTTGAGACCTGGCAATCTTCATGTTTGAGACCTAGTGCTCTTGGTGTTTGAGACCTGGTGCTCCTGGTGTTTGAGACGTGGTTGTCGTGGTATTTGAGTCCTGGTGCTCTTTTGTTTGAGACCTGTTGCTCTTGGTGTTTGAGACCTGGTTGTCTTGGTGTTTGAGACCTGGTGCTCTTAGCATTTGAGACCTGCAGATCTTGGTGTTTCCCACGTGGTTATCTTGGTGTTTGAGAGCTGGTGCTCTTGGTGTTTCAGACCTGGTGCTCTTGGTGTTTGTAACCTGCTGCTTCTTGTTGTTTGAGTCCTGGTGCTCTTGTTGTTTGATAGTGGGTTGTCTTGGTGTTTGAGATCTGGTGCTCTTGGCGTTTGAGACCTGCTGATCTTCGTCTTTGGGACCTCGCTGCCTTGGCGTTTGAGAGCTGGTGCTCTTGGTGTTCTCGTCCTTGTTCTCTTGGTGTTTGAGACCTGCTGCCTCTTGTTGTTTGAGACCTGGTGCTCTTGTTGTTTGAGACCGGGTTGTCGTGGTGTTTGAGACCTGGTGCTCTTGGTGTTTGAGACCTACTGCAGTTGGTGCTTGAGACCTGGTGCTCTTGGTGTTTTAGACCTGGTGATCTTGGTGTTTGCGAGCTTGTGCTCTTGGTGTTTGAGACCTGGTGGTCTTGTTGTTTGAGATCTGGTGCTTTTGATGTTTGAGACCTGGTGCTCTTGGTGTTTTAGACCTGGTGATCTTGGTGTTTGCGTGCTTGTACTCTTGGTGTTTGAGGCCTGGCGGTCTTGGTATTTGAGATCTGGTGCTATTGATGTTTGAGAACTGGTGCGCTTGGCGTTTGAGACCTGGTGGTCTTGGTATTTGAGACCTGTTGCTCTTGGTGTTTGAGACCTGGTGCTCTTGGAGTTCCAGAACTGGTACACTTGGTGTTTGAGACCCGGTTGTCTTGGTTTTTGAGACATGGTGCTCTTGGTGTTTGAGAACTGGTGCATTTGGTGTTTGAGACCTTGTTGTCTTGGTGTTTGAGACATGGTGCTCTTGGTATTTGAGCCCTGTTTTACTTGGTGTTTGAGACCTGGTTGTCTTGGTGTTTGCGACCTGCTGCTCTTCGTGTTTGCGACCTGGTTCTCTTGGTTTTTGGGACCTGGTGCTCTTGCTGTTTGAGACCTGGTGCACTTCATGTTTGAGACCTAGTGCTTTTGGTGTTTGAGACCTGGTTGTCTTGGTGTTTGAGACCTGGTGCTCTTAGCATTTGAGACCTGCTGATCTTGATGTTTCCCACGTGGTTGTCTTGGTGTTTGAGAGCTGGTGCTCTTGGTGTTTCAGACCTGGTGCTCTTGGTGTTTGTGACCTGCTGCTTCTGGTTGTTTGAGTCCTGGTGCTCTTGTTGCTGGTGACCGGGTTGTCTTGGTGTTTGAGCCCTGGTGCTCTTAGCATTTGAGACCTGCTGTTCTTGGTGTTTCCCACGTGGTTGTCTTCGTGTTTGAGAGCTGGTGCTCTTGGTGTTTCAGTCCTGGTGCTCTTGTTGTTTGAGACCGGGTTGTCGTGGTGTTTGAGACCTGGTGCTCTTGGTGTTTGAGACCTACTGCAGTTGGTGCTTGAGACCTGGTGCTCTTGGTGTTTTAGACCTGGTGATCTTGGTGTTTGCGAGCTTGTGCTCTTGGTGTTTGAGACCTGGTGGTTTTGGTGTTTGAGATCTGGTGCTTTTGATGTTTGAGATCTGGTGCTCTTGGTGTTTTAGACCTGGTGATCTTGGTGTTTGCGAGCTTGTGCTCTTGGTGTTTGAGACCTGGTGGTCTTGGTGTTTGAGATCTGGTGCTATTGATGTTTGAGAACTGGTGCGCTTGGCGTTTGAGACCTGGTGGTGTTGGTATTTGAGACCTGGTGCTCTTGGTGTTTGAGACCTGATGCTCTTGGTGTTTCAGACCTTGTACACTTGGTGTTTGAGACCTGGTTGTCTTGGTTTTTGAGACATGGTGCTCTTGGTGTTTGAGACCTGGTGCACTTGGTGTTTGAGACCTTCTTGTCTTGGTGTTTGAGACATGGTGCTCTTTGTATTTGAGACCTGTTTGACTTGGTGTTTGAGAGCTGGTGCTCTTGGTTTTTGAGATCTGGTGCTCTTGGTGTTTGAGACCTGCTGCTCTTGATGTTTCAGACCTGGTGCACTTGGTGTTTGAGACCTGGTTGTCTTGGTGTTTGAGACCTGCTGCTCTTCGTGTTTGCGACCTGGTTCTCTTGGTTTTTGGGACCTGGTGCTCTTGCTGTTTGAGACCTGGTGCTCTTCATGTTTGAGACCTAGTGCTCTTGGTGTTTGAGACCTGGTTGTCTTGGTGTTTGAGACCTCGTGCTCTTAGCATTTGTGACCTGCTGATCTTCGTGTTTCCCACGTGGTTGTCTTGGTGTTTGAGAGCTGGTGCTCTTAAGGTTTCAGACCTGGTGCTCTTGGTGTTTGTGACCTGCTGCTTCATGTTGTTTGAGTCCTGGTGCTCTTGTTGCTGGTGACCGGGTTGTCTTGGTGTTTGAGCCCTGGTGCTCTTAGCATTTGAGACCTGCTGTTCTTGGTGTTTCCCATGTGGTTGTCTTCGTGTTGGAGAGCTGGTGCTCTTGATGTTTCAGACCTGGTGCTCTTGTTGTTTAAGACAGGGTTGTCTTGGTGTTTCAGATCTGGTGCTCTTGGTGTTTGAGACCTGCTGATTTTGGTGTTTGGGACCTCGTTGCCTTGGCGTGTGAGACCTGGTGCTCTTGTTGTTTGAGACCGGGTTGTCGTGGTGTTTTAGACCTGGTGCTCTTGGTGTTTGAGACCTGCTGCTGTTGATGTTTGAGACCTCATGCTCTTGTTGTCTTAGACCTGGTGATCTTGGTGTTTGCGAGCTTGTGCTCTTGTTGTTTGAGACCTGATTGTCTTGGTGATTGAGACTGGTTGTCTTTGTGTTTGAGGCCTGGTGCTCTTGGTGTTTGAGTCTTTGTGGTCTTGGTGTTTGAGACCAAGTTGTCTTGGTGTTTGAGAGCTGCTGCTATTGGTTTTTGATAGGTGGTGCTATTGGCGTGGGAGTCCTGGTGATCTTGTTGTTTGTGACCATGTGATTTTAGTGTTTGAGACCTGATGCTCTTGGCCTTTGAGCCCTGGTGGTCTTGGTGTTTGTGACCTAGTGGTCTTGGTGTTTGAGATCTAATGCTATTGGTTTTTGAGACCTGGTGCTCTTGGTTTTTGAATCATGGCGGTCTTGGTGTTTGAGACCTGGTGGTCATGGTGTTTGACAACTGGTGCTCTTGGTGTTTGAGACGTGGTACACTTGGTGTTTGAGACTTTGTTGTCTTGTTGTTTGAGACATGCGGCTCTTGGTGTTTGAGACCTGCTGCTCTTGGTGTTTGAGACTTGGTGGTCTTGGTGTTTGAGACCTGTTACACTCGGTTTTTGAGACGTGGTACCCTTGGTTTTGGAGACCTGGTGCTCTTGTTGTTTGAGACGTCGTGCTCATGGTGTTTGAGACCAGGTGCTCATCGTGTTTGGGACGTGGTGCTCTTGCTGTTTGAGACCAGGTGCTCATGGAGTTTGGGACCTGGTGGTCTTGGTGTTTGAGACCTGGTGCTCTTGGTGTTTGAGACGTTGTACTCTTGGTGTTTAAGAGCTGGTGCTCTTCGTGTTTGAGAGGTGGTGCTCTTGGTGTTTGAGACATGGTGCCCTTGGTGTTTGAGACCTGGTGATCTTGATGTTTCAGACCTGGTGCTCTTTGTGTTTGAGAGCTGGTTGTGTTGGTGTTTGAGAGCTGGTGCTCTTGGTTTTTGAGACCTGGTACACTTGGTGTTGGAGAGCTGTTGCTCTTGGTGTTTGAGACCTGGTGCTCTTGGTGTTTAAGACCTTGTGCTCTTCATTTTTGAGTCCTGCTTGTCTTGGTGTTTGATACCTGGTGCTCTTTGTGTTTGAGACCTGGTGCTCTTGGTGTTTGAGCCCTGGTGCTCTTGGTGTTTGAGACCTGGTGCTCTTGGTTTTTGGGACCTGGTGGTCTTGATGTTTGAGACTTGGTGCTCTTGGTTTTTGAGACCTGGTACACTTGCTTTTTGAGACATGGTTGTCTTGGTGTTTGAGACTTGGTGCTCTTAGTGTTTGAGAACTGGTACACTTGGTGTTTGCGAGCTGCTGCCTTTGATTTTTGACAGCTGCTGCTCTTGATGTTTAAGACCTGATGCTCTTAGTATTTGAGACCTGGTTGTCTTGGTGATTGAGAACTGGTGCTCTTGCTTTTTGAGACCTGCTGCTCTTTGTGTTTGAGAACTGGTGCTCTTGTTGTTTGAGACCTGATGCTCTTGGTGTTTGAGACCTGGTGCTCTTGGTGTTTGAGACCTGATGCTCTTGGTGTTTGAGAGCTGCTGCTCTTGGTGTTTGAGACCTTTTGATCCTTGTGTTTATGATCTGGTGCTCTTGGTTTTTGAGACCTGGTGATTTTGTTGTTTGAGGCCTGGTGCTCTTGGTGTTTGAGACGTGGTACCCTTCGTGTTTGAGACCTGGTTCTCTTGGTGTTTGAGACCTGTTGTTTTTCTTGTTTGAGACCAGGTGCTATTGGTTTTTGCGGGATGGTGCTATTGGTGTTTGAGACCTGGTGATCTTGTTGTTTATGTCCAGGAGATTTTAGTTTTTGAGACCTGGTGCTCTTGGTGTTTGAGACCTGGTGGTCTTGGTGTTTGAGATCTGGTGCTTTTGATGTTTGAGACCTGGTGCTCTTGTTGTTTTAGAACTGGTGCTCTTGGTATTTGAGACCTGGTGCTCTTGGTGTTTGAGACCTGATGCTCTTGGTGTTTCAGACCTTGTACACTTGGTGTTTGAGACCTTGTTGTCTTGGTTTTTGAGACATGGTGCTCTTGGTGTTTGAGACCTGGTGCACTTGGTGTTTTAGACCTTGTTGTCTTGGTGTATGAGACATGGTGCTCTTGGTATTTGAGACCTGTTTATCTTGGTGTTTGAGAGCTGGTGCTCTTGGTGTTTGAGACCTGTTGTTTTTCTTGTTTGAGAACAGGTGCTATTTGTTTTTGAGGGATGTTGCTATTGGTGTTTGAGACCTGGTGATCTTGTTGTTTATGTCCAGGAGATTTTAGTTTTTGAGACCTGGTGCTCTTGGTGTTTCAGACCTGGTACACTTGGTGTTTGAGACCTGGTTGTCTTGGTTTTTGAGACATGGTGCTCTTGGTGTTTGTGATCTGGTGCTCTTGGTGTTTGAGACATGCTGCTCTTGATGTTTCAGACCTGGTGCACTTGGTGTTTGAGACCTGGTTGTCTTGGTGTTTGAGACCTGCTGCTCTTTGTGTTTGCGACCTGGTTCTCTTGGTTTTTGGGACCTGGAGCTCTTGCTGTTTGAGACCTGGCGCTCTTCATGTTTGAGACCTAGTGCTCTTGGTGTTTGAGACCTGGTGCTCCAGGTGTTTGAGACGCGGTTGTCGTGGTATTTGAGTCCTGGTGCTCTTTTGTTTGAGACCTGTTGCTCTTGGTGTTTGAGACCTGGTTGTCTTGGTGTTTGAGACCTGGTGCTCTTAGCATTTGAGACCTGCAGATCTTGGTGTTTCCCACGTGGTTATCTTGGTGTTTGAGAGCTGTTGCTCTTGGTGTTTCAGACCTGGTGCTCTTGGTGTTTGTGACCTGCTGCTTCTTGTTGTTTGAGTCCTGGTGCTCTTGTTGTTTGATAGTGGGTTGTCTTGGTTTTTGAGATCTGGTGCTCTTGGCGTTTGAGACCTGCTGATCTTCGTCTTTGGGACCTCGTTGCCTTGGCGTTTGAGAGCTGGTGCTCGCGGTGTTCTCGTCCTTGTTCTCTTGGTGTTTGAGACCTGCTGCCTCTTGTTGTTTGAGACCTGGTGCTCTTGTTGTTTGAGACCGGGTTGTCGTGGTGTTTGAGACCTGGTGCTCTTGGTGTTTGAGACCTACTGCAGTTGGTGCTTGAGACCTGGTGCTCTTGGTGTTTTAGACCTGGTGATCTTGGTGTTTGCGAGCTTGTGCTCTTGGTGTTTGGGACCTGGTGGTCTTGTTGTTTGAGATCTGGTGCTTTTGATGTTTGAGACCTGGTGCTCTTGGTGTTTTAGACCTGGTGATCTTGGTGTTTGCGTGCTTGTACTCTTGGTGTTTGAGGCCTGGCGGTCTTGGTGTTTGAGAGCTGGTTGTGTTGGTGTTTGAGAGCTGGTGCTCTTGGTTTTTGAGACCTGGTACACTTGGTGTTGGAGAGCTGTTGCTCTTGGTGTTTGAGACCTGGTGCTCTTGGTGTTTAGGACCTTGTGCTCTTCATTTTTGAGTCCTGCTTGTCTTGGTGTTTGATACCTGGTGCTCTTTGTGTTTGAGACCTGGTGCTCTTGGTGTTTGAGCCCTGGTGCTCTTGGTGTTTGAGACCTGGTGCTCTTGGTTTTTGGGACCTGGTGGTCTTGATGTTTGAGACTTGGTTCTCTTGGTTTTTGAGACCTGGTACACTTGCTTTTTGAGACATGGTTGTCTTGGTGTTTGAGACTTGGTGCTCTTAGTGTTTGAGAACTGGTACACTTGGTGTTTGCGAGCTGCTGCCTTTGATTTTTGACAGCTGCTGCTCTTGATGTTTAAGACCTGATGCTCTTAGTATTTGAGACCTGGTTGTCTTGGTGATTGAGAACTGGTGCTCTTGCTTTTTGAGACCTGCTGCTCTTTGTGTTTGAGAACTGGTGCTCTTGTTGTTTGAGACCTGATGCTCTTGGTGTTTGAGACCTGGTGCTCTTGGTGTTTGAGACCTGATGCTCTTGGTGTTTGAGAGCTGCTGCTCTTGGTGTTTGAGACCTTTTGATCCTTGTGTTTGAGATCTGGTGCTCTTGGTTTTTGAGACCTGGTGATTTTGTTGTTTGAGGCCTGGTGCTCTTGGTGTTTGAGACGTGGTACCCTTCGTGTTTGAGACCTGGTTCTCTTGGTGTTTGAGACCTGTTGTTTTTCTTGTTTGAGACCAGGTGCTATTGTTTTTTGCGGGATGGTGCTATTGGTGTTTGAGACCTGGTGATCTTGTTGTTTATGTCCAGGAGATTTTAGTTTTTGAGACCTGGTGCTCTTGGTGTTTGAGACCTGGTGGTCTTGGTGTTTGAGATCTGGTGCTTTTGATGTTTGAGACCTGGTGCTCTTCTTGTTTCAGAACTGGTGCTCTTGGTATTTGAGACCTGGTGCTCTTGGTGTTTGAGACCTGATGCTCTTGGTGTTTCAGACCTTGTACACTTGGTGTTTGAGACCTTGTTGTCTTGGTTTTTGAGACATGGTGCTCTTGGTGTTTGAGACCTGGTGCACTTGGTGTTTTAGACCTTGTTGTCTTGGTGTATGAGACATGGTGCTCTTGGTATTTGAGACCTGTTTATCTTGGTGTTTGAGAGCTGGTGCTCTTGGTGTTTGAGACCTGTTGTTTTTCTTGTTTGAGAACAGGTGCTATTTGTTTTTGAGGGATGTTGCTATTGGTGTTTGAGACCTGGTGATCTTGTTGTTTATGTCCAGGAGATTTTAGTTTTTGAGACCTGGTGCTCTTGGTGTTTCAGACCTGGTACACTTGGTGTTTGAGACCTGGTTGTCTTGGTTTTTGAGACATGGTGCTCTTGGTGTTTGTGATCTGGTGCTCTTGGTGTTTGAGACATGCTGCTCTTGATGTTTCAGACCTGGTGCACTCGGTGTTTGAGACCTGGTTGTCTTGGTGTTTGAGACCTGCTGCTCTTTGTGTTTGCGACCTGGTTCTCTTGGTTTTTGGGACCTGGAGCTCTTGCTGTTTGAGACCTGGCGCTCTTCATGTTTGAGACCTAGTGCTCTTGGTGTTTGAGACCTGGTGCTCCAGGTTTTTGAGACGTGGTTGTCGTGGTATTTGAGTCCTGGTGCTCTTTTGTTTGAGACCTGTTGCTCTTGGTGTTTGAGACCTGGTTGTCTTGGTGTTTGAGACCTGGTGCTCTTAGCATTTGAGACCTGCAGATCTTTGTGTTTCCCACGTGGGTATCTTGGTGTTTGAGAGCTGTTGCTCTTGGTGTTTCACACCTGGTGCTCTTGGTGTTTGTGACCTGCTGCTTCTTGTTGTTTGAGTCCTGGTGCTCTTGTTGTTTGATAGTGGGTTGTCTTGGTTTTTGAGATCTGGTGCTCTTGGCGTTTGAGACCTGCTGATCTTCGTCTTTGGGACCTCGTTGCCTTGGCGTTTGAGAGCTGGTGCTCTTGGTGTTCTCGTCCTTGTTCTCTTGGTGTTTGAGACCTGCTGCCTCTTGTTGTTTGAGACCTGGTGCTCTTGTTGTTTGAGACCGGGTTGTCGTGGTGTTTGAGACCTGGTGCTCTTGGTGTTTGAGACCTACTGCAGTTGGTGCTTGAGACCTGGTGCTCTTGGTGTTTTAGACCTGGTGATCTTGGTGTTTGCGAGCTTGTGCTCTTGGTGTTTGGGACCTGGTGGTCTTGTTGTTTGAGATCTGGTGCTTTTGATGTTTGAGACCTGGTGCTCTTGGTGTTTTAGACCTGGTGATCTTGGTGTTTGCGTGCTTGTACTCTTGGTGTTTGAGGCCTGGCGGTCTTGGTGTTTGAGATCTGGTGCTATTGATGTTTGAGAACTGGTGCGCTTGGCGTTTGAGAAATGGTGGTCTTGGTATTTGAGGCCTGGTGCTCTTGGTGTTTGAGACCTGGTGCTCTTGGAGTTCCAAAACTGGTACACTTGGTGTTTGAGACCCGGTTGTCTTGGTTTTTGAGACATGGTGCTCTTGGTGTTTGAGACCTGGTGCACTTGGTGTTTGAGACATTGTTGTCTTGGTGTTTGAGACATGGTGCTCTTGGTATTTGAGACTTGTTTCACTTGGTGTTTGAGAACTGGTTGTCTTGGTGTTTGCGACCTGCTGCTCTTCGTGTTTGCGACCTGGTTCTCTTGGTTTTTGGGACCTGGTGCTCTTGCTGTTTGAGACCTGGTGCTCTTCATGTTTGAGACCTAGTGCTCTTGGTGTTTGAGACCTGGTTGTCTTGGTGTTTGAGACCTGGTGCTCTTAGCATTTGAGACCTGCTGATCTTGGTGTTTCCCCCGTGGTTGTCTTGGTGTTTGAGAGCTAGTGCTCTTGGTGTTTCAGACCTGGTGCTCTTGGTGTTTGTGACCTGCTGCTTCTTGTTGTTTGAGTCCTGGTGCTCTTTTTGCTGGTGACCGGGTTGTCTTGGTGTTTGAGCCCTGGTGCTCTTAGCATTTGAGACCTGCTGTTCTTGGTGTTTCCCACGTGGTTGTCTTCGTGTTTGAGAGCTGGTGCTCTTGGTGTTTCAGACCTGGTGCTCTTGTTGTTTGAGACCGGGATTTCGTGGTGCTTGAGACCTGGTGCTCTTGTCTTTGAGACCTACTGCAGTTGGTGCTTGACACCTGGTGCTCTTGGTGTTTTACACCTCGTGATCTTGGTGTTTGCGAGCTTGTGCTCTTGGTGTTTGAGACCTGGTGGTCTTGGTGTTTGAGATCTGGTGCTATTGATGTTTGAGAACTGGTGCGCTTGGCGTTTGAGACCTGGTGGTCTTGGTATTTAAGACCTGGTGCTCTTGGTGTTTGAGACCTGATGCTCTTGGTGTTTCAGACCTTGTACACTTGGTGTTTGAGACCTGGTTGTCTTGGTTTTTGAGACATGGTGTTCTTGGTGTGTGAGACCTGGTGCACTTGGTCTTTGAGACCATCTTGTCTTGGTGTTTGAGACATGGTGCTCTTTGTATTTGAGAGCTGTTTCACTTGGTGTTTGAGAGCTGGTGCTCTTGGTGTTTGACATCTGGTGCTCTTGGTGTTTGAGACCTGCTGCTCTTGATGTTTCAGACCTGGTGCACTTGGTGTTTGAGACCTGGTTGTCTTGGTGTTTGAGACCTGCTGCTCTTCGTGTTTGCGACCTGGTTCTCTTGGTTTTTGGGACCTGGTGCTCTTGCTGTTTGAGACCTGGTGCTCTTCATGTTTGCGACCTAGTGCTCTTGGTGTTTGAGACCTGGTTGTCTTGGTGTTTGAGACCTGGTGCTCTTAGCATTTGAGACCTGCTGATCTTGGTGTTTCCCACGTGGTTGTCTTGGTGTTTGAGAGCTGGTGCTCTTGGTGTTTCAGACCTGGTGCTCTTGGTGTTTGTGACCTGCTGCTTCTTGTTGTTTGAGTCCTGGTGCTCTTGTTGCTGGTGACCGGGTTGTCTTGGTGTTTGACCCCTGGTGCTCTTAGCATTTGAGACCTGCTGTTCTTGGTGTTTCCCACGTGGTTGTCTTCGTGTTGGAGAGCTGGTGCTCTTGGTGTTTCAGACCTGGTGCTCTTGTTGTTTAAGACAGGGTTGTCTTGGTGTTTCAGATCTGGTGCTCTTGGCGTTTGAGACCTGCTGATTTTGGTGTTTGGGACCTCGTTGCCTTGGCGTGTGAGACCTGGTGCTCTTGTTGTTTGAGACCGGGTTGTCGTGGTGTTTTAGACCTGGTGCTGTTGATGTTTGAGACCTCATGCTCTTGTTGTCTTAGACCTGGTGATCTTGGTGTTTGCGAGCTTGTGCTCTTGTTGTTTGAGACCTGATTGTCTTGGTGATTGAGACTGGTTGTCTTTGTGTGTGAGGCCTGGTGCTCTTGGTGTTTGATTCTTTGTGGTCTTGGTGTTTGAGACCAAGTTGTCTTGGTGTTTGAGAGCTGATGCTGTTGGTTTTTGATAGGTGGTGCTATTGGCGTGGGAGTCCTGTTGATCTTGTTGTTTGTGACCAGGTGATTTTAGTGTTTGAGACCTGATGCTCTTGGCCTTTGAGCCCTGGTGGTCTTGGTGTTTGTGACCTAGTGGTCTTGGTGTTTGAGATCTAATGCTATTGCTTTTTGAGACCTGGTGCTCTTGGTATTTGAATCATGGCGGTCTTGGTGTTTGAGACCTGGTGCTCTTGGTGTTTGACAACTGGTGCTCTTGGTGTTTGAGACGTGGTACACTTGGTGTTTGAGACTTTGTTGTCTTGTTGTTTGAGACATGCTGCTCTTGGTGTTTGAGACCTGCTGCTCTTGGTGTTTGAGACTTGGTGGTCTTGGTGTTTGAGACCTGTTACACTCGGTTTTTGAGACGTGGTACCCTTGGTATTGGAGACCTGGTGCTCTTGTTGTTTGAGACGTCGTGCTCATGGTGTTTGAGACCAGGTGCTCATCGTGTTTGGGACGTGGTGCTCTTGCTGTTTGAGACCAGGTGCTCATGGAGTTTGGGACCTGGTGGTCTTGGTGTTTGAGACCTGGTGCTCTTGGTGTTTGAGACGTTGTACTCTTGGTGTTTAAGAGCTGGTGCTCTTCGTGTTTGAGAGGTGGTGCTCTTGGTGTTTGAGACATGGTGCCCTTGGTGTTTGAGACCTGGTGATCTTGGTTTTTGAGACATGGTGTTCTTGGTGTGTGAGACCTGGTGCACTTGGTCTTTGAGACCATCTTGTCTTGGTGTTTGAGACATGGTGCTCTTTGTATTTGAGAGCTGTTTCACTTGGTGTTTGAGAGCTGGTGCTCTTGGTGTTTGACATCTGGTGCTCTTGGTGTTTGAGACCTGCTGCTCTTGATGTTTCAGACCTGGTGCACTTGGTGTTTGAGACCTGGTTGTCTTGGTGTTTGAGACCTGCTGCTCTTCGTGTTTGCGACCTGGTTCTCTTGGTTTTTGGGACCTGGTGCTCTTGCTGTTTGAGACCTGGTGCTCTTCATGTTTGCGACCTAGTGCTCTTGGTGTTTGAGACCTGGTTGTCTTGGTGTTTGAGACCTGGTGCTCTTAGCATTTGAGACCTGCTGATCTTGGTGTTTCCCACGTGGTTGTCTTGGTGTTTGAGAGCTGGTGCTCTTGGTGTTTCAGACCTGGTGCTCTTGGTGTTTGTGACCTGCTGCTTCTTGTTGTTTGAGTCCTGGTGCTCTTGTTGCTGGTGACCGGGTTGTCTTGGTGTTTGACCCCTGGTGCTCTTAGCATTTGAGACCTGCTGTTCTTGGTGTTTCCCACGTGGTTGTCTTCGTGTTGGAGAGCTGGTGCTCTTGGTGTTTCAGACCTGGTGCTCTTGTTGTTTAAGACAGGGTTGTCTTGGTGTTTCAGATCTGGTGCTCTTGGCGTTTGAGACCTGCTGATTTTGGTGTTTGGGACCTCGTTGCCTTGGCGTGTGAGACCTGGTGCTCTTGTTGTTTGAGACCGGGTTGTCGTGGTGTTTTAGACCTGGTGCTGTTGATGTTTGAGACCTCATGCTCTTGTTGTCTTAGACCTGGTGATCTTGGTGTTTGCGAGCTTGTGCTCTTGTTGTTTGAGACCTGATTGTCTTGGTGATTGAGACTGGTTGTCTTTGTGTGTGAGGCCTGGTGCTCTTGGTGTTTGATTCTTTGTGGTCTTGGTGTTTGAGACCAAGTTGTCTTGGTGTTTGAGAGCTGATGCTGTTGGTTTTTGATAGGTGGTGCTATTGGCGTGGGAGTCCTGTTGATCTTGTTGTTTGTGACCAGGTGATTTTAGTGTTTGAGACCTGATGCTCTTGGCCTTTGAGCCCTGGTGGTCTTGGTGTTTGTGACCTAGTGGTCTTGGTGTTTGAGATCTAATGCTATTGCTTTTTGAGACCTGGTGCTCTTGGTATTTGAATCATGGCGGTCTTGGTGTTTGAGACCTGGTGCTCTTGGTGTTTGACAACTGGTGCTCTTGGTGTTTGAGACGTGGTACACTTGGTGTTTGAGACTTTGTTGTCTTGTTGTTTGAGACATGCTGCTCTTGGTGTTTGAGACCTGCTGCTCTTGGTGTTTGAGACTTGGTGGTCTTGGTGTTTGAGACCTGTTACACTCGGTTTTTGAGACGTGGTACCCTTGGTATTGGAGACCTGGTGCTCTTGTTGTTTGAGACGTCGTGCTCATGGTGTTTGAGACCAGGTGCTCATCGTGTTTGGGACGTGGTGCTCTTGCTGTTTGAGACCAGGTGCTCATGGAGTTTGGGACCTGGTGGTCTTGGTGTTTGAGACCTGGTGCTCTTGGTGTTTGAGACGTTGTACTCTTGGTGTTTAAGAGCTGGTGCTCTTCGTGTTTGAGAGGTGGTGCTCTTGGTGTTTGAGACATGGTGCCCTTGGTGTTTGAGACCTGGTGATCTTGATGTTTCAGACCTGGTGCTCTTTGTGTTTGAGAGCTGGTTGTGTTGGTGTTTGAGAGCTGGTGCTCTTGGTTTTTGAGACCTGGTACACTTGGTGTTGGAGAGCTGTTGCTCTTGGTGTTTAAGACCTTGTGCTCTTCGTTTTTGAGTCCTGCTTGTCTTGGTGTTTGATACCTGGTGCTCTTTGTGTTTGAGACCTGGTGCTCTTGGTGTTTGAGCCCTGGTGCTCTTGGTGTTTGAGACCTGGTGCTCTTGGTTTTTGGGACCTGGTGGTCTTGATGTTTGAGACTTGGTGCTCTTGGTTTTTGAGACCTGGTACACTTGCTTTTTGAGACATGGTTGTCTTGGTGTTTGAGACTTGGTGCTCTTGGTGTTTGACACCTGGTACACTTGGTGTTTGCGAGCTGGTGCCTATGATTTTTGACAGCTGCTGCTCTTGATGTTTAAGACCTGATGCTCTTAGTATTTGAGACCTGGTTGTCTTGGTGATTGAGAACTGGTGCTCTTGCTTTTTGAGACCTGCTGCTCTTTGTGTTTGAGACCTGATGCTCTTGGTGTTTGTGACCTGGTGCTCTTGGTGTTTGAGACCTGGTGATCTTGATGTTTCAGACCTGGTGCTCTTTGTGTTTGAGAGCTGGTTGTGTTGGTGTTTGAGAGCTGGTGCTCTTGGTTTTTGAGACCTGGTACACTTGGTGTTGGAGAGCTGTTGCTCTTGGTGTTTAAGACCTTGTGCTCTTCGTTTTTGAGTCCTGCTTGTCTTGGTGTTTGATACCTGGTGCTCTTTGTGTTTGAGACCTGGTGCTCTTGGTGTTTGAGCCCTGGTGCTCTTGGTGTTTGAGACCTGGTGCTCTTGGTTTTTGGGACCTGGTGGTCTTGATGTTTGAGACTTGGTGCTCTTGGTTTTTGAGACCTGGTACACTTGCTTTTTGAGACATGGTTGTCTTGGTGTTTGACACCTGGTACACTTGGTGTTTGCGAGCTGGTGCCTATGATTTTTGACAGCTGCTGCTCTTGATGTTTAAGACCTGATGCTCTTAGTATTTGAGACCTGGTTGTCTTGGTGATTGAGAACTGGTGCTCTTGCTTTTTGAGACCTGCTGCTCTTTGTGTTTGAGACCTGATCCTCTTGGTGTTTGTGACCTGGTGCTCTTGGTGTTTGAGACCTGAAGCTCTTGGTGTTTGATACCTGCTGCTCTTGGTGTTTGAGACCTTTTGATCCTAGTGTTTGAGATCTGGTGCTCATGGTTTTTGAGACCTGGTGATTTTGTTGTTTGAGGCCTGGTGCTCTTGGTGTTTGAGACGTGGTACCCTTCGTGTTTGAGACCTGGTGCTCTTGGTGTTTGAGACATGCTGCTCTTGATGTTTCAGACCTGGTAAACTTGGTGTTTGAGACCTGGTTGTCTTGGTGTTTGAGACCTGCTGCTCTTTGTGTTTGCGACCTGGATCTCTTGGTTTTTGGGACCTGGAGCTCTTGCTGTTTGAGACCTGGCAATCTTCATGTTTGAGACCTAGTGCTCTTGGTGTTTGAGACCTGGTGCTCCTGGTGTTTGAGACGTGGTTGTCGTGGTATTTGAGACCTGGTGCTCATTTGTTTGAGACCTGTTGCTCTTGGTGTTTGAGACCTGGTTGTCTTGGTGTTTGAGACCTGGTGCTCTTAGCATTTGAGACCTGCAGATCTTGGTGTTTCCCACGTGGTTATCTTGGTGTTTGAGAGCTGGTGCTCTTGGTGTTTCAGACCTGGTGCTCTTGGTGTTTGTAACCTGCTGCTTCTTGTTGTTTGAGTCCTGGTGCTCTTGTTGTTTGATAGTGGGTTGTCTTGGTGTTTGAGATCTGGTGCTCTTGGCGTTTGAGACCTGCTGATCTTCGTCTTTGGGACCTCGTTGCCTTGGCGTTTGAGAGCTGGTGCTCTTGGTGTTCTCGTCCTTGTTCTCTTGGTGTTTGAGACCTGCTGCCTCTTGTTGTTTGAGACCTGGTGCTCTTGTTGTTTGAGACCGGGTTGTCGTGGTGTTTGAGACCTGGTGCTCTTGGTGTTTGAGACCTACTGCAGTTGGTGCTTGAGACCTGGTGCTCTTGGTGTTTTAGACCTGGTGATCTTGGTTTTTGCGAGCTTGTGCTCTTGGTGTTTGAGACCTGGTGGTCTTGTTGTTTGAGATCTGGTGCTTTTGATGTTTGAGACCTGGTGCTCTTGGTGTTTTAGACCTGGTGATCTTGGTGTTTGCGTGCTTGTACTCTTGGTGTTTGAGGCCTGGCGGTCTTGGTGTTTGAGATCTGGTGCTATTGATGTTTGAGAACTGGTGCGCTTGGCGTTTGAGACCTGGTGGTCTTGGTATTTGAGACCTGTTGCTCTTGGTGTTTGAGACCTGGTGCTCTTGGAGTTCCAGAACTGGTACACTTGGTGTTTGAGACCCGGATGTCTTGGTTTTTGAGACATGGTGCTCTTGGTTTTTGAGAACTGCTGCATTTGGTGTTTGAGACCTTGTTGTCTTGGTGTTTGAGACATGGTGCTCTTGGTATTTGAGCCCTGTTTTACTTGGTGTTTGAGACCTGGTTGTCTTGGTGTTTGCGACCTGCTGCTCTTCGTGTTTGCGACCTGGTTCTCTTGGTTTTTGGGACCTGGTGCTCTTGCTGTTTGAGACCTGGTGCACTTCATGTTTGAGACCTAGTGCTTTTGGTGTTTGAGACCTGGTTGTCTTGGTGTTTGAGACCTGGTGCTCTTAGCATTTGAGACCTGCTGATCTTGATGTTTCCCACGTGGTTGTCTTGGTGTTTGAGAGCTGGTGCTCTTGGTGTTTCAGACCTGGTGCTCTTGGTGTTTGTGACCTGCTGCTTCTTGTTGTTTGAGTCCTGGTGCTCTTGTTGCTGGTGACCGGGTTGTCTTGGTGTTTGACCCCTGGTGCTCTTAGCATTTGAGACCTGCTGTTCTTGGTGTTTCCCACGTGGTTGTCTTCGTGTTTGAGAGCTGGTGCTCTTGGTGTTTCAGACCTGGCGCTCTTTTTGTTTGAGACCGGGTTGTCGTGGTGTTTGAGACCTGGTGCTCTTGGTGTTTGAGACCTACTGCAGTTGGTGCTTGAGACCTGGTGCTCTTGGTGTTTTAGACCTGGTGATCTTGGTGTTTGCGAGCTTGTGCTCTTGGTGTTTGAGACCTGGTGGTTTTGGTGTTTGAGATCTGGTGCTTTTGATGCTTGAGATCTGGTGCTCTTGGTGTTTTAGACCTGGTGATCTTGGTGTTTGCGAGCTTGTAATCTTGGTGTTTGAGACCTGGTGGTCTTGGTGTTTGAGATCTGGTGCTATTGATGTTTGAGAACTGGTGCGCTTGGCGTTTGAGACCTGGTGGTGTTGGTATTTGAGACCTGGTGCTCTTGGTGTTTGAGACCTGGTGCACTTGGTGTTTGAGACCTTCTTGTCTTGGTGTTTGAGACATGGTGCTCTTTGTATTTGAGACCTGTTTGACTTGGTGTTTGAGAGCTGGTGCTCTTGGTTTTTGAGATCTGGTGCTCTTGGTGTTTGAGACCTGCTGCTCTTGATGTTTCAGACCTGGTGCACTTGGTGTTTGAGACCTGGTTGTCTTGGTGTTTGAGACCTGCTGCTCTTCGTGTTTGCGACCTGGTTCTCTTGGTTTTTGGGACCTGGTGCTCTTGCTGTTTGAGACCTGGTGCTCTTCATGTTTGAGACCTAGTGCTCTTTGTGTTTGAGACCTGGTTGTCTTGGTGTTTGAGACCTCGTGCTCTTAGCATTTGTGACCTGCTGATCTTGGTGTTTCCCACGTGGTTGTCTTGGTGTTTGAGAGCTGGTGCTCTTAAGGTTTCAGACCTGGTGCTCTTGGTGTTTGTGATCTTCTGCTTCATGTTGTTTGAGTCCTGGTGCTCTTGTTGCTGGTGACCGGGTTGTCTTGGTGTTTGAGCCCTGGTGCTCTAAGCATTTGAGACCTGCTGTTCTTGGTGTTTCCCACGTGGTTGTCTTCGTGTTGGAGAGCTGGTGCTCTTGATGTTTCAGACCTGGTGCTCTTGTTGTTTAAGACAGGGTTGTCTTGGTGTTTCAGATCTGGTGCTCTTGGCGTTTGAGACCTGCTGATTTTGGTGTTTGGGACCTCGTTGCCTTGGCGTGTGAGACCTGGTGCTCTTGTTGTTTGAGACCGGGTTGTCGTGGTGTTTTAGACCTGGTGCTCTTGATGTTTGAGACCTGCTGCTTTTGATGTTTGAGACCTCATGCTCTTGTTGTCTTAGACCTGGTGATCTTGGTGTTTGCGAGCTTGTGCTCTTGTTGTTTGAGACCTGATTGTCTTGGTGATTGAGACTGGTTGTCTTTGTGTTTGAGGCCTGGTGCTCTTGGTGTTTGAGTCTTTGTGGTCTTGGTGTTTGAGACCAAGTTGTCTTGGTGTTTGAGAGCTGCTGCTATTGGTTTTTGACAGGTGGTGCTATTGGCGTGGGAGTCCTGGTGATCTTGTTGTTTGTGACCATGTGATTTTAGTGTTTGAGACCTGATGCTCTTGGCCTTTGAGCCCTGATGGTCTTGGTGTTTGTGACCTAGTGGTCTTGGTGTTTGAGATCTAATGCTATTGGTTTTTGAGACCTGGTGCTCTTGGTTTTTGAATCATGGCGGTCTTGGTGTTTGAGACCTGGTGGTCTTGGTGTTTGACAACTGGTGCTCTTGGTGTTTGAGACGTGGTACACTTGGTGATTGAGACTTGGTGGTCTTGGTGTTTGAGACCTGTTACACTCGGTTTTTGAGACGTGGTACCCTTGGTTTTGGAGACCTGGTGCTCTTGTTGTTTGAGACGTCGTGCTCATGGTGTTTGAGACCAGGTGCTCATCGTGTTTGGGACGTGGTGCTCTTGCTGTTTGAGACCAGGTGCTCATGGAGTTTGGGACCTGGTGGTCTTGGTGTTTGAGACCTGGTGCTCTTGGTGTTTGAGACGTTGTACTCTTGGTGTTTAAGAGCTGGTGCTCTTCTTGTTTGAGAGGTGGTGCTCTTGGTGTTTGAGACATGGTGCCCTTGGTGTTTGAGACCTGGTGATCTTGATGTTTCAGACCTGGTGCTCTTTGTGTTTGAGAGCTGGTTGTGTTGGTGTTTGAGAACTGGTGCTCTTGGTTTTTGAGACCTGGTACACTTGGTGTTGGAGAGCTGTTGCTCTTGGTGTTTGAGACCTGGTGCTCTTGGTGTTTAAGACCTTGTGCTCTTCATTTTTGAGTCCTGCTTGTCTTGGTGTTTGATACATAGTGCTCTTTGTGTTTGAGACCTGGTGCTCTTGGTGTTTGAGCCCTGGTGCCCTTGGTGTTTGAGACCTGGTGCTCTTGGTTTTTGGGACCTGTTGGTCTTGATGTTTGAGACTTGGTGCTCTTGGTTTTTGAGACCTGGTACACTTGCTTTTTGAGACATGGTTGTCTTGGTGTTTGAGACTTGGTGCTCTTAGTGTTTGAGACCTGGTACACTTGGTGTTTGCGAGCTGCTGCCTTTGATTTTTGACAGCTGCTGCTCTTGATGTTTAAGACCTGATGCTCTTAGTATTTGAGACCTGGTTGTCTTGGTGATTGAGAACTGGTGCTCTTGCTTTTTGAGACCTGCTGCTCTTTGTGTTTGAGAACAGGTGCTCTTGTTGTTTGAGACCTGATGCTCTTGGTGTTTGAGACCTGGTGCTCTTGGTGTTTGAGACCTGGTGCACTTGGTGTTTTAGACCTTGTTGTCTTGGTGTTTGAGACATGGTGCTCTGGGTATTTGAGACCTGTTTATCTTGGTGTTTGAGAGCTGGTGCTCTTGGTGTTTGAGACCTGTTGTTTTTCTTGTTTGAGAACAGGTGCTATTTCTTTTTGAGGGATGTTGCTATTGGTGTTTGAGACCTGGTGATCTTGTTGTTTATGTCCAGGAGATTTTAGTTTTTGAGACCTGGTGCTCTTGGTGTTTGAGACCTGCTGGTCTTGGTGTTTGAGATCTGGTGCTATTGATGTTTGAGAACTGGTGTGCTTGGTGTTTGAGACCTGGTGGTCTTGGTATTTGAGACCTGGTGCTCTTGGTGTTTGAGACTTGGTGCTCTTGGTATTTGAGACCTGTTTCACTTGGTGTTTGAGAGCTGGTGCTCTTGGTGTTTGACATCTGGTGCTCTTGGTGTTTGAGACCTGCTGCTCTTGATGTTTCAGACCTGGTGCACTTGGTGTCTGAGACCTGGTTGTCTTGGTGTTTGCGACCTGCTGATCTTCGTGTTTGCGACCTGGTGCACTTCATGTTTGAGACCTAGTGCTCTTGGTGTTTGAGACCTGGTTGTCTTGGTGTTTGAGACCTGGTGCTCTTAGCATTTGAGACCTGCTGATCTTGGTGTTTCCCACGTGGTTTTCTTGGTGTTTGAGAGCTGGTGCTCTTGGTGTTTCAGACCTGGTGCTCTTGGTGTTTGTGATCTGCTGCTTCTTGTTGTTTGAGTCCTGGTGCTCTTGTTGCTGGTGACCGGGTTGTCTTGGTGTTTGACCCCTGGTGCTCTTAGCATTTAAGACCTGCTGTTCTTGGTGTTTCCCACGTGGTTGTCTTCGTGTTTGAGAGCTGGTGCTCTTGGTGTTTCAGACCTGGTGCTCTTGTTGTTTGATACCGGGTTGTCGTGGTGTTTGAGACCTGGTGCTCTTGGTGTTTGAGACCTACTGCAGTTGGTGCTTGAGACCTGGTGCTCTTGGTGTTTTAGACCTGGTGATCTTGGTGTTTGCGAGCTTCTGCTCTTGGTGTTTGAGACCTGGTGGTTTTGGTGTTTGAGATCTGGTGCTTTTGATGTTTGAGACCTGGTGCTCTTGGCCTTTTAGACCTGGTGATCTTGGTGTTTGCGAGCTTGTGCTCTTGGTGTTTGAGACCTGGTGGTCTTGGTGTTTGAGATCTGGTGTTATTGATGTTTGAGAACTGGTGAGCTTGGCGTTTGAGACCTGGTGGTCTTGGTATTTGAGACCTGGTGCTCTTGGTGTTTGAGACCTGATGCTCTTGGTGTTTCAGACCTTGTACCCTTGGTGTTTGAGACCTGGTTGTCTTGGTTTTTGAGACATGGTGCTCTTGGTGTTTGAGACCTGGTGCACTTGGTGTTTGAGACCTTCTTGTCTTGGTGTTTGAGACATGGTGCTCTTGGTGTTTGAGACCTGCTGCTCTTGATGTTTCAGACCTGTTGCACTTGTTGTTTGAGACCTGGTTGTCTTGGTGTTTGAGACCTGCTGCTCTTCGTGTTTGCGACCTGGTTCTCTTGGTTTTTGGGACCTGGTGCTCTTGCTGTTTGAGACCTGGTGCTCTTCATGTTTGAGAGCTAGTGCTCTTGGTGTTTGAGACCTGGTTGTCTTGGTGTTTGAGACCTGGTGCTCTTAGCATTTGAGACCTGCTGATCTTGGTGTTTCCCACGTGGTTGTCTTGGTGTTTGAGAGCTGGTGCTCTTGGTGTTTCAGACCTGGTGCTCTTGGTGTTTGTGACCTGCTGCTTCTTGTTGTTTGAGTCCTGGTGCTCTTGTTGCTGGTGACCGGGTTGTCATGGTGTTTGACACCTGGTGCTCTTAGCATTTGAGACCTGCTGTTCTTCGTGTTTCCCACGTGGTTGTCTTCGTGTTTGAGAGCTGGTGCTCTTGGTGTTTCAGACCTGGTGCTCTTGTTGTTTAAGACAGGGTTGTCTTGGTGTTTGAGATCTGGTGCTCTTGGCGTTTGAGACATGCTGATTTTGTTGTTTGGGACGTCGTTGCCTTGGCGTTTGAGACCTGGTGCTCTTGTTGTTTGAGAAAGGGTTGTCGTGGTGTTTTAGACCTGGTGCTCTTGGTGTTTGAGACCTGCTGCTGTTGATGTTTGAGACCTCATGCTCTTGTTGTCTTAGACCTGGTGATCTTGGTGTTTGCGAGCTTGTGCTCTTGTTGTTTGAGACCTGATTGTCTTGGTGATTGAGACTGGTTGTCTTTGTGTTTTAGGCCTGGTGCTCTTGGTGTTTGAGTCTTTGTGGTCTTGGTGTTTGAGACCAAGTTGTCTTGGTGTTTGAGGGCTGCTGCTATTGGTTTTTGATAGGTGGTGCTATTGGCGTGGGAGTCCTGGTGATCTTGTTGTTTGTGACCAGGTGATTTTATTGTTTGAGACCTGATGCTCTTGGCCTTTGAGCCCTGGTGGTCTTGGTGTTTGTGACCTAGTGGTCTTGGGGTTTGAGATCTAATGCTATTGGTTTTTGAGACCTGGTGCTCTTGGTTTTTGAATCATGGCGGTCTTGGTGTTTGAGACCTGGTGCTCTTGGTGTTTGACAACTGGTGCTCTTGGTGTTTGAGACGTGGTACACTTGGTGTTTGAGACTTTGTTGTCTTGTTGTTTGAGACATGCTGCTCTTGGTGTTTGAGACCTGCTGCTCTTGGTGTTTGAGACTTGGTGGTCTTGGTGTTTGAGACCTGGTGCTCTTAGCATTTGAGACCTGCTGATCTTGGTGTTTCCCACGTGTTTGTCTTGGTGTTTGAGAGCTGGTGCTCTTGGTGTTTCAGACCTGGTGCTCTTGGTGTTTGTGACCTGCTGCTTCTTGTTGTTTGAGTCCTGGTGCTCTTGTTGCTGGTGACCGGGTTGTCTTGGCGTTTGACCCCTGGTGCTCTTAGCATTTGAGACCTGCTGTTCTTGGTGTTTCCCACGTGGTTGTCTTCGTGTTTGAGAGCTGGTGCTCTTGGTGTTTGAGACCTGGTGCTCTTGTTGTTTGAGACCGGGTTGTCGTGGTGTTTGAGACCTGGTGCTCTTGGTGTTTGAGACCTACTGCAGTTGGTGCTTCTGTCCTGGTGCTCTTGGTGTTTTAGACCTGGTGATCTTGGTGTTTGCGAGCTTGTGCTCTTTGTGTTTGAGACCTGGTGGTTTTGGTGTTTGAGATCTGGTGCTTTTGATGTTTGAGACCTGGTGCTCTTGGTGTTTTAGACCTGGTGATCTTGGTGTTTGCGAGCTTGTGCTCTTGGTGATTGAGACCTGGTGGTCTTGGTGTTTGAGATCTGGTGCTATTGATGTTTGAGAACTGGTGAGCTTGGCGTTTGAGACCTGGTGGTCTTGGCATTTGAGACCTGGTGCTCTTGGTGTTTGAGACCTTCTTGTCTTGGTGTTTGAGACATGGTGCTCTTGGTATTTGAGACCTGTTTCACTTGGTGTTTGAGAGCTGGTGCTCTTGGTGTTTGAGATCTGGTGCTCTTGGTGTTTGAGACCTGCTGCTCTTGATGTTTCAGACCTGGTGCACTTGGTGTTTGAGACCTGGTTGTCTTGGTGTTTGAGACCTGCTGCTCTTCGTGTTTGCGACCTGGTTCTCTTGGTTTTTGGGACCTGGTGCTCTTGCTGTTTGAGACCTGGTGCTCTTCATGTTTGAGACCTAGTGCTCTTGGTGTTTGAGACCTGGTTGTCTTGGTGTTTGAGACCTGGTGCTCTTAGCATTTGAGACCTGCTGATCTTGGTGTTTCCCACGTGGTTGTCTTGGTGTTTGAGAGCTGGTGCTCTTGGTGTTTCAGACCTGGTGCTCTTGGTGTTTGTGACCTGCTGCTTCTTGTTGTTTGAGTCCTGGTGCTCTTGTTGCTGGTGACCGGGTTGTCTTGGTGTTTGACCCCTGGTGCTCTTAGCATTTGAGACCTGCTGTTCTTGGTGTTTCCCACGTGGTTGTCTTCGTGTTGGAGAGCTGGTGCTCTTGGTGTTTCAGACCTGGTGCTCTTGTTGTTTAAGACAGGGTTGTCTTGGTGTTTCAGATCTGGTGCTCTTGGCGTTTGAGACCTGCTGATTTTGGTGTTTGGGACCTCGTTGCCTTGGCGTTTGAGACCTGGTGCTCTTGTTGTTTGAGACCGGGTTGTCGTGGTGTTTTAGACCTGGTGCTCTTGGTGTTTGAGACCTGCTGCTGTTGATGTTTGAGACCTCATGCTCTTGTTGTCTTAGACCTGGTGATCTTGGTGTTTGCGAGCTTGTGCTCTTGTTGTTTGAGACCTGATTGTCTTGGTGATTGAGACTGGTTGTCTTTGTGTTTGAGGCCTGGTGCTCTTGGTGTTTGATTCTTTGTGTGCTTGGTGTTTGAGACCAAGTTGTCTTGGTGTTTGAGAGCTGCTGCTATTGGTTTTTGATAGGTGGGGCTATTGGCGTGGGAGTCCTGGTGATCTTGTTGTTTGTGACCAGGTGATTTTAGTGTTTGAGACCTGATGCTCTTGGCCTTTGAGCCCGGGTGCTCTTGGTGTTTGTGACCTAGTGGTCTTGGTGTTTGAGATCTAATGCTATTGGTTTTTGAGACCTGGTGCTCTTGGTTTTTGAATCATGGCGGTCTTGGTGTTTGAGACCTGGTGGTCTTGGTGTTTGACAACTGGTGCTCTTGGTGTTTGAGACGTGGTACACTTGGTGTTTGAGACTTTGTTGTCTTGTTGTTTGAGACATGCTGCTCTTGGTGTTTGAGAGCTGCTGCTCTTGGCGTTTGAGACCTGGTGCTCTTGTTGTTTGAGACCGGGTTGTCGTGGTGTTTTAGACCTGGTGCTGTTGATGTTTGAGACCTCATGCTCTTGTTGTCTTAGACCTGGTGATCTTGGTGTTTGCGAGCTTTTGCTCTTGTTGTTTGAGACCTGATTGTCTTGGTGATTGAGACTGGTTGTCTTTGTGTTTTAGGCTTGGTGCTCTTGGTGTTTGAGTCTTTGTGGTCTTGGTGTTTGAGACCAAGTTGTCTTGGTGTTTGAGGGCTGCTGCTATTGGTTTTTGATAGGTGGTGCTATTGGCGTGGGAGTCCTGGTGATCTTGTTGTTTGTGACCAGGTGATTTTATTGTTTGAGACCTGATGCTCTTGGCCTTTGAGCCCTGGTGGTCTTGGTGTTTGTGACCTAGTGGTCTTGGTGTTTGAGATCTAATGCTATTGGTTTTTGAGACCTGGTGCTCTTGGTTTTTGAATCATGGCGGTCTTGGTGTTTGAGACCTGGTGCTCTTGGTGTTTGACAACTGGTGCTCTTGGTGTTTGAGACGTGGTACACTTGGTGTTTGAGACTTTGTTGTCTTGTTGTTTGAGACATGCTGCTCTTGGTGTTTGAGAGCTGCTGCTCTTGGTGTTTGAGACTTGGTGGTCTTGGTGTTTGAGACCTGGTGCTCTTAGCATTTGAGACCTGCTGATCTTGGTGTTTCCCACGTGGTTGTCTTGGTGTTTGAGAGCTGGTGCTCTTGGTGTTTCAGACCTGGTGCTCTTGGTGTTTGTGACCTGCTGCTTCTTGTTGTTTGAGTCCTGGTGCTCTTGTTGCTGGTGACCGGGTTGTCTTGGCGTTTGACCCCTGGTGCTCTTAGCATTTGAGACCTGCTGTTCTTGGTGTTTCCCACGTGGTTGTCTTCGTGTTTGAGAGCTGGTGCTCTTGGTGTTTCAGACCTGGTGCTCTTGTTGTTTGAGACCGGGTTGTCGTGGTGTTTGAGACCTGGTGCTCTTGGTGTTTGAGACCGACTGCAGTTGGTGCTTGAGTCCTGGTGCTCTTGGTGTTTTAGACCTGGTGATCTTGGTGTTTGCGAGCTTGTGCTCTTGGTGTTTGAGACCTGGTGGTTTTGGTGTTTGAGATCTGGTGCTTTTGATGTTTGAGACCTGGTGCTCTTGGTGTTTTAGACCTGGTGATCTTGGTGTTTGCGAGCTTGTGCTCTTGGTGTTTGAGACCTGGTGGTCTTGGTGTTTGAGATCTGGTGCTATTGATGTTTGAGAACTGGTGAGCTTGGCGTTTGAGACTTGGTGGTCTTGGTATTTGAGACCTGGTGCTCTTGGTGTTTGAGACCTTCTTGTCTTGGTGTTTGAGACATGGTGCTCTTGGTATTTGAGACCTGTTTCACTTGGTGTTTGAGAGCTGGTGCTCTTGGTGTTTGAGATCTGGTGCTCTTGGTGTTTGAGACCTGCTGCTCTTGATGTTTCAGACCTGGTGCACTTGGTGTTTGAGACCTGGTTGTCTTGGTGTTTGAGACCTGCTGCTCTTCGTGTTTGCGACCTGGTTCTCTTGGTTTCTGGGACCTGGTGCTCTTGCTGTTTGAGACCTGGTGCTCTTCATGTTTGAGACCTAGTGCTCTTGGTGTTTGAGACCTGGTTGTCTTGGTGTTTGAAACCTGGTGCTCTTAGCATTTGAGACCTGCTGATCTTGGTGTTTCCCACGTGGTTGTCTTGGTGTTTGAGAGCTGGTGCTCTTGGTGTTTCAGACCTGGTGCTCTTGGTGTTTGTGACCTGCTGCTTCTTGTTGTTTGAGTCCTGGTGCTCTTGTTGCTGGTGACCGGGTTGTCTTGGTGTTTGACCCCTGGTGCTCTTAGCATTTGAGACCTGCTGTTCTTGGTGTTTCCCACGTGGTTGTCTTCGTGTTGGAGAGCTGGTGCTCTTGGTGTTTCAGACCTGGTGCTCTTGTTGTTTAAGACAGGGTTGTCTTGGTGTTTCAGATCTGGTGCTCTTGGCGTTTGAGACCTGCTGATTTTGGTGTTTGGGACCTCGTTGCCTTGGCGTTTGAGACCTGGTGCTCTTGTTGTTTGAGACCGGGTTGTCGTGGTGTTTTAGACCTGGTGCTCTTGGTGTTTGAGACCTGCTGCTGTTGATGTTTGAGACCTCATGCTCTTGTTGTCTTAGACCTGGTGATCTTGGTGTTTGTGATCTTGTGCTCTTGTTGTTTGAGACCTGATTGTCTTGGTGATTGAGACTGGTTGTCTTTGTGTGTGAGGCCTGGTGCTCTTGGTGTTTGATTCTTTGTGGTCTTGGTGTTTGAGACCAAGTTGTCTTGGTGTTTGAGAGCTGATGCTGTTGGTTTTTGATAGGTGGTGCTATTGGCGTGGGAGTCCTGTTGATCTTGTTGTTTGTGACCAGGTGATTTTAGTGTTTGAGACCTGATGCTCTTGGCCTTTGAGCCCTGGTGGTCTTGGTGTTTGTGACCTAGTGGTCTTGGTGTTTGAGATCTAATGCTATTGCTTTTTGAGACCTGGTGCTCTTTGTTTTTGAATCATGGCGGTCTTGGTGTTTGAGACCTGGTGCTCTTGGTGTTTGACAACTGGTGCTCTTGGTGTTTGAGACGTGGTACACTTGGTGTTTGAGACTTTGTTGTCTTGTTGTTTGAGACATGCTGCTCTTGGTGTTTGAGAGCTGCTGCTCTTCGTGTTTGAGACTTGGTGGTCTTGGTGTTTGAGACCTGTTACATTCGGTTTTTGAGACGTGGTACCCTTGGTTTTGGAGACCTGGTGCTCTTGTTGTTTGAGACTTCGTGCTCATGATGTTTGAGACCAGGTGCTCATCGTGTTTGGGACGTGGTGCTCTTGCTGTTTGAGACCAGGTGCTCATGGAGATTGGGACCTGGTGGTCTTGGTGTTTGAGACCTGGTGCTCTTGGTGTTTGAGACGTTGTACTCTTGGTGTTTAAGAGCTGGTGCTCTTCGTGTTTGAGAGGTGGTGCTCTTGGTGTTTGAGACATGGTGCTCTTGGTGTTTGAGACCTGGTGATCTTGATGTTTCAGACCTGGTGCTCTTTGTGTTTGAGAGCTGGTTGTGTTGGTGTTTGAGACCTTGTACACTTGGTGTTGGAGAGCTGTTGCTCTTGGTGTTTGAGACCTAGTGCTCTTGGTGTTTAAGACCTTGTGCTCTTCGTTTTTGAGTCCCGCTTGTCTTGGTGTTTGATACCTGGTGCTCTTTGTGTTTGAGACCTGGTGCTCTTGGTTTTTGGGACCTGGTGGTCTTGATGTTTGAGACTTGGTGCTCTTGGTTTTTGAGACCTGGTACACTTGCTTTTTGAGACATGGTTGTCTTGGTGTTTGAGACTTGGTGGTCTTGGTGTTTGAGACCTGGTACACTTGGTGTTTGCGAGCTGGTGCCTATGATTTTTGACAGCTGCTGCCTTTGATGTTTAAGACCTAATGCTCTTAGTATTTGAGACCTGGTTGTCTTGGTGATTGAGAACTGGTGCTCTTGCTTTTTGAGACCTGCTGCTCTTTGTTTTTGAGAACTGGTGCTCTTGGTGTTTGAGACCTGGTGCTCTTGGTGTTTGAGACATGATGCTCTTGGTGTTTGAGACCCTGCTCTTGGTGTTTGAGACCTTTTGATACTAGTGTTTGAGATCTGGTGCTCTTGGTTTTTGAGACCTGGTGATTTTGTTGTTTGAGGCCTGGTGCTCTTGGTGTTTGAGACGTGGTACCCTTCGTGTTTGTGACCTGGTGCTCTTGGTGTTTGAGATCTGTTGTTTTTCTTGTTTGAGAACAGGTGCTATTGGTTTTTGAGGGATGGTGCTATTGGTGTTTGAGACCTAGTGATCTTGTTGTTTATGTCCAGGAGATTTTAGTTTTTGAGACCTGGTGCTCTTGGTGTTTGAGATCAGGTGGTCTTGGTGTTTGAGATCTGGTGCTATTGATGTTTGCGACCTGGTGCACTTGGCGTTTGAGACCTGGTGGCCTTGGTATTTGAGACCTGATGCTCTTGGTGTTTCAGACCTTGTACACTTGGTGTTTGAGACCTGGTTGTCTTGGTTTTTGAGACATGGTGCTCTTGGTGTTTGAGACCTGGTGCACTTGGTGTTTGAGACCTTGTTGTCTTGGTGTTTGAGACATGGTACTCTTGGTATTTGAGACCTGTTTCACTTGGTGTTTGAGAGCTGGTGCTCTTGGTGTTTGAGATCTGGTGCTCTTGGTGTTTGAGACCTGCTGTTCTTGATGTTTCAGACCTGGTGTACTTGGTGTTTGAGACCTGGTTGTCTTGGTGTTTGAGACCTGCTGCTCTTCGTGTTTGCGTCCTGGTTCTCTTGGTTTTTGGGACCTGGTGCTCTTGCTGTTTGAGACCTGGTGCTCTTCATGTTTGAGACCTAGTGCTCTTGGTGTTTGAGACCTGGTTTTCTTGGTGTTTGATACCCGGTGCTCTTAGCATTTGAGACCTGCTGATCTTGGTGTTTCCCACGTGGTTGTCTTGGTGTTTGAGAGCTGGTGCTCTTGGTGTTTCAGACCTGGTGCTCTTGGTGTTTGTGACCTGCTGCTTCTTGTTGTTTGAGTCCTGGTGCTCTTGTTGCTGGTGACCGGGTTGTCATGGTGTTTGACACCTGGTGCTCTTAGCATTTGAGACCTGCTGTTCTTCGTGTTTCCCACGTGGTTGTCTTCGTGATTGAGAGCTGGTGCTCTTGGTGTTTCAGACCTGGTGCTCTTGTTGTTTAAGACAGGGTTGTCTTGGTGTTTGAGATCTGGTGCTCTTGGCGTTTGAGACCTGCTGATTTTGGTGTTTGGGACCTCGTTGCCTTGGCGTTTGAGACCTGGTGCTCTTGTTGTTTGAGACCGGGTTGTCGTTGTGTTTGAGACCTGGTGCTCTTGGTGTTTGAGACCTGCTGCTGTTGATGTTTGAGACCTCATGCTCTTGGCTTCTTAGACCTGGTGATCTTGGTGTTTGCGAGCTTGTGCTCTTGTTGTTTGAGACCTGATTGTCTGGGTGATTGAGACTGGTTGTCTTTGTGTTTGAGGCCAGGTGCTCTTGGTGTTTGAGTCTTTGTGGTCTTGGTTTTTGAGACCTAGTTGTCTTGGTGTTTGAGAGCTGCTGCTATTGGTTTTTCATAGGTGGTGCTATTGGCGTGGGAGTCCTGGTGATCTTGTTTTTTCTGACCAGGTGATTTTAGTGTTTGAGACCAGATGCTCTTGGCCTTTGAGCCCTGGTGGTCTTGGTGTTTGTGACCTAGTGGTCTTGGTGTTTGAGATCTAATGCTATTGGTTCTTGAGACCTGGTTCTCTTGGTTTTTGAATCATGGTTGTCTTGGTGTTTGAGACCTGGTGGTCTTGGTGTTTGACAACTGGTGCTCTTGGTGTTTGAGACGTGGTACACTTGGTGTTTGAGACTTTGTTGTCTTGGTGTTTGAGACATGCTGCTCTTGGTGTTTGAGACCTGCTGCTCTTGGTGTTTGAGACTTGGTGGTCTTGGTGTTTGAGACCTGGTATACTCGGTTTTTGAGACGTGGTACCCTTGGTTTTGGAGACCTGGTGCTCTTGTTGTTTGAGACGTCGTGCTCATGGTGTTTGAGACCAGGTGCTCATCGTGTTTGGGACGTGGTGCTCTTGCTGTTTGAGACCAGGTGCTCATGGAGTTTGGGACCTGGTGGTCTTGGTGTTTGAGACCTGGTGCACTTGGTGTTTGAGACGTTGTACTCTTGGTCTTTAAGAGCTGGTGCTCTTCGTGTTTGAGAGGTGGTGCTCTTGGTGTTTGAGACATGGTGCTCTTGGTGTTTGAGACCTGGTGATCTTGATGTTTCAGACCTGGTGCTCTTTGTGTTTGAGAGCTGGTTGTGTTGGTGTTTGAGAGCTGGTGCTCTTGGTTTTTGAGACCTGGTACACTTGGTGTTGGAGAGCTGTTGCTCTTGGTGTTTGAGACCTGGTGCTCTTGGTGTTTAAGACCTTGTGCTCTTCGTTTTTGAGTCCTGCTTGTCTTGGTGTTTGATACCTGGTGCTCTTTGTGTTTGAGACCTGGTGCTCTTGGTGTTTGAGCCCTGGTGCTCTTGGTGTTTGAGACCTGGTGCTCTTGGTTTTTGGGACCTGGTGGTCTTGATGTTTGAGACTTGGTGCTCTTGGTTTTTGAGACCTGGTACACTTGCTGTTTGAGACATGGTTGTCATGGTGTTTGAGACTTGGTGCTCTTGGTGTTTGAGACCTAGTACACTTGGTGTTTGAGACATGGTTGTCATGGTGTTTGAGACTTGGTGCTCTTGGTTTTTGAGACCTGGTACACTTGCTGTTTGAGACATGGTTGTCATGGTGTTTGAGACTTGGTGCTCTTGGTGTTTGAGACCTAGTACACTTGGTGTTTGCGAGCTGGTGCCTATGATTTTTGACAGCTGCTGCTCTTGATGTTTAAGACCTGATGCTCTTAGTATTTGAGACCTGGTTGTCTTGGTGATTGAGAACTGGTGCTCTTGCTTTTTGAGACCTGGTGCTCTTGGTGTTTGAGACCTGATGCTCTTGGTGTTTGAGACCTGCTGCTCTTGGTGTTTGAGACCTTTTGATCCTAGTGTTTGAGATCTGGTGCTCTTGGTTTTTGGGACCTGGTGATTTTGTTGTTTGAGGCCTGGTGCTCTTGGTGTTTGAGACGTGGTACCCTTCGTGTTTGAGACCTGGTGCTCTTGGTGTTTGAGACCTGTTGTTTTTCTTGTTTGAGTCCAGGAGCTATTGGTTTTTGAGGGATGGTGCTATTGGTGTTTGAGACCTGATGATCTTGTTGTTTATGTCGAGGAGATTTTAGTTTTTTGAGAACTGGTGCTCTTGGTGTTTGAGACCTGGTGGTCTTGGTGTTTGAGATCTGGTGCTTTTGATGTTTGAGACCTGGTGCTCTTGTTGTTTTAGAACTGGTGCTCTTGGTGTTTGAGACGTGATGCACTTGGTGTTTGATTCTTGCTGATCTTGGTGTTTGGGACCCCGTTGTCTTAGTGTTTTAGAGCTGGTGTTCTTGGTGTTCTAGTCCTGGTGCTCTTGTTGTTTAAGTCCCGCTTCCCTTGGTGTTTGAGACCTCGTGCTCTTGTTGTTTGAGAAGTGTTGTAGCGGTGTTTGAGACCTGGTGCTCCTGGTGTTTGAGAGCTGCTGCTGTTGTTGTTTGAGACCTGGTGCTTTTGGTGTTTTAGACCTGGTGATCTTGGTGTTGGAGAGCTGGTGCTCTTGTTGTTTGAGACCTGATGGTTTTGGTGACGGAGACCCGCTTGTCTTGGTGTTTGAGACAATGTGCTCTTGGTGTTTGAGACATTGTGATATTGCTGTTGGAGACCTGGTTGTCTTGTTGTTTGAGAGCTGGTGCTATTGGTTTTTGAGGGATGTTGCTATTGGTGTTTGAGACCTGGTGATCTTGTTGTTTATGTCCAGGAGATTTTAGTTTTTGAGACCTGGTGCTCTTGTTGTTTGAGACCTGGTGGTCTTGGTGTTTGAGAACTGGTTGTCTTGCTGTTTGAGATCTGGTGCTCTTGTTGTTTTAGAACTTGTGCTCTTGGTGTTTGAGACCTGGTGCACTTCGTGTTTGAGACCTTGTTGTCTTTGTGTTTGAGATCTGGTGATTTTGGTCTTTGAGACCTCTTTCACTTGGTGTTTGAGAGCTCGTGCTCTTGGTGTTTGAGACCTGGTGCTCTTGGTGTTTGAGACCTGCTGCTCTTGATGTTTCAGACCTGCTACCCTTGGTGTTTGAGACCTGGTTGTCTTGGTGTTTGAGACCTGCTGCCCTTGGTGTTTGAGACCTGCTGCTCTTCGTGTTTGCGACCTGGTGCTCTTGCTGTTTGAGAACTGGTGCTCTTCATGTTTGAGACCTAGTGCTCTTGGTGTTTGAGACCTGGTGCTCCTGGTGTATGAGACGTGGTTTGTCGTGGTATTTGAGACCTGGTGGTCTTGGTGTTTTAGACCTGATGCTCTTGGTGTTTGACTCCTTGTTGTCTTGGCGTTTGAGACCTGCTGATTGGTGTTTTGGACGTGGTTGTCTTGTTGTTTGAGAGCTGGTGCTCTTGTTGTTTTCGACCTGTTGCTCTTGGTGTTTGAGCCCTGCTGCCTCTTGGTGTTTGAGACCTGGTGCTCTTTTTGTTTTACACCGGGCTGTCTTGGTGTTTGAGATCTGGTGCTCTTGGTGTTGGAGTCCTGCATCTGTTGGTGTTTGAGACCAGGTGCTCTTGGTGTTTTAGACCTCGTGATCTTGGTGTTTGTGAGCTGGTGTTCTTGGTGTTTGAGATCTGGTGGTCTTGGTGATTGAAACCTCGTTTTCTTTTTGTTTGAGACTTGGTGCTCCTGGTGTTTGAGAGCTTGTGATCTTGGTGTTTGAGACCTGGTTGCCTTGTTGTTTTAGAGCTGCTGCTATTGGTTTGTGAGAGATGGTGCTATTGGTGCTTGAGACCTGGTGATCTTGTTGTTTGTGACCAGGTGATTTTGGTGTTTGAGACCTGGTGCTCTTGATTTTTGAGCCCTCGTGGTGTTGGTGTTTGAGACCTGGTGGTCTTGGTGTTTGAGATCTGGTGCTATTGATGTTTGAGAACTTGTGCGCTTGGTGTTTGGGACCTGATGGTCTTGGTGTTTGAGACCTGGTGCTCTTGGTGTTTGAGACCTGGTGCTCTTGGTGTTTCAGACCTGGTACACTTGGTGTATGAGACCTGGTTGTCTTGGTTTTTGAGACATGGTGCTCTTGGTGTTTGAGAGCTGGTGCTCTTGGTGTTTGAGATCTGGTGCTCTTGGTGTTTGAGACCTGCTGCTCTTGATGTTTCAGACCTGGTGCACTTGGTGTTTGCGACCTGGTTGTCTTGGTGTTTGAAACCTGCTGCTCTTCGTGTTTGCGACCTGGTTCTCTTGGTTTTTGGGACCTGGTTCTCTTGCTGTTTGAGACCTGGTGCTCTTCATGTTTGAGACCTACTGCTCTTGGTGTTTGAGACCTGGTTGTCTTGGTGTTTGAGACCTGGTGCTCTTAGCATTTGAGACCTGCTGATCTTGGTGTTTCCCACGTGGTTGTCTTGGTGTTTGAGAGCTGGTGCTCTTGCTGTTTCAGACCTGGTGCACTTGGTGTTTGTGACCTGCTGCTTTTTGTTGTTTGAGTCCTGGTGCTCTTGTTGCTGTTGACCGGGTTGTCTTGGTGTTTGACCCCTAGTGCTCTTAGCATTTGAGACCTGCTGATCTTGGTGTTTCCCTTGTGGTTGTCTTCGTGTTTGAGAGCTGGTGCTCTTGGTGTTTCAGACCTGCCGCTCTTGTTGTTTGAGACCGGGTTGTCGTGGTGTTTGAGACCTGGTGCTCTTGGTGTTTAAGACCTACTGCAGTTGGTGCTTGAGACCTGGTGCTCTTGGTGTTTTAGACCTGGTGATCTTGGTGTTTGCGAGCTGGTGCTCTTGGTCTTTGAGACCTGGTGGTCTTGGTGTTTTAGATCTGGTGCTTTTGATGCTTGAGACCTGGTGCTCTTGGTGTTTTAGACCTGGTGATCTTGGTGTTTGCGAGCTTGTGCTCTTGGTGTTTGAGACCTGGTGGTCTTGGTGTTTGAGATCTGGTGCTATTGATGTTTGAGAACTGGTGCGCTTGGCGTTTGTAACCTGGTGGTCTTGGTATTTGAGACCTGTTGCTCTTGGTTTTTGAGACCTGGTTTTCTTGGTGTTTCAGACCTTGTACACTTGGTGTTTGAGACCTGGTTGTCTTGGTTTTTGAGAAATGGTGCTCTTGGTGTTTGAAACCAGCTGCACTTGGTGTTTGAGACCTTGTTGTCTTGGTGTTTGAGACATGGTGCTCTTGGTATTTGAGACCTGTTTCAATTGGTGTTTGAGAGCTGGTGCTCTTGGTGTTTGAGATCTGGTGCTCTTGGTGTTTGAGACCTGCTGCTCTTGATGTTTCAGACCTGGTGCACTTGGTTTTTGAGACCTGCTTGTCTTGGTGTTTGAGACCTGCTGCTCTTCGTGTTTGCGACCTGGTTCTCTTGGTTTTTGGGACCTGGTGCTCTTGCTGTTTGAGACCTGGTGCTCTTCATGTTTGAGACCTAGTGCACTTGGTGTTTGAGACCTGGTTGTCTTGGTGTTTGAGACCTGGTGCTCTTAGCATTTGAGACCTGATGATCTTGGTGTTTCCCACGTGGTTGTCTTGGTGTTTGAGAGCTGGTGCTCTTGGTGTTTCAGACCTGGTGCTCTTGGTGTTTGTGACCTGCTGCTTCTTGTTGTTTGAGTCCTGGTGCTCATGTTGCTCGTGACCGGGTTGTCTTGGTGTTTGACCCCTGGTGCTCTTAGCATTTGAGACCTGCTGTTCTTGGTGTTTCCCACGTGGTTGTATTCGTGTTGGAGAGCTGGTGCTGTTGGTGTTTCAGACCTGTTGCTCTTGTTGTTTATGACAGGGTTGTCTTGGTGTTTGAGATCTGGTGCTCTTGTTGTTTGAGTCCTGCTGATTTTGGTGTTTGGGACCTCTTTGCCTTGGCGTTTGAGACCTGGTGCTCTTGTTGTTTGAGACCGGGTTGTTGTGGTGTTTGAGACCTGGTGCTCTTGGTGTTTGAGACCTGCTGCTGCTGATGTTTGAGACCTCGTGCTCTTGTTGTCTTAGACCTGGTGATCTTGGTGTTTGCGAGCTTGTGCTCTTGTTGTTTGAGACCTGATTGTCTTGGTGATTGAGACTGGTTGTGTTTGAGACAAGGTGCTCTTGGTGTTTGAGACTTTGTGATATTGCTGTTGGAGACCAGGTTGTCTTGGTGTTTGAGAACTGGTGCTATTGGTTTTTGAGGGTTGTTGCTATTGGTGTTTGAGACCTGGTGATCTTGTTGTTTATGTCCAGGAGATTTTAGTTTTTGAGACCTGGTGCTCTTGTTGTTTGAGACCTGGTGGTCTTGGTGTTTGAGAACTGGTTGTCTTGCTGTTTGAGATCTGGTGCTCTTGTTGTTTTAGAACTTGTGCTCTTGGTGTTTGAGACCTGGTGCACTTCGTGTTTGAGACCTTGTTGTCTTGGTGTTTGAGATCTGGTGCTCTTGGTCTTTGAGACCTCTTTCACTTGGTGTTTGAGAGCTGGTACTCTTGGTGTTTGAGACCTGGTGCTCTTGGTGTTTGAGACCTGCTGCTCTTGATGTTTCAGACCTGCTACCCTTGGTGTTTGAGTCCTGGTTGTCTTGGTGTTTGAGACCTGCTGCTCTTGGTGTTTGAGACCTGCTGCTCTTCGTGTTTGCGACCTGGTGCTCTTGCTGTTTGAGACCTGGTGCTCTTCATGATTGAGAACTATTGCTCTTGGTGTTTGAGACCTGGTGCTCTTGGTGTATGAGACGTGGTTTGTCGTGGTATTTGAGACCTGGTGCTCTTGGTGCTTGAGACGTGGTGCACTTGGTGTTTGAGACCTGCTGATCTTGGTGTTTGGGACCTCGTTGTCTTAGTGTTTTAGAGCTGGTGTTCTTGGTGTTCTAGTCCTGGTGCTCTTGTTGTTTGAGACCCACTGCCCTTGGTGTTTGAGACCTGGTACTCTTGTTGTTTGAGACGTGTTGTAGCGGTGTTTGAGACCTGGTGCTCCTTTTGTTTGAGAGCTGCTGCTGTTGTTGTTTGAGACCTGGTGCTTTTGGTGCTTTAGACCTGGTGATCTTGGTGTTGGAGAGCTGGTGCTCTTGTTTTTTGAGACCTGATGGTGTTGGTGACGGAGACCCGATTGTCTTGGTGTTTGAGACAAGGTGCTCTTGGTGTTTGAGACATTGTGATATTGCTGTTGGAGACCTGGTTGTCTTGATGTTTGAGAGCTGGTGCTATTCGTTTTTGAGGGATGTTGCTATTGGTGTTTGAGACCTGGTGATCTTGTTGTTTATGTCCAGGAGATTTTAGTTTTTGAGAACTGGTGCTCTTGTTGTTTGAGACCTGGTGGTCTTGGTGTTTGAGACCTGGTTGTCTTGGTGTTTGAGATCTGGTGCTCTTGTTGATTTAGAACCTGTGCTCTTGGTGTTTGAGACCTGGTGCACTTCATGTTTGAGACGTTGTTTTCTTTGTGTTTGAGATCTGGTGCTTTTGGTCTTTGAGACCTCTTTCACTTGGTGTTTGAGAGCTCGTGCTCTTGGTGTTTGAGACCTGGTGCTCTTGGTGTTTGAGACCTGCTGCTCTTGATATTTCAGACCTGCTGCCCTTGGTGTTTGAGACCTGGTTGTCTTGGTGTTTGAGACCTGCTGCCCTTGGAGTTTGAGACCTGATGCTCTTCGTGTTTGCGACCTGGTTTTCTTGCTGTTTGAGAACTGGTGCTCTTCATGTTTGAGACCTAGTGCTCTTGGTGTTTGAGACCTGGTGCTCCTGGTGTATGAGACGTGGTTTGTCGTGGTATTTGAGACCTGGTGCTCTTGGTGTTTGAGACCTGTTGCTCTTGGTGTTTGAGACCTGGTGCTCTTGGTGTTTGAGACCTGGTGCTCTTAGCATTTGAGACCTGCTGATCTTCGTGTTTCCCATGTGGTTTTCTTGGTGTTTGAGAGCTGGTGCTCTTGGTGTTTTAGACCTGGTGCTCTTGGTGTTTTATAGCTGGTGCTCTTGGTGTTCTAGTCCTGGTGCTCTTGGTGTTTGAGACCCACTGCCCTTGGTATTTGAGACCTGGTGTTCTTGTTGTTCGAGACATGTTGTTGTGGCGTTTGAGACCTGGTGCTCCTTGTGTTTGAGACCTGCTGCTGTTTATGTTTGAGACCTGGTGCTTTTGGTGTTTGAGACCTGGCGATCTTCTTGTTTGAGGCCTGGTGCTCTTGGTGTTTAAGACCTGGTGGTCTTGGTGTTTGAGACCTGGTACACTTGGTGTTTGAGACATGGTACCCATGGTGTTTGAGACCTGGTGCTCTTGGTGATTGAGTCTTGTTGCTCTTCGTGTTTGAGAACTGGTGCTCTTGGTTTTTGAGGAATCGTGCTATTGGTGTTTGAGATTTGGTGATCTTGTTGTTTATGTCCAGGAGATTTTAGTTTTTGAGACCTGGTGCTCTTGTTGTTTGAGAACTGGTGGTCTTGTTGTTTGAGATCTGGTGCTCTTGTTGTTTTAGAAGGGGTGCTCTTGGTGTTTGAGACGTGGGGCACTTGGTGTTTGAGACCTGCTGATCTTGGTATTTGGGACCTCGTTGTCTTGGTGTTTTAGAGCTGGTGCTCTTGGTGTTCTAGTCCTGGAACTCTTGGTGTTTGAGACATGGTTGTCTTGGTGTTTGAGACCTGATGCTCTTGATGCTTGAGACCTGGTGCTCTTGTTGTTTGAGAACTGGTGGTCTTGTTGTTTGAGATCTGTTGCTCTTGTTGTTTTAGAACGGGTGCTCTTGGTGTTTGAGACGTGGGGCACTTGGTGTTTGAGACCTGCTGATCTTGGTATTTGGGACCTCGTTGTCTTGGTGTTTTAGAGCTGGTGCTCTTGGTGTTCTAGTCCTGGAACTCTTGGTGTTTGAGACATGGTTGTCTTGGTGTTTGAGACCTGATGCTCTTGATGCTTGAGACCTGGTGCTCTTGGTGTTTGAAACTTGGTGCTCCTGGTGTTTGAGACGTGGTTGTCTTGGTATTTGAGACCTGGTGCCCTTGGTGTTTTATACCTGGTGCTCTTGGTGTTTGACACCTGGTTGTCTTGGCGTTTGAGACCAGTTCATCTTGGTGTTTCGGACGTGGTTGTCTTGGTGCTTGAGAGCAGCTGCTCTTGTTGTTTTCGACCTGTTGCTCTTGGTGTTTGAGCCCTGCTGCCCCTTGGTGTTTGAGACCTGGTTCTCTTTTTGTTTTAGACCGGGTTGTCTTGGTGTTTGAGACCTGGTGCTCTTGGTTTTGGAGTCCTGCAGTTGTTGGTGTTTGAGACCTGGTGCTCTTGGTGTTTTAGACCTCGTGATCTTGGTGTTTGTGAGCTGGTGTTCTTGGTGTTTGAGATCTGGTGGTCTTGGTGATTGAGACCTCGTTTTCTTTTTGTTTCAGACCTTGTGCTCCTGGTGTTTGAGAGCTTGTGATCTTGGTGTTTGAGACCTGGTTGTCTTGTTGATTTAGAGCTGCTGCTATTGGTTTGTGAGAGATGGTGCTATTGGTGCTTGAGACCTGGTGATCTTGTTGTTTGTGACAAGGTGATTTTCGTGTTTGAGACCTGGTGCTCTTGATTTTTGAGCCCTTGTGGTGTTGGTGTTTGAGTCCTGGTGGTCTTGGTGTTTGAGATCTGGTGCTATAGATGTTTGAGAACTGGTGCGCTTGGTGTTTGAGACCTGGTGGTCTTGGTGTTTGAGACCTGGTGCTCTTGGTGTTTGAGACCAGGTGCTGTTGGTGTTTCAGACCTGGTACACTTGGTGTTTGAGACCTGGTTGTCTTTGTTTTTGAGACATAGTTTTCTTGGTGTTTGAGACCTGGTGCACTTCGTGTTTGAGACCTTGTTGTCTTGGTGTTTGAGACATGCTGCTCTTGGTGTTTGAGACCTGCTGCTCTTGGTGATTGAGACTTCGTGGTCTTGGTGTTTGAGACCTGGTACACTTGGTTTTTGGGACGTGGTACTCTTGGTGTTTAAGAGCTGGTGCTCTTCGTGTTGCAGACGTGGTGCTCTTGGTGTTTGAGACATGGTGCTCTTGGTGTTTGAGACGTCGTACTCTTGGTGTTTAAGAGCTGGTGCTCTTCGTGTTTGAGACGTGGTGCTCTTGGTGTTTGAGAACCGGTGCACTTGGTCTTGGAGAACTGTTGCTCTTGGTGTTTGAGACCATCTGCTCTTGGTGTTTAAGACCTTGTGCTCTTCGTTTTTGAGTCCTGCTGGTCTTGGTGTTTGATACCTTGTGCTCTTTGTGTTTGAGACCTGGTGCTCTTCATGTTTGAGCCCTGGTGCTCTTGGTGTTTGAGATTGGTGATCTTGGTTTTTGGGACCTGGTACACTTGCTGTTTGAGACATGGTTGTCTTGTTGTTTGAGACCTGGTGCCCTTGGTGTTTGAGACCTGGTGCACTTGGTGTTTGCGAGCTGCTGCTCTTGGTTTTTGAGAACTGGTTGCCTTGGTGTTTGAGATCTGGTGCTCTTGTTGTTTTAGAAGTTGTGCTCTTGGTGTTTGAGACGTGGTGCACTTGGTGTTTGAGACCTTGCTGTCTTGGTGTTTGAGACATGGTGCTCTTGGTTTTTGAGACCTGTTTCAATTGGTGTTTGAGAGCTGGTGCTCTCGGTGTTTGAGACCTGCTGCTCATGATGTTTTAGACCTGGTGCACTTGGTGTTTGAGTCCTGGTTGTCTTGGTGTTTGAACCTGATGCTCTTGGTGTTTGAGAACTGCTGCTCTTCGTGTTTGAGACCTGGGTCTCTTGGTGTTTGAGACCTGGTGCACTTGCTGTTTGAGACCTGGTGCTCTTCATGTTTGAGACATAGTGCTCTTGGTATTTGAGAACTGGTGCTCCTGGTGTTTGAGACCTGTTGCTCATGTTGTTTGAGACCTGGTTGTCTTGGTGTTTGAGACCTGGTGCTCGTACCATTTGAGACCTGCTGATCTTGGTGTTACCCACGTGGTTGTCTTGGTGTTTGAGAGCTGGTGCTCTTGGTGTTTTAGACCTGGTGCTCTTCGTGTTTGTGACCTGCTGCTTCTTGGTGTTTGAGTCCTGGTGCTCTTGTTGTTTGAGAGCGGGTTGGCTTGGTGTTTGAGATCTGCTGCTCTTGGCGTTTGAGACCTGCTGATCTTGGTGTTTGGTACCTCGTTGCCTTGGCGTTTGAGAGCTGGTGCTCTTCGTGTTCTCGTCCTGGTGCTCTTGGTGTTTGAGACCTGCTGCCTCTTGTTGTTTGAGACCTGGTGCTCTTGCTGTTTGAGACCGGGCTGTCGTGGTGTTTGAGACATGGTGCTCTTGGTATTTGAGACCTGTATCACTAGGTGTTTGAGAGCTGGTGCTCTTGGTGTTTGAGATCTGGTGCTCTTGGTGTTTGAGACCTGCTGCTCTTGATGTTTCAGACCTGGTGCACTTGGTGTTTGAGACCTGGTTGTCTTGGTGTTTGAGACCTGCTGCTCTTCGTGTTTGCGACCTGGTTCTCTTGGTTTTTGGGACCTTTTGCTCTTGCTGTTTGAGACCTGGTGTTCTTCATGTTTGAGAACTAGTGCTCTTGGTGTTTGAGACCTGGTGCTCCTGGTGTTTGTGACGTGGTTGTCGTGGTATTTGAGACCTGGTGCTCTTGGTGTTTGAGACCTGTTACTCTTGTTGTTTGAGACCTGGTTGTCTTGTTGTTTGAGACCTGGTGCTCTTACCATTTGAGACCTGCTGATCTTGGTGTTTCCCACGTGGTTGTCTTGGTGTTTGAGAGCTGGTGCTCTTGGTGTTTTAGACCTGGTGCTCTTCGTGTTTGTGACCTGCTGCTTCTTGGTGTTTGAGTCCTGGTGCTCTTGTTGTTTGAGAGCGGGTTGGCTTGGTGTTTGATTTCTGCTGCTCTTGGCGTTTGAGACCTGCTGATCTTGGTGTTTGGTACCTCGTTGCCTTGGCGTTTGAGAGCTGGTGCTCTTGGTGTTCTCGTCCTGGTGCTCTTGGTGTTTGAGACCTGCGGCCTCTTGTTGTTTGAGACCTGGTGCTCTTGTTGTTTGAGACCGGGCTGTCGTGGTGTTTGAGACATGGTGCTCTTGGTATTTGAGACCTGTATCACTTGGTGTTTGAGAGCTGGTGCTCTTGGTGTTTGAGATCTGGTGCTCTTGGTGTTTGAGACCTGCTGCTCTTGATGTTTCAGACCAGGTGCACTTGGTGTTTGAGACCTGGTTGTCTTGGTGTTTGAGACCTGCTGCTCTTCGTTTTTGCGACCTGGTTCTCCTGGTTTTTGGGACCTGGTGCTCTTGCTGTTTGAGACCTGGTGCTCTTCATGTTTGAGAACTAGTGCTCTTGGTGTTTGAGACCTGGTGCTCCTAGTGTTTGGGACGTGGTTGTCGTGGTATTTGAGACCTGGTGCTCTTGTTTTAGGAGACCTGTTGCTCTTGGTTTTTGAGACCTGTTTGTCTTGGTGTCTGAGACCTGGTGCTCTTAGCATTTGAGACCTACTGATCTTGGTGTTTCCCACGTGGTTATCTTGGTGTTTGAGAGCTGGTGCTCTTGGTGTTTCAGACCTGGTGCTCTTGGTGTTTGTGACCTGCTGCTTCTTGTTGTTTGAGTCCTGGTGCTCTTGTTGTTTGAGAGCGGGTTGTCTTGATGTTTGAGATCTGGTGCTCTTGGCGTTTGAGACCTGCTGATCTTGGTGTTTGGGACCTCGTTGCCTTAGCGTTTGAGAGCTGGTGCTCTTCGTGTTCTCCTCCTGGTTCTCTTGGTGTTTGGGACCTGCTGCCTCTTGTTGTTTGAGACCTGGTGCTCTTGTTGTTTGAGAACGGGTTGTCGTGGTGTTTGAGACCTGGTTCTCTTGGTGTTTGAGACCTACTGCTGTTGGTGTTTGAGACCTGGTGCTCTTGGTGTTTTAGACCTGGTGATCTTGGTGTTTGCGAGCTTGTGCTCTTGGTGTTTGAGACCTGATTGTCTTGGTGATTGAGACTGGTTGTCTTTGTGTTTGAGACCTGGTGCTCTTGGTTTTTGAGACCTTGTGATCTTGGTGTTTGAGACCTGGTGCTCTTCGTTTTTGAGTCCTGCTGGTCTTGGTGTTTGATACCTTGTGCTCTTTGTGTTTGAGACCTGGTGCTCTTCATGTTTGAGCCCTGGTGCTCTTGGTGTTTGAGATTGGTGATCTTGGTTTTTGGGACCTGGTACACTTGCTGTTTGAGACATGGTTGTCTTGTTGTTTGAGACCTGGTGCCCTTGGTGTTTGAGACCTGGTGCACTTGGTGTTTGCGAGCTGCTGCTCTTGGTTTTTGAGAACTGGTTGCCTTGGTGTTTGAGATCTGGTGCTCTTGTTGTTTTAGAAGTTGTGCTCTTGGTGTTTGAGACGTGGTGCACTTGGTGTTTGAGACCTTGCTGTCTTGGTGTTTGAGACATGGTGCTCTTGGTTTTTGAGACCTGTTTCAATTGGTGTTTGAGAGCTGGTGCTCTCGGTGTTTGAGACCTGCTGCTCATGATGTTTTAGACCTGGTGCACTTGGTGTTTGAGTCCTGGTTGTCTTGGTGTTTGAACCTGATGCTCTTGGTGTTTGAGAACTGCTGCTCTTCGTGTTTGAGACCTGGGTCTCTTGGTGTTTGAGACCTGGTGCACTTGCTGTTTGAGACCTGGTGCTCTTCATGTTTGAGACATAGTGCTCTTGGTATTTGAGAACTGGTGCTCCTGGTGTTTGAGACCTGTTGCTCATGTTGTTTGAGACCTGGTTGTCTTGGTGTTTGAGACCTGGTGCTCGTACCATTTGAGACCTGCTGATCTTGGTGTTACCCACGTGGTTGTCTTGGTGTTTGAGAGCTGGTGCTCTTGGTGTTTTAGACCTGGTGCTCTTCGTGTTTGTGACCTGCTGCTTCTTGGTGTTTGAGTCCTGGTGCTCTTGTTGTTTGAGAGCGGGTTGGCTTGGTGTTTGAGATCTGCTGCTCTTGGCGTTTGAGACCTGCTGATCTTGGTGTTTGGTACCTCGTTGCCTTGGCGTTTGAGAGCTGGTGCTCTTCGTGTTCTCGTCCTGGTGCTCTTGGTGTTTGAGACCTGCTGCCTCTTGTTGTTTGAGACCTGGTGCTCTTGCTGTTTGAGACCGGGCTGTCGTGGTGTTTGAGACATGGTGCTCTTGGTATTTGAGACCTGTATCACTAGGTGTTTGAGAGCTGGTGCTCTTGGTGTTTGAGATCTGGTGCTCTTGGTGTTTGAGACCTGCTGCTCTTGATGTTTCAGACCTGGTGCACTTGGTGTTTGAGACCTGGTTGTCTTGGTGTTTGAGACCTGCTGCTCTTCGTGTTTGCGACCTGGTTCTCTTGGTTTTTGGGACCTTTTGCTCTTGCTGTTTGAGACCTGGTGTTCTTCATGTTTGAGAACTAGTGCTCTTGGTGTTTGAGACCTGGTGCTCCTGGTGTTTGTGACGTGGTTGTCGTGGTATTTGAGACCTGGTGCTCTTGGTGTTTGAGACCTGTTACTCTTGTTGTTTGAGACCTGGTTGTCTTGTTGTTTGAGACCTGGTGCTCTTACCATTTGAGACCTGCTGATCTTGGTGTTTCCCACGTGGTTGTCTTGGTGTTTGAGAGCTGGTGCTCTTGGTGTTTTAGACCTGGTGCTCTTCGTGTTTGTGACCTGCTGCTTCTTGGTGTTTGAGTCCTGGTGCTCTTGTTGTTTGAGAGCGGGTTGGCTTGGTGTTTGATTTCTGCTGCTCTTGGCGTTTGAGACCTGCTGATCTTGGTGTTTGGTACCTCGTTGCCTTGGCGTTTGAGAGCTGGTGCTCTTGGTGTTCTCGTCCTGGTGCTCTTGGTGTTTGAGACCTGCGGCCTCTTGTTGTTTGAGACCTGGTGCTCTTGTTGTTTGAGACCGGGCTGTCGTGGTGTTTGAGACATGGTGCTCTTGGTATTTGAGACCTGTATCACTTGGTGTTTGAGAGCTGGTGCTCTTGGTGTTTGAGATCTGGTGCTCTTGGTGTTTGAGACCTGCTGCTCTTGATGTTTCAGACCAGGTGCACTTGGTGTTTGAGACCTGGTTGTCTTGGTGTTTGAGACCTGCTGCTCTTCGTTTTTGCGACCTGGTTCTCCTGGTTTTTGGGACCTGGTGCTCTTGCTGTTTGAGACCTGGTGCTCTTCATGTTTGAGAACTAGTGCTCTTGGTGTTTGAGACCTGGTGCTCCTAGTGTTTGGGACGTGGTTGTCGTGGTATTTGAGACCTGGTGCTCTTGTTTTAGGAGACCTGTTGCTCTTGGTTTTTGAGACCTGTTTGTCTTGGTGTCTGAGACCTGGTGCTCTTAGCATTTGAGACCTACTGATCTTGGTGTTTCCCACGTGGTTATCTTGGTGTTTGAGAGCTGGTGCTCTTGGTGTTTCAGACCTGGTGCTCTTGGTGTTTGTGACCTGCTGCTTCTTGTTGTTTGAGTCCTGGTGCTCTTGTTGTTTGAGAGCGGGTTGTCTTGATGTTTGAGATCTGGTGCTCTTGGCGTTTGAGACCTGCTGATCTTGGTGTTTGGGACCTCGTTGCCTTAGCGTTTGAGAGCTGGTGCTCTTCGTGTTCTCCTCCTGGTTCTCTTGGTGTTTGGGACCTGCTGCCTCTTGTTGTTTGAGACCTGGTGCTCTTGTTGTTTGAGAACGGGTTGTCGTGGTGTTTGAGACCTGGTTCTCTTGGTGTTTGAGACCTACTGCTGTTGGTGTTTGAGACCTGGTGCTCTTGGTGTTTTAGACCTGGTGATCTTGGTGTTTGCGAGCTTGTGCTCTTGGTGTTTGAGACCTGATTGTCTTGGTGATTGAGACTGGTTGTCTTTGTGTTTGAGACCTGGTGCTCTTGGTTTTTGAGACCTTGTGATCTTGGTGTTTGAGAACTGGTTTCTTGGTGTTTGAGAGCTGCTGCTATTGCTTTTTGAGAGGTGGTGCTATTGGCGTTTGAGTCCTGGTGATCTTGTTGTTTGTGACCAGGTGATTTTAGTGTTTGAGACCTGATGCTCTTGGCCTTTGACCCCTGGTGGTCTTGGTGTTTGTGACCTGGTCGTCTTGGTGTTTGAGAACTGATGCTATTGGCTTTTGAGACCTGGTGCTCTTGGATTTTGATACAAGGTTGTCTTGGTGTTTGAGACCTGGTGCTCTTGGTGTTTGACAACCGCTGCTCTTGGTGTTTGAGATGTGGTAATCTTGGTGTTTGAGAGTTTGTTGTCTTGGTGTTTGAGACATGCTGCTCTTGGTGTTTGAGTCTTGGTGGTCTTGGTGTTTGAGACATGGTACACTCGGTTTTTGAGACGTGGTACCCTTGGTTTTGGAGACCTGGTGCTCTTGTTGTTTGAGACGTCGTGCTCTTGGTGTTTGAGACCAGGTGCTCATGGAGTTTGGGACCTGGTGCTCCTGCTGTTTGAGACCTGGTGCTCTTGGTGTTTGAGACGTCGTACTCTTGGTGTTTAAGAGCTGGTGCTCTTCGTGTTTGAGACCTGGTGCTCTTGGTGTTTGAGACTTGGTGCTCTTGGTGTTTGAGACCTGGCGATCTTGATGTTTCAGACCTGGTGCTCTTTGTGTTTGAGAGCTGGTTGTGTTGGTGTTTGAGACCTGGTGCTCTTGGTTTTTGAGACCTGGTACACTTGGTGTTGGAGAGCTGTTGCTCTTGGTGTTTAAGACCTTGTGCTCTTCGTTTTTGAGTCCTGCTTGTCTTGGTGTTTGATACCTGGTGCTCTTTGTGTTTGAGACGTGATGCGCTTGATGTTTGAGCCTTGGGGCTCTTGGTGTTTGAGACCTGGTGCTCTTGGTGTTTGAGACCTGGTACCCTTGGTGTTTGCGAGCTGGTGCTCTTGGTTTTTGAGAACTGGTTGCCTTGGGGTTTGAGATCTGGTGCTCTTGTTGTTTTAGACCTTGTGCTCTTGGTGTTTGAGACGTGGTGCACTTGGTGTTTGAGACCTTGCTGTCTTGGTGTTTGAGACATGGTGCTCTTGGTTTTTGAGACCTGTTTCAATTGGTGTTTGAGAGCTGGTGCTCTCGGTGTTTGAGACCTGCTGCTCATGATGTTTCAGACCTGGTGCACTTGGTGTTTGAGTCCTGGTTGTCTTGGTGTTTGAGACCTGATGCTCTTGGTGTTTGAGACCTGCTGCTCTTCGTGTTTGCGACCTGGTTCTCTTGGTGTTTGAGACCTGGTGCACTTGCTGTTTGAGACCTGGTGCTCTTCATGTTTGAGACATAGTGCTCTTGGTGTTTGAGACCTGGTGCTCCTGGTGTTTGTGACATTGTTGTCGTGGTATTTGAGACCTGGTGCTCTTGGTGTTTGAGACCTGTTGCTCATGTTGTTTGAGACCTGGTTGTCTTGGTGTTTGAGACCTGGTGCTCTTACCATTTGAGACCTGCTGATCTTGGTGTTACCCACGTGGTTGTCTTGGTGTTTGAGAGCTGGTGCTCTTGGTGTTTTAGACCTGGTGCTCTTCGTGTTTGTGACCTGCTGCTTCTTGGTGTTTGAGTCCTGGTGCTCTTGTTGTTTGAGAGCGGGTTGGCTTGGTGTTTGAGATCTGCTGCTCTTGGCGTTTGAGACCTGCTGATCTTGGTGTTTGGTACCTCGTTGCCTTGGCGTTTGAGAGCTGGTGCTCTTGGTGTTCTCGTCCTGGTGCTCTTGGTGTTTGAGACCTGCTGCCTCTTGTTGTTTGAGACCTGGTGCTCTTGTTGTTTGAGACCGGGCTGTCGTGGTGTTTGAGACATGGTGCTCTTGGTATTTGAGACCTGTATCACTAGGTGTTTGAGAGCTGGTGCTCTTGGTGTTTGAGATCTGGTGCTCTTGGTGTTTGAGACCTGCTGCTCTTGATGTTTCAGACCTGGTGCACTTGGTGTTTGAGACCTGGTTGTCTTGGTGTTTGAGACCTGCTGCTCTTCGTGTTTGCGACCTGGTTCTCTTGGTTTTTGGGACCTTTTGCTCTTGCTGTTTGAGACCTGGTGCTCTTCATGTTTGAGAACTAGTGCTCTTGGTGTTTGAGACCTGGTGCTCCTGGTGTTTGTGACGTGGTTGTCGTGGTATTTGAGACCTGGTGCTCTTGGTGTTTGAGACCTGTTACTCTTGTTGTTTGAGACCTGGTTGTCTTGTTGTTTGAGACCTGGTGCTCTTACCATTTGAGACCTGCTGATCTTGGTGTTTCCCACGTGGTTGTCTTGGTGTTTGAGAGCTGGTGCTCTTGGTGTTTTAGACCTGGTGCTCTTCGTGTTTGTGACCTGCTGCTTCTTGGTGTTTGAGTCCTGGTGCTCTTGTTGTTTGAGAGCGGGTTGGCTTGGTGTTTGATTTCTGCTGCTCTTGGCGTTTGAGACCTGCTGATCTTGGTGTTTGGTACCTCGTTGCCTTGGCGTTTGAGAGCTGGTGCTCTTGGTGTTCTCGTCCTGGTGCTCTTGGTGTTTGAGACCTGCTGCCTCTTGTTGTTTGAGACCTGCTGCCTCTTGTTGTTTGAGACCTGGTGCTCTTGTTGTTTGAGACCGGGCTGTCGTGGTGTTTGAGACATGGTGCTCTTGGTATTTGAGACCTGTATCACTAGGTGTTTGAGAGCTGGTGCTCTTGGTGTTTGAGATCTGGTGCTCTTGGTGTTTGAGACCTGCTGCTCTTGATGTTTCAGACCTGGTGCACTTGGTGTTTGAGACCTGGTTGTCTTGGTGTTTGAGACCTGCTGCTCTTCGTGTTTGCGACCTGGTTCTCTTGGTTTTTGGGACCTTTTGCTCTTGCTGTTTGAGACCTGGTGCTCTTCATGTTTGAGAACTAGTGCTCTTGGTGTTTGAGACCTGGTGCTCCTGGTGTTTGTGACGTGGTTGTCGTGGTATTTGAGACCTGGTGCTCTTGGTGTTTGAGACCTGTTACTCTTGTTGTTTGAGACCTGGTTGTCTTGTTGTTTGAGACCTGGTGCTCTTACCATTTGAGACCTGCTGATCTTGGTGTTTCCCACGTGGTTGTCTTGGTGTTTCAGAGCTGGTGCTCTTGGTGTTTTAGACCTGGTGCTCTTCGTGTTTGTGACCTGCTGCTTCTTGGTGTTTGAGTCCTGGTGCTCTTGTTGTTTGAGAGCGGGTTGGCTTGGTGTTTGATTTCTGCTGCTCTTGGCGTTTGAGACCTGCTGATCTTGGTGTTTGGTACCTCGTTGCCTTGGCGTTTGAGAGCTGGTGCTCTTGGTGTTCTCGTCCTGGTGCTCTTGGTGTTTGAGACCTGCTGCCTCTTGTTGTTTGAGACCTGGTGCTCTTGTTGTTTGAGACCGGGCTGTCGTGGTGTTTGAGACATGGTGCTCTTGGTATTTGAGACCTGTATCACTTGGTGTTTGAGAGCTGGTGCTCTTGGTGTTTGAGATCTGGTGCTCTTGGTGTTTGAGACCTGCTGCTCTTGATGTTTCAGACCAGGTGCACTTGGTGTTTGAGACCTGGTTGTCTTGGTGTTTGAGACCTGCTGCTCTTCGTTTTTGCGACCTGGTTCTCTTGGTTTTTGGGACCTGGTGCTCTTGCTGTTTGAGACCTGGTGCTCTTCATGTTTGAGAACTAGTGCTCTTGGTGTTTGAGACCTGGTGCTCCTAGTGTTTGGGACGTGGTTGTCGTGGTATTTGAGACCTGGTGCTCTTGTTTTAGGAGACCTGTTGCTCTTGGTTTTTGAGACCTGTTTGTCTTGGTGTCTGAGACCTGGTGCTCTTAGCATTTGAGACCTACTGATCTTGGTGTTTCCCACGTGGTTATCTTGGTGTTTGAGAGCTGGTGCTCTTGGTGTTTCAGACCTGGTGCTCTTGGTGTTTGTGACCTGCTGCTTCTTGTTGTTTGAGTCCTGGTGCTCTTGTTGTTTGAGAGCGGGTTGTCTTGATGTTTGAGATCTGGTGCTCTTGGCGTTTGAGACCTGCTGATCTTGGTGTTTGGGACCTCGTTGCCTTAGCGTTTGAGAGCTGGTGCTCTTCGTGTTCTCGTCCTGGTTCTCTTGGTATTTGGGACCTGCTGCCTCTTGTTGTTTGAGACCTGGTGCTCTTGTTGTTTGAGAACGGGTTGTCGTGGTGTTTGAGACCTGGTTCTCTTGGTGTTTGAGACCTACTGCTGTTGGTGTTTGAGACCTGGTGCTCTTGGTGTTTTAGACCTGGTGATCTTGGTGTTTGCGAGCTTGTGCTCTTGGTGTTTGAGACCTGATTGTCTTGGTGATTGAGACTGGTTGTCTTTGTGTTTGAGACCTGGTGCTCTTGGTTTTTGAGACCTTGTGATCTTGGTGTTTGAGACCTGGTTTCTTGGTGTTTGAGAGCTGCTGCTATTGCTTTTTGAGAGGTGGTGCTATTGGCGTTTGAGTCCTGGTGATCTTGTTGTTTGTGACCAGGTGATTTTAGTGTTTGAGACCTGATGCTCTTGGCCTTTGAGCCCTGGTGGTCTTGGTGTTTAAGAGCTGGTGCTCTTCGTGTTTGAGACCTGGTGCTCTTGGTGTTTGAGACTTGGTGCTCTTGGTGTTTGAGACCTGGCGATCTTGATGTTTCAGACCTGGTGCTCTTTGTGTTTGAGAGCTGGTTGTGTTGGTGTTTGAGACCTGGTGCTCTTGGTTTTTGAGACCTGGTACACTTGGTGTTGGAGAGCTGTTGCTCTTGGTGTTTGAGATCTGCTGCTCTTGGTGTTTAAGACCTTGTGCTCTTCGTTTTTGAGTCCTGCTTGTCTTGGTGTTTGATACCTGGTGCTCTTTGTGTTTGAGACGTGATGCTCTTGATGTTTGAGCCTTGGGGCTCTTGGTGTTTGAGACCTGGTGCTCTTGGTTTTTGGGACCTGGTGGTCTTGATGTTTGAGACTTGGTGATCTTGGTGTTTGAGACCTGGTACACTTGCTGTTTGAGACATGGTTATCTTGTTGTTTGAGACCTGGTGCTCTTGGTGTTTGAGACCTGGTACCCTTGGTGTTTGCGAGCTGGTGCTCTTGGTTTTTGAGAACTGGTTGCCTTGGGGTTTGAGATCTGGTGCTCTTGTTGTTTTAGACCTTGTGCTCTTGGTGTTTGAGACGTGGTGCACTTGGTGTTTGAGACCTTGCTGTCTTGGTGTTTGAGACATGGTGCTCTTGGTTTTTGAGACCTGTTTCAATTGGTGTTTGAGAGCTGGTGCTCTCGGTGTTTGAGACCTGCTGCTCATGATGTTTCAGACCTGGTGCACTTGGTGTTTGAGTCCTGGTTGTCTTGGTGTTTGAGACCTGATGCTCTTGGTGTTTGAGACCTGCTGCTCTTCGTGTTTGCGACCTGGTTCTCTTGGTGTTTGAGACCTGGTGCACTTGCTGTTTGAGACCTGGTGCTCTTCATGTTTGAGACATAGTGCTCTTGGTGTTTGAGACCTGGTGCTCCTGGTGTTTGTGACATTGTTGTCGTGGTATTTGAGACCTGGTGCTCTTGGTGTTTGAGACCTGTTGCTCTTGTTGTTTGAGACCTGGTTGTCTTGGTGTTTGAGACCTGGTGCTCTTACAATTTGAGACCTGCTGATCTTGGTGTTACCCACGTGGTTGTCTTGGTGTTTGAGAGCTGGTGCTCTTGGTGTTTTAGACCTGGTGCTCTTCGTGTTTGTGACCTGCTGCTTCTTGGTGTTTGAGTCCTGGTGCTCTTGTTGTTTGAGAGCGGGTTGGCTTGGTGTTTGAGATCTGCTGCTCTTGGCGTTTGAGACCTGCTGATCTTGGTGTTTGGTACCTCGTTGCCTTGGCGTTTGAGAGCTGGTGCTCTTGGTGTTCTCGTCCTGGTGCTCTTGGTGTTTGAGACCTGCTGCCTCTTGTTGTTTGAGACCTGGTGCTCTTGTTGTTTGAGACCGGGCTGTCGTGGTGTTTGAGACATGGTGCTCTTGGTATTTGAGACCTGTATCACTAGGTGTTTGAGAGCTGGTGCTCTTGGTGTTTGAGATCTGGTGCTCTTGGTGTTTGAGACCTGCTGCTCTTGATGTTTCAGACCTGGTGCACTTGGTGTTTGAGACCTGGTGTCCTTCGTGTTTGAGACCTGCTGCTCTTCGTGTTTGCGACCTGATGCTCTTGCTGTTTGAGAACTGGTGCTCTTCATGTTTGAGACCTAGTGCTCTTGGTGTTTGAGAGCTGGTGCTCCTGTTGTATGAGACGTGGTTTGTCGTGGTATTTGAGACCTGGACTTCTTGGTGTTTGAGAACTGTTGCTCTTGGTGTTTGAGACCTGGTTGTCTTGGTGTTTGAGACCTGGTGCTCTTATCATTTGAGACCTGCTGATCTTCTTGTTTCCCACGTGGTTTTCTTGGTGTTTGAGAGCTGGTGCTCTTGGTGTTTTAGACCTGGTGCTCTTGGTGTTTTATTGCTGGTGCTCTTGGTGTTCCAGTCCTGGTGGTCTTGGTGTTTGAGACCCGCTGCCCTTGGTATTTGAGACCTGGTGTTCTTGTTGTTCGAGACATGTTGTTGTGGTGTTTGAGACCTGGTGCTCCTTGTGTTTGAGACCTGCTGCTGTTTATGTTTGAGACCTGGTGCTTTTGGTGTTTGAGACCTGGCGATCTTCTTGTTTGAGGCCTGGTGCTCTAGGTGTTTAAGACCTGGTGGTGTTGGTGTTTGAGACCTGGTACACTTGGTGTTTGAGACATGGTACCCATGGTGTTTGAGACCTGGTGCTCTTGGTGATTGATTATTGTTGCTCTTCGTGTTTGAGAACTGGTGCTCTTGGTTTTTGAGGGATCGTGCTATTGGTGTTTGAGATTTGGTGATCTTTTTGTTTATGTCCAGGAGATTTTAGTTTTTGAGACCTGGTGCTCTTGGTGTTTGAGACCTGGTGGTCTTGGTGTTTGAGATCTGGGGCTTTTGATGTTTGAGACCTGGTGCTCTTGTTGTTTGAGAACTGGTGGTCTTGTTGTTTGAGATCTGGTGCTCTTGTTGTTTTAGAACTGCTGCTCTTGGTGTTTGAGACGTGGTGCACTTGGTGTTTGAGACCTGCTGATCTTGGTATTTGGGACCTCGTTGTCTTGGTGTTTTAGAGCTGGTGCTCTTGGTGTTCTAGTCCTGGAGGTCTTGGTGTTTGAGACCTGGTTGTCTTGGTGTTTGAGACCTGATGCTCTTGATGTTTGAGACCTGGTGCTCTTGGTGTTTGAAACCTGGTGCTCCTGGTGTTTGAGACGTGGTTGTCTTGGTATTTGAGACCTGGTGCCATTGGTGTTTTATTTGGTGCTCTTGGTGTTTGTCACCTGGTTGTCTTGGCGTTTGAGACCAGCTGATCTTGGTGTTTCGGACGTGGTTGTCTTGGTGTTTGAGAGCAGCTGCTCTTGTTGTTTTCGACCTGTTGCTCTTGGTGTTTGAGCCCTGCTGCCTCTTGGTGTTTGAGACCTGGTGCTCTTTTTGTTTTAGACCGGGTTGTCTTGGTGTTTGAGACCTGGTGCTCTTGGTGTTTTAGATCTCGTGATTTTGGTGTTTGTGAGCTGCTGTTCTTGGTGTTTGAGATCTGGTGGTCTTGGTGATTGAGACCTCGTTTTCTTTTTGTTTCAGACCTTGTGCTCCTGGTGTTTGAGAGCTTGTGATCTTGGTGTTTGAGACCTGGTTGTCTTGTTGTTTTAGAGCTGCTGCTATTGGTTTGTGAGAGATGGTGCTTTTGGTGCTTGAGACCTGGTGATCTTGTTGTTTGTTACAAGGTGATTTTGGTGTTTGAGACCTGGTGCTCTTGATTTTTGAGCCCTTGTGGTGTTGGTGTTTGAGACCTGGTGGTCTTGGTGTTTGAGATCTGGTGCTATAGATGTTTGAGAACTGGTGCGCTTGGTGTTTGAGACCTGGTGGTCTTGGTGTTTGAGACCTGGTGCTCTTCGTGTTTGAGACCAGGTGGTCTTGGTGTTTCAGACCTGGTACACTTGGTGTTTGAGAACTGGTTGTCTTTGTTTTTGAGACATGGTGCTCTTGGTGTTTGAGACCTGGTGCACTTGGTGTTTGAGACCTTGTTGTCTTGGTGTTTGAGACATGCTGCTCTTGGTGTTTGAGACCTGCTGCTCTTGGTGATTGAGACATCGTGGTCTTGGTGTTTGAGACCTGGTACACTTGGTTTTTGGGACGTGGTACTCTTGGTGTTTAACAGCTGGTGCTCTTCGTGTTTGAGACGTGGTTCTCTTGGTGTTTGAGACATGGTGCCCTTGGTGTTTCAGACGTCGTACTCTTGGTGTTTAAGAGCTGGTGCTCTTCGTGTTTGAGACGTGGTGCTCTTGGTGTTTGAGACCTGGTGCACTTGGTCTTGGAGAACTGTTGCTCTTGGTGTTTGAGACCAGCTGCTCTTGGTGTTTAGGACCTTGTGCTCTTCGTTTTTGAGTCCTTGTCTTGGTGTTTGATACCTTGTGCTCTGTGTGTTTGAGACCTGGTGCTCTTCATGTTTGAGCCCTGGTGCTCTTGGTGTTTGAGATTGGTGCTCTTGGTTTTTGGGACCTGGTACACTTGCTGTTTGAGACATGGTTGTCTTGTTGTTTGAGACCTGGTGCCCTTGGTGTTTGAGACCTGGTACACTTGGTGTTTGCGAGCTGCTGCTCTTGGTTTTTGAGAACTGGTTGCCTTGGTGTTTGAGATCTGGTGCTCTTGTTGTTTTAGAACTTGTGCTCTTGGTGTTTGAGACGTGGTGCACTTGGTTTTTGATACCTTGCTGTCTTGGTGTTTGAGACCTGTTTCAATTGGTGTTTGAGAGCTGGTGCTCTCGGTGTTTGAGAACTGCTGCTCATGATGTTTCAGACCTGGTGCACTTGGTGTTTGAGACCTGGTTGTCTTGGTGTTTGAGACCTGATGCTCTTGGTGTTTGAGACCTGCTGCTCTTGGTGTTTGCGACCTGGTTCTCTTGGTGTTTGAGACCTGGTGCACTTGATGTTTGAGACCTGGTGCTCTTCATGTTTGAGACATAGTGCTCTTGGTGTTTGAGACCTGGTGCCCTTGGTGTTTTATTTGGTGCTCTTGGTGTTTGACACCTGGTTGTCTTGGCGTTTGAGACCAGCTGATCTTGGTGTTTCGGACGTGGTTGTCTTGGTGTTTGAGAGCAGCTGCTCTTGTTGTTTTCGACCTGTTGCTCTTGGTGTTTGAGCCCTGCTGCCTCTTGGTGTTTGAGACCTGGTGCTCTTTTTGTTTTAGACCGGGTTGTCTTGGTGTTTGAGACCTGGTGCTCTTGGTTTTGGAGTCCTGCAGTTGTTGGTGTTTGTGACCTGGTGCTCTTGGTGTTTTAGACCTCGTGATCTTGGTGTTTGTGAGCTGGTGTTCTTGGTGTTTGAGATCTGGTGCTCTTGGTGATTGAGACCTCGTTTTCTTTTTGTTTCAGACCTTGTGCTCCTGGTGTTTGAGAGCTTGTGATCTTGGTGTTTGAGACCTGGTTGTCTTGTTGTTTTAGAGCTGCTGCTATTGGTTTGTGAGAGATGGTGCTATTGGTGCTTGAGACCTGGTGATCTTGTTGTTTGTGACAAGGTGATTTTGGTGTTTGAGACCTGGTGCTCTTGATTTTTGAGCCCTAGTGGTGTTGGTGTTTGAGACCTGGTGGTCTTGGTGTTTGAGATCTGGTGTTATAGATGTTTGAGAACTGGTGCGCTTGGTGTTTGAGACCTGGTGCTCTTGGTGTTTGAGACCTGGTGCTCTTGGTGTTTGAGACCAGGTGGTCTTGGTGTTTCAGACCTGGTACACTTGGTGTTTGAGAACTGGTAGTCTTTGTTTTTGAGACATGGTGCTCTTGGTGTTTGAGACCTGGTGCACTTGGTGTTTGAGACCATGTTGTCTTGGTGTTTGAGACATGCTGCTCTTGGTGTTTGAGACCTGCTGCTCTTGGTGATTGAGACTTCGTGGTCTTGGTGTTTGAGACCTGGTACACTTGGTTTTTGGGACGCGGTACTCTTGGTGTTTAAGAGCTGGTGCTCTTCGTGTTTGAGACGTGGTGCTCTTGGTGTTTGAGACATGGTGCCCTTGGTGTTTCAGACGTCGTACTCTTGGTGTTTAAGAGCTGGTGCTCTTCGTGTTTGAGACGTGGTGCTCTTGGTGTTTGAGACCTGGTGCACTTGGTCTTGGAGAACTGTTGCTCTTGGTGTTTGAGACCAGCTGCTCTTGGTGTTTAAGACCTTGTGCTCTTCGTTTTTGAGTCCTGCTTGTCTTGGTGTTAGATACCTTGTGCTCTTTGTGTTTGAGACCTGGTGCTCTTCATGTTTGAGCCCTGGTGCTCTTGGTGTTTGAGACCTGGTACACTTGGTGTTTGAGAACTGGTTGTCTTTGTTTTTGAGTCATGGTGCTCTTGGTGTTTGAGACCTGGTGCACTTGGTGTTTGAGACCTTGTTGTCTTGGTGTTTGAGACATGCTGCTCTTGGTGTTTGAGACCTGCTGCTCTTGGTGATTGAGACTTCGTGGTCTTGGTGTTTGAGACCTGGTTCACTTGGTTTTTGGGACGTTGTACTCTTGGTGTTTAAGAGCTGGTGCTCTTCGTGTTTGAGACGTGGTGCTCTTGGTGTTTGAGACATGGTGCCCTTGGTGTTTCAGACGTCGTACTCTTGGTGTTTAAGAGCTGGTGCTCTTCGTGTTTGAGACGTGGTGCTCTTGGTGTTTGAGACCTGGTGCACTTGGTCTTGGAGAACTGTTGCTCTTGGTGTTTGAGACCAGCTGCTCTTGGTGTTTAAGACCTTGTGCTCTTCGTTTTTGAGTCCTGCTTGTCTTGGTGTTTGATACCTTGTGCTCTTTGTGTTTGAGACCTGGTGCTCTTCATGTTTGAGCCCTGGTGCTCTTGGTGTTTGAGATTGGTGATCTTGGTTTTTGGGACCTGGTACACTTGCTGTTTGAGACATGGTTGTCTTGTTGTTTGAGACCTGGTGCCCTTGGTGTTTGAGACCTGGTACACTTGGTGTTTGCGAGCTGCTGCTCTTGGTTTTTGAGAACTGGTTGCCTTGGTGTTTGAGATCTGGTGCTCTTGTTGTTTTAGAACTTGTGCTCTTGGTGTTTGAGACGTGGTGCACTTGGTTTTTGATACCTTGCTGTCTTGGTGTTGGAGACATGGTGCTCTTGGTGTTTGAGATCTGTTTCAATTGGTGTTTGAGAGCTGCTGCTCTCGGTGATTGAGACCTGCTGCTCATGATGTTTCAGACCTGGTGCACTTGGTGTTTGAGACCTGGTTGTCTTGGTGTTTGAGACCTGATGCTCTTCGTGTTTGCGACCTGTTTCTCTTGGTGTTTGAGACCTGGTGCACTTGCTGTTTGAGACCTGGTGCTCTTCATGTTTGAGACATAGTGCTCTTGGTGTTTGAGACCTGGTGCTCCTGGTGTTTGTGACGTGGTTGTCGTGGTATTTGAGACCTGGTGCTCTTGGTGTTTGAGACCTGTCGCTCTTGTTGTTTGAGACCTGGTTGTCTTGGTGTTTGAGACCTGGTGCTCTTAGCATTTGAGACCTGCTGGTCTTGGTGTTTCCCACGTGGTTGTCTTGGTGTTTGAGAGCTGGTGCTCCTGGTGTTTTAGACCTGGTGCTCTTCGTGTTTGTGACCTGCTGCTTTTTGGTGTTTGAGTCCTGGTGCTCTTGTTGTTTGAGAGCGGGTTGGCTTGGTGTTTGAGATCTGCTGCTCTTGGCGTTTGAGACCTGCTGATCTTGGTGTTTGGTACCTCGTTGCCTTGGCGTTTGAGAGCTGGTGCTCTTGGTGTTCTCGTCCTGGTGCTCTTGGTGTTTGAGACCTGCTGCCTCTTGTTGTTTGAGACCTGGTGCTCTTGTTGTTTGAGACCGGGCTGTCGTGGTGTTTGAGACATGGTGCTCTTGGTATTTGAGACCTGTATCACTTGGTGTTTGAGAGCTGGTGCTCTTGGTGTTTGAGATCTGATGCTCTTGGTGTTTGAGACCTGCTGCTCTTGATGTTTCAGACCTGGTGCACTTGGTGTTTGAGACCTGCTGCTGTTCGTGTTTGCGACCTGGTTCTCTTGGTTTTTGGGACCTGGTGCTCTTGCTGTTTGAGACCTGGTGCTCTTCATGTTTGAGAACGAGTGATCTTGGTGTTTGAGACCTGGTATACTTGGTATTTGAGTCCTGGTTATCCTGGTGCTTGAGACCTGCTGCGCTTGGTGTTTGAAACCTGGTGATCTTGGTTTTTGAGACGTGGTGATCTTGGTGTTTGAGACCTGGTAGACTTGGCGTTTGAGATCTGGAACACTTGCTACTTGAGACCTGGTGCTCTTGGTATTTGAGAACTGCTGCCAATGGTGTTCGAGACCTGGTGCACTTGTTGTTTGAGAACTGGTGAATTTGGTGTTTGAGACCTGGTACACGTGGTGTTTGAGACCTGGCGCTATTGGTGTTTGAGAGTTGGTGCTCTTGGTCTTTGAGCCCTAGTGCTCTTGGTGTTTGAGAATTGTCGCTCCTGGTGTTTGTGACCTGCTTGTCTTGGTGTCTGAGACCTGGAGCTCTTAGCATTTGAGACCTGCTGATCTTGGTGTTTCCCACGTGGTTATCTTGGTGTTTGAGAGCTGGTGCTCTTGGTGTTTCAGACCTGGTGTTCTTGGTGTTTGTGACCTGCTGCTTCTTGTTGTTTGAGTCCTGGTGCTCTTGTTGTTTGAGAGCGGGTTGTCTTGATGTTTGAGATCTGGTGCTCTTGGCGTTTGAGACCTGCTGATCTTGGTGTTTGGGACCTCGTTGACTTAGCGTTTGAGAGCTGGTGCTCTTGGTGTTCTCTTCCTGGTTCTCTTGGTGTTTGGGACCTGCTGCCTCTTGTTGTTTGAGACCTGGTGCTCTTGTTGTTTGAGAACGGGTTGTCGTGGTGTTTGAGACCTGGTGCTCTTGGTGTTTGAGACCTACTGCTGTTGGTGTTTGAGACCTGGTGCTCTTGGTGTTTTAGACCTGGTGATCTTGGTGTTTGCGAGCTTGTGCTCTTGGTGTTTGAGACCTGATTGTCTTGGTGATTGAGACTGGCTGTCTTTGTGTTTGAGACCTGTTGCTCTTGGTTTTTGAGACCTTGTGATCTTGGTGTTTGAGACCTGGTTTCTTGGTGTTTGAGAGCTGCTGCTATTGCCTTTTGAGAGGTGGTGCTATTGGTGTTTGAGTCCTGGTGATCTTGTTGTTTGTGACCAGGTGATTTTTGTGTTTGAGACCTGATGCTCTTGGCCTTTGAGCCCGGGTGGTCTTGGTGTTTGTGATCTGGTCGTCTTGGTGTTTGAGATCTGATGCTATTGGTTTTTGAGACCTGGTGCTCTTGGATTTTGATACATGGTTGTCTTGGTGTTTGAGACCTGGTGCTCTTGGTGTTTGACAACTGGTGCTCTTGGTGTTTGAGCTGTGGTACGCTTGGTGTTTGAGAGTTTGTTGTCTTGGTGTTTGAGACATGCTGCTCTTGGTGTTTGAGTCTTGGTGGTCTTGGTGTTTGAGACCTGGTACACTTGGTTTTTGGGACGCGGTACTCTTGGTGTTTAAGAGCTGGTGCTCTTCGTGTTTGAGACGTGGTGCTCTTGGTGTTTGAGACATGGTGCCCTTGGTGTTTCAGACGTCGTACTCTTGGTGTTTAAGAGCTGGTGCTCTTCGTGTTTGAGACGTGGTGCTCTTGGTGTTTGAGACCTGGTGCACTTGGTCTTGGAGAACTGTTGCTCTTGGTGTTTGAGACCAGCTGCTCTTGGTGTTTAAGACCTTGTGCTCTTCGTTTTTGAGTCCTGCTTGTCTTGGTGTTAGATACCTTGTGCTCTTTGTGTTTGAGACCTGGTGCTCTTCATGTTTGAGCCCTGGTGCTCTTGGTGTTTGAGACCTGGTACACTTGGTGTTTGAGAACTGGTTGTCTTTGTTTTTGAGTCATGGTGCTCTTGGTGTTTGAGACCTGGTGCACTTGGTGTTTGAGACCTTGTTGTCTTGGTGTTTGAGACATGCTGCTCTTGGTGTTTGAGACCTGCTGCTCTTGGTGATTGAGACTTCGTGGTCTTGGTGTTTGAGACCTGGTTCACTTGGTTTTTGGGACGTTGTACTCTTGGTGTTTAAGAGCTGGTGCTCTTCGTGTTTGAGACGTGGTGCTCTTGGTGTTTGAGACATGGTGCCCTTGGTGTTTCAGACGTCGTACTCTTGGTGTTTAAGAGCTGGTGCTCTTCGTGTTTGAGACGTGGTGCTCTTGGTGTTTGAGACCTGGTGCACTTGGTCTTGGAGAACTGTTGCTCTTGGTGTTTGAGACCAGCTGCTCTTGGTGTTTAAGACCTTGTGCTCTTCGTTTTTGAGTCCTGCTTGTCTTGGTGTTTGATACCTTGTGCTCTTTGTGTTTGAGACCTGGTGCTCTTCATGTTTGAGCCCTGGTGCTCTTGGTGTTTGAGATTGGTGATCTTGGTTTTTGGGACCTGGTACACTTGCTGTTTGAGACATGGTTGTCTTGTTGTTTGAGACCTGGTGCCCTTGGTGTTTGAGACCTGGTACACTTGGTGTTTGCGAGCTGCTGCTCTTGGTTTTTGAGAACTGGTTGCCTTGGTGTTTGAGATCTGGTGCTCTTGTTGTTTTAGAACTTGTGCTCTTGGTGTTTGAGACGTGGTGCACTTGGTTTTTGATACCTTGCTGTCTTGGTGTTGGAGACATGGTGCTCTTGGTGTTTGAGATCTGTTTCAATTGGTGTTTGAGAGCTGCTGCTCTCGGTGATTGAGACCTGCTGCTCATGATGTTTCAGACCTGGTGCACTTGGTGTTTGAGACCTGGTTGTCTTGGTGTTTGAGACCTGATGCTCTTCGTGTTTGCGACCTGTTTCTCTTGGTGTTTGAGACCTGGTGCACTTGCTGTTTGAGACCTGGTGCTCTTCATGTTTGAGACATAGTGCTCTTGGTGTTTGAGACCTGGTGCTCCTGGTGTTTGTGACGTGGTTGTCGTGGTATTTGAGACCTGGTGCTCTTGGTGTTTGAGACCTGTCGCTCTTGTTGTTTGAGACCTGGTTGTCTTGGTGTTTGAGACCTGGTGCTCTTAGCATTTGAGACCTGCTGGTCTTGGTGTTTCCCACGTGGTTGTCTTGGTGTTTGAGAGCTGGTGCTCCTGGTGTTTTAGACCTGGTGCTCTTCGTGTTTGTGACCTGCTGCTTCTTGGTGTTTGAGTCCTGGTGCTCTTGTTGTTTGAGAGCGGGTTGGCTTGGTGTTTGAGATCTGCTGCTCTTGGCGTTTGAGACCTGCTGATCTTGGTGTTTGGTACCTCGTTGCCTTGGCGTTTGAGAGCTGGTGCTCTTGGTGTTCTCGTCCTGGTGCTCTTGGTGTTTGAGACCTGCTGCCTCTTGTTGTTTGAGACCTGGTGCTCTTGTTGTTTGAGACCGGGCTGTCGTGGTGTTTGAGACATGGTGCTCTTGGTATTTGAGACCTGTATCACTTGGTGTTTGAGAGCTGGTGCTCTTGGTGTTTGAGATCTGATGCTCTTGGTGTTTGAGACCTGCTGCTCTTGATGTTTCAGACCTGGTGCACTTGGTGTTTGAGACCTGCTGCTGTTCGTGTTTGCGACCTGGTTCTCTTGGTTTTTGGGACCTGGTGCTCTTGCTGTTTGAGACCTGGTGCTCTTCATGTTTGAGAACGAGTGATCTTGGTGTTTGAGACCTGGTATACTTGGTATTTGAGTCCTGGTTATCCTGGTGCTTGAGACCTGCTGCGCTTGGTGTTTGAAACCTGGTGATCTTGGTTTTTGAGACGTGGTGATCTTGGTGTTTGAGACCTGGTAGACTTGGCGTTTGAGATCTGGAACACTTGCTACTTGAGACCTGGTGCTCTTGGTATTTGAGAACTGCTGCCAATGGTGTTCGAGACCTGGTGCACTTGTTGTTTGAGAACTGGTGAATTTGGTGTTTGAGACCTGGTACACGTGGTGTTTGAGACCTGGCGCTATTGGTGTTTGAGAGTTGGTGCTCTTGGTCTTTGAGCCCTAGTGCTCTTGGTGTTTGAGAATTGTCGCTCCTGGTGTTTGTGACCTGCTTGTCTTGGTGTCTGAGACCTGGAGCTCTTAGCATTTGAGACCTGCTGATCTTGGTGTTTCCCACGTGGTTATCTTGGTGTTTGAGAGCTGGTGCTCTTGGTGTTTCAGACCTGGTGTTCTTGGTGTTTGTGACCTGCTGCTTCTTGTTGTTTGAGTCCTGGTGCTCTTGTTGTTTGAGAGCGGGTTGTCTTGATGTTTGAGATCTGGTGCTCTTGGCGTTTGAGACCTGCTGATCTTGGTGTTTGGGACCTCGTTGACTTAGCGTTTGAGAGCTGGTGCTCTTGGTGTTCTCTTCCTGGTTCTCTTGGTGTTTGGGACCTGCTGCCTCTTGTTGTTTGAGACCTGGTGCTCTTGTTGTTTGAGAACGGGTTGTCGTGGTGTTTGAGACCTGGTGCTCTTGGTGTTTGAGACCTACTGCTGTTGGTGTTTGAGACCTGGTGCTCTTGGTGTTTTAGACCTGGTGATCTTGGTGTTTGCGAGCTTGTGCTCTTGGTGTTTGAGACCTGATTGTCTTGGTGATTGAGACTGGCTGTCTTTGTGTTTGAGACCTGTTGCTCTTGGTTTTTGAGACCTTGTGATCTTGGTGTTTGAGACCTGGTTTCTTGGTGTTTGAGAGCTGCTGCTATTGCCTTTTGAGAGGTGGTGCTATTGGTGTTTGAGTCCTGGTGATCTTGTTGTTTGTGACCAGGTGATTTTTGTGTTTGAGACCTGATGCTCTTGGCCTTTGAGCCCGGGTGGTCTTGGTGTTTGTGATCTGGTCGTCTTGGTGTTTGAGATCTGATGCTATTGGTTTTTGAGACCTGGTGCTCTTGGATTTTGATACATGGTTGTCTTGGTGTTTGAGACCTGGTGCTCTTGGTGTTTGACAACTGGTGCTCTTGGTGTTTGAGCTGTGGTACGCTTGGTGTTTGAGAGTTTGTTGTCTTGGTGTTTGAGACATGCTGCTCTTGGTGTTTGAGTCTTGGTGGTCTTGGTGTTTGAGACATGGTACACTCGGTTTTTGAGACGTGGTACCCTTGGTTTTGGAGACCTGGTGCTCTTGTTGTTTGAGACGTCGTGCTCTTGGTGTTTGAGACCAGGCGCTCATGGAGTTTGGGACCTGGTGCTCCTGATGTTGAGACCTGGTGCTCTTGGTGTGTGAGACGTCGTACTCTTGGTGTTTAAGAGCTGGTGCTCTTCGTGTTTGAGACCTGGTGATTTTGGTGTTTGAGATCTAGAGCTATTGGTGTTTGAGACCTGTTGATTTTGGTGGTTGAGACCTGATGGTCTTGGTTTTTAAGACCTGTTACACTTGGTGTTTGAGTTCTAATGCTATTGGTGTTTGCGACCTGGTGCTCTTGGTTTTTGAGACTTGGTAGTCTTGTTGTTTTCGACCTGCTAAACTTGGTGTTTGACACCGGGTGATTTTGGTCTTTTGGACCTGGTGCACTTGGTGTTTGAGACCTCGTGATTTTGATGTTTGAGACGTCGTGCTCTTTGTGTTTGAGACCTGGTGCTCTTGGTGTTTGAGAGCAGGTGATCTTCGTGTTTGGGACCTTTGTGCTCTTGGTCTTTGAGACCTGGTGGTCTTGGTTCTTGAGACCTGGTGCTCTTGGCGTTTGAGACCTGGTGATTTTGGTGTTGGAGACCTGCTGCTCTTGCTGTTTGAGGCCCTGTGATTTTCGTGTTTGAGACCTGGTGCCATTGGTGTTTGGGACCTGGTACTCTTGCTGTTTGGGAGCTGTCAGATTTGCTTTTTGGGAGTGTGTACACTTGGTGTTAGGTAGATGGCACAGTTTGTGGTGCCGATTTCGTATACTTGGCTTTTGAGACCTGCTACACTTTCTGCTTGGGAACTTGAAAATTTGGTGGTTCTGTGATGGCACTCTTCATACTTGTGAGCTGGTACACATGGTATTTTAGACCTGGCACACCTCGTGCTGGCAGCTGGTTCACTTGGTGCTTGCGACCTGGTGGTTATGTTGTTCGAGACCTGGTGCTCTTGCTGTTTGAGACCTGGTGCCCTTCGTGTTTGAGACCTGGTGATCTTTATGTTTCAGACCTGGTGCTCTTCGTGTTTGATACCTGGTGATCTTGGTGTTTGAGACCTAGCGATCTTGGTTTTTGAGACCTGGTACACTTGGTGTTTGAGATCTGCTGCTTTTGGTGTTTGAGACCGACTGCTCTTGGTGTTTGAGACCTGCTGCTCTTGGTGTTTGAGACCTGGTTGTCTTGGTGTTTGAGACCTGGTGCTCTTCGTGTTTGAGAGTAGGTTATCTTCGTCTTTGGGACCTGGTGCTCTTGGTGTTTGAGACCTGGTGGTCTTGGTTCTTGAGACCTGCTGCTCTTGGTGTTTGATACCTGGTGGTTTTGGTGTTTGAGATCTGGAGCTATTGGTTTTGAGACCTGGTGATTTTGGTGTTTGAGTCCTGATGGTCTTGGTTTTTAGGACCTGTTACACTTGGTGTTTGAGTTCTGGTGCTAGTGGTGTTTGAGACCTGGTGCTCTTGGTGTTTGAGATATGGTATTCTTGTTGTTTGCGACCTGCTAAACTTCGTGTTTGACGCCGGGTGATTTTGGTCTTTTGGACCTTGTGCACTTGGTGTTTGAGACCTCGTGATTAGGATGTTTGAGACGTGGTGCTCTTTGTGTTTGAGACCTGGTGCTCTTGGTGTTTGGGAACTGGTGATCTTCGTGTTTGAGACCTGGTGCTCTTAGTGTTTGAGACCTGGTACTCTTGCTGTTTGGGAGCTGGCATATTTGCTTTTTGGGAGTGTGTACACTTGGTGTTTGGTAAATGGCACATTTTGTGGTTTCGATTTCGCATACTTGGCTTTTGAGACCTGATACACTTTTTGCTTGGGAACTTGAAAATTTGGTGGTTCTGTGATGGCACTCTACATATTTGTGAGATGGTACACATGGTATTTTAGACCTGGCACACCTGGTGCTGGGAGCTGGTTCACTTGGTGTTTGAGACCTGGTGGATTTGTTGTTTGAGACCTGGTACACTTGGTTTTTGAGACGTGCTACCTTTGGTGTTTGAGACCTGGTGCTCTTGGTGTTTGAGACCTGGTACTCTTGCTGTTTGGGAGCTGGCAGATTTGCTTTTTGGGAATGTGTACACTTGGTGTTAGGTAGATGGCACATTTTGTGGTATCGATTTCGTATACTTGGCTTTTGAGACCTGGTACACTTTTTGCTTGGGAACTTGAAAATTTGGTGGCTCTGTGATGGCACTCTTCATACTTGTGAGCTGGTACACATGTATTTTAGACCTGGCACACCTGGTGCTGGCAGCTGGTTCACTTGGTGTTTGAGACCTGGTGGTTTTGTTGTTCGAGACCTGGTGCTCTTGCTGTTTGAGACCTGGTGCCCTTCGTGTTTGAGACCTGGTGATCTTTATGTTTCAGACCTGGTGCTCTTCGTGTTTGATACCTGAAAATCTTGGTGTTTGAGACCTGGCGATCTTGGTTTTTGAGACCTGGTACACTTGGTGTTTGAGATCTGCTGCTATTGGTGTTTGAGACCGACTGCTCTTGGTGTTTGAGACCTGCTGCTCTTGGTGTTAGAGACCTGGTTGTCTTGGTGTTTGAGAGCTGGTGCTCTTCGTGTTTGAGAGCAGGTGATCTTCGTCTTTGGGACCTGGTGCTCTTGGTGTTTGAGACCTGGTGGTCTTGGTTCTTGAGACCTGCTGCTCTTGGCGTTTGAGACCTGGTTATTTTGGTGTTGGAGACCTGCTGCTCTTGGTGTTTTGGACCCCGTGATTTTCGTGTTTGAGACCTGGTGCCATTGGTATTTGGGACCTGGTGGTCTTTGTTTTTGAGACCTGGCGTTCTTGATGTTTTAGACATGGTAGTCTTGTTGTTTGAGTCCTGCTATACTTCGTATTTGACACCTGGTGATTTTGGTGTTTGAGACCAGGTGCACTTGGTTTTTGAGACCTTGCAATTTTGGTGTTTGAGTGCCGTAGCTCTTGGTGTTTGAGACCTGGTGCTCTTGGTTTTTGAGACCTGCTTGTATTGGTGTTTGAGACCTGGTGCTCTTTGTGTTTGAGACTTGCTGCTCTTGGAGTTTGAGACCAAGTGATCTTGGTGTTTTGGACCTGGCGGTCTTGGTGTTTGAGTCCCTGTACACTTGATGCTTGAGATCTGCTACTATTGGTGCTTGAGACTTGGTGGTCTTGGTGCCTGATACCTGGTGCTCTTGGTGTTTGAGACCTGGTGCTCTTGGTGTTTGAAACCTAATGCTCTTGGTGTTTGAGACCTGATGATCTTGAGGTTTCAGACCAGATGCTCTTGGTGTTTGAGACCAGGTTGTCTTAGTGCTTGAGAGCTTGTGCTCTTGGTGCTTGAGACCTGGTACACTTGGTGTTTGAGAACTGGTGCTCTTGGTGTTTGAGACCTGCTACTTTTGGTGTTTGAGACCTGTTGCTCTTGGTTTTTGATACCTTTTGCTCATGGTGTTTGAGACCTGGTGGTCTTGGTGTTTGAGACCTGGTACACTTGGTTTTGGAGACGTGTTACCCTTGGTGTTTGAGACCTGGTGCTCTTGGTATTTGAGACCTTGTTGTCTTGGTGTTTGAGAACTGGTGCTCATGCTTTTTGAGACCTGCTGCTCTTGGTTTTTGAGACCTGGTTGTCTTTGTGTTTGAAGCCTGGTTCTATTGGTGTTTGAGACCTGGTACACTTGGTGTTTGACACCTGGTGCTCTTGGTTTTTGATACCTTTTGCTCATGGTGTTTGAGACCTGGTGGTCTTGGTGTTTGAGACCTGGTACACTTGGTTTTGGAGACGTGTTACCCTTGGTGTTTGAGACCTGGTGTTCTTGGTATTTGAGACCTTGTTGTCTTGGTGTTTGAGAACTGGTGCTCATGCTTTTTGAGACCTGCTGCTCTTGGTTTTTGAGACCTGGTTGTCTTTGTGTTTGAAGCCTGGTTCTATTGGTGTTTGAGACCTGGTACACTTGGTGTTTGAGACCTGGTGCTCTTGGTGTTTGAGACCTGGTGGTCTTGGTTCTTGAGACCTGGTGCTCTTGTCGTTTGAAACCTGGTTATTTTGGTGTTGGAGACCTGCTCCCCTTGGTGTTTGAGACCTGGTGATTTTCGTGTTTGAGACCTGGTGCCATTGGTTTTTGGGACCTGGTGGTCTTTGTTTTTGAGACCTGGCGATCTTGGTGATATAGTCATGGTAGTCTTGTTGTTTGAGACCTGGTTTACTTCGTGTTTGACACCGGGTGATCTTGAGGTTTCAGACCAGATGGTCTTGGTGTTTGAGTCCAGGCTTTATTAGTGTGTGAGAGCTTGTGCTCTTTGTGTTTGAGACCTGGTGCTCTTGGTGTTTGGGAACTGGTGATCTTCGTGTTTGAGACCTGGTGCTCTTAGTGTTTGAGACCTGGTACTCTTGCTGTTTCGGAGCTGGCATATTTGCTTTTTGGGAGTGTGTACACTTGGTGTTTGGTAGATGGCACATTTTGTGCTTTCGATCTCGCATACTTGGCTTTTGAGAGCTGCTAAACTTTTTGCTTGTGAACTTGAAAATTTGGTGGTTATGTGATGGCACTCTTCATATTTGTGAGCTGGTACACATGGTATTTTAGACCTGGCACACCTGGTGCTGGGAGCTGGTTCAATTGGTGTTTGAGACCTGGTAGATTTGTTGTTTGAGACCTGGTACACTTGGTTTTTGAGACGTGTTACCCTTGATGTTTGAGACCTGGTGCTCTTGGTGTTTGAGACCTGGTACTCTTGCTGTTTGGGAGCTGGCAGATTTGCTTTTAGGGAGTGTGTACACTTTGTGTTAGGTAGATGGCACATTTTGTGGCGTCGATTTTGCATACTTGGCTTTTGAGACCTGGTACACTTTTTGCTTGGGAACTTGAATATTTGGTGGTTCTGTGATGGCACTCTTCATACTTGTTAGCTGGTACACATGGTATTTTAGACCTGGCACACCTGGTGCTGGCAGCTGGTTCACTTGGTGTTTGAGACCTGGTGGTCTTGGTGTTTGAGACCTGGTACACTTGGTTTTGGAGACGTGTTACCCTTGGTGTTTGAGACCTGGTGCTCTTGGTATTTGAGACCTTGTTGTCTTGGTGTTTGAGAACTGGTGCTCATGCTTTTTGAGACCTGCTGCTCTTGGTTTTTGAGACCTGGTTGTCTTTGTGTTTGAAGCCTGGTTCTATTGGTGTTTGAGACCTGGTACACTTGGTGTTTGAGAACTGGTGCTCTTGGTGTTTGAGACCTGGTGCTCTTGGTGTTTGAGACCTGGTGGTCTTGGTTCTTGAGACCTGGTGCTCTTGTCGTTTGAGACCTGGTTATTTTGGTGTTGGAGACCTGCTGCCCTTGGTGTTTGAGACCTGGTGATTTTCGTGTTTGAGACCTGGTGCCATTGGTTATTGGGACCTGGTGGTCTTTGTTTTCGAGACCTGGCGATCTTGGTGATTTAGTCATGGTAGTCTTGTTGTTTGAGACCTGGTTTACTTCGTGTTTGACACCGGGTGATCTTGAGGTTTCAGATCAGATGGTCTTGGTGTTTGAGTCCAGGCTTTATTAGTGTGTGAGAGCTTGTGCTCTTTGTGTTTGAGACCTGGTGCTCTTGGTGTTTGGGAACTGGTGATCTTCGTGTTTGAGACCTGGTGCTCTTAGTGTTTGAGACCTGGTACTCTTGCTGTTTCGGAGCTGGCATATTTGCTTTTTGGGAGTGTGTACACTTGGTGTTTGGTAGATGGCACATTTTGTGCTTTCGATCTCGCATACTTGGCTTTTGAGAGCTGCTAAACTTTTTGCTTGTGAACTTGAAAATTTGGTGGTTCTGTGATGGCACTCTTCATATTTGTGAGCTGGTACACATGGTATTTTAGACCTGGCACACCTGGTGCTGGGAGCTGGTTCAATTGGTGTTTGAGACCTGGTAGATTTGTTGTTTGAGACCTGGTACAGTTGGTTTTTGAGACGTGTTACCCTTGATGTTTGAGACCTGGTGCTCTTGGTGTTTGAGACCTGGTACTCTTGCTGTTTGGGAGCTGGCAGATTTGCTTTTTGGGAGTGTGTACACTTTGTGTTAGGTAGATGGCACATTTTGTGGCGTCGATTTCGCATACTTGGCTTTTGAGACCTGGTACACTTTTTGCTTGGGAACTTGAATATTTGGTGGTTCTGTGATGGCACTCTTCATACTTGTGAGCTGGTACACATGGTATTTTAGACCTGGCACACCTGGTGCTGGCAGCTGGTTCACTTGGTGTTTGAGACCTGGTGGTTTTGTTGTTCGAGACCTGGTGCTCTTGGTGTTTGAGACCTGGTGCCCTTCGTGTTTGAGACCTGGTGATCTTTATGTTTCAAACCTGGTGCTCTTCGTGTTTGATACCTGGCGATCTTGGTTTTTGAGACCTGGTACACTTGGTGTTTGAGATCTGCTGCTATTGGTGTTTGAGACCGACTGCTCTTGGTGTTTGAGACCGGCTGCTCTTGGTGTTTGAAACCTAGTTGTCTTGGTCTTTGAGACCTGGTGCTCTTCGTTTTTGAGAGCAGGTGATCTTCGTGTTTGGGACCTGGTGCTCTTGGTGTTTGAGACCTGGTGGTCTTGGTTCTTGAGACCTGCTGCTCTTGGCGTTTGAGACCTGGTTATTTTGGTGTTGGAGACCTGCTGCTCTTGGTGTTTGAGACCTGGTGATTTTCGTGTTTGAGACCTGGTGCCATTGGTTTTTGGGACCTGGTGGTCTTTGTTTTTGAGACCTGGCGCTCTTGGTGATTTAGTCATGGTAGTCTTGTAGTTTGAGACCTGGTTTACTTCGTGTTTGACACCGGGTGATCTTGAGGTTTCAGACCAGATGGTCTTGGTGTTTCAGACCAGGTTGTATTAGTGTGTGAGAGCTTGTGCTCTTGGTGTTTGAGACCTTGTACAATTGGTGTTTGAGAACTGGTGCTCTTGGTGTTTTAGACCTGCTATTCTTGGTGTTTGAGACCTGTTTCTCTTGGTGTTTGTATCCTTTTGCTCTTGGTGTTTGAGACCTGGAGGTCTTGGTGTTTGAGACCTGGTACACTTGGTTATTGAGACGTGTTACCCTTGGTGTTTGAGACCTGGTGCTCTTGGTGTTTGAGACCTGGTACTCTTGCTGTTTGGGAGCAAGCAGATTTGCTTTTTGGGAGTGTGTACACTTGGTGTTAGGTAGATGGCATATTTTGTGGTGTCGATTTCGTATACTTGGCTTTTGAGACCTGCTACACTTTCTGCTTGGGAACTTGAAAATTTGGTGGTTCTGTGATGGCACTCTTCATACTTGTGAGCTGGTACACATGGTATTTTAGACCTGGCACACCTGGTGCTGGCAGCTGGTTCACTTGGTGTTTGAGACCTGGTGGTTTTGTTGTTTGAGACCTGGTGCTCTTGCTGTTTGAGACCTGGTGCCCTTCGTGTTTGAGACCTGGTGATCTTTATGTTTCAGACCTGGTGCTCTTCGTGTTTGATACCTGGTGATCTTGGTGTTTGAGACCTGGCGATCTTGGTTTTTGAGACCTGGTACACTTGGTGTTTGAGATCTGCTGCTATTGGTGTTTGAGAACGACTGCTCTTGGTGTTTGAGACCTGCCTTTCTTGGTGTTTGAGACCTGGTTGTCCTGGTGTTTGAGAGCTGGTGCTCTTCGTGTTTGAGAGCATGTGATCTTCGTGTTTGGTACCTGGTGCTCTTGGTCTTTGAGAATTGGTGGTCTTGGTTCTTGAGACCTGGTGCTCTTGGCGTTTGAGACCTGGTTATTTTGGTGTTGGAGACGGGCTGCTCTTGGTGTTTGAGGCCCCGTGATTTTCGTGTTTGAGACCTGGTGCTATCGTTGTTTGGGACCTGGTACTCTTGCTGTTTGGGAGCTGGCAGGTTTGCTTTTTGGGAGTGCGTACACTTGGTGTTAGGTAGATGGCACATTTTGTGGTGCCGATTTCGTATACTTGGCTTTTGAGACCTGGTACACTTTTTGCTTGGGAACTTGAAAATTTGCTGGTTCTGTGATGGCACTCCTCATACTTGTGAGCTGGTACACATGGTATTTTAGACCTGGCACACCTGGTGCTGGCAGCTGGTTCACTTGGTGTTTGAGACCTGGTGGCTATGTTGTTCGGGACCTGGTGCTCTTGCTGTTTGAGACCTGGTGCCCTTCGTGTTTGAGACCTGGTGATCTTTATGTTTCAGACCTGGTGCTCTTCGTGTTTGCTACCTGGTGATCTTGGTGTTTGAGACCTGGCGATCTTGGTTTTTGAGACCTGGTACACTTGGTGTTTGAGATCTGCTGCTATTGGTGTTTGAGACCGACTGCTCTTGGTGTTTGAGACCTGCTGCTCTTGGTGTTTGAGACCTGGTTGTCTTGGTGTTTGAGACCTGGTGCTCTTCGTGTTTGAGAGCAGGTGATCTTCGTGTTTGGGACCTGGCGCTCTTGATGTTTGAGACCTGGTGGTCTTGGTTCTTGAGATCTGCTGCTCTTGGTGTTTGATATCTGGTGGTTTTGGTATTTGAGATCTGGAGCTATTGGTTTTGAGAGCTGGTGATTTTGGTGTTTGAGACCTGATGGTCTTGATTCTTAGGACCTGTTACACTTGGTGTTTGAGTTCTGGTGCTATTGGTGTTGGAGGCCTGGTGCTCTTGTTGTTTGAGATGTGGTAGTCTTGTTTGCGACCTGCTAAACTTCGTGTTTGACACAGGGTGATTTTGGTCTTTTGGACCTTGTGCACTTGGTGTTTGAGACCTCGTGATTAGGATGTTTGAGACCTGGTGCTCATTGTGTTTGAGACCTGGTGCTTCTGGTGTTTGGGAACTGGTGATCTTCGTGTTTGTGAGCTGGTGCTCTTAGTGTATGAGACCTGGTACTCTTGCTGTTTGGGAGCTGGCATATTTGCTTTTTGGGAGTGTGTACACTTGGTGTTTGGTAGACGGCACAAATTGTGGTTTCGATCTTGCATACTTGGCTTTTGAGACCTGATACACTTTTTGCTTGGGAACTTGAAAATTTGGTGGTTCTGTGATGGCACTCTTCATACTTGTGAGCTGGTACACATGGTATTTTAGACCTGGCACACCTGGTGCTGGGAGCTGGTTCACTTGGTGTTTGAGACCTGGTGGTTTTGTTGTTCGAGACCTGGTGCTCTTGCTGTTTGAGGCTGGTGCCCTTCGTGTTTGAGACCTGGTGATCTTTATGTTTCAGACCTGGTGCTCTTCGTGTTTGATACCTGCTGAGCTTGGTGTTTGAGACCTGGCGATCTTGGTTTTTGAGACCTGGTACACTTGGTGTTTGAGATCTGCTGCTATTGGTGTTTGAGACCGACTGCTCTTGGTGTTTGAGACCTGCTGCTCTTGGTGTTAGAGACCTGGTTGTCTTGGTGTTTGAGACCTGGTGCTCTTCGTGTTTGAGAGCAGGTGATCTTCGTGTTTGGGACCTGGTGCTCTTGGTGTTTGAGACCTGGTGGTCTTGGTTCTTGAGACCTGCTGCTCTTGGCGTTTGAGACCTGGTTATTTTGGTTTTGGAGACCTGCTGCTCTTGGTGTTTGGGACCCCGTGATTTTCGTGTTTGAGACCTGGTGCCATTGGTATTTGGGACCTGTTGGTCTTTGTTTTTGAGACCTGGCGTTCTTGATGTTTTAGACATGGTAGTCTTGTTGTTTGAGTCCTGCTATACTTCGTATTTGACACCTGGTGATTTTGGTGTTTGAGACCAGGTTCACTTGGTTTTTGAGACCTTGCAAATTTGGTGTTTGCGTGCCGTAGCTCTTGGCGTTTGAGACCTGGTGCTCTTGGTTTTTCAGACCAGCTTGTATTGGTGTTTGAGACCTGGTGCTCTTTGTGTTTGAGACTTGCTGCTCTTGGAGTTTGAGACCAAGTGATCTTGGTGTTTTGGACCTGGCGGTCTTGGTGTTTGAGTCCCTGTACACTTGATGCTTGAGATCTGCTACTATTGGTGCTTGAGATATGGTGGTCTTGGTGCCTGATACCTGGTGCTCTTGGTGTTTGAGACCTGGTGCTCTTGGTGTTTGAAACCTATTGCTCTTGGTGTTTGAGACCAGGTTGTCTTAAAGCTTGAGAGCTTGTGCTCTTGGTGTTTGAGACCTGGTACACTTGGTGTTTGAGAACTGGTGCTCTTGGTGTTTGAGACCTGCTACTCTTGGTGTTTGAGACCTGTTGCTATTGGTTTTTGATACCTTTTGCTCATGGTGTTTGAGACCTGGTGGTCTTGGTGTTTGAGACCTGGTACACTTGGTTTTTGAGACGTGTTACCCTTGGTGTTTGAGACCTGGTGCTCTTGGTGTTTGAGACCTCTGTACACTTGGTTTTGGAGACGTGTTACCCTTGGTGTTTGAGACCTGGTGCTCTTGGTATTTGAGACCTTGTTGTCTTGGTGTTTGAGAACTGGTGCTCATGCTTTATGTGACCTGCTGCTCTTGGTTTTGAGACCTGGTTGTCTTTGTGTTTGAAACCTGGTTCTATTGGTGTTTGAGACCTGGTACACCTGGTGTTTGAGAACTGGTGCTCTTGGTGTTTGAGACCTGGTGCTCTTGGTGTTGGAGACCTGGTTGTCTTGGTTCTTGAGACCTGGTGCTCTTGGCGTTTGAGACCTGGTTATTTTGGTGTTGGAGACCTGCTGCTCTTGGTGTTTGAGACCTGGTGATTTTCGTGTTTGAGACCTGGTGCCATTGGTGTTTGGGACTTGGTGGTCTTTGTTTTTGAGACCTGGCGATCTTGGTGATTTAGTCATGATAGTCTTGTTGTTTGAGACCTGGTTTACTTCGTGTTTGACACCGGGTGATCTTGTTGTTTCAGACCAGATGGTCTTGGTGTTTGACACCAGGCTGTATTAGTGTGTGAGAGCTTGTGCTCTTTGTGTTTGAGACCTGGTGCTCTTGGTGTTTGGGAACTGGTGATCTTCGTGTTTGAGACCTGGTGCTCTTAGTGTTTAAGACCTGGTACTCTTGCTGTTTCGGAGCTGGCATATTTGCTTTTTGGGAGTGTGTACACTTGGTGTTTGGTAGATGGCACATTTTGTGCTTTCGATCTCGCATACTTGGCTTTTGAGAGCTGATACACTTTTTGCTTGTGAACTTGAAAATTTGGTGGTTCTGTGATGGCACTCTTCATATTTGTGAGCTGGTACACATGGTATTTTAGACCTGGCACACCTGGTGCTGGGAGCTGGTTCAATTGGTGTTTGAGACCTGGTAGATTTGTTGTTTGAGACCTGGTACACTTGGTTTTTGAGACGTGTTACCCTTGATGTTTGAGACCTGGTGCTCTTGGTATTTGAGACCTGGTACTCTTGCTGTTTGGGAGCTGGCAGATTTGCTTTTTGGGAGTGTGTACACTTTGTGTTAGGTAGATGGCACATTTTGTGGCGTCGATTTCGCATACTTGGCTTTTGAGACCTGGTACACTTTTTGCTTGGGAACTTGAATATTTGGTGGTTCTGTGATGGCACTCTTCATACTTGTGAGCTGGTACACATGGTATTTTAGACCTGGCACACCTGGTGCTGGCAGCTGGTTCACTTGGTGTTTGAGACCTGGTGGTTTTGTTGTTCGAGACCTGGTGCTCTTGCTGTTTGAGACCTGGTGCCCTTCGTGTTTGAGACCTGGTGATCTTTATGTTTCAGACCTGGTGCTCTTCGTGTTTGATACCTGGTGATCTTGGTGTTTCAGACCTGGCGATCTTGGTTTTTGAGACCTGGTACACTTGGTGTTTGAGATCTGCTGCTATTGGTGTTTGAGACCGACTGCTCTTGGTGTTTGAGACCGGCTGCTCTTGGTGTTTGAAACCTAGTTGTCTTGGTCTTTGAGACCTGGTGCTCTTCGTTTTTGAGAGCAGGTGATCTTCGTGTTTGGGACCTCGTGCTCTTGGTGTTTGAGACCTGGTGGTCTTGGTTCTTGAGACCTGCTGCTCTTGGCGTTTGAGACCTGGTTATTTTGGTGTTGGAGACCTGCTGCTCTTGGTGTTTGAGAACTGGTGATTTTCGTGTTTGAGACCTGGTGCCATTGGTTTTTGGGTCCTGGTGGTCTTTGTTTTTGAGACCTGGCGCTCTTGGTGATTTAGTCATGGTAGTCTTGTTGTTTGAGACCTGGTTTACTTCGTGTTTGACACCGGGTGATCTTGAGGTTTCAGACCAGATGGTCTTGGTGTTTGAGACCAGGTTGTATTAGTGTGTGAGAGCTTGTGCTCTTGGTGTTTGAGACCTGGTACAATTGGTGTTTGAGAACTGGTGCTCTTGGTGTTTTAGACCTGCTATTCTTGGTGTTTGAGACCTGTTGCTCTTGGTGTTTGTATCCTTTTGCTCTTGGTGTTTGAGACCTGGAGGTCTTGGTGTTTGAGACCTGGTACACTTGGTTATTGAGACGTGTTACCCTTGGTGTTTGAGACCTGGTGCTCTTGGTATTTGAGACCTTGTTGTCTTGGTGTTTGAGAACTGGTGCTCATGCCTTTTGAGACCTGCTGCTCTTGGTTTTTGAGACCTGGTTGTCTTTGTGTTTGAAGCCTGGTTCTATTGGTGTTTGAGACCTGGTACACTTGGTGTTTGAGAACTGGTGCTCTTGGTGTTTGAGACCTGGTGCGCTTGGTGTTTGAGACCTGGTGGTCTTGGTTCTTGAGACCTGGTGCTCTTGGCGTTTGAGACCTGGTTATTTTGGTGTTGGAGACCTGCCGCCCTTGGTGTTTGAGACCTGGTGATTTTCGTGTTTGAGACCTGGTGCCATTGGTGTTTGGGACCTGGTGGTCTTTGTTTTTGAGACCTGGCGCTCTTGGTGATTTAGTCAAGGTAGTCTTGTTGTTTGAGACCTGGTTTTCTTCGTGTTTGACACCGGGTGATCTTGAGGTTTCAGACCAGAAGCTCTTGGTGTTTGAGACCAGGTTGTCTTAGTGTGTGAGAGCTTGTGCTCTTGGTCTTTGAGACCTGGTACACTTGGTGTTTGAGAACTGGTGCTCTTGGTGTTTGTGACCTTCTACTCTTGGTGTTTGAGACCTGTTGCTCTTGGTTTTTGAGACGTGTTACCCTTGGTGTTTGAGACCTGGTGCTCTTGGTGTTTGAGACCTCTGTACACTTGGTTTTGGAGACGTGTTACCCTTGGTGTTTGAGACCTGGTGCTCTTGGTATTTGAGACCTTGTTGTCTTGGTGTTTGAGAACTGGTGCTCATGCTTTATGTGACCTGCTGCTCTTGGTTTTTGAGACCTGGTTGTCTTTGTGTTTGATACCTGGTTCTATTGGTGTTTGAGACCTGGTACACCTGGTGTTTGAGAACTGGTGCTCTTGGTGTTTGAGACCTGGTGCTCTTGGTGTTGGAGACCTGGTTGTCTTGGTTCTTGAGACCTGGTGCTCTTGGCGTTTGAGACCTGGTTATTTTGGTGTTGGAGACCTGCTGCCCTTGGTGTTTGAGACCTGGTGATTTTCGTGTTTGAGACCTGGTGCCATTGGTGTTTGGGACCTGGTGGTCTTTGTTTTTGATACCTGGCGATCTTGGTGATTTAGTCATGATAGTCTTGTTGTTTGAGACCTGGTTTACTTCGTGTTTGACACCGGGTGATCTTGATGTTTCAGACCAGATGGTCTTGGTGTTTGACACCAGGCTGTATTAGTGTGTGAGAGCTTGTGCTCTTTGTGTTTGAGACCTGGTGCTCTTGGTGTTTGGGAACTGGTGATCTTCGTGTTTGAGACCTGGTGCTCTTAGTGTTTGAGACCTGGTACTCTTGCTGTTTCGGAGCTGGCATATTTGCTTTTTGGGAGTGTGTACACTTGGTGTTTGGTAGATGGCACATTTTGTGCTTTCGATCTCGCATACTTGGCTTTTGAGAGCTGATACACTTTTTGCTTGTGAACTTGAAAATTTGGTGGTTCTGTGATGGCACTCTTCATATTTGTGAGCTGGTACACATGGTATTTTAGACCTGGCACACCTGGTGCTGGGAGCTGGTTCAATTGGTGTTTGAGACCTGGTAGATTTGTTGTTTGAGACCTGGTACACTTGGTTTTTGAGACGTGTTACCCTTGGTCTTTGAGACCTGGTGCTCTTCGTTTTTGAGAGCAGGTGATCTTCGTGTTTGGGACCTCGTGCTCTTGGTGTTTGAGACCTGGTGGTCTTGGTTCTTGAGACCTGCTGCTCTTGGCGTTTGAGACCTGGTTATTTTGGTGTTGGAGACCTGCTGCTCTTGGTGTTTGAGAACTGGTGATTTTCGTGTTTGAGACCTGGTGCCATTGGTTTTTGGGACCTGGTGGTCTTTGTTTTTGAGACCTGGCGCTCTTGGTGATTTAGTCATGGTAGTCTTGTTGTTTGAGACCTGGTTTACTTCGTGTTTGACACCGGGTGATCTTGAGGTTTCAGACCAGATGGTCTTGGTGTTTGAGACCAGGTTGTATTAGTGTGTGAGAGCTTGTGCTCTTGGTGTTTGAGACCTGGTACAATTGGTGTTTGAGAACTGGTGCTCTTGGTGTTTTAGACCTGCTATTCTTGGTGTTTGAGACCTGTTGCTCTTGGTGTTTGTATCCTTTTGCTCTTGGTGTTTGAGACCTGGATGTCTTGGTGTTTGAGACCTGGTACACTTGGTTATTGAGACGTGTTACCCTTGGTGTTTGAGACCTGGTGCTCTTGGTGTTTGAGACCTGGTACTCTTGCTGTTTGGGAGCAGGCAGATTTGCTTTTTGGGAGTGTGTACACTTGGTGTTAGGTAGATGGCATATTTTGTGGTGTCGATTTCGTATACTTGGCTTTTGAGACCTGGTACACTTTTTGCTTGGGAACTTGAAAATTTGGTGGTTCTGTGATGGCACTCTTCATACTTGTGAGCTGGTACACATGGTATTTTAGACCTGGCACACCTGGTGCTGGCAGCTGGTTCACTTGGTGTTTGAGACCTGGTGCCCTCCGTGTTTGAGACCTGGTGATCTTTATGTTTCAGACCTGGTGCTCTTCGTGTTTGATACCTGGTGATCTTGGTGTTTGAGACCTGGCGATCTTGGTTTTTGAGACCTGGTACACTTGGTGTTTGAGATCTGCTGCTATTGGTGTTTGAGAACGACTGCTCTTGGTGTTTGAGACCTGCCTTTCTTGGTGTTTGAGACCTGGTTGTCCTGGTGTTTGAGACCTGGTGCTCTTCGTGTTTGAGAGCATGTGATCTTCGTGTTTGGTACCTGGTGCTCTTGGTCTTTGAGAATTGGTGGTCTTGGTTCTTGAGACCTGGTGCTCTTGGCGTTTGAGACCTGGTTATTTTGGTGTTGGAGACGTGCTGCTCTTGGTGTTTGAGGCCCCGTGATTTTCGTGTTTGAGACCTGGTGCTATTGGTGTTTGGGACCTGGTACTCTTGCTGTTTGGGAGCTGGCAGGTTTGCTTTTTGGGAGTGTGTACACTTGGTGTTAGGTAGATGGCACATTTTGTGGTGCCGATTTCGTATACTTGGCTTTTGAGACCTGGTACACTTTTTGCTTGGGAACTTGAAAATTTGGTGGTTCTGTGATGGCACTCTTCATGCTTGTGAGCTGGTACACAAGGTATTTTAGACCTGGCACACCTGGTGCTGGCAGCTGGTTCACTTGGTGTTTGAGACCTGGTGGCTATGTTGTTCGAGACCTGGTGCTCTTGCTGTTTGAGACCTGGTGCCCTTCGTGTTTGAGACCTGGTGATCTTTATGTTTCAGACCTGGTGCTCTTCGTGTTTGATACCTGGTGATCTTGGTGTTTGAGACCTGGCGATCTTGGTTTTTGAGATCTGGTACACTTGGTGTTTGAGATCTGCTGCTATTGGTGTTTGAGACCGACTGCTCTTGGTGTTTGAGACCTGCTGCTCTTGGTGTTTGAGACCTGGTGCTCTTCGTGTTTGAGAGCAGGTGATCTTCGTGTTTGGGACCTGGTGCTCTTGATGTTTGAGACCTGGTGGTCTTGGTTCTTGAGACCTGCTGCTCTTGGTGTTTGATATCTGGTGGTTTTGATGTTTGAGATCTGGAGCTATTGGTTTTGAGACCTGGTGATTTTGGTGTTTGAGACCTGATGGTCTTGATTTTTATGACCTGTTACACTTGTTGCTTGAGTTCTGGTGCTATTGGTGTTTGAGACCTGGTGCTCTTGTTATTTGAGATGTGGTAGTCTTGTTTGCGACCTGCTAAACTTCGTGTTTGACAACGGGTGATTTTGGTCTTTTGGACCTTGTGCACTTGGTGTTTGAGACCTCGTGATTAGGATGTTTGAGACCTGGTGCTCATTGTGTTTGAGACCTGGTGCTCCTGGTGTTTGGGAACTGGTGATCTTCGTGTTTGTAATCTGGTGCTCTTAGTGTTTGAGACCTGGTACTCTTGCTGTTTGGGAGCTGGCATATTTGCTTTTTGGGAGTGTGTACACTTGGTGTTTGGTAGACGGCACAATTTGTGGTTTCGATCTCGCATACTTGGCTTTTGAGACCTGATACACTTTTTGCTTGGGAACTTGAAAATTTGGTGGCTCTGTGATGGCACTCTTCATACTTGTGAGCTGGTACACATGGTATTTTAGACCTGGCACACCTGTTGCTGGCAGCTGGTTCACTTGGTGTTTGAGACCTGGTGGTTTTGTTGTTTGAGAACTGGTGCTCTTGCTGTTTGAGACCTGGTGCCCTTGGTGTTTGAGACCTGGTGATCTTTATGTTTCAGACCTGGTGGTCTTGGTTCTTGAGACCTGCTGCTCTTGGCGTTTGAGACCTGGTGATTTTCGTGTTTGAGACCTGGTGCCATTGGTTTTTGGGACCTGGTGGTCTTTGTTTTTGAGACCTGGCGCTCTTGGTGATTTAGTCAAGGTAGTCTTGCTGTTTGAGACCTGGTTTTCTTCGTGTTTGACACCGGGTGATTTTGGTGTTTGAGACCAGGTGCACTTGTTTTTTGAGACCTGTTTGTATTGGTGTTTGAGACCTGGTGCTCTTGGTGTTTGAGACCTGGTGCCATTGGTGTTTGAGACCTGGTGGTCTTTGTTTTTGAGACCTGGCGTTCTTGGTGTTTTAGACATGGTAGTCTTGTTGTTTGAGTCCTGGTTTACTTCGTATTTGACACCGGGTGATTTTGGTGTTTGAGACCAGGTGCACTTGTTTTTTGAGACCTGTTTGTATTGGTGTTTGAGACCTCGTGCTCTTGGTTTTTGTGACCTGTTTGTATTGGTGTTTGAGACCTGGTGCTCTTCGTGTTTGAGACTTGCTGCTCTTGGAGTTTGAGACCAAGTGATCTTGGTGTTTGGGACCTGGCGGTCTTGGTTTTTGAGTCCCGGTACACTTGATGCTTGAGATCTGCTACTATTGGTGCTTGAGACTTGGTGGTCTTGGTGCCTGATACCTGGTGCTCTTGGTGTTTGAGACCTGGTGCTCTTGGTGTTTGAGTCCTGATGATCTTGAAGTTTCAGACAAGATGCTTTTGGTGTTTGAGACCAGGTTGTCTTAGTGCTTGAGAGCTTGTGCTCTTGGTGTTTGAGACCTGGTACACTTGGTGTTTGAGAACTGGTGCTCTTGGTGTTTGAGACCTCCTACTCTTGGTGTTTGAGACCTGTTGCTCTTGGTTTTTGATACCTTTTGCTCATGGTATTTGAGACCTGGTGGTCTTGGTGTTTGAGACCTGGTACACTTGGTTTTGGAGACGTGTTACCCTTGGTGTTTGAGACCTGGTGCTCTTGGTATTTGAGACCTTGTTGTCTTGGTGTTTGAGAACTGGTGTTCAGGCTTTTTGAGACCTGCTGCTCTTGGTTATTGAGACCCGGTTGTCTTTGTGTTTGAAGCCTGGTTCTATTGGTATTTGAGACCTGGTACACTTGGTGTTTGAGAACTGGTGCTCTTGGTGTTTGCGACCTGGTGTGCTTGGTGTTTGAGTTCTGGTGGTCTTGGTTTTTTGAGACCTGGTGCTCTTGGCGTTTGTGACTTGGTTATTTTGGTGTTGGAGACCTGCTGCTCTTGGTGTTTGAGAACTGGTGATTTTCGTGTTTGAGACCTGGTGCCATTGGTGTTTGGGACCTGGTGGTCTTTGTTTTTGAGACCTGGCGCTCTTGGTGATTTAGTCATGGTAGTCTTGTTGTTTGAGACCTGGTTTTCTTCGTGTTTGACACCGGGTGATCTTGAGGTTTCAGACCAGATGCTCTTGGTGTTTGAGACCAGGTTGTCTTAGTGTGTGAGAGCTTGTGCTCTTGGTGTTTGAGACCTGGTACACTTGGTGTTTGAGACCTGGTGCCCTTCGTGTTTGAGACCTGGTGATGTTTATGTTTCAGACCTGGTGCTCTTCGTGTTTGATACCTGGTGATCTTGGTGTTTGAGACCTGGCGATCTTGGTTTTTGAGACCTGGTACACTTCGTGTTTGAGATCTGCTGCTATTGGTGTTTGACACCGACTGCTCTTGGTGTTTTAGACCTGCTGCTCTTGGTGTTTGAGACCTGGTTGTCTTGGTGTTTGAGACCTGGTGCTCTTCGTGTTTGAGAGCAGGTGATCTTCGTCTTTGGGACCGCGTGCTCTTGGTGTTTGAGACCTGGTGGTCTTGGTTCTTGAGACCTGCTGCTCTTGGTGTTTGATAAATGGTGATTTTGGTGTTTGAGATCTGGAGCTATTGGTTTTGAGACCTGGTGATTTTGGTGTTTGAGACCTGATGGTCTTGGTTTTTAGGACCTGTTACACTTGGTGTTTGAGTTCTGGTGCTATTGGTGTTTGAGACCTGGTGCTCTTGGTGTTTGAGATGTGGTAGTCTTGTTGTTTGCGACCTGCTAAACTTCGTGTTTGACACCGGGAGATTTTGGTCTTTTTGACCTTGTGCACTTGGTGTTTGAGACCTCGTGATTAGGATGTTTGAGACAAGGTGCTCTTTGTGTTTGAGACCTGGTGCTCTTGGTGTTTGGGAACTGGTGAATTTCGTGTTTGAGACCTCGTGCTCTTAGTGTTTGAGACCTGGTACTCTTGTTGTTTGGGAGCTGGCATATTTGCTTTTTGGGAGTGTGTACACTTGGTGTTTGGTAGATGGCACATTTTGTGGTTTCGATCTCGCATACTTGGCTTTTGAGACCTGATACACTTTTTGCTTGGGAACCTGAAAATTTGGTGGTTCTGTGATGGCACTCTTCATATTTGTGAGCTGCTACACATGATATTTTAGACCTGGCACACTTGGTGCTGGGAGATGGTTCACTTGGTGTTTGAGACCTGGTGGATTTGTTGTTTGAGACCTGGTGGTCTTGGTGTTTAAGATCTGGTGCTCTTCGTGTTTGAGATCTGGTGTTCTTGGTGTTTGAGACCTGGTGCTCTTCGTGTTTGTGACCTGGTGATCTTGATCTTTCAGACCTGGTGCTCTTCGTGTTTGATACCTGGTGATCTTGGTTTTTGAGACCTGGCGGTCTTGGTTTTTGAGACCTGGTACACTTGGTGTTTGAGATCTGCTGCTATTGGTGTTTCAGACCTGCTGCTCTTGGTGTTTGAGACATGCTGCTCTTGGTGTTTGAGATCTGTTGATTTTCGTGTTTATGTTCTGGTGCTATTTTTGTTTCAGACCTGGTGATCTTGATGTTGAAGACCTGTTACACTTGGTTTTTGTGTTCTGGTCTTATTGCTGTTTGAAACCTTTTGCTCTTGTTGTTTGAGACCTGGTGGTCTTGGTGTTTGAGACCTGGTACACTTGGTTTTGGAGACGTGTTACCCTTGGTGTTTGAGACCTGGTGCTCTTGGTATTTGAGACCTTGTTGTCTTGGTGTTTGAGAACTGGTGCTCATGCTTTATGACACCTGCTGCTCTTGGTTTTTGAGATGGTTGTCTTTGTGTTTGAAGCCTGGTTCTATTGGTGTTTGAGACCTGGCACACCTGCTGTTTAAGAACTGGTGCTCTTGGTGTTTGAGACCTGGTGCGCTTCGTGTTTGAGAGCAGGTGATCTTCGTGTTTGAGACCTGGTGCTCTTGGTTTTTGAGACCTGCTTGTCTTGTTGTTTGAGACCTGGTAGACTTGGTTTTTGAGATCTATTGGTGTTTCAGACGTGTTGATCTTGGTGTTTGAGACCTGGTGCTCTTGGTTTTTGATAACTGCTGATTTTGGTGTTTGAGATCTGGAGCTATTGGTTTTTGAGACCTCGTGATTTTGGTGTTTGAGACCTGGTGATCTTGGTGTTTAAGACCTGTTACACTTGGTGTTTGAGTTCTGGTGCTATTGGTGTTTGAGACCTGGTGCTCTTGGTGTTTGAGACGTGGTATCCTGTTGTATGAGACCTGCTAAACTTCGTGTTTGACACCGGGTGATTTTGGTCTTTTGGGCCTGGTGCACTTGGTGTTTGAGACCTCGAGATTTTGATGTTTGAGACCTGGTTTTCTTCGTGTTTGAGACCTGGTGCTCTAGGTGTTTGACACTTGGTGCTCTTGGTGTTTGAGACCTGGTGATCTTTTTTTTGAGACCTGGTGCTCTTGGCGTCTGAGACCTGGTGCTCTTGGTGTTTGAGACCTGGTGCTCTTCGTGTTTGAGAGCAGGTGATCTTCGTGTTTGAGACCTGGTGCTCTTGGTTTTTGAGACCTGCTTGTCTTGTTGTTTGAGACCTGGTAGACTTGGTTTTTGAGATCTGCTGCTATTGGTGTTTCAGACGTGTTGATCTTGGTGTTTGAGACCTGGTGCTCTTGGTTTTTGATAACTGCTGATTTTGGTGTTTGAGATCTGGAGCTATTGGTTTTTGAGACCTCGTGATTTTGGTGTTTGAGACCTGGTGATCTTGGTGTTTAAGACCTGTTACACTTGGTGTTTGAGTTCTGGTGCTATTGGTGTTTGAGACCTGGTGCTCTTGGTGTTTGAGACATGGTATCCTGTTGTATGAGACCTGCTAAACTTCGTGTTTGACACCGGGTGATTTTGGTCTTTTGGGCCTGGTGCACTTGGTGTTTGAGACCTCGAGATTTTGATGTTTGAGACCTGGTTTTCTTTGTGTTTGAGACCTGGTGCTCTAGGTGTTTGAAACCTGGTGCTCTTGGTGTTTGAGACCTGGTGATCTTTTTTTTGAGACCTGGTGCTCTTGCTGTTTGGGAGCTGGCATATTTGCTTTTTGGGAGTGTGTACACTTGGTGTTAGGTAGATGGCACAATTTGTGGTTTCGATCTCGTATACTTGGCTTTTGAGACCTGGTACACTTTTTGCTTGGGAACTTGAAAATTTGGTGGTTCTGTGACGGCACTCTTCATATTTGTGAGCTGGTACACATGGTATTTTAGACCTGGCACACCTGGTGCTAGGAGCTGATTCACTTTGTGTTTGAGACCTGGTGGTTTTGTTGTTTGAGACCTGGTGCTCTTGGTGTTTAAGATCTGGTGCTCTTCGTGTTTGCGACCTGGTGCTGTTGGTGGTTGAGACCTGTTGCTCTTGGTGTTTGAGACCTGACGGTCTTGGTTTTTGAGACCTGGTACACTTGTTGTTTGAGATCTGTTGCTATTGGTGTGTCAGACCTGCTGCTCTTTGTGTTTGTTACCTGATGCTCTTGGTGTTTGAGACGTGGTTGTCTTGTTGTTTGAGATCTGGTTCTCTTCGTGTTTGAGAGCAGGTGATCTTCGTGTTTGAGACCTTGTGCTCTTGGTTTTTGAGACCTGCTTTTCTTGGTGTTTGAGACCTGGTGTTCTTGGTGTTTGAGACCTGGCTGTCTTGGTGTTTGAGACCTGGTGCTCTTGGTTTTTGAGACCTGGTACACTTGGTGTTGGTGTGCTATTGCTCTTGGTGTTTGAGACCTGCTGCTCTTGGTGTTTAAGATCTTGTGTTCTTGCTTTTTAGTCCTGCTTGTCTTGGAGTTTGATACCTGGTGCTCTTTGTGTTTGAGACCTGTTGCTATTGGTGTTTGATACTTGGTGATCTTGGTGTTTGAGACCTGATGATCTTGAGGTTTCAGACCAGATGCTCTTGGTGTTTGAGACCAGGTTGTCCTAGTGTTTGAGAGCTGGTGCTCTTGGTTTTGAAGACCTGGTAGATTTGGTTTTTGAGAACTGGTGCTTTTGGTGTTTGAGAACTGCTACTCTTGGTGTTTGAGACCTGCTACTCTTGGTGGTTGAGACCTTTTGCTCTTGGTGTTTGAGACCTGGTGGTCTTGGTGTTTGAAACCTGATACACTTGGTTTTTGAGACGTGTTACCCTTGGTGTTTGAGACCTATTGCTCTTCGTGTTTGTGACGAGGTGCTCTTGGTTTTTGAGACCAGGTGCTCATGGTGTTTGGGACCTGGTGGTCTTGCTGTTTGAGACCTGGTGCTCTTGTTGTTTGAAACCTGGTGCTCTTGGTGTTTGAGACCTGGTGATCTTCGTGTTTGAGACCTGGTGCTCTTAGTGTTTGAGACCTGTTACTCTTGCTTTTTGGGAAATGGCAGATTTGCTTTTTGGGAGTGTGTACACTTGGTGTTAGGTAGATTGCCCTTTTTCTGGTTTCGATCTCGTATATTTGGCTTTTGAGACCTTGTACACATTTTGCTTGGGAACTTGAAAATTTGGTGGTTCTGTGATGGCACTCTTCATATTTGTGAGCTGGTACACATGATATTTTAGACCTGGAACACCTGGTGCTGGGAGCTGGTTCACTTTGTGTTTGAGACCTGGTGGTTTTGTTGTTTGAGATCTGGTGGTCTTGGTGTTAGAGATCCGGTGCTCTTCGTGTTTGAGACCTGCTGCTCCTGGTGTTTGAGACCTGGTGCCCTTGGTGTTGGAGACCTGGTGATCTTCGTGTTTCAGACCTGGTGCTCTTCCTGTTTGAAACCTGGTGATCTTGGTGTTTTAGACCTGGCTGTCTTGGTTTTTGAGACCTGGTACACTTGGCGTTTGAGATCTGCTGCTATTGGTGTTTCAGACCTGCTGCTCTTGGTGTTTGAGACCTGATGATCTTCGTGTTTGAGACCTGGTGCTCTTAGTGTTTGAGACCTGGTACTCTGGCTGTTAAGGAACTGGCAGATTTGCTTTTTGGGAGTGTGTACACTTGGTGTTAGGTAGATGGCACATTTTGTGGTTTCGATCTCGTGTATTTGTCTTTTGAGACCTGGTACACTTTTTTTCTTGTGAACTTGAAAATTTGGTGGTTCTGTGATGGCACTCTTCATATTTTTGCGCTTGTACACTTGATATTTTAGACCTGGCACAACTGGTGCTGGGAGCTGGTTCACTTTGTGTTTGAGACCTGGTGGTTTTGTTGTTTGAGATCTGGTGGTCTTGGTGTTAGAGATCCGGTGCTCTTCATGTTTGAGACCTGGTGATCTTGGTGTTTCAGACCTGGTGCTCTTCGTGTTTGATACCTGGTGATCTTGGTGTTTGAGACCTGCCGGTCTTGGTTTTTGAGACCTGGTACACTTGGTGTTTGCGATCTGCTGCTATTGGTGTTTCAGACCTGCTGCTCTTGGTGTTTGAGACCTGATGCTCTTGGTTTTTGAGACCTGGTTGTCTTGGTGTTTGAGACCTGGTGCTCTTCGTGTTTGAGAGCAGTTGATCTTCGTGTTTGAGACCTGGTGCTCTTGGTTTTTGAGACCTGCTTGTCTTGGTGTTTGAGACCTGGTGATCTTGGCGTTTGAGACCTGGCTGTCTTGGTGTTTGAGACCTGGTACACTTGGTGTTTGAGATCTGCTGCTATTGGTGTTTGAGACCTGGTGCTCTTGGTGTTTGAGACCTGGTGCTCTTGGTTTTTGATAACTGCTGTTTTTGGTGTTTGAGACCTGCTGCTCTTGGTGTTTGATACCTGGTGATTTTGGTGTTTGAGATCTGGAGCTATTGGAGTATGAGACCTGGTGATTTTGGTGTTTGAGACCAGGTGGTCTTGGTGTTTAAGACCTGTTACACTTGGTGTTTGAGTTCTGGTGCTATTGGTGTTTGAGACCTGGTGCTTTGGTGTTTGAGACGTGGTAGTCTTGTTGTTTGAGACCTGCTGAACTTCTTGTTTGACACCGGGTGATTTTGGTCTTTTGGACCAGGTGCACTTGGTGTTTGAGACCTCGTGATTTTGATGTTTGAGACCTGGTGCTCTTTGTGTTTGATACCTGGTGCTCTTGGTGTTTGAGACCTGGTGCTATTGGTGTTTGAGACCAGGTGATCTTTTGTTTGATTCCTGGTGCTCTTGGTGTTTGAGACCTGGTACTCTTGCTGTTTGGGAGCTGGCAGATTTGCTTTTTGGGAGTGTGTACACTTGGTGTTAGGTAGATGGCACATTTTGTGGTTTCGATCTCGTATACTTGGCTTTTGAGACCTGGTACAATTTTTGCTTGGGAACCTGAAAATTTGGTGGTTCTGTGATGGCACTCTTCATATTTGTGAGCTGCTACACATGATATTTTAGACCTGGCACACTTGGTGCTGGGAGATGGTTCACTTGGTGTTTGAGACCTGGTGGATTTGTTGTTTGAGACCTGGTGGTCTTGGTGTTTAAGATCTGGTGCTCTTCGTGTTTGAGATCTGGTGTTCTTGGTGTTTGAGACCTGGTGCTCTTCGTGTTTGTGACCTGGTGATCTTGATCTTTCAGACCTGGTGCTCTTCGTGTTTGATACCTGGTGATCTTGGTTTTTGAGACCTGGCGGTCTTGGTTTTTGAGACCTGGTACACTTGGTGTTTGAGATCTGCTGCTATTGGTGTTTCAGACCTGCTGCTCTTGGTGTTTGAGACATGCTGCTCTTGGTGTTTGAGATCTGTTGATTTTCGTGTTTATGTTCTGGTGCTATTTTTGTTTCAGACCTGGTGATCTTGATGTTGAAGACCTGTTACACTTGGTTTTTGTGTTCTGGTCTTATTGCTGTTTGAAACCTTTTGCTCTTGTTGTTTGAGACCTGGTGGTCTTGGTGTTTGAGACCTGGTACACTTGGTTTTGGAGACGTGTTACCCTTGGTGTTTGAGACCTGGTGCTCTTGGTATTTGAGACCTTGTTGTCTTGGTGTTTGAGAACTGGTGCTCATGCTTTATGACACCTGCTGCTCTTGGTTTTTGAGATGGTTGTCTTTGTGTTTGAAGCCTGGTTCTATTGGTGTTTGAGACCTGGCACACCTGCTGTTTAAGAACTGGTGCTCTTGGTGTTTGAGACCTGGTGCGCTTCGTGTTTGAGAGCAGGTGATCTTCGTGTTTGAGACCTGGTGCTCTTGGTTTTTGAGACCTGCTTGTCTTGTTGTTTGAGACCTGGTAGACTTGGTTTTTGAGATCTATTGGTGTTTCAGACGTGTTGATCTTGGTGTTTGAGACCTGGTGCTCTTGGTTTTTGATAACTGCTGATTTTGGTGTTTGAGATCTGGAGCTATTGGTTTTTGAGACCTCGTGATTTTGGTGTTTGAGACCTGGTGATCTTGGTGTTTAAGACCTGTTACACTTGGTGTTTGAGTTCTGGTGCTATTGGTGTTTGAGACCTGGTGCTCTTGGTGTTTGAGACGTGGTATCCTGTTGTATGAGACCTGCTAAACTTCGTGTTTGACACCGGGTGATTTTGGTCTTTTGGGCCTGGTGCACTTGGTGTTTGAGACCTCGAGATTTTGATGTTTGAGACCTGGTTTTCTTCGTGTTTGAGACCTGGTGCTCTAGGTGTTTGACACTTGGTGCTCTTGGTGTTTGAGACCTGGTGATCTTTTTTTTGAGACCTGGTGCTCTTGGCGTCTGAGACCTGGTGCTCTTGGTGTTTGAGACCTGGTGCTCTTCGTGTTTGAGAGCAGGTGATCTTCGTGTTTGAGACCTGGTGCTCTTGGTTTTTGAGACCTGCTTGTCTTGTTGTTTGAGACCTGGTAGACTTGGTTTTTGAGATCTGCTGCTATTGGTGTTTCAGACGTGTTGATCTTGGTGTTTGAGACCTGGTGCTCTTGGTTTTTGATAACTGCTGATTTTGGTGTTTGAGATCTGGAGCTATTGGTTTTTGAGACCTCGTGATTTTGGTGTTTGAGACCTGGTGATCTTGGTGTTTAAGACCTGTTACACTTGGTGTTTGAGTTCTGGTGCTATTGGTGTTTGAGACCTGGTGCTCTTGGTGTTTGAGACATGGTATCCTGTTGTATGAGACCTGCTAAACTTCGTGTTTGACACCGGGTGATTTTGGTCTTTTGGGCCTGGTGCACTTGGTGTTTGAGACCTCGAGATTTTGATGTTTGAGACCTGGTTTTCTTTGTGTTTGAGACCTGGTGCTCTAGGTGTTTGAAACCTGGTGCTCTTGGTGTTTGAGACCTGGTGATCTTTTTTTTGAGACCTGGTGCTCTTGCTGTTTGGGAGCTGGCATATTTGCTTTTTGGGAGTGTGTACACTTGGTGTTAGGTAGATGGCACAATTTGTGGTTTCGATCTCGTATACTTGGCTTTTGAGACCTGGTACACTTTTTGCTTGGGAACTTGAAAATTTGGTGGTTCTGTGACGGCACTCTTCATATTTGTGAGCTGGTACACATGGTATTTTAGACCTGGCACACCTGGTGCTAGGAGCTGATTCACTTTGTGTTTGAGACCTGGTGGTTTTGTTGTTTGAGACCTGGTGCTCTTGGTGTTTAAGATCTGGTGCTCTTCGTGTTTGCGACCTGGTGCTGTTGGTGGTTGAGACCTGTTGCTCTTGGTGTTTGAGACCTGACGGTCTTGGTTTTTGAGACCTGGTACACTTGTTGTTTGAGATCTGTTGCTATTGGTGTGTCAGACCTGCTGCTCTTTGTGTTTGTTACCTGATGCTCTTGGTGTTTGAGACGTGGTTGTCTTGTTGTTTGAGATCTGGTTCTCTTCGTGTTTGAGAGCAGGTGATCTTCGTGTTTGAGACCTTGTGCTCTTGGTTTTTGAGACCTGCTTTTCTTGGTGTTTGAGACCTGGTGTTCTTGGTGTTTGAGACCTGGCTGTCTTGGTGTTTGAGACCTGGTGCTCTTGGTTTTTGAGACCTGGTACACTTGGTGTTGGTGTGCTATTGCTCTTGGTGTTTGAGACCTGCTGCTCTTGGTGTTTAAGATCTTGTGTTCTTGCTTTTTAGTCCTGCTTGTCTTGGAGTTTGATACCTGGTGCTCTTTGTGTTTGAGACCTGTTGCTATTGGTGTTTGATACTTGGTGATCTTGGTGTTTGAGACCTGATGATCTTGAGGTTTCAGACCAGATGCTCTTGGTGTTTGAGACCAGGTTGTCCTAGTGTTTGAGAGCTGGTGCTCTTGGTTTTGAAGACCTGGTAGATTTGGTTTTTGAGAACTGGTGCTTTTGGTGTTTGAGAACTGCTACTCTTGGTGTTTGAGACCTGCTACTCTTGGTGGTTGAGACCTTTTGCTCTTGGTGTTTGAGACCTGGTGGTCTTGGTGTTTGAAACCTGATACACTTGGTTTTTGAGACGTGTTACCCTTGGTGTTTGAGACCTATTGCTCTTCGTGTTTGTGACGAGGTGCTCTTGGTTTTTGAGACCAGGTGCTCATGGTGTTTGGGACCTGGTGGTCTTGCTGTTTGAGACCTGGTGCTCTTGTTGTTTGAAACCTGGTGCTCTTGGTGTTTGAGACCTGGTGATCTTCGTGTTTGAGACCTGGTGCTCTTAGTGTTTGAGACCTGTTACTCTTGCTTTTTGGGAAATGGCAGATTTGCTTTTTGGGAGTGTGTACACTTGGTGTTAGGTAGATTGCCCTTTTTCTGGTTTCGATCTCGTATATTTGGCTTTTGAGACCTTGTACACATTTTGCTTGGGAACTTGAAAATTTGGTGGTTCTGTGATGGCACTCTTCATATTTGTGAGCTGGTACACATGATATTTTAGACCTGGAACACCTGGTGCTGGGAGCTGGTTCACTTTGTGTTTGAGACCTGGTGGTTTTGTTGTTTGAGATCTGGTGGTCTTGGTGTTAGAGATCCGGTGCTCTTCGTGTTTGAGACCTGCTGCTCCTGGTGTTTGAGACCTGGTGCCCTTGGTGTTGGAGACCTGGTGATCTTCGTGTTTCAGACCTGGTGCTCTTCCTGTTTGAAACCTGGTGATCTTGGTGTTTTAGACCTGGCTGTCTTGGTTTTTGAGACCTGGTACACTTGGCGTTTGAGATCTGCTGCTATTGGTGTTTCAGACCTGCTGCTCTTGGTGTTTGAGACCTGATGATCTTCGTGTTTGAGACCTGGTGCTCTTAGTGTTTGAGACCTGGTACTCTGGCTGTTAAGGAACTGGCAGATTTGCTTTTTGGGAGTGTGTACACTTGGTGTTAGGTAGATGGCACATTTTGTGGTTTCGATCTCGTGTATTTGTCTTTTGAGACCTGGTACACTTTTTTTCTTGTGAACTTGAAAATTTGGTGGTTCTGTGATGGCACTCTTCATATTTTTGCGCTTGTACACTTGATATTTTAGACCTGGCACAACTGGTGCTGGGAGCTGGTTCACTTTGTGTTTGAGACCTGGTGGTTTTGTTGTTTGAGATCTGGTGGTCTTGGTGTTAGAGATCCGGTGCTCTTCATGTTTGAGACCTGGTGATCTTGGTGTTTCAGACCTGGTGCTCTTCGTGTTTGATACCTGGTGATCTTGGTGTTTGAGACCTGCCGGTCTTGGTTTTTGAGACCTGGTACACTTGGTGTTTGCGATCTGCTGCTATTGGTGTTTCAGACCTGCTGCTCTTGGTGTTTGAGACCTGATGCTCTTGGTTTTTGAGACCTGGTTGTCTTGGTGTTTGAGACCTGGTGCTCTTCGTGTTTGAGAGCAGTTGATCTTCGTGTTTGAGACCTGGTGCTCTTGGTTTTTGAGACCTGCTTGTCTTGGTGTTTGAGACCTGGTGATCTTGGCGTTTGAGACCTGGCTGTCTTGGTGTTTGAGACCTGGTACACTTGGTGTTTGAGATCTGCTGCTATTGGTGTTTGAGACCTGGTGCTCTTGGTGTTTGAGACCTGGTGCTCTTGGTTTTTGATAACTGCTGTTTTTGGTGTTTGAGACCTGCTGCTCTTGGTGTTTGATACCTGGTGATTTTGGTGTTTGAGATCTGGAGCTATTGGAGTATGAGACCTGGTGATTTTGGTGTTTGAGACCAGGTGGTCTTGGTGTTTAAGACCTGTTACACTTGGTGTTTGAGTTCTGGTGCTATTGGTGTTTGAGACCTGGTGCTTTGGTGTTTGAGACGTGGTAGTCTTGTTGTTTGAGACCTGCTGAACTTCTTGTTTGACACCGGGTGATTTTGGTCTTTTGGACCAGGTGCACTTGGTGTTTGAGACCTCGTGATTTTGATGTTTGAGACCTGGTGCTCTTTGTGTTTGATACCTGGTGCTCTTGGTGTTTGAGACCTGGTGCTATTGGTGTTTGAGACCAGGTGATCTTTTGTTTGATTCCTGGTGCTCTTGGTGTTTGAGACCTGGTACTCTTGCTGTTTGGGAGCTGGCAGATTTGCTTTTTGGGAGTGTGTACACTTGGTGTTAGGTAGATGGCACATTTTGTGGTTTCGATCTCGTATACTTGGCTTTTGAGACCTGGTACAATTTTTGCTTGGGAACTTGAAAATTTGGTGGCTTTGTGATGGCACTCTTCATATTTTTGAGCTGGTACACATGGCATTTTAGGCCTGGCACACCTGGTGCTGGGAGCTGGTTCACTTTGTGTTTGAGACCTGGTGGTTTTGTTGTTTGAGACCTGGTGATTTTCGTGTTTAAGGCCTGGTGCTCGTGGTGGCTGAGACCTGTTGCTTTTGGTGTTTGAGACGTGGTGATTTTCGTGTTTGAGATCTGGTGCTATTGGTGCTTGAGAACTGGCGCTCATGGTCTTTGAGACCGGCTGATTTAGTTGTTTGAGACCTGGTGCTGTTGGTATTTGAGACCTTGGCGATTTTGGTGTTTGAGAGCTGGTGCTCTTGGTGTTTGAGACCTGGTGGTCTTGGTGTTTGAGACCTGGTAAACTTGTTGTTTGAGAAGTGGTACCCTTGGTGTTTGAGAGTTCGTGCTCTTGGTGTTTGAGACCTGGTGCTCTTGGTATTTGAGACCTGGTGCCCTTGGTGTTTGAGACCTGGTGATCTTGGTGTTTGAGACCTGCCGGTCTTGGTTTTTGAGACCTGGTACACTTGGTGTTTGAGATCTGCTGCTATTGGTGTTTCAGACCTGCTGCTCTTGGTGTTTGAGACCTGATGCTCTTGGGGTTTGAGACCTGGTTGTCTTGGTGTTTGAGACCTGGTGCTCTTCGTGTTTGAGAGCAGTTGATCTTCGTGTTTGAGTCCTGGTGCTCTTGGTTTTTGAGACCTTCTTGACTTGGTGTTTGAGACCTGGTGATCTTGGCGTTTGAGATCTGGCTGTCTTGGTGTTTGAGACCTGGTACACTTGGTTTTTGAGATCTGCTGCTACTGGTGTTTGAGACCTGGTGCTCTTGGTGTTTGAGACCTAGTGCTCTTGGTTTTTGAGACCTGGTGATTTTGGTGTTTCAGACCTGGAGCTCTTCGTGTTTGATACCTGGTGATCTTGGTGTTTGATACCTGCCGGTCTTGGTTTTTGAGACCTGGTACACTTGGTGTTTGAGATTTGCTGCTATTGGTGTTTCAGACCTGCTGCTCGTGGTGTTTGAGACCTGATGCTCCTGGTGTTTGAGACCTGGTTGTCTTGGTGTTTGAGACCTGGTGCTCTTCGTGTTTGAGAGCAGTTGATATTCGTGTTTGAGACCTGGTGCTCTTGGTTTTTGAGACCTGCTTGTCTTGGTGTTTGAGACCTGGTGATCTTGGCGTTTGAGACCTGGCTGTCTTGGTATTTGAGACCTGGTACACTTGGTGTTTGAGATCTGCTGCTATTGGTGTTTGAGACCTGGTGCTCTTGGTGTTTGAGACCTGGTGCTCTTGGTTTTTGATAACTGCTGATTTTGTTGTTTGAGACCTGCTGCTCTTGGTGTTTGATACCTGGTGATTTTGATGTTTGAGATCTGGAGCTATTGGAGTATGAGACCTCGTGATTTTGGTGTTTAAGACCTGGTGCTCTTGGTTTTTAAGACCGATTACACTTGGTGTTTGAGTTCTGGTGCTATTGGTGTTTGAGACCTGGTGCTGTGGTGTTTGAGACGTGGTAGTCTTGTTGTTTGAGACCTGCTGAATTCGTGTTTGACACCGGGTGATTTTAGTCTTTTGGACCAGGTGCACTTGGTATTTGATACCTCGTGATTTTGATGTTTGAGACCTCCTGCTCTTTGTGTTTGATACCTGGTGGTCTTGGTGTTTGAGACCTGGTGCTATTGGTGTTTGAGACCAGGTGATCGTTTGTTTGATTCCTGGTGCTCTTGGTGTTTGAGACCTGGTACTCTTGCTGTTTGGGAGCTGGCAGATTTGCTTTTTGGGAGTGTGTACACTTGGTGTTAGGTAGATGGCACATTTTGTGGTTTCGATCTCGTATACTTGGCTTTTGAGACCTGGTACAATTTTTGCTTGGGAACTTGAAAATTTGGTGGCTTTGTGATGGCACTCTTCATATTTTTGAGCTGGTACACATGGTATTTTAGGCCTGGCACACCTGGTGCTGGGAGCTGGTTCACTTTGTGTTTGAGACCTGGTGGTTTTGTTGTTTGAGACCTGGTGATTTTCGTGTTTAAGACCTGGTGCTCTTGGTGGTTGAGACCTGTTGCTTTTGGTGTTTGCGACGTGGTGATTTTCGTGTTTGAGATCTGGTGCTATTGGTGTTTGAGAACTGGCGCTCATGGTGTTTGAGACCGCGTGATTTAGGTGTTTGAGTCCTGGTGCTCTTCGTGTTTGAGACCTTGGCGATTTTGGTGTTTGAGAGCTGGTGCTCTTGGTGTTTGAGACCTGGTGGTCTTCGTGTTTGAGACCTGGTAATCTTGGTGTTTGAGAAGTGGTACTCTTGGTGTTTGAGAGCTCGTGCTCTTTTTGTTTGATACCTGGTGCTCTTGGTATTTGAGACCTGGTGCTTTGGTGTTTGGGACCTGGTGTTCTTGGTGTTTGAGACTTGGTGCTCTTGGTGTTTGAGACCTGATACATCTGCTTTTTGAGACATGGTTGCCTTGGTGTTTGAGACCTGGTGCTCTTGGTGTTTGAGACCTGTTACACTAGGTGTTTGAGAGCTGGAGCTCTTGGTTTTTGTGACCTGCTGCTCTTGGTGTTTAAGACCTGACACTCTTGGTATTTGAGACTTAATTCTCTTGGTGTTTGAGACCTGCTGCGCTTCGTTTTTGAGTCCTGGTTGTCTTTGTATTTGGGGCCTGGTGCTCTTGGTTTTTGAGACCTGGTGATCTTGGTTTTTGAGGCATTGTTGTCCTGGTTTTTGAGAGCTGCTGCTCTTGGTGTTTGAGACCTGGTGATCTTTGTGTTTAGGACCTGCGGTCTTGGTCTTTGAGTCCCTGTACACTTGGTGTTTGAGATATGCTACTATTGGTGTTTGAGACCTGGTGATTTTGGTGTTGGAGACCTGCTGCTCTTCGTGTTTGAGACCTCGTGCTCTTGGTGTTTTGGAGCTGATGATCTTGATGTTTCAGACCTGGTGCTCTTGGTGTTTGAGACCAGGTTGTATTGGTGTTTGAGAGCTGGTTCTCTTGGTGTTTGAGCCCTGCTACTCTTGGTGTTTGACACCTGCTGCTCTTGGTGTTTGATACCTGCTGATCTTGGTGTTTGAGACCTGGTGCTCTTGGTGTTTGAGACCTGGTACACTTGGTGTTTGAGATCTGCTGCTATTGGTGTTTTAGACCTGGTGCTCTTGGTGTTTGAGACCTGGTGCTCTTGGTTTTTGATAACTGCTGATTTTGGTGTTTGAGACCTGCTGCTCTTGGTGTTTGATACCTGGTGATTTTGATGTTTGAGATCTGGAGCTATTGGAGTATGATACCTGGTGATTTTGGTGTTTGAGACCTGTTGGTCTTGGTGTTTAAGACCTGTTACACTTGGTGTTTGAGATCTGGTGCTATTGGTGTTTGAGAGCTGGTGCTTTGGTGTTTGAGACGTGGTAGTCTTGTTGTTTGAGACCTGCTGAATTCGTGTTTGACACCGGGTGATTTTAGTCTTTTGGACCAGGTGCACTTGGTGTTTGAGACCTCGTGATTTTGATGTTTGAGACCTGGTGCTCTTTGTGTTTGAGACCTTTTGCTCTTGGTGTTTGAGACCTGGTGCTCTTGGTGTTTGAGACCTGGTGATCTTTTGTTTGATACCTGGTGCTCTTGGTGTTTGAGACCTGGTACTCTTGCTGTTTGGGAGCTGGCAGATTTGCTTTTTGGGAGTGCGTACAATTGGTGTTAGGAAGATGGCACATTTTGTGGTTTCGAGCTCGTATACTTGGCCTTTGAGACCTGGTACACTTTTTGCTTGGGAACTTGAAAATTTGGTGGTTTTGTGATGGCACTCTTCATATTTTTGAGCTGGTACACATAGTATTTTAGGCCTGGCACACCTGGTGCTGGGAGCTGGTTCACTTGGTTTTTGAGACCTGGTGGTTTTGTTGTTTGAGACCTGGTGATCTTCGTGTTTAAGACCTGGTGCTCTTGGTGGTTGAGACCTGGTGCTCTTGGTGTTTGAGACGTGGTGATTTTCGTGTTTGAGATCTGGTGCTATTGGTGTTTGAGAACTGGCGCTCATGGTGTTTGAGACCACGTGATTTAGGTGTTTGAGTCCTGGTGCTCTTGGTGTTTGAGACCTTGGCGATTTTGGTGTTTGAGATCTGGTGCTCTTGGTGTTTGAGACCTGGTGGTCTTGGTGTTTGAGACCTAGTAAACTTGTTGTTTGAGAAGTGGTACACTTGGTGTTTGAGAGCTCGTGCTCTTGGTGTTTGAGACCTGGTGCTCTTGGTATTTGAGACCTGGTGCTCTTGGTGTTTGGGACCTGGTGTTCTTGGTGTTTGAGACTTGGTACTCTTGGTGTTTGAGACCTGATACATCTGCTTTTTGAGACATGGTTGCCTTGGTGTTTGAGACCTGGTGCTCTTGGTGTTTGAGACCTGGTACACTAGGTGTTTGAGAGCTGGAGCTCTTGGTTTTTGTGACCTGCTGCTCTTGGTGTTTAAGACCTGACACTCTTGGTATTTGAGACTTAATTCTCTTGGTGTTTGAGACCTGCTGCGCTTCGTTTTTGAGTCCTGGTTGTCTTTGTATTTGGGGCCTGGTGCTCTTGGTTTTTGAAACCTGGTGATCTTGGTGTTTGAGGCATTGTTGTCCTGGTTTTTGAGAGCTGCTGCTCTTGGTGTTTGAGACCTGGTGATCTTTGTGTTTAGGACCTGCGGTCTTGGTCTTTGAGTCCCTGTACACTTGGTGTTTGAGATATGCTACTATTGGTGTTTGAGACCTGTTGATTTTGGTGTTGGAGACCTGCTGCTCTTCGTGTTTGAGACCTCGTGCTCTTGGTGTTTTGGAGCTGATGATCTTGATGTTTCAGACCTGGTGCTCTTGGTGTTTGAGACCAGGTTGTATTGGTGTTTGAGAGCTGGTTCTCTTGGTGTTTGAGCCCTGCTACTCTTGGTGTTTGATACCTGCTGATCTTGGTGTTTGAGTCCTGGTACACTTGGTGTTTGAGATCTGCTACTATTGGTGTTTGAGACCTGGTGCTCTTGGTTTTTGATAACTGCTGATTTTGGTGTTTGAGACCTGGTGATTTTGATGTTTGAGATCTGGAGCTATTGGAGTATGAGACCTGGTGATTTTGGTGTTTGAGACCTGTTGGTCTTGGTGTTTAAGACCTGTTACACTTGGTGTTTGAGATCTGGTGCTATTGGTGTTTGAGAGCTGGTGCTTTGGTGTTTGAGACGTGGTAGTCTTGTTGTTTGAGACCTGCTGAATTCGTGTTTGACACCGGGTGATTTTAGTCTTTTGGACCAGGTGCACTTGGTGTTTGAGACCTCGTGATTTTGATGTTTGAGACCTGGTGCTCTTTGTGTTTGAGACCTTTTGCTCTTGGTGTTTGAGACCTGGTGCTCTTGGTGTTTGAGACCTGGTGATCTTTTGTTTGATACCTGGTGCTCTTGGTGTTTGAGACCTGGTACTCTTGCTGTTTGGGAGCTGGCAGATTTGCTTTTTGGGAGTGCGTACAATTGGTGTTAGGAAGATGGCACATTTTGTGGTTTCGAGCTCGTATACTTGGCCTTTGAGACCTGGTACACTTTTTGCTTGGGAACTTGAAAATTTGGTGGTTTTGTGATGGCACTCTTCATATTTTTGAGCTGGTACACATAGTATTTTAGGCCTGGCACACCTGGTGCTGGGAGCTGGTTCACTTGGTTTTTGAGACCTGGTGGTTTTGTTGTTTGAGACCTGGTGATCTTCGTGTTTAAGACCTGGTGCTCTTGGTGGTTGAGACCTGGTGCTCTTGGTGTTTGAGACGTGGTGATTTTCGTGTTTGAGATCTGGTGCTATTGGTGTTTGAGAACTGGCGCTCATGGTGTTTGAGACCACGTGATTTAGGTGTTTGAGTCCTGGTGCTCTTGGTGTTTGAGACCTTGGCGATTTTGGTGTTTGAGATCTGGTGCTCTTGGTGTTTGAGACCTGGTGGTCTTGGTGTTTGAGACCTAGTAAACTTGTTGTTTGAGAAGTGGTACACTTGGTGTTTGAGAGCTCGTGCTCTTGGTGTTTGAGACCTGGTGCTCTTGGTATTTGAGACCTGGTGCTCTTGGTGTTTGGGACCTGGTGTTCTTGGTGTTTGAGACTTGGTACTCTTGGTGTTTGAGACCTGATACATCTGCTTTTTGAGACATGGTTGCCTTGGTGTTTGAGACCTGGTGCTCTTGGTGTTTGAGACCTGGTACACTAGGTGTTTGAGAGCTGGAGCTCTTGGTTTTTGTGACCTGCTGCTCTTGGTGTTTAAGACCTGACACTCTTGGTATTTGAGACTTAATTCTCTTGGTGTTTGAGACCTGCTGCGCTTCGTTTTTGAGTCCTGGTTGTCTTTGTATTTGGGGCCTGGTGCTCTTGGTTTTTGAAACCTGGTGATCTTGGTGTTTGAGGCATTGTTGTCCTGGTTTTTGAGAGCTGCTGCTCTTGGTGTTTGAGACCTGGTGATCTTTGTGTTTAGGACCTGCGGTCTTGGTCTTTGAGTCCCTGTACACTTGGTGTTTGAGATATGCTACTATTGGTGTTTGAGACCTGTTGATTTTGGTGTTGGAGACCTGCTGCTCTTCGTGTTTGAGACCTCGTGCTCTTGGTGTTTTGGAGCTGATGATCTTGATGTTTCAGACCTGGTGCTCTTGGTGTTTGAGACCAGGTTGTATTGGTGTTTGAGAGCTGGTTCTCTTGGTGTTTGAGCCCTGCTACTCTTGGTGTTTGACACCTGCTGCTCTTGGTGTTTGATACCTGCTGATCTTGGTGTTTGAGTCCTGGTACACTTGGTGTTTGAGATCTGCTACTATTGGTGTTTGAGACCTGGTGCTCTTGGTTTTTGATAACTGCTGATTTTGGTGTTTGAGACCTGGTGATTTTGATGTTTGAGATCTGGAGCTATTGGAGTATGAGACCTGGTGATTTTGGTGTTTGAGACCTGTTGGTCTTGGTGTTTAAGACCTGTTACACTTGGTGTTTGAGATCTGGTGCTATTGGTGTTTGAGAGCTGGTGCTTTGGTGTTTGAGACGTGGTAGTCTTGTTGTTTGAGACCTGCTGAATTCGTGTTTGACACCGGGTGATTTTAGTCTTTTGGACCAGGTGCACTTGGTGTTTGAGACCTCGTGATTTTGATGTTTGAGACCTGGTGCTCTTTGTGTTTGAGACCTTTTGCTCTTGGTGTTTGAGACCTGGTGCTCTTGGTGTTTGAGACCTGGTGATCTTTTGTTTGATACCTGGTGCTCTTGGTATTTGAGACCTGGTGCTTTGGTGTTTGGGACCTGGTGTTCTTGGTGTTTGAGACTTGGTGCTCTTGGTGTTTGAGACCTGATACATCTGCTTTTTGAGACATGGTTGCCTTGGTGTTTGAGACCTGGTGCTCTTGGTGTTTGAGACCTGTTACACTAGGTGTTTGAGAGCAGGAGCTCTTGGTTTTTGTGACCTGCTGCTCTTGGTGTTTAAGACCTGACACTCTTGGTATTTGAGACTTAATTCTCTTGGTGTTTGAGACCTGCTGCGCTTCGTTTTTGAGTCCTGGTTGTCTTTGTATTTGGGGCCTGGTGCTCTTGGTTTTTGAGACCTGGTGATCTTGGTTTTTGAGGCATTGTTGTCCTGGTTTTTGAGAGCTGCTGCTCTTGGTGTTTGAGACCTGGTGATCTTTGTGTTTAGGACCTGCGGTCTTGGTCTTTGAGTCCTTGTACACTTGGTGTTTGAGATATGCTACTATTGGTGTTTGAGACCTGGTGATTTTGGTGTTGGAGACCTGCTGCTCTTCGTGTTTGAGACCTCGTGCTCTTGGTGTTTTGGAGCTGATGATCTTGATGTTTCAGACCTGGTGCTCTTGGTGTTTGAGACCAGGTTGTATTGGTGTTTGAGAGCTGGTTCTCTTGGTGTTTGAGCCCTGCTACTCTTGGTGTTTGACACCTGCTGCTCTTGGTGTTTGATACCTGCTGATCTTGGTGTTTGAGACCTGGTGCTCTTGGTGTTTGAGACCTGGTACACTTGGTGTTTGAGATCTGCTGCTATTGGTGTTTGAGACCTGGTGCTCTTGGTGTTTGAGACCTGGTGCTCTTGGTTTTTGATAACTGCTGATTTTGGTGTTTGAGACCTGCTGCTCTTGGTGTTTGATACCTGGTGATTTTGATGTTTGAGATCTGGAGCTATTGGAGTATGATACCTGGTGATTTTGGTGTTTGAGACCTGTTGGTCTTGGTGTTTAAGACCTGTTACACTTGGTGTTTGAGATCTGGTGCTATTGGTGTTTGAGAGCTGGTGCTTTGGTGTTTGAGACGTGGTAGTCTTGTTGTTTGAGACCTGCTGAATTCGTGTTTGACACCGGGTGATTTTAGTCTTTTGGACCAGGTGCACTTGGTGTTTGAGACCTCGTGATTTTGATGTTTGAGACCTGGTGCTCTTTGTGTTTGAGACCTGTTGCTCTTGGTGTTTGAGACCTGGTGCTCTTGGTGTTTGAGACCTGGTGATCTTTTGTTTGATACCTGGTGCTCTTGGTGTTTGAGACCTGGTACTCTTGCTGTTTGGGAGCTGGCAGATTTGCTTTTTGGGAGTGCGTACAATTGGTGTTAGGAAGATGGCACATTTTGTGGTTTCGAGCTCGTATACTTGGCCTTTGAGACCTGGTACACTTTTTGCTTGGGAACTTGAAAATTTGGTAGTTTTGTGATGGCACTCTTCATATTTTTGAGCTGGTACACATAGTATTTTAGGCCTGGCACACCTGGTGCTGGGAGCTGGTTCACTTGGTTTTTGAGACCTGGTGGTTTTGTTGTTTGAGACCTGGTGATCTTCGTGTTTAAGACCTGGTGCTCTTGGTGGTTGAGACCTGGTGCTCTTGGTGTTTGAGACGTGGTGATTTTCGTGTTTGAGATCTGGTGCTATTGGTGTTTGAGAACTGGCGCTCATGGTGTTTGAGACCACGTGATTTAGGTGTTTGAGTCCTGGTGCTCTTGGTGTTTGAGACCTTGGCGATTTTGGTGTTTGAGATCTGGTGCTCTTGGTGTTTGAGACCTGGTGGTCTTGGTGTTTGAGACCTAGTAAACTTGTTGTTTGAGAAGTGGTACACTTGGTGTTTGAGAGCTCGTGCTCTTGGTGTTTGAGACCTGGTGCTCTTGGTATTTGAGACCTGGTGCTCTTGGTGTTTGGGACCTGGTGTTCTTGGTGTTTGAGACTTGGTACTCTTGGTGTTTGAGACCTGATACATCTGCTTTTTGAGACATGGTTGCCTTGGTGTTTGAGACCTGGTGCTCTTGGTGTTTGAGACCTGGTACACTAGGTGTTTGAGAGCTGGAGCTCTTGGTTTTTGTGACCTGCTGCTCTTGGTGTTTAAGACCTGACACTCTTGGTATTTGAGACTTAATTCTCTTGGTGTTTGAGACCTGCTGCGCTTCGTTTTTGAGTCCTGGTTGTCTTTGTATTTGGGGCCTGGTGCTCTTGGTTTTTGAAACCTGGTGATCTTGGTGTTTGAGGCATTGTTGTCCTGGTTTTTGAGAGCTGCTGCTCTTGGTGTTTGAGACCTGGTGATCTTTGTGTTTAGGACCTGCGGTCTTGGTCTTTGAGTCCCTGTACACTTGGTGTTTGAGATATGCTACTATTGGTGTTTGAGACCTGTTGATTTTGGTGTTGGAGACCTGCTGCTCTTCGTGTTTGAGACCTCGTGCTCTTGGTGTTTTGGAGCTGATGATCTTGATGTTTCAGACCTGGTGCTCTTGGTGTTTGAGACCAGGTTGTATTGGTGTTTGAGAGCTGGTTCTCTTGGTGTTTGAGCCCTGCTACTCTTGGTGTTTGACACCTGCTGCTCTTGGTGTTTGATACCTGCTGATCTTGGTGTTTGAGTCCTGGTACACTTGGTGTTTGAGATCTGCTACTATTGGTGTTTGAGACCTGGTGCTCTTGGTTTTTGATAACTGCTGATTTTGGTGTTTGAGACCTAGTGATTTTGATGTTTGAGATCTGGAGCTATTGGAGTATGAGACCTGGTGATTTTGGTGTTTGAGACCTGTTGCTCTTGGTGTTTAAGACCTGTTACACTTGGTGTTTGAGATCTGGTGCTATTGGTGTTTGAGAGCTGGTGCTTTGGTGTTTGAGACGTGGTAGTCTTGTTGTTTGAGACCTGCTGAATTCGTGTTTGACACCGGGTGATTTTAGTCTTTTGGACCAGGTGCACTTGGTGTTTGAGACCTCGTGATTTTGATGTTTGAGACCTGGTGCTCTTTGTGTTTGAGACCTTTTGCTCTTGGTGTTTGAGACCTGGTGCTCTTGGTGTTTGAGACCTGGTGATCTTTTGTTTGATACCTGGTGCTCTTGGTGTTTGAGACCTGGTACTCTTGCTGTTTGGGAGCTGGCAGATTTGCTTTTTTGGGAGTGCGTACAATTGGTGTTAGGAAGATGGCACATTTTGTGGTTTCGAGCTCGTATACTTGGCCTTTGAGACCTGGTACACTTTTTGCTTGGGAACTTGAAAATTTGGTGGTTTTGTGATGGCACTCTTCATAATTTTGAGCTGGTACACATAGTATTTTAGGCCTGGCACACCTGGTGCTGGGAGCTGGTTCACTTGGTTTTTGAGACCTGGTGGTTTTGTTGTTTGAGACCTGGTGATCTTCGTGTTTAAGACCTGGTGCTCTTGGTGGTTGAGACCTGGTGCTCTTGGTGTTTGAGACGTGGTGATTTTCGTGTTTGAGATCTGGTGCTATTGGTGTTTGAGAACTGGCGCTCATGGTGTTTGAGACCACGTGATTTAGGTGTTTGAGTCCTGGTGCTCTTGGTGTTTGAGACCTTGGCGATTTTGGTGTTTGAGATCTGGTGCTCTTGGTGTTTGAGACCTGGTGGTCTTGGTGTTTGAGACCTAGTAAACTTGTTGTTTGAGAAGTGGTACACTTGGTGTTTGAGAGCTCGTGCTCTTGGTGTTTGAGACCTGGTGCTCTTGGTATTTGAGACCTGGTGCTCTTGGTGTTTGGGACCTGGTGTTCTTGGTGTTTGAGACCTGGTGCTCTTGGTGTTTGAGACCTGGTACACTAGGTGTTTGAGAGCTGGAGCTCTTGGTTTTTGTGACTTGCTGCTCTTGGTGTTTAAGACCTGACACTCTTGGTATTTGAGACTTAATTCGCTTGGTGTTTGAGACCTGCTGCGCTTCGTTTTTGAGTCCTGGTTGTCTTTGTATTTGGGGCCTGGTGCTCTTGGTTTTTGAGACCTGGTGATCCTGGTGTTTGAGGCATTGTTGTCCTGGTTTTTGAGAGCTGCTGCTCTTGGTGTTTGAGACCTGGTGATCTTTGTGTTTAGGACCTGCGGTCTTGGTCTTTGAGTCCCTGTACACTTGGTGTTTGAGATATGCTACTATTGGTGTTTGAGACCTGGTGATTTTGGTGTTGGAGACCTGCTGCTCTTCGTGTTTGAGACCTCGTGCTCTTGGTGTTTTGGAGCTGATGATCTTGATGTTTCAGACCTGGTGCTCTTGGTGTTTGAGACCAGGTTGTATTGGTGTTTGAGAGCTGGTTCTCTTGGTGTTTGAGCCCTGCTACTCTTGGTGTTTGACACCTGCTGCTCTTGGTGTTTGATACCTGCTGATCTTGGTGTTTGAGTCCTGGTACACTTGGTGTTTGAGATCTGCTACTATTGGTGTTTGAGACCTGGTGCTCTTGGTTTTTGATAACTGCTGATTTTGGTGTTTGAGACCTGGTGATTTTGATGTTTGAGATCTGGAGCTATTGGAGTATGAGACCTGGTGATTTTGGTGTTTGAGACCTGGTGGTCTTGGTGTTTAAGACCTGTTACACTTGGTGTTTGAGTTCTGGTGCTATTGGTGTTTGAGACCTGGTGCTTTGGTGTTTGAGACGTGGTAGTCTTGTTGTTTGAGACCTGCTGAATTCGTGTTTGACACCGGGTGATTTTAGTCTTTTGGACCAGGTGCACTTGGTGTTTGAGACCTCGTGATTTTGATGTTTGAGACCTGGTGCTCTTTGTGTTTGAGACCTTTTGCTCTTGGTGTTTGAGACCTGGTGCTCTTGGTGTTTGAGACCTGGTGATCTTTTGTTTGATACCTGGTGCTCTTGGTGTTTGAGACCTGGTACTCTTGCTGTTTGGGAGCTGGCCGATTTGCTTTTTGGGAGTGTGTACAATTGGTGTTAGGAAGATGGCAAATTTTGTGGTTTCGATCTCGTATACTTGGCTTTTGAGACCTGGTACACTCTTTGCTTGGGAACCTGAAAATTGGGTGGTTTTGTGATGGCACTCTTCATATTTTTGAGCTGGTACACATAGTATTTTAGGCCTGGCACACCTGGTGCTGGGAGCTGGTTCACTTGGTTTTTGAGACCTGGTGGTTTTGTTGTTTGAGACCTGGTTATCTTCGTGTTTAAGACCTGGTGCTCTTGGTGGTTGAGACCTGGTGCTCTTGGTGTTTGCGACGTGGTGATTTTCGTGTTTGAGATCTGGTGCTATTGGTGTTTGAGAACTGGCGCTCATGGTGTTTGAGACCGTGTGATTTAGTTGTTTGAGTCCTGGTGCTCTTGGTGTTTGAGACCTTGGCGATTTTGGTGTTTGAGATCTGGTGCTCTTGGTGTTTGGGACCTGGTGGTCTTGGTGTTTGAGACCTGGTAAACTTGTTGTTTGAGAAGTGGTACACTTGGTGTTTGAGAGCTCGTGCTCTTGGTGTTTGAGACCTGGTGCTCTTGGTATTTGAGACCTGGTGCTCTTGGTGTTTGGGACCTGGTGTTCTTGGTGTTTGAGACTTGGTGTTCTTGGTGTTTGAGACCTTGGAGATTTTGGTGTTTGAGACCTTGGGTTTTTGGTGTTTGAGATCTGGTGCTCTTGGTGTTTGGGACCTGGTGGTCTTGGTGTTTGAGACCTGGTAAACTTGTTGTTTGAGAAGTGGTACACTTGGTGTTTGAGAGCTCGTGCTCTTGGTGTTTGAGACCTGGTGCTCTTGGTATTTGAGACCTGGTGCTCTTGGTGTTTGGGACCTGGTGTTCTTGGTGTTTGAGACTTGGTGCTCTTGGTGTTTGAGACCTGATACATCTGCTTTTTGAGACATGGTTGCCTTGGTGTTTGAGACCTGGTGCTCTTGGTGTTTGAGACCTGGTACACTAGGTGTTTGAGAGCTGGAGCTCTTGGTTTTTGTGACCTGCTGCTCTTGGTGTTTAAGACCTGACACTCTTGGTATTTGAGACTTAACTCTCTTGGTGTTTGAGACCTGCTGCGCTTCGTTTTTGAGTCCTGGTTGTCTTTGTATTTGGGGCCTGGTGCTCTTGGTTTTTGAGACCTGGTGATCTTGGTGTTTAAGGCATTCTTGTCCTGGTTTTTGAGAGCTGCTGCTCTTGGTGTTTGAGACCTGGTGATCTTTGTGTTTAGGACCTGCGGTCTTGGTCTTTGAGTCCCTGTACACTTGGTGTTTGAGATATGCTACTATTGGTGTTTGAGACCTGGTGATTTTGGTGTTGGAGACCTGCTGCTCTTCGTGTTTGAGACCTCGTGCTCTTGGTATTTTGGAGCTGATGATCTTGATGTTTCAGACCTGGTGCTCTTGGTGTTTGAGACCAGGTTGTATTGGTGTTTGAGAGCTGGTTCTCTTGGTGTTTGAGCCCTGCTACTCTTGGTGTTTGACACCTGCTGCTCTTGGTGTTTGATACCTGCTGATCTTGGTGTTTGAGACCTGGCGGTCTTGGTGTTTGAGTCCTGGTACACTTGGTGTTTGAGATCTGCTACTATTGGTGTTTGAGACCTGGTGGTCTTGGTTCTGGAGACCTGGTGCTCTTGTTGTTTGAGACCTGGTGATTTAGATATTTGAGTCCTGCTGCTCTTCGTGTTTGAGACCTGGTTCTCTTGGTGTTTGAGACCTGATGCTCTTGGTGTTTGAGACCTGATAATCTTGATGTTTCAGACCTGGTGCTCTTGATGTTGGATAGCTGGTTGTGTTGGTGTTTGAGAGCTGTTGCTCTTGTGTTTGAGACCTGGTACACTTGGTGTTTGAGATCTGCTACTATTGGTGTATGAGACCTGGTGATTTTGATGTTTGAGACCTGCTGCTCTTCGTGTTTGAGAACTGGTGCTCTTGGTGTTTGAGACCTGATGATCTTTATTTTTCAGACCTGGTGCTCTTGGTGTTTGAGAGCTGGTTGTCTTAGTGTTTGAGAGCTTGTGCTCTTGGCGTTTGAGACCTAGTACGCTTTGTGTTTGAGAACTGCTGCTCTTGTTGTTTGAGACCTGGTGCTCTTGGTGTTTGAGACCTGGTTGACTTGGTGTTTGAGACCTGGTGCTCTTGGTGTTTGAGACCTGGTTGACTTGGTGTTTGAGACCTGGTGCTCTTGGTGTTTGAGACCTGGTACACTTGGTGTTGGAGAACTGTTGCTCTTGGTGTTTGAGACGTGCTGCTCTTGGTGTTTAAGACCTGATGCCTTTGGTTTTTGAGACCTGCTTTTCTTGGTGTTTGAGACCTGATGCTCTTGGTGTTTGAGACCTGATAATCTTGATGTTTCAGACCTGGTGCTCTTGATGTTGGAGAGCTGGTTGTCTTGGTGTTTGAGAGCTGGTGCTCTTCGTGTTTGAGACCTGGTACACTTGGTGTTTGAGATCTGCTACTATTGGTGTATGAGACCTGGTGATTTTGATGTTTGAGACCTGCTGCTCTTCGTGTTTGAGAACTGGTGCTCTTGGTGTTTGAGACCTGATGATCTTTATGTTTCAGACCTTTTGCTCTTGGTGTTTGAGAGCTGGTTGTCTTAGTGTTTGAGAACTTGTGCTCTTGGTGTTTGAGACCTAGTACGCTTTGTGTTTGAGAACTGCTGCTCTTGTTGTTTGAGACCTGGTGCTCTTGGTGTTTGAGACGTTTTGCTCTTGGTGTTTGAGACCAGGTTGTCTTGGTGTTTGAGACCTGGTGCTCTTGGTGTTTGAGACCTGGTTGACTTGGTGTTTGAGACCTGGTGCTCTTGGTGTTTGAGACCTGGTACACTTGGTGTTGGAGAACTGTTGCTCTTGGTGTTTGAGACTTGCTGCTCTTGGTGTTTAAGACCTGGTGCCTTTGGTTTTTGAGACCTGCTTGTCTTGGTGATTGAGACCTGGTGCTTTTTTTTTTTGAGACCTGCTGCTCTTGGTGTTCGAGACCTAGTACACTTGGTGATTGAGATCTGGTGATTTTGATGTTTGAGACCTGCTGCTCTTCGTGTTTGAGTCCTGGTTCTCTTGGTGCTTGAGACTGATGCTCTTGGTGTTTGAGAACTGATAATCTCGATGTTTCAGACCTGGTGCTCTTGATGTTTGTGTGCTGGTTGTCTTGGTGTTTGAGAGCTGGTGCTCTTCGTGTTTGAGACCTGGTACACTTGGTGTTTGAGAACTGCAGCTCTTGGTGTTTGAGACCAGGTGCTCTTGGTGTTTGAGGCCTGCTGCTCTTGGTGTTTGTAACCTGCTGTTCTTGGTGTTGGAGACCTGGTGGAGTTGTTGTTTGGGACCTGGTGCTCTTGGTGTTTGAGACCTGGTTGTCTTGGTGTTTTAGACCTGGTGCTCTTGGTGTTTGAGACCTGGTACACTTGGTGTTTGAGACCTGCTGCTCTTGGTGTTTAAGACCTGGTGCTCTTGGTTTTTGAGAACTGCTTGTCTTCGTGTTTGAGACCTGGTGCTCTTTGTGGTTGAGACCTGCTGCTCTTGCTGTTTGAGACCTGGTGATCTTGGTGTTTGAGTCCTGATGATCTTGATGTTTCAGACCAGGTGCTCTTGGTCTTTGAGACCTGGTGCTCTTGGTGTTTGAGACCGGTGATTTTGGTGTTTGAGAACTGCTTCTGTTGATGTATGAGACCTGGTGATCTTGGTGTTTGAGACCTGGTGGTTTTGGTGTTTAAGACCTGTTACACTTGTTTTTTGTGTTCTGGTGCTACTGGTGTTTGAGACCTGGTGCTCTTGGTGTTTTAGTCGTGGTTGTCTTTTTGTTTGAGACTTGGTTTTTGGCACCTGTCGATTTGGCTGTTTGAGACGTGGTGCTCTTGGTTTTTCAGACCTGGCGACTTTCGTGTTTGAGATTTGGTGCTCTTGGTGTTTGAGACCTGGTGGTCTTGCTGTTTGAGTCCTGATGATCTTGATGTTTCAGAACTGGTGCTCTTGGTGTTTGTGACCTGATGCTCTTGGTGTCTGAGAGCTGGTGCTCTTGGTTTTTGAGACCTGGTACACTTGCTGTTTGAGACATGATTGTCTTGGTGTTTGAGACCTGGTGCTCTTGGTGTTTAAGACCTGGTACACTTGGTGTTTGAGAGCTGTTGCTCTTAATGTTTAAGCCCTGATGCTCTTGGTATTTGAGACCTGGTGCTCGTGGTGTTTGAGATCTTTCCTTCATGGTGTTTTAGACCTGGTGCTCTTGGTGTTTGAGACCTGGTGATTTTGGTGTTTGAGACCTGGTGCTCTTGGTCTTTGAGACCTGGTGGTCTTGGTGTTTGAGCCCTGGCACACTTGGTGTTTGAGTCGTGGTACCCTTGGTGTTTAAGACGTGGTTGTCTTGGTGTTTGAGACCTGGTGCTCTTGGTGTTTGAGACCTGGTACACTTGGTGTTGGAGAGCTGTTGCTCTTGGTGATTGAGACCTCCTGCTCTCGTGTTTAAGACCTGGTGCTCTTTGTTTTTGAGACCTGCTTGTCTTGGTGTTTGAGACCTGGTGCTCTTTGTGTTTGAGGCTTGCTGCTCTTCGTCTTTAAGACCTGGTGCTCTTTGTTTTTGAGACCTGCTTGTCTTGATGTTTGAGGCCTGGTGCTCTTTGTGTTTGAGACCTGCTGCTCTTCGTCTTTAAGACCTGGTGCTCTTTGTTTTTGAGACCTGCTTGTCTTTTTGTTTGAGACCCAGTGCTCTTTGTGTTTGAGACCCGCTGCTCTTGTTGTTTGACACCTGCTGATCTTGGTGTTTGAGACCTGGCGGTCTTGGAGTTTGAGACCTGGTGCACTTGGAGTTTGAGATCTGAAACTATTGTTGTTTGAGGCCAGGTGCTCTTGGTGTTTGAGGCCTGCTGCTCTTGGTGTTTGTAACCTGCTGTTCTTGGTGTTTGAGAACTTTTGCTCATGGTGTTTGAGACCTGGTCGAGTTGCTGTTTGGGACCTGGTGCTCTTGGTGTTTGAGACCTGGTTGTCTTGGTGTTTGAGACCTGGTGCTCTTGGTGTTTCAGACCTGGTACACTTGGTATTGGAGAGCTGTTGCTCTTGGTGTTTGAGACCTGCTGCTCTTGGTGTTTAAGAACTGGTGCTCTTGGTTTTTGAGATCGGCTTGTCTTCGTGTTTGAGACCTGGTTTTCTTTGTGTTTGAGACCTGTGCTCTTGGTGTTTGAGACCTGGTGATCTTGGTGTTTGAGTCCTGATGATCTTGATGTTTCAGACCTGGTGCTCCTGGTGTTTGAGATCTGGTGGTCTTGGTGTTTTAGAGCCGATGCTCTTGGTTTTTGAGACCTGGTGCTCTTGGTGTTTGAGACCTGGTGCTCTTTTGTTTGAGACCGGTGATTTTGGTGTTTGAGAACTGCGTCTGTTGGGGTATGAGGCCTGGTGATTTTCGTGTTTGAGATCTGGTGCTATTGGTTTTTGAGACCTGGTGATCTTGGTGTTTGAGACCTGGTGGTTTTGGTGTTTAAGACCTGTTACACTTGGTTTTTGAGTTCTGGTGCTACTGGTGTTTGAGACCTGGTGCTCTTGGTGTTTTAGACGTGGTTTTCTTTTTGTTTGAGACTTGGTTTTTGACAACTGTCGATTTGGGTGTTTGAGACGTGGTGCTCTTGGTTTTCGACTCCTGGCAACTTTCGTGTTTGAGATTTGGTGCTCTTGGTGTTTGAGACCTGGTGGTCTTGGTGTTTAAGACCTGTTAAATTTGTTTTTTGAGTTCTGGAGCTACTGGTCTTTGGGACGTGGTGCTCTTGGTGTTTGAGACCTGGTGCTCTTGCTCTTTGAGACCTGATGCTCTTGGTGTTTGAGACCTGCTGTGCTTGGTGTTTGAGACCCTGGTTGTCTTTGTGTTTGAGACCTGTTGCACTTGGTGTTTGACACCGGGTGATTTTGGTGTTTGAGACCTGGTGCTCTTGGTGTTTGAGACCTGGTGACTTTGGTGTTTGTGATTTGGTGCTCTTGGTGTTTGAGACCTGCTGGTCTTGGTGTTTGAGACCTGGTACACATGGTGTTTGAGACATGGTACCCTTGGTGTTTGAGACCAGGTACTCTTGGTGTTTGAGACCTGGTGCTCTTGGTTTTTGAGGCCTAGTGCACTTGGTGTTTGGGACCTGGTGGTCTTGGTGTCTTAGACCTGTTGCTCTTGGTGTTTGAGAGCTGTTGCTCTTAATGTTTAAGCCATGATGCTCTTGGTATTTGAGACCTGGTTGTCTTGGTGTTTAAGAACTCTTGCTCTTGCTTTTTGAGAACTGCTGCTCTTGGTGTTTGAGAGCTGCTGCGCTTGGTGTTTGAGACCTGGTTGTCATTGTGTTTGAGACCTGGTGCTCTTTGTGTTTGATACCTGGTGATCTTGGTGTTTGAGGCATGGTTGTATTGGTGTTTGAGAGCTGGTGCTCTTGGTGTTTAAGACCTGGTACACTTGGTGTTTGAGAGCTGTTGCTCTTAATGTTTAAGCCCTCTTGCTCTTGGTATTTGAGACCTGGTTGTCTTGGTGTTTAAGAGCTCTTGTTCTTGCTTTTTGAGAACTGCTGCTCTTGGTGTTTGAGACCTGGTGCTCTTGCTCTTTGAGACCTGATGCTCTTGGTGTTTGAGACCTGCTGTGCTTGGTGTTTGAGACCTGGTTGTCTTTGTGTTTGAGACCTGGTGCTCTTGGTGTTTGATACCTTGTGATCTTGGTGTTTGAGGCATGGTTGTATTGGTATATGAGAGCTGGTGCTCTTGGTGTTTGAGACCTGGTACACTTGGTGATTGAGAAGTGGTGCTCTTGGTGTTTGAGACCTGGTGCTCATGGTGTTTGAGATCTTTTCTTCTTGGTGTTTGAGACCTGGTGCTCTTGATGTTTGATTCCTGGTTCTCTTGGTGTTTGAGACCTGATGCTCTTGGTGTTTGAGACCTGATAATCTGGATGTTTCAGACCTGGTGCTCTTGATGTTTGTGTGCTGGTTGTCTTGGTGTTTGAGAGCTGGTGCTCTTCGTGTTTGAGACCTGGTATACTTGGTGTTTGAGTACGGCAGCTCTTGTTTTTTGAGACCAGGTGCTCTTGGTGTTTGAGGCCTGCTGCTCTTGGTGTTTGTAACCTGCTGTTCTTGGTGTTTGAGAACTTTTGCTCATGGTGTTTGAGACCTGGTGGAGTTGTTGTTTGGGACCTAGTGCTCTTGGTGTTTCAGACCTGGTTGTCTTGGTGTTTGAGACCTGGTGCTCTTGGTGTTTCAGACCTGGTACACTTGGTGTTGGAGAGCTGCTGCTCTTGGTGTTTGAGAACTGCTGCTCTTGGTGCTTAAGACCTAGTGCTCTTGGTTTTTGAGATCTGCTTGTCTTCGTGTTTGAGACCTGGTGCTCTTTGTGTTTGAGACCTGCTGCTCTTGGTGTTTGAGACCTGGTGATCCTGGTGTTTGAGTCCTGATGATCTTGATGTTTCAGACCTTGTGATCTTGGTGTTTGAGTCCTGATGATCTTAATGTTTCAGACCTGGTGCTCTTGGTGTTTGAGATCTGGTGGTCTTGGTGTTTTAGAGCTGATGATCTTGGTTTTTGAGACCTGGTGCTCTTGGTGTTTGAGACCTGGTGGTCTTGGTGTTTGAGGCCTGGTGCTCTTGGTGTTTGAGACCGGTGATTTTGGTGTTTGAGAACTGTTTCTGTTGGTGTATGAGACCTGGTGATTTTCGTGTTTGAGATCTGGTGCTATTGGTTTTTGAGACCTGGTGATCTTGGTGTTTGAGACCTGGTGGTTTTGGTGTTTAAGACCTGTTACACTTGGTTTTTGAGTTCTGGTGCTACTGGTGTTTGAGACCTGGTGCTCTTGGTGTTTTAGACGTGGTTGTCTTTTTGTTTGAGACTTGGTTTTTGACACCTGTCGATTTGGGTGTTTGAGACGTGGTGCTCTTGGTTTTTGAGAACTGGCGACTTTCGTGTTTGAGATTTGGTGCTCTTGGTGTTTGAGACCTGGTGGTCTTGGTGTTTAAGACCCTTTAAACTTGTTTTTTGAGTTCTGGAGCTACTGGTCTTTGGGACGTGGTGCTCTTGGTGTTTGAGACCTGGTGCTCTTGCTCTTTGAGACCTGATGCTCTTGGTGTTTGAGACCGGCTGCGCTTCGTGTTTGAGACCTGGTTGTCTTTGTGTTTGAGACCTGTTGCACTTGGTGTTTGACACCGGGTGATTTTGGTGTTTGAGACCTGGTGCTCTTGGTGTTTGAGACCTGGCGAATTTGGTATTTGAGATTTGGTGCTCTTGGTGTTTGAGACCTGCTGGTCTTGGTGTTTGAGACCTGGTACAGATGGTGTTTGAGACATGGTACCCCTGGTGTTTGAGACCAGGTGCTCTTGGTGTTTGAGACCTAGTGCACTTGGTGTTTGAGGCTTAGTGCACTTGGTGTTTGGGACCTGGTGGTCTTGGTGTTTTAGACCTGTTGCTCTTGGTGTTTGAGACCTGGTACACTTGCTGTTTGAGACATGATTGTCTTGGTGTTTGAGACCTGGTGCTCTTGGTGTTTAAGACCTGGTACACATGGTGTTTGGGAGCTGTTGCTCTTAATGTTTAAGCCATGATTCTCTTGGTATTTGAAACCTGGTTGTCTTGGTGTTTAAGAACTCTTGCTCTTGCTTTTTGAGTACTGCTGCTCTTGGTTTTTGAGACCTGGTGCTCTTCCTCTTTGAGACCTGATGCTCTTGGTGTTTGAGACCTGCTGCGCTTGGTGTTTGAGACCTGGTTGTCTTTGTGTTTGAGACCTGGTGCTCTTGGTGTTTGATACCTGGTGATCTTGGTGTTTGAGGCATGGTTGTATTGGTGTATGAGAGCTGGTGCTCTTGGTGTTTGAGGCCTAGTGCACTTGGTGTTTGGGACCTGGTGGTCTTGGTGTTTTAGACCTGTTGCTCTTGGTGTTTGAGACCTGGTACACTTGCTGTTTGAGACATCATTGTCTTGGTGTTTGAGACCTGGTGCTCTTGGTGTTTAAGACCTGGTACACTTGGTGTTTGAGAGCTGTTGCTCTTAATGTTTAAGCCATGATGCTCTTGGTATTTGAAACCTGGTTGTCTTGGTGTTTAAGAACTCTTGCTCTTGCTTTTTGATTACTGCTGCTCTTGGTGTTTGAGACCTGGTGCTCTTGCTCTTTGAGACCTGATGCTCTTGGTGTTTGAGACCTGCTGCGCTTGGTGTTTGAGACCTGGTTGTCTTTGTGTTTGAGACCTGGTGCTCTTGGTGTTTGATACCTGGTGATCTTGGTGTTTGAGGCATGGTTGTATTGGTGTATGAGAGCTGGTGCTCTTGGTGTTTGAGACCTGGTACACTTGGTGTTTGAGAAGTGGTGCTCTTGGTGTTTGAGACCTGGTGCTCGTGGTGTTTGAGATCTTTTCTTCTTGGTATCTGTGACCTGGTGCTCTTGGTGTTTGAGACCTGGTGATTTTGGTGTTTGAGACCTGGTGTTCTTGCTCTTTGAGACCTGGTGATCTTGGTGTTTGAGCCCTGGTACACTTGGTGTTTGAGGCGTGGTACCCTTCGTGTTAAAGACCTGGTTGTCTTGGTGTTTGACACCTGGTGCTCTTGGTGTTTGAGACCTGGTCATTTTGCTGTTTGAGACCTGGTGCTCTTGGTGTTTGAGACCGGTGATTTTGGTGTTTGATAACTGCTTCTGTTGATGTATGAGACCTGGTAATTTTCGTGTTTGAGATCTGGTGCTATTGGTTTTTGAGACCTGGTGATCTTGGTGTTTGAGACCTGGTGGTTTTGGTGTTTAAGTCCTGTTACACTTGGTTTTTCAGTTCTGGTGCTACTGGTGTTTGAGACCTGGTGCTCTTGGTGTTTTAGACGTGGTTGTCTTTTTGTTTGAGACTTGGTTTTTGACACCTGTCGATTTGAGTGTTTGAGACGTGGTGCTATTGGTTTTTGAGACCTGGCGACTTTCGTGTTTGAGATTTGGTGCTCTTGGTGTTTGAGACCTAGTGGTCTTGGTGTTTAAGACCTGTTAAACTTGTTTTTTGAGTTCTGGAGCTACTGGTCTTTGGGACGTGGTGCTCTTGGTGTTTGAGACCTGGTGCTCTTGCTCTTTGAGACCTGATGCTCTTGGTGTTTGAGACCTGCTGCGCTTGGTGTTTGAGGCCTGGTTGTCTTTGTGTTTGAGACCTGGTGCACTTGGTGTTTGACACCGGGTGATTTTGGTGTTTGAGACCTGCTGGTCTTGGTGTTTGAGACCTGGTACACATGGTGTTTGAGACAAGGTACCCTTGGTGTTTGTGACCAGGTGCTCTTGGTGTTTGAGACCTGGTGCTCTTGGTGTTTGAGGCCTAGTGCACTTGGTGTTTGGGACCTGGTGGTCTTGGTGTTTTAGACCTGTTGCTCTTGGTGTTTGAGACCTGGTACACTTGCTGCTTGAGACATGATTGTCTTGGTGTTTGAGACCTGGTGCTCTTGGTGTTTAAGACCTGGTACACTTGGTGTTTGAGAGCTGTTGCTCTTAATGCTTAAGCCATGATGCTCTTGGTATTTGAGACCTGGTTGTCTTTGTGTTTAAGAACTCTTGCTCTTGCTTTTTGAGAACTGCTGCTCTTGGTGTTTGAGACCTGTTGCTCTTGCTCTTTGAGACCTGATGCTCTTGGTGTTTGAGACCTGCTGCGCTTGGTGTTTGAGACCTGGTTGTCTTTGTGTTTGAGACCTGGTGCTCTTGGTGTTTGATACCTGGTGATCTTGGTGTTTGAGGCATGGTTGTATTGGTGTATGAGAGCTGGTGCTCTTGGCGTTTGAGACCTGGTACACTTGGTGTTTGAGAAGTGGTGCTCTTGGTGTTTGAGACCTGGTGCTCGTGGTGTTTGAGATCTTTTCTTCTTGGTATTTGAGACCTGGTGCTCTTGGTGTTTGAGACCGGGCGATTTTGGTGTTTGAGACCTGGTGTTCCTGGTCTTTGAGACCTGGTGGTCTTGGTGTTTGAGCCCTGGTACACTTGGTGTTTGAGGCGTGGTACCCTTGGTGTTTAAGACCTGGTTGTCTTGGTGTTTGAGACCTGGTGCTCTTGGTGTTTGAGACCTGGTACACTTGGTGTTGGAGAGCTGTTGCTCTTGGTGTTTGCGACCTGCTGCTCTTCGTGTTTAAGACCTGGTGCTCTTTGTTTTTGAGACCTGCTTGTCTTGGTGTTTGAGACCTAGTGCTCTTTGTGTTTGAGACCTGCTGCTCTTCATCTTTAAGACCTGGTGCTCTTTGTTTTTGAGATCTGCTTGTCTTGATGTTTGAGACCTGGTGCTCTTTGAGTTTGAGACCTGCTGCTCTTCGTCTTTAAGACCTGGTGCTCTTTGTTTTTGAGACCTGGTGCTCTTGGTGCTTGAGGCCTGGTGCTCTTTGTGTTTGAGACCCGCTGCTCTTGTTGTTTGAGACCAGCTGGTCTTGATGTTTGAGACCTGGTACACATGGTGTTTGAGACATGGTACCCTTGGTGTTTGCGACCAGGTGCTCTTGGTGTTTGAGATCTGGTGCTCTTGGTGTTTGAGGCCTAGTGCACTTGGTGTTTGGGACCTGGTGGTCTTGGTGTTTTAGACCTGTTGCTCTTGGTGTTTGAGACCTGGTACACTTGCTGTTTGAGATATGATTGTCTTGGTGTTTGAGACCTGGTGCTCTTGGTGTTTAAGAACTGGTACACTTGGTGTTTGAGAGCTGTTGCTCTTAATGTTTAAGCCATGATGCTCTTGGTATTTGAGACCTGGTTGTCTTGGTGTTTAAGAACTCTTGCTCTTGCTTTTTGAGAACTGCTGCTCTTGGTGTTTGAGACCTGTTGCTCTTGCTCTTTGAGACCTGATGCACCTGGTGTTTGAGACCAGCTGCGCTTGGTGTTTGAGACCTGGTTGTCTTTGTGTTTGAGACCTGGTGCTCTTGGTTTTTGATACCTGGTGATCTTGTGTTTGAGGCATGGTTGTATTGGTGTATGAGAGCTGGTGCTCTTGGTGTTTGAGACCTGGTACCCTTGGTGTTTGAGAAGTGGTGCTCTTGGTGTTTGAGACCTGGTGCTCGAGGTGTTTGAGACCTGGTGTTTTTGGTCTTTGAGACCTGGTGGTCTTGGTGTTTGAGACCTGGTACCCTTGGTATTTGAGACCTGGTGCTCTTGGTGTTTGAGACCTGGTGATTTTGGTGTTTGAGCCCTGGTGCCCTTTGTTTTTGAGACCTGCTTGTCTTGGTGTTTGAGACCTGGTGCTATTGTTGTTTGAGACCTGGTACACTTGGTGTTGGAGAGCTGTTGCTCTTGGTGTTTGAGAACTGCTGCTCTTCGTGTTTAAGACCTGGTGCTCTTTGTTTTTGAGATCAGCTTGTCTTGATGTTTGAGACCTGGTGCTCTTTGAGTTTGAGACCTGCTGCTCTTCGTCTTTAAGACCTGGTGCTCTTTGTTTTTGAGACCTGCTTGTCTTGGTGTTTGAGACCTGGTGCTCTTTGTGTTTGAGACCCGATGCTCTTGTTGTTTGAGACCTGCTGATCTTGGTGTTTGAGACCTGGCGGTCTTGGTGTTTGAGACCTGGTGGTTTTGGTGTTTAAGACCTGTTACACTTGGTTTTTGAGTTCTGGTGCTACTGGTGTTTGAGACCTAGTTCTCTTTGTGTTTGAGACCTGCTGCTCTTCATCTTTAAGACCTGGTGCTCTTTGTTTTTGAGATCAGCTTGTCTTGATGTTTGAGACCTGGTGCTCTTTGAGTTTGAGACCTGCTGCTCTTCGTCTTTAAGACCTGGTGCTCTTTGTTTTTGAGACCTGCTTGTCTTGGTGTTTGAGACCTGGTGCTCTTTGCGTTTGAGACCCGATGCTCTTGTTGTTTGAGACCTGCTGATCTTGGTGTTTGAGACCTGGCGGTCTTGGTGTTTGAGACCTGGTGGTTTTGGTGTTTAAGACCTGTTACACTTGGTTTTTGAGTTCTGGTGCTACTGGTGTTTGAGACCTAGTTCTCTTGGTGTTTTAGACGTTGTTGTCTTTTTGTTTGAGACTTGGTTTTTGACAACTGTCGATTTGGGTGTTTGAGACGTGGTGCTCTTGGTTTTTGAGACCTGGCGACTTTCGTGTTTGAGATTTGGTGTTCATGGTGTTTGAGACCTGGTGGTCTTGGTGTTTAAGACCCTTTAAACTTGTTTTTTGAGTTCTGGAGCTACTGGTCTTTGGGACGTGGTGCTCTTGGTGTTTGAGACCTGGTGCTCTTGCTCTTTGAGACCTGATGCTCTTGGTGTTTGAGACCTGCTGCGCTTGGTGTTTGAGACCTGGTTGTCTTTGTGTTTGAGACCTGGTGCACCTGGTGTTTGACACCGGGTGATTTTGGTGTTTGAGACCTGGTGCTCTTGGTGTTTGAGACCTGGCGACTTTGGTGTTTGAGATTTGGTGCTCTTGGTGTTTGAGACCTGCTGCGCTTGGTGTTTGAGACCTGGTTGTCTTTGTGTTTGAGACCTGGTGCACTTGGTGTTTGACACCGGGTGATTTTGGTTTTTGAGACCTGGTGCTCTTGGTGTTTGAGACCTGGCGACTTTGGTGTTTGAGATTTGGTGCTCTTGGTGTTTCAGACCTGCTGGTCTTGGTGTTTGAGACCTGGTACACATGGTGTTTGAGACATGGTACCCTTGGTGTTTGAGACCTGGTGCTCTTGGTGTTTAAGACCTGGTACACTTGGTGTTTGAGAGCTGTTGCTCTTAATGCTTAAGCCATGATGCTCTTGGTATTTGAGACCTGGTTGTCTTGGTGTTTAAGAACTCTTGCTCTTGCTTTTTGAGAACTGCTGCTCTTGGTGTTTGAGACCTGCTGCGCTTGGTGTTTGAGACCTGGTTGTCTTTGTGTTTGAGACCTGGTGCTCTTGGTGTTTGATACCTGGTGATCTGGGTGTTTGAGGCATGGTTGTATTGGTGTATGAGAGCTGGTGCTCTCGGCGTTTGAGACCTGGTACACTTGGTGTTTGAGAAGTGGTGCTCTTGGTGGTTGAGACCTGGTGCTCGTGGTGTTTGAGATCTTTTCTTCTTGGTATTTGAGACCTGGTGCTCTTGGTGTTTGAGACCTGGTGATTTTGGTGTTTGAGACCTGGTGTTCTTGGTCTTTGAGACCTGGTGGTCTTGGTGTTTGAGCCCTGGTATACTTGGTGTTTGAGGCGTGGTACCCTTGGTGCTTAAGACCTGGTTGTCTTGGTGTTTGAGACCTGGTGCTCTTGGTGTTTGAGACCTGGTTGTCTTTGTGTTTGAGACCTGGTGCTCTTGTTTTTTGATACCTGGTGATCTTGTGTTTGAGGCATGGTTGTATTGGTGTATGAGAGCTGGTGCTCTTGGTGTTTGAGACCTGGTACCCTTGGTGTTTGGGAAGTGGTGCTCTTGTTGTTTGAGACCTGGTGCTCGTGGTGTTTGAGACCTGGTGTTCTTGGACTTTGAGACCTGGTGGTCTTGGTGTTTGAGACCTGGTACCCTTGGTATTTGAGACCTGGTGCTCTTGGTGTTTGAGACCTGGTGATTTTGGTGTTTGAGCCCTGGTGTTCTTGGTCTTTGAGACCTGGTGGTCTTGGTGTTTGAGCCCTGGTACACTTGGTGGTTGAGGCGTGGTACCCTTGGTGTTTAAGACCTGGTTGTCTTGGTGTTTGAGACCTGGTGCTATTGGTGTTTGAGACCTGGTACACTTGGTGTTGGAGAGCTGTTGCTCTTGGTGTTTGAGAACTGCTGCTCTTCGTTTTTAAGACCTGGTGCTCTTTGTTTTTGAGATCAGCTTGTCTTGATGTTTGAGACCTAGTGCTCTTGAAGTTTGAGACCTGCTGCTCTTCGTCTTTAAGACCTGGTGCTCTTTGTTTTTGAGACCTGCTTGTCTTGGTGTTTGAGACCTGGTGCTATTGTTGTTTGAGACCTGGTACACTTGGTGTTGGAGAGCTGTTGCTCTTGGTGTTTGAGAACTGGTGCTCTTCGTGTTTAAGACCTGGTGCTCTTTGTTTTTGAGATCAGCTTGTCTTGATGTTTGAGACCTGGTGCTCTTTGAGTTTGAGACCTGCTGCTCTTCGTCTTTAAGACCTGGTGCTCTTTGTTTTTGAGACCGGCTTGTCTTGGTGTTTGAGACCTGGTGCTCTTTGTGTTTGAGACCCGATGCTCTTGTTGTTTGAGACCTGCTGATCTGGGTGTTTGAGACCTGGCGGTCTTGGTGTTTGAGACCTGGTGGTTTTGGTGTTTAAGACCTGTTACACTCGGTTTTTGAGTTCTGGTGCTACTGGTGTTTGAGACCTAGTTCTCTTTGTGTTTGAGACCTGCTGCTCTTCATCTTTAAGACCTGGTGCTCTTTGTTTTTGAGATCAGCTTGTCTTGATGTTTGAGGCCTGGTGCTCTTTGAGTTTGAGACCTGCTGCTCTTCGTCTTTAAGACCTGGTGCTCTTTGTTTTTGAGACCTGCTTGTCTTGGTGTTTGAGACCTGGTGCTCTTTGTGTTTGAGACCCGATGCTCTTGTTGTTTGAGACCTGCTGATCTTGGTGTTTGAGACCTGGCGGTCTTGGTGTTTGAGATCTGGTGGTTTTGGTGTTTAAGACCTGTTACACTTGGTTTTTGAGTTCTGGTGCTACTGGTGTTTGAGACCTAGTTCTCTTGGTGTTTTAGACGTTGTTGTCTTTTTGTTTGAGACTTGGTTTTTGACAACTGTCGATTTGGGTGTTTGAGACGTGGTGCTCTTGGTTTTTGAGACCTGGCGACTTTCGTGTTTGAGATTTGGTGTTCTTGGTGTTTGAGACCTTGTGGTCTTGGTGTTTAAGACCCTTTAAACTTGTTTTTTGAGTTCTGGAGCTACTGGTCTTTGGGACGTGGTGCTCTTGGTGTTTGAGACCTGGTGCTCTTGCTCTTTGAGACCTGATGCTCTTGGTGTTTGAGACCTGCTGCGCTTGGTGTTTGAGACCTGGTTGTCTTTGTGTTTGAGACCTGGTGCACTTGGTGTTTGACACCGGGTGATTTTGGTGTTTGAGACCTGGTGCTCTTGGTGTTTGAGACCTGGCGACTTTGGTGTTTGAGATTTGGTGCTCTTGGTGTTTGAGACCTGCTGCGCTTCGTGTTTGAGACCTGGTTGTCTTTGTGTTTGAGACCTGGTGCACTTGATGTTTGACACCGGGTGATTTTGGTGTTTGAGACCTGGTGCTCTTGGTGTTTGAGACCTGGCGACTTTGGTGTTTGAGATTGGGTGCTCTTGGTGTTTCAGACCTGCTGGTCTTGGTGTTTGAGACCTGGTACACATGGTGTTTGAGACATGGTACCCTTGGTGTTTGAGACCTGGTGCTCTTGGTGTTTAAGACCTGGTACACTTGGTGTTTGAGAGTTGTTGCTCTTAATGCTTAAGCCATGATGCTCTTGGTATTTGAGACCTGGTTGTCTTGGTGTTTAAGAACTCTTGCTCTTGCTTTTTGAGAACTGCTGCTCTTGGTGTTTGAGACCTGCTGCGCTTGGTGTTTGAGACCTGGTTGTCTTTGTGTTTGAGACCTGGTGCTCTTGGTGTTTGATACCTGGTGATCTGGGTGTTTGAGGCATGGTTGTATTGGTGTATGAGAGCTGGTGCTCTTGGCGTTTGAGACCTGGTACTTCTGGTGTTTGAGAAGTGGTGCTCTTGGTGGTTGAGACCTGGTGCTCGTGGTGTTTGAGATCTTTTCTTCTTGGTATTTGAGACCTGGTGCTCTTGGTGTTTGAGAACTGGTGATTTTGGTGTTTGAGACCTGGTGTTCTTGGTCTTTGAGACCTGGTGGTCTTGGTGTTTGAGCCCTGGTATACTTGGTGTTTGAGGCGTGGTACCCTTGGTGTTTAAGACCTGGTTGTCTTGGTGTTTGAGACCTGGTGCTCTTGGTGTTTGAGACCTGGTACACTTGGTGTTGGAGAGCTGTTGCTCTTGGTGTTTGAGACCTGCTGCTCTTCGTGTTTGAGACCTGGCGGTCTTGGTGTTTGAGACCTGGTGGTTTTGGTGTTTAAGACCTGTTACACTTGGTTTTTGAGTTCTGGTGCTACTGGTGTTTGAGACCTAGTTCTCTTTGTGTTTGAGACCTGCTGCTCTTCATCTTTAAGACCTGGTGCTCTTTGTTTTTGAGATCAGCTTGTCTTGATGTTTGAGTCCTGGTGCTCTTTGAGTTTGAGACCTGCTGCTCTTCGTCTTTAAGACCTGGTGCTCTTTGTTTTTGAGACCTGCTTGTCTTGGTGTTTGAGACCTGGTGCTCTTTGTGTTTGAGACCCGATGCTCTTGTTGTTTGAGACCTGCTGATCTTGGTGTTTGAGACCTGGCGGTCTTGGTGTTTGAGACCTGGTGGTTTTGGTGTTTAAGACCTGTTACACTCGGTTTTTGAGTTCTGTGCTACTGGTGTTTGAGACCTAGTTCTCTTTGTGTTTGAGACCTGCTGCTCTTCATCTTTAAGACCTGGTGCTCTTTGTTTTTGAGATCAGCTTGTCTTGATGTTTGAGACCTGGTGCTCTTTGAGTTTGAGAACTGCTGCTCTTCGTGTTTAAGACCTGGTGCTCTTTGTTTTTGAGATCAGCTTGTCTTGATGTTTGAGACCTGGTGCTCTTTGAGTTTGAGACCTGCTGCTCTTGTTGTTTGAGACCTGCTGATCTGGGTGTTTGAGACCTGGCGGTCTTGGTGTTTGAGACCTGGTGGTTTTGGTGTTTAAGACCTGTTACACTCGGTTTTTGAGTTCTGGTGCTACTGGTGTTTGAGACCTAGTTCTCTTTGTGTTTGAGACCTGCTGCTCTTCATCTTTAAGACCTGGTGCTCTTTGTTTTTGAGATCAGCTTGTCTTGATGTTTGAGACCTGGTGCTCTTTGAGTTTGAGACCTGCTGCTCTTCGTCTTTAAGACCTGGTGCTCTTTGTTTTTGAGGCCTGCTTGTCTTGGTGTTTGAGACCTGGTGCTCTTTGTGTTTGAGACCCGATGCTCTTGTTGTTTGAGACCTGCTGATCTTGGTGTTTGAGACCTGGCGGTCTTGGTGTTTGAGACCTGGTGGTTTTGGTGTTTAAGACCTGTTACACTTGGTTTTTGAGTTCTGGTGCTACTGGTGTTTGAGACCTAGTTCTCTTGGTGTTTTAGACGTTGTTGTCTTTTTGTTTGAGACTTGGTTTTTGACAACTGTCGATTTGGGTGTTTGAGACTTGGTGCTCTTGGTTTTTGAGACCTGGCGACTTTCGTGTTTGAGATTTGGTGTTCTTGGTGTTTGAGACCTGGTGGTCTTGGTGTTTAAGACCCTTTAAACTTGTTTTTTGAGTTCTGGAGCTACTGGTCTTTGGGACGTGGTGCTCTTGGTGTTTGAGACCTGGTGCTCTTGCTCTTTGAGACCTGATGCTCTTGGTGTTTGAGACCTGCTGCGCTTGGTGTTTGAGACCTGGTTGTCTTTGTGTTTGAGACCTGGTGCACTTGGTGTTTGACACCGGGTGATTTTGGTGTTTGAGACCTGGTGCTCTTGGTGTTTGAGACCTGGCGACTTTGGTGTTTGAGATTTGGTGCTCTTGGTGTTTGAGACCTGCTGCGCTTGGTGTTTGAGACCTGGTTGTCTTTGTGTTTGAGACCTGGTGCACTTGATGTTTGACACCGGGTGATTTTGGTGTTTGAGACCTGGTGCACTTGGTGTTTGAGACCTGGCGACTTTGGTGTTTGAGATTTGGTGCTCTTGGTGTTTCAGACCTGCTGGTCTTGGTGTTTGAGACCTGGTACACATGGTGTTTGAGACATGGTACCCTTGGTGTTTGAGACCTGGTGCTCTTGGTGTTTAAGACCTGGTACACTTGGTGTTTGAGAGCTGTTGCTCTTAATGCTTTAGCCATGATGATCTTGGTATTTGAGACCTGTTTGTCTTGGTGTTTAAGAACTCTTGCTCTTGCTTTTTGAGAACAGCTGCTCTTGGTGTTTGAGACCTGCTGCGCTTGGTGTTTGAGACCTGGTTGTCTTTGTGTTTGAGACCTGGTGCTCTTGGTGTTTGATACCTGGTGATCTGGGTGTTTGAGGCATGGTTGTATCGGTGTATGAGACCTGGTGCTCTTTGTGTTTGAGACCCGATGCTCTTGTTGTTTGAGACCTGCTGATCTTGGTGTTTGAGACCTGGCGGTCTTGGTGTTTGAGACCTGGTGGTTTTGGTGTTTAAGACCTGTTACACTTGTTTTTTGAGTTCTGGTGCTACTGGTGTTTGAGACCTAGTTCTCTTGGTGTTTTAGACGTTGTTGTCATTTTGTTTGAGACTTGGTTTTTGACAACTGTCGATTTGGGTGTTTGAGACGTGGTGCTCTTGGTTTTTGAGACCTGGCGACTTTCGTGTTTGAGATTTGGTGTTCTTGGTGTTTGAGACCTGGTGGTCTTGGTGTTTAAGACCCTTTAAACTTGTTTTTTGAGTTCTGGAGCTACTGGTCTTTGGGACGTGGTGCTCTTGGTGTTTGAGACCTGGTGCTCTTGCTCTTTGAGACCTGATGCTCTTGGTGTTTGAGACCAGCTGCGCTTGCTGTTTGAGACCTGGTTGTCTTTGTGTTTGCGACCTGGTGCACTTGGTGTTTGACACCGGGTGATTTTGGTGTTTGAGACCTGGTGCTCTTGGTGTTTGAGACCTGGCGACTTTGGTGTTTGAGATTTGGTGCTCTTGGTGTTTGAGACCTGCTGCGCTTGGTGTTTGAGACCTGGTTGTCTTTGTGTTTGAGACCTGGTGCACTTGGTGTTTGACACCGGGTGATTTTGGTGTTTGAGACCTGGTGCTCTTGGTGTTTGAGACCTGGCGACTTTGGTTTTTGAGATTTGGTGCTCTTGGTGTTTCAGACCTGCTGGTCTTGGTGTTTGAGACCTGGTACACATGGTGTTTGAGACATGGTACCCTTGGTGTTTGAGACCTGGTGCTCTTGGTGTTTAAGACCTGGTACACTTGGTGTTTGAGAGTTGTTGCTCTTAATGCTTAAGCCATGATGCTCTTGGTATTTGAGACCTGGTTGTCTTGGTGTTTAAGAACTCTTGCTCTTGCTTTTTGAGAACTGCTGCTCTTGGTGTTTGAGACCTGCTGCGCTTGGTGTTTGAGACCTGGTTGTCTTTGTGTTTGAGACCTGGTGCTCTTGGTGTTTGATACCTGGTGATCTGGGTGTTTGAGGCATGGTTGTATTGGTGTATGAGAGCTGGTGCTCTTGGCGTTTGAGACCTGGTACACTTGGTGTTTGAGAAGTGGTGCTCTTGGTGGTTGAGACCTGGTGCTCGTGGTGTTTGAGATCTTTTCTTCTTGGTATTTGAGACCTGGTGCTCTTGGTGTTTGAGACCTCGTGATTTTGGTGTTTGAGACCTGGTGTTCTTGGTCTTTGAGACCTGGTGGTCTTGGTGTTTGAGCCCTGGTATACTTGGTGTTTGATGCGTGGTACCCTTGGTGTTTAAGACCTGGTTGTCTTGGTGTTTGAGACCTGGTGCTCTTGGTGTTTGAGACCTGGTACACTTGGTGTTGGAGAGCTGTTGCTCTTGGTGTTTGAGACCTGCTGCTCTTCGTGTTTAAGACCTGGTGCTCTTTGTTTTTGAGACCTGCTTGTCTTGGTGTTTGAGACCTAGTGCTCTTTCAGTTTGAGACCTGCTGCTCTTCATCTTTAAGACCTGGTGCTCTTTGTTTTTGAGATCTGCTTGTCTTGATGTTTGAGACCTGGTGCTCTTTGAGTTTGAGACCTGCAGCTCTTCGTTTTTAAGACCTGGTGCTCTTTGTTTTTGAGACCTGGTGCTCTTGGTGTTTGAGACCTGGTGCTCTTTGTGTTTGAGACCCGCTGCTCTTGTTGTTTGAGACCAGCTGGTCTTGATGTTTGAGACCTGGTACACATGGTGTTTGAGACATGGTACCCTTGGTGTTTGCGACCAGGTGCTCTTGGTCTTTGAGACCTGGTGCTCTTGGTGTTTGAGGCCTAGTGCACTTGGTGTTTGGGACCTGGTGGTCTTGGTGTTTTAGACCTGTTGCTCTTGGTGTTTGAGACCTGGTACACTTGCTGTTTGAGACATGATTGTCTTGGTGTTTGAGACCTGGTGCTCTTGGTGTTTAAGACCTGGTACACGTGGTGTTTGAGAGCTGTTGCTCTTAATGTTTAAGCCATGATGCTCTTGGTATTTGAGACCTGGTTGTCTTGGTGTTTAAGAACTCTTGCTCTTGCTTTTTGAGAACTGCTGCTCTTGGTGTTTGAGACCTGTTGCTCTTGCTCTTTGAGACCTGATGCTCTTGGTGTTTGAGACCTGCTGCGCTTGGTGTTTGAGACCTGGTTGTCTTTGTGTTTGAGACCTGGTGCTCTTGGTTTTTGATACCTGGTGATCTTGTGTTTGAGGCATGGTTGTATTGGTGTATGAGAGCTGGTGCTCTTGGTGTTTGAGACCTGGTACCCTTGGTGTTTGAGAAGTGGTGCTCTTGGTGTTTGAAACCTGGTGCTCGTGGTGTTTGAGACCTGGTGTTCTTGGTCTTTGAGACCTGGTGGTCTTGGTGTTTGAGACCTGGTACCCTTGGTATTTGAGACCTGGTGCTCTTGGTGTTTGAGACCTGGTGATTTTGGTGTTTGAGACCTGGTGTTCTTGGTCTTTGAGACCTGGTGGTCTTGGTGTTTGAGCCCTGGTACACTTGGTGTTTGAGGCGTGGTACCCTTGGTGTTTAAGACCTGGATGTCTTGGTGTTTGAGACCTGGTGCTATTGGTGTTTGAGACCTGGTACACTTGGTGTTGGAGAGCCGTTGCTCTTGGTGTTTGAGACCTGCTGCTCTTCGTGTTTAAGACCTGGTGCTCTTTCTTTTGGAGATCAGCTTGTCTTGATGTTTGAGACCTGGTGCTCTTTGAGTTTGAGACCTGCTGCTCTTCGTCTTTAAGACCTGGTGCTCTTTGTTTTTGAGACCTGCTTGTCTTGGTGTTTGAGACCTGGTGCTCTTTGTGTTTGAGACCCGATGCTCTTGTTGTTTGAGACCTGCTGATCTTGGTGTTTGAGACCTGGCGGTCTTGGTGTTTGAGACCTCGTGGTTTTGGTGTTTAACACCTGTTACACTTGGTTTTTGTGTTCTGGTGCTACTGGTGTTTGAGACCTAGTTCTCTTGGTGTTTTAGACGTGGTTGTCTTTTTGTTTGAGACTTGGTTTTTGACAACTGTCGATTTGGGTGTTTGAGACTTGGTGCTCTTGGTTTTTGAGACCTGGCGACTTTCGTGTTTGAGATTTGGTGTTCTTGGTGTTTGAGACCTGGTGGTCTTGGTGTTTAAGACCCTTTAAACTTGTTTTTTGAGTTCTGGAGCTACTGGTCTTTGGGACGTGGTGCTCTTGGTGTTTGAGACCTGGTGCTCTTGCTCTTTGAGACCTGATGCTCTTGGTGTTTGAGACCTGCTGCGCTTGGTGTTTGAGACCTGGTTGTCTTTGTGTTTGAGACCTGGTGCACTTGGTGTTTGACACCGGGTGATTTTGGTGTTTGAGACCTGGTGCTCTTGGTGTTTGAGACCTGGCGACTTTGGTGTTTGAGATTTGGTGCTCTTGGTGTTTGAGACCTGCTGCGCTTGGTGTTTGAGACCTGGTTGTCTTTGTGTTTGAGACCTGGTGCACTTGATGTTTGACACCGGGTGATTTTGGTGTTTGAGACCTGGTGCACTTGGTGTTTGAGACCTGGCGACTTTGGTGTTTGAGATTTGGTGCTCTTGGTGTTTCAGACCTGCTGGTCTTGGTGTTTGAGACCTGGTACACATGGTGTTTGAGACATGGTACCCTTGGTGTTTGAGACCTGGTGCTCTTGGTGTTTAAGACCTGGTACACTTGGTGTTTGAGAGCTGTTGCTCTTAATGCTTTAGCCATGATGATCTTGGTATTTGAGACCTGTTTGTCTTGGTGTTTAAGAACTCTTGCTCTTGCTTTTTGAGAACAGCTGCTCTTGGTGTTTGAGACCTGCTGCGCTTGGTGTTTGAGACCTGGTTGTCTTTGTGTTTGAGACCTGGTGCTCTTGGTGTTTGATACCTGGTGATCTGGGTGTTTGAGGCATGGTTGTATCGGTGTATGAGACCTGGTGCTCTTTGTGTTTGAGACCCGATGCTCTTGTTGTTTGAGACCTGCTGATCTTGGTGTTTGAGACCTGGCGGTCTTGGTGTTTGAGACCTGGTGGTTTTGGTGTTTAAGACCTGTTACACTTGTTTTTTGAGTTCTGGTGCTACTGGTGTTTGAGACCTAGTTCTCTTGGTGTTTTAGACGTTGTTGTCATTTTGTTTGAGACTTGGTTTTTGACAACTGTCGATTTGGGTGTTTGAGACGTGGTGCTCTTGGTTTTTGAGACCTGGCGACTTTCGTGTTTGAGATTTGGTGTTCTTGGTGTTTGAGACCTGGTGGTCTTGGTGTTTAAGACCCTTTAAACTTGTTTTTTGAGTTCTGGAGCTACTGGTCTTTGGGACGTGGTGCTCTTGGTGTTTGAGACCTGGTGCTCTTGCTCTTTGAGACCTGATGCTCTTGGTGTTTGAGACCAGCTGCGCTTGCTGTTTGAGACCTGGTTGTCTTTGTGTTTGCGACCTGGTGCACTTGGTGTTTGACACCGGGTGATTTTGGTGTTTGAGACCTGGTGCTCTTGGTGTTTGAGACCTGGCGACTTTGGTGTTTGAGATTTGGTGCTCTTGGTGTTTGAGACCTGCTGCGCTTGGTGTTTGAGACCTGGTTGTCTTTGTGTTTGAGACCTGGTGCACTTGGTGTTTGACACCGGGTGATTTTGGTGTTTGAGACCTGGTGCTCTTGGTGTTTGAGACCTGGCGACTTTGGTTTTTGAGATTTGGTGCTCTTGGTGTTTCAGACCTGCTGGTCTTGGTGTTTGAGACCTGGTACACATGGTGTTTGAGACATGGTACCCTTGGTGTTTGAGACCTGGTGCTCTTGGTGTTTAAGACCTGGTACACTTGGTGTTTGAGAGTTGTTGCTCTTAATGCTTAAGCCATGATGCTCTTGGTATTTGAGACCTGGTTGTCTTGGTGTTTAAGAACTCTTGCTCTTGCTTTTTGAGAACTGCTGCTCTTGGTGTTTGAGACCTGCTGCGCTTGGTGTTTGAGACCTGGTTGTCTTTGTGTTTGAGACCTGGTGCTCTTGGTGTTTGATACCTGGTGATCTGGGTGTTTGAGGCATGGTTGTATTGGTGTATGAGAGCTGGTGCTCTTGGCGTTTGAGACCTGGTACACTTGGTGTTTGAGAAGTGGTGCTCTTGGTGGTTGAGACCTGGTGCTCGTGGTGTTTGAGATCTTTTCTTCTTGGTATTTGAGACCTGGTGCTCTTGGTGTTTGAGACCTCGTGATTTTGGTGTTTGAGACCTGGTGTTCTTGGTCTTTGAGACCTGGTGGTCTTGGTGTTTGAGCCCTGGTATACTTGGTGTTTGATGCGTGGTACCCTTGGTGTTTAAGACCTGGTTGTCTTGGTGTTTGAGACCTGGTGCTCTTGGTGTTTGAGACCTGGTACACTTGGTGTTGGAGAGCTGTTGCTCTTGGTGTTTGAGACCTGCTGCTCTTCGTGTTTAAGACCTGGTGCTCTTTGTTTTTGAGACCTGCTTGTCTTGGTGTTTGAGACCTAGTGCTCTTTCAGTTTGAGACCTGCTGCTCTTCATCTTTAAGACCTGGTGCTCTTTGTTTTTGAGATCTGCTTGTCTTGATGTTTGAGACCTGGTGCTCTTTGAGTTTGAGACCTGCAGCTCTTCGTTTTTAAGACCTGGTGCTCTTTGTTTTTGAGACCTGGTGCTCTTGGTGTTTGAGACCTGGTGCTCTTTGTGTTTGAGACCCGCTGCTCTTGTTGTTTGAGACCAGCTGGTCTTGATGTTTGAGACCTGGTACACATGGTGTTTGAGACATGGTACCCTTGGTGTTTGCGACCAGGTGCTCTTGGTCTTTGAGACCTGGTGCTCTTGGTGTTTGAGGCCTAGTGCACTTGGTGTTTGGGACCTGGTGGTCTTGGTGTTTTAGACCTGTTGCTCTTGGTGTTTGAGACCTGGTACACTTGCTGTTTGAGACATGATTGTCTTGGTGTTTGAGACCTGGTGCTCTTGGTGTTTAAGACCTGGTACACGTGGTGTTTGAGAGCTGTTGCTCTTAATGTTTAAGCCATGATGCTCTTGGTATTTGAGACCTGGTTGTCTTGGTGTTTAAGAACTCTTGCTCTTGCTTTTTGAGAACTGCTGCTCTTGGTGTTTGAGACCTGTTGCTCTTGCTCTTTGAGACCTGATGCTCTTGGTGTTTGAGACCTGCTGCGCTTGGTGTTTGAGACCTGGTTGTCTTTGTGTTTGAGACCTGGTGCTCTTGGTTTTTGATACCTGGTGATCTTGTGTTTGAGGCATGGTTGTATTGGTGTATGAGAGCTGGTGCTCTTGGTGTTTGAGACCTGGTACCCTTGGTGTTTGAGAAGTGGTGCTCTTGGTGTTTGAAACCTGGTGCTCGTGGTGTTTGAGACCTGGTGTTCTTGGTCTTTGAGACCTGGTGGTCTTGGTGTTTGAGACCTGGTACCCTTGGTATTTGAGACCTGGTGCTCTTGGTGTTTGAGACCTGGTGATTTTGGTGTTTGAGACCTGGTGTTCTTGGTCTTTGAGACCTGGTGGTCTTGGTGTTTGAGCCCTGGTACACTTGGTGTTTGAGGCGTGGTACCCTTGGTGTTTAAGACCTGGATGTCTTGGTGTTTGAGACCTGGTGCTATTGGTGTTTGAGACCTGGTACACTTGGTGTTGGAGAGCCGTTGCTCTTGGTGTTTGAGACCTGCTGCTCTTCGTGTTTAAGACCTGGTGCTCTTTCTTTTTGAGATCAGCTTGTCTTGATGTTTGAGACCTGGTGCTCTTTGAGTTTGAGACCTGCTGCTCTTCGTCTTTAAGACCTGGTGCTCTTTGTTTTTGAGACCTGCTTGTCTTGGTGTTTGAGACCTGGTGCTCTTTGTGTTTGAGACCCGATGCTCTTGTTGTTTGAGACCTGCTGATCTTGGTGTTTGAGACCTGGCGGTCTTGGTGTTTGAGACCTGGTGGTTTTGGTGTTTAAGACCTGTTACACTTGGTTTTTGAGTTCTGGTACTACTGGTGTTTGAGACCTAGTTCTCTTTGTGTTTGAGACCCGATGCTCTTGTTGTTTGAGACCTGCTGATCTTGGTGTTTGAGACCTGGCGGTCTTGGTGTTTGAGACCTCGTGGTTTTGGTGTTTAAGACCTGTTACACTTGGTTTTTGTGTTCTGGTGCTACTCGTGTTTGAGACCTAGTTCTCTTGGTGTTTTAGACGTGGTTGTCTTTTTGTTTCAGACTTGGTTTTTGACAACTGTCGATTTGGGTGTTTGAGACGTGGTGCTCTTGGTTTTTGAGACCTGGCGACTTTCGTGTTTGAGATTTGGTGTTCTTGGTGTTTGAGACCTGGTGGTCTTGGTGTTTAAGACCCTTTAAACTTGTTTTTTGAGTTCTGGAGCTACTGGTCTTTGGGACGTGGTGCTCTTGGTGTTTGAGACCTGGTGCTCTTGCTCTTTGAGACCTGATGCTTTTGGTGTTTGAGACCTGCTGCGCTTGGTGTTTGAGGCCTAGTGCACTTGGTGTTTGGGACCTGGTGGTCTTGTTGTTTTAGACCTGTTGCTCTTGGTGTTTGAGACCTGGTACACTTGCTGTTTGAGACATGATTGTCTTGGTGTTTGAGACCTGGTGCTCTTGGTGTTTAAGACCTGGTACACGTGGTGTTTGAGAGCTGTTGCTCTTAATGTTTAAGCCATGATGCTCTTGGTATTTGAGACCTGGTTGTCTTGGTGTTTAAGAACTCTTGCTCTTGCTTTTTGAGAACTGCTGCTCTTGGTGTTTGAGACCTGTTGCTCTTGCTCTTTGAGACCTGATGCTCTTGGTGTTTGAGACCTGCTGCGCTTGGTGTTTGAGACCTGGTTGTCTTTGTGTTTGAGACCTGGTGCTCTTGGTTTTTGATACCTGGTGATCTTGTGTTTGAGGCATGGTTGTATTGGTGTATGAGAGCTGGTGCTCTTGGTGTTTGAGACCTGGTACCCTTGGTGTTTGAGAAGTGGTGCTCTTGGTGTTTGAAACCTGGTGCTCGTGGTGTTTGAGACCTGGTGTTCTTGGTCTTTGAGACCTGGTGGTCTTGGTGTTTGAGACCTGGTACCCTTGGTATTTGAGACCTGGTGCTCTTGGTGTTTGAGACCTGGTGATTTTGGTGTTTGAGACCTGGTGTTCTTGGTCTTTGAGACCTGGTGGTCTTGGTGTTTGAGCCCTGGTACACTTGGTGTTTGAGGCGTGGTACCCTTGGTGTTTAAGACCTGGTTGTCTTGGTGTTTGAGACCTGGTGCTATTGGTGTTTGAGACCTGGTACACTTGGTGTTGGAGAGCCGTTGCTCTTGGTGTTTGAGACCTGCTGCTCTTCGTGTTTAAGACCTGGTGCTCTTTCTTTTTGAGATCAGCTTGTCTTGATGTTTGAGACCTGGTGCTCTTTGAGTTTGAGACCTGCTGCTCTTCGTCTTTAAGACCTGGTGCTCTTTGTTTTTGAGACCTGCTTGTCTTGGTGTTTGAGACCTGGTGCTCTTTGTGTTTGAGACCCGATGCTCTTGTTGTTTGAGACCTGCTGATCTTGGTGTTTGAGACCTGGCGGTCTTGGTGTTTGAGACCTCGTGGTTTTGGTGTTTAACACCTGTTACACTTGGTTTTTGTGTTCTGGTGCTACTGGTGTTTGAGACCTAGTTCTCTTGGTGTTTTAGACGTGGTTGTCTTTTTGTTTGAGACTTGGTTTTTGACAACTGTCGATTTGGGTGTTTGAGACGTGGTGCTCTTGGTTTTTGAGACCTGGCGACTTTCGTGTTTGAGATTTGGTGTTCTTGGTGTTTGAGACCTGGTGGTCTTGGTGTTTAAGACCCTTTAAACTTGTTTTTTGAGTTCTGGAGCTACTGGTCTTTGGGACGTGGTGCTCTTGGTGTTTGAGACCTGGTGCTCTTGCTCTTTGAGACCTGATGCTTTTGGTGTTTGAGACCTGCTGCGCTTGGTGTTTGAGACCTGGTTATCTTTGTGTTTGCGACCTGGTGCACTTGGTGTTTGACACCGGGTGATTTTGGTGTTTGAGACCTGGTGCTCTTGGTGTTTGAGAACTGGCGACTTTGGTGTTTGAGATTTGGTGCTCTTGGTGTTTTAGACCTGCTGGTCTTGGTGTTTGAGACCTGGTACACATGGTGTTTGAGACATGGTACCCTTGGTGTTTGAGACCAGGTGCTCTTGGTGTTTAAAACCTGGTACACTTGGTGTTTGAGAGCTGTTGCTCTTAATGCTTAAGCCATGATGCTCTTGGTATTTGAGACCTGGTTGTCTTGGTGTTTAAGAACTCTTGCTCTTGCTTTTTGAGAACTGCTGCTCTTGGTGTTTGAGACCTGTTGCTCTTGCTCTTTGAGACCTGATGCTCTTGGTGTTTGAGACCTGCTGCACTTGGTGTTTGAGACCTGGTTGTCTTTGTGTTTGAGACCTGGTGCTCTTGGTGTTTGATACCTGGTGATCTTGTGTTTGAGGCATGGTTGTATTGGTGTATGAGAGCTGGTGCTCTTGGTGTTTGAGACCTGGTGCTCGTGGTGTTTGAGAAGTGGTGCTCTTGGTGTTTGAGCCCTGGTACACTTGGTGTTTGAGGCGTGGTACCCTTGGTGTTTAAGACCTGGTTGTCTTGGTGTTTGAGACCTGGTGCTCTTGGTGTTTGAGACCTGGTACACTTAGTGTTGGAGAGCTGTTGCTCTTGGTGTTTGAGACCTGCTGCTCTTCGTGTTTAAGACCTGGTGCTCTTTGTTTTTGAGACCTGCTGCTCTTCATCTTTAAGACCTGGTGCTCTTTGTTTTTGAGATCTGCTTGTCTTGATGTTTGAGACCTGGTGCTCTTTGAGTTTGAGACCTGCTGCTCTTCGTCTTTAAGACCTGGTGCTCTTTGTTTTTGAGACCTGCTTGTCTTGGTGTTTGAGACCTGGTGCTCTTTGTGTTTGAGACCCGCTGCTCTTGTTGTTTGAGACCTGCTGATCTTGGTGTTTGGGACCTGGCGGTCTTGGTGTTTGAGACCTGGTGGTTTTGGTGTTTAAGACCTGTTACACTTGGTTTTTGAGTTCTGGTGCTACTGGTGTTTGAGACCTGGTGCTCTTGGTGTTTTAGACGTGGTTGTCTTTTGTTTGAGACTTGGTTTTTGACAACTGTCGATTTGGGTGTTTGAGACGTGGTGCTCTTGGTTTTTGAGACCTGGCGACTTTCGTGTTTGAGATTTGGTGCTCTTGGTGTTTGAGACCTGGTGGTCTTGGTGTTTAAGACCCTTTAAACTTGTTTTTTGAGTTCTGGAGCTACTGGTCTTTGGGACGTGGTGCTCTTGGTGTTTGAGACCTGGTGCTCTTGCTCTTTGAGACCTGATGCTCTTGGTGTTTGAGACCTGCTGCGCTGGGTGTTTGAGACCTGGATGTCTTTGTGTTTGAGACCTGTTGCACTTGGTGTTTGACACCGGGTGATTTTGGTGTTTGAGACCTGGTGCTCTTGGTGTTTGAGACCTGGCAACTTTGGTGTTTGAGATTTGGTGCTCTTGGTGTTTGAGACCTGCTGGTCTTGGTGTTTGAGACCTGGTACACATGGTGTTTGAGACATGGTACCCTTGGTGTTTGAGACCAGGTGCTCTTGGTGTTTGAGACCTGGTGCTCTTGGTGTTTGAGGCCTAGTGCACTTGGTGTTTGGGACCTGGTGGTCTTGGTGTTTTAGACCTGTTGCTCTTGGTGTTTGAGACCTGGTACACTTGCTGTTTGAGACATGATTGTTTTGGTGTTTGAGACCTGGTGCTCTTGGTGTTTAAGACCTGGTACACTTGGTGTTTGAGAGCTGTTGCTCTTAATGTTTAAGCCATGATGCTCTTGGTATTTGAGACCTGGTTGTCTTGGTGTTTAAGAACTCTTGCTCTTGCTTTTTGAGAACTGCTGCTCTTGGTGTTTGAGACCTGTTGCTCTTGCTCTTTGAGACCTGATGCTCTTGGTGTTTGAGACCTGCTGCGCTTGGTGTTTGAGACCTGGTACACTTGGTGTTTGAGAAGTGGTGCTCTTGGTGTTTGAGACCTGGTGCTCCTGGTGTTTGAGATCTTTTCTTCTTGGTATTTGTGACCTGGTGCTCTTGGTGTTTGAGACCTGGTGATTTTGGTGTTTGAGCCCTGGTGTTCTTGGTCTTTGAGACCTGGTGGTCTTGGTGTTTGAGACATGGTTGTATTGGTGTATGAGAGCTGGTGCTCTTGGCTTTTGAGACCTGGTACACTTGGTGTTTGAGAAGTGGTGCTCTTGGTGTTTGAGACCTGGTGCTCGTGGTGTTTGAGATCTTTTCTACTTGGTATTTGTGACCTGGTGCTCTTGGTGTTTGAGACCTGGTGATTTTGGTGTTTGAGACCTGGTGTTCTTGGTCTTTGAGACCTGGTGGTCTTGGTGTTTGAGCCCTGGTACACTTGGTGTTTGAGGCGTGGTACCCTGGGTGTTTAAGACCTGTTTGTCTTGGTGTTTGAGACCTGGTGCTCTTGTTGTTTGAGAACTGGTACACTTGGTGTTGGAGAGCTGTTGCTCTTGGTGTTTGAGACCTGCTGCTCTTCGTGTTTAAGACCGGGTGCTCTTTGTTTTTGAGACCTGCTTGTCTTGGTGTTTGAGACCTAGTGCTCTTTGTGTTTGAGACCTGCTGCTCTTCATCTTTAAGACTTGGTGCTCTTTGTTTTTGAGATCTGCTTTTCTTGATGTTTGAGACCTGGTGCTCTTTGAGTTTGAGACCTGCTGCTCTTCGTCTTTCAGACCTGGTGCTCTTTGTTTATGAGACCTGCTTGTCTTGGTGTTTGAGACCTGGTGCTCTTTGTGTTTGAGACCCGCTGCTCTTGTTGTTTGAGACCTGCTGGGTTTGGTGTTTGAGACCTGGCGGTCTGGGTGTTTGAGACCTGGTGCTTTTGGTGTTTAAGACCTGTTACACTTGGTTTTTGAGTTCTGGTGCTACTGGTGTTTGAGACCTGGTGCTCTTGGTGTTTTAGACGTGGTTGTCTTTTTGTTTGAGACTTGGTTTTTGACACCTGTCGATTTGGGTGTTTGAGACGTGGTGCTCTTGGTTTTTGAGACCTGGCGACTTTCATGTTTGAGATTTGGTGCTCTTGGTGTTTGAGACCTGGTGGTCTTGGTGTTTAAGACCCTTTAAACTTGTTTTTTTGAGTTCTGGAGCTACTGGTCTTTGGGACTTGGTGTTCTTGGTGTTTGAGACCTGGTGCTCTTGCTCTTTCAGACCTGATGCTCTTGGTGTTTGAGACCTGCTGCGCTTGGTGTTTGAGACCTGGATGTCTTTGTGTTTGAGACCTGTTGCACTTGGTGTTTGACACCGGGTGATTTTGGTGTTTGAGACCTGGTGCTCTTGGTGTTTGAGACCTGGCGACTTTGGTGTTTGAGATTTGGTGCTCTTGGTGTTTGAGACCTGCTGGTCTTGGTGTTTGAGACCTGGTACTCATGGTGTTTGAGACATGGTACCATTGGTGTTTGAGACCAGGTGCTCTTGGTGTTTGAGACCTGGTGCTCTTGGTGTTTGAGGCCTAGTGCACTTGGTGTTTGGGACCTGGTGGTCTTGGTGTTTTAGACCTGTTGCTCTTGGTGTTTGAGACCTGGTACACTTGCTGTTTGAGACATGATTGTCTTGGTGTTTGAGACCTGGTGCTCTTGGTGTTTAAGACCTGGTACACTTGGTGTTTGAGAGCTGTTGCTCTTAATGTTTAAGCCATGATGCTCTTGGTATTTGAAACCTGGTTTTCTTGGTGGTTAAGAACTCTTTCTCTTGCTTTTTGAGTACTGCTGCTCTTGGTGTTTGAGACCTGTTGCTCTTGCTCTTTGAGACCTGATGCTCTTGGTGTTTGAGACCTGCTGCGCTTGGTGTTTGAGACCTGGTTGTCTTTGTGTTTGAGACCTGGTGCTCTTGGTGTTTGATACCTGGTGATCTTGGTGTTTGAGGCATGGTTGTATTGGTGTACGAGAGCTGGTGCTCTTGGTGTTTGAGACCTGGTACACTTGGTGTTTGAGAAGTGGTGCTCTTGGTGTTTGAGACCTGGTGCTCGTGGTGTTTGAGATCATTTCTTCTTGGTATTTGTGACCTGCTGCTCTTGGTGTTTGAGACCTGGTGATTTTGGTGTTTGAGACCTGGTGTTCTTGGTCTTTGAGACCTGGTGATCTTGGTGTTTGAGCCCTGGTACACTTGGTGTTTGAGGCGTGGTACCCTTGGTGTTTAAGACCTGGTTGTCTTGGTGTTTGAGACCTGGTGCTCTTGGTGTTTGAGACCTGGTCGTTTTGCTGTTTGAGACCTGGTGCTCTTGGTGTTTCTGACCGGTGATTTTGGTGTTTGAGAACTGCTTCTGTTGGTGTATGAGACCTGGTAATTTTCGTGTTTGAGATCTGGTGCTATTGGTTTTTGAGACCTGGTGATCTTGGTGTTTGAGACCTGGTGGTTTTGGTGTTTAAGTCCTGTTACACTTGGTTTTTCAGTTCTGGTGCTACTGGTGTTTGAGACCTGGTGCTCTTGGCGTTTTAGACGTGGTTGTCTTTTTGTTTGAGACTTGTTTTTTGACACCTGTCGATTTTGGTGTTTGAGACGTGGTGCTCTTGGTTTTTGAGACCTGGCGACTTTCGTGTTTGAGATTTGGTGCTCTTGGTGTTTGAGACCTAGTGGTCTTGGTGTTTAAGACCTGTTAAACTTGTTTTTTGAGTTCTGGAGCTACTGGTCTTTGGGACGTGGTGCTCTTGGTGTTTGAGACCTGGTGCTCTTGTTGTTTGAGAACTGGTACACTTGGTGTTGGAGAGCTGTTGCTCTTGGTGTTTGAGACCTGCTGCTCTTCGTGTTTAAGACCGGGTGCTCTTTGTTTTTGAGACCTGCTTGTCTTGGTGTTTGAGACCTAGTGCTCTTTGTGTTTGAGACCTGCTGCTCTTCATCTTTAAGACTTGGTGCTCTTTGTTTTTGAGATCTGCTTTTCTTGATGTTTGAGACCTGGTGCTCTTTGAGTTTGAGACCTGCTGCTCTTCGTCTTTAAGACCTGGTGCTCTTTGTTTATGAGACCTGCTTGTCTTGGTGTTTGAGACCTGGTGCTCTTTGTGTTTGAGACCCGCTGCTCTTGTTGTTTGAGACCTGCTGGGTTTGGTGTTTGAGACCTGGCGGTCTGGGTGTTTGAGACCTGGTGCTTTTGGTGTTTAAGACCTGTTACACTTGGTTTTTGAGTTCTGGTGCTACTGGTGTTTGAGACCTGGTGCTCTTGGTGTTTTAGACGTGGTTGTCTTTTTGTTTGAGACTTGGTTTTTGACACCTGTCGATTTGGGTGTTTGAGACGTGGTGCTCTTGGTTTTTGAGACCTGGCGACTTTCATGTTTGAGATTTGGTGCTCTTGGTGTTTGAGACCTGGTGGTCTTGGTGTTTAAGACCCTTTAAACTTGTTTTTTTGAGTTCTGGAGCTACTGGTCTTTGGGACTTGGTGTTCTTGGTGTTTGAGACCTGGTGCTCTTGCTCTTTCAGACCTGATGCTCTTGGTGTTTGAGACCTGCTGCGCTTGGTGTTTGAGACCTGGATGTCTTTGTGTTTGAGACCTGTTGCACTTGGTGTTTGACACCGGGTGATTTTGGTGTTTGAGACCTGGTGCTCTTGGTGTTTGAGACCTGGCGACGTTGGTGTTTGAGATTTGGTGCTCTTGGTGTTTGAGACCTGCTGGTCTTGGTGTTTGAGACCTGGTACTCATGGTGTTTGAGACATGGTACCATTGGTGTTTGAGACCAGGTGCTCTTGGTGTTTGAGACCTGGTGCTCTTGGTGTTTGAGGCCTAGTGCACTTGGTGTTTGGGACCTGGTGGTCTTGGTGTTTTAGACCTGTTGCTCTTGGTGTTTGAGACCTGGTACACTTGCTGTTTGAGACATGATTGTCTTGGTGTTTGAGACCTGGTGCTCTTGGTGTTTAAGACCTGGTACACTTGGTGTTTGAGAGCTGTTGCTCTTAATGTTTAAGCCATGATGCTCTTGGTATTTGAAACCTGGTTTTCTTGGTGGTTAAGAACTCTTTCTCTTGCTTTTTGAGTACTGCTGCTCTTGGTGTTTGAGACCTGTTGCTCTTGCTCTTTGAGACCTGATGCTCTTGGTGTTTGAGACCTGCTGCGCTTGGTGTTTGAGACCTGGTTGTCTTTGTGTTTGAGACCTGGTGCTCTTGGTGTTTGATACCTGGTGATCTTGGTGTTTGAGGCATGGTTGTATTGGTGTACGAGAGCTGGTGCTCTTGGTGTTTGAGACCTGGTACACTTGGTGTTTGAGAAGTGGTGCTCTTGGTGTTTGAGACCTGGTGCTCGTGGTGTTTGAGATCATTTCTTCTTGGTATTTGTGACCTGCTGCTCTTGGTGTTTGAGACCTGGTGATTTTGGTGTTTGAGACCTGGTGTTCTTGGTCTTTGAGACCTGGTGATCTTGGTGTTTGAGCCCTGGTACACTTGGTGTTTGAGGCGTGGTACCCTTGGTGTTTAAGACCTGGTTGTCTTGGTGTTTGAGACCTGGTGCTCTTGGTGTTTGAGACCTGGTCGTTTTGCTGTTTGAGACCTGGTGCTCTTGGTGTTTCTGACCGGTGATTTTGGTGTTTGAGAACTGCTTCTGTTGGTGTATGAGACCTGGTAATTTTCGTGTTTGAGATCTGGTGCTATTGGTTTTTGAGACCTGGTGATCTTGGTGTTTGAGACCTGGTGGTTTTGGTGTTTAAGTCCTGTTACACTTGGTTTTTCAGTTCTGGTGCTACTGGTGTTTGAGACCTGGTGCTCTTGGCGTTTTAGACGTGGTTGTCTTTTTGTTTGAGACTTGTTTTTTGACACCTGTCGATTTTGGTGTTTGAGACGTGGTGCTCTTGGTTTTTGAGACCTGGCGACTTTCGTGTTTGAGATTTGGTGCTCTTGGTGTTTGAGACCTAGTGGTCTTGGTGTTTAAGACCTGTTAAACTTGTTTTTTGAGTTCTGGAGCTACTGGTCTTTGGGACGTGGTGCTCTTGGTGTTTGAGACCTGGTGCTCTTGTTCTTTGAGACCTGATGCTCTTGGTGTTTGAGACCTGCTGCGCTTGGTGTTTGAGACCTGGTTGTCTTTGTGTTTGAGACCTGGTGCACTTGGTGTTTGACACCGGGTGATTTTGGTGTTTGAGACCTGGTGCTCTTGGTGTTTGAGACATGGTACCCTTGGTGTTTGAGACCAGGTGCTCTTGGTGTTTGAGACCTAGTGCTCTTGGTGTTTGAGGCCTAGTGCACTTGGTGTTTGGGACCTGGTGGTCTTGGTGTTTTAGACCTGTTGCTCTTGGTGTTTGAGACCTGGTACACTTGCTGTTTGAGACATGATTTTCTTGGTGTTTGAGACCTGGTGCTCTTGATGTTTAAGACCTGGTACACTTGGTGTTTGAGAGCTGTTGCTCTTAATGTTTAAGCCATGATGCTCTTGGTATTTGAGACCTGGTTGTCTTGGTGTTTAAGAACTCTTGCTCTGGCTTTCTGAGAACTGCTGCTCTTGGTGTTTGAGACCTGTTGCTCTTGCTCTTTGAGACCTTATGCATTTGGTGTTTGAGACCTGCTGCGCTTGGTGTTTGAGACCTGGTTGTCTTTGTGTTTGAGACCTGGTGCTCTTGGTGTTTGATACCTGGTGATCTTGGTATTTGCGGCATGGTTGTATTGGTGTATGAGAGCTGGTGCTCTTGGTGTTTGAGACCTGGTAAACTTGGTGTTTGAGAAGTGGTGCTCTTGGTGTTTGAGACCTGGTGCTCGTGGTGTTTGAGATCTTTTCTTCTTGGTATTTGAGACCTGGTGCTCTTGGTGTTTGAGACCTGGTGACTTTGGTGTTTGAGACCTGGTGTTCTTGGTCTTTGAGACCAGGTGGTCTTGGTGTTTGAGCCCTGGTACACTTGGTGTTGGAGAGCTGTTGCTCTTCGTGTTTGAGACCTGCTGCTCTTCGTGTTTAAGACCTGGTGCTCTTTGTTTTTGAGACCTGCTTTTCTTGGTGTTTGAGACCTAGTGCTCTTTGTGTTTGAGATCTGCTGCTCCTCATCTTTAAGACCTGGTGCTCTTTGTTTTTGAGACCTGCTTGTCTTGATGTTTGAGACCTGGTGCTCTTTGCGTTTGAGACCTGCTGCTCTTCGTCTTTAAGACCTGGTGCTCTTTGTTTTTGTGACCTGCTTGTCTTGGTGTTTGAGACCTGGTGCTCTTTGTGTTTGAGACCCGCGGCTCTTGTTGTTTGAGACCTGCTGATCTTGGTGTTTGAGACCTGGCGGTCTTGGTCTTTGAGACCTGGTGCACTTGGCGTTTGAGATCTGAAACTATTGGTGTTTGAGACCTGGTTCTCTTGGTGTTTGAGATCTGAAGCTCTCGGTGTTTGAGACCTGATAATCTTGATTTTTCAGACCTGGTGCTCTTGATGTTTGAGAGCTGGTTGTCTTGGTGTTTGAGAGCTGGTGCTCTTGGTGTTTAAGACCTGGTACACTTGGTGTTTGAGAGCTGTTGCTCTTAATGTTTAACCCCTCTTGCTCTTGGTATTTGAGACCTGGTTGTCTTGGTGTTTAAGAACTCTTGTTCTTGCTCTTTGAGACCTGATGCTCTTGGTGTTTGAGACCTGCTGCGCTTGGTGTTTGAGACCTGGTTGTCTTTGTGTTTGAGACCTGGTGCTCTTGGTGTTTGATACCTGGTGATCTTGGTGTTTGAGGCATGGTTGCATTGGTGTATGAGAGCTGGTGCTCTTGGTGTTTGAGACCTGGTACACTTGGTGATTGAGAAGAAGTGCTCTTGGTGTTTAAGACCTGGTGCTCATGGTGTTTGAGATCTTTTCTTCTTGTTGTTTGAGACCTGGTACACTTGGTGTTTGAGTACTGCAGCTCTTGTTGTTTGAGACCAGATGCTCTTGGTTTTTGATGCCTGCTGCTCTTGGTGTTTGTAACCAGCTTTTCTTGGTGTTTGAGAACTTTTGCTCATGGTGTTTGAGACCTGGTGGAGTTGTTGTTTGGGACCTGGTGCTCTTGGTGTTTGAGACCTGGTTGTCTTGGTGTTTGAGACCTGGTGCTCTTGGTCTTTCAGACCTGGTACACTTGGTGTTGGAGAGCTGTTGCTCTTGGTGTTTGAGACCTGCTGCTCTTCGTCTTTAAGACCTGGTGCTCTTTGTTTTTGAGACCTGCTTGTCTTGGTGTTTGAGACCTGGTGCTCTTTGTGTTTGAGACCCGATGCTCTTGTTGTTTGAGACCTGCTGATCTTGGTGTTTGAGATCTGGCGGTCTTGGTGTTAGAGACCTGGTGGTTTTGGTGTTTAAGACCTGTTACACTTGGTTTTTGAGTTCTGGTGCTACTGGTGTTTGAGACCTAGTTCTCTTGGTGTTTTAGACGTGGTTGTCTTTTTGTTTGAGACTTGGTTTTTGACAACTGTCGATTTGGGTGTTTGAGACGTGGTGCTCTTGGTTTTTGAGACCTGGCGACTTTCGTGTTTGAGATTTGGTGTTCTTGGTGTTTGAGACCTGGTGGTCCTGGTGTTTAAGACCCTTTAAAGTTGTTTTTTGAGTTCTGGAGCTACTGGTCTTTGGGACGTGGTGCTCTTGGTGTTTGAGACCTGGTGCTCTTGCTCTTTGAGACCTGATGCTCTTGGTGTTTGAGACCTGCTGCGCTTGGTGTTTGAGACCTGGTTGTCTTTGTGTCTGAGACCTGGTGCACTTGGTTTTTGACACCGGGTGATTTTGGTGTTTGAGACCTGGTGCTCTTGGTGTTTGAGACCTGGCGACTTTGGTGTTTGAGATTTGGTGCTCTTGGTGTTTGAGACCTGCTGGTCTTGGTGTTTGAGAACTGGTACACATGGTGTTTGAGACATGGTACCCTTGGTGTTTGAGACCAGGTGCTCTTGGTGTTTGAGACCTGGTGCTCTTGGTGTTTGAGGCCTAGTGCACTTGGTGTTTGGGACCTGGTGGTCTTGGTGTTTTAGACCTGTTGCTCTTGGTGTTTGAGACCTGGTACACTTGCTGTTTGAGACATGATTGTCTTGGTGTTTGAGACCTGGTGCTCTTGGTGTTGAAGTCCTGGTATTCTTGGTGTTTGAGAGCTGTTGCTCTAATGTTTAAGCCATGATGCTCTTGGTATTTGAGACCTGGTTGTCTTAGTGTTTAAGAACTCTTGCTCTTGCTTTTTGAGAACTGCTGCTCTTGGTGTTTGAGACCTGTTGCACTTGCTCTTTGAGACCTGATGCTCTTGGTGTTTGAGACCTGCTGCGCTTGGTGTTTGAGACCTGGTTGTCTTTGTGTTTGAGACCTGGTGCTCTTGGTGTTTGATACCTGGTGATCTTGTGTTTGAGGCATGGTTGTATTGGTGTATGAGAGCTGGTCCTCTTGGCGTTTGAGACCTGGTACACTTGGTGTTTGAGAAGTGGTGCTCTTGGTGTTTGAGACCTGGTGCTCGTGGTGTTTGAGATCTTTTCTTCTTGGTATTTGAGACCTGGTGCTCTTGGTCTTTGAGACCTGGTGGTCTTGGTGTTTGAGCCCCGGTACACTTGGTGTTTGAGGCGTGGTACCCTTGGTGTTTAAGACCTGGTTGTCTTGGTGTTTGAGACCTGGTGCTCTTGGTGTTTGAGACCTGGTACACTTGGTGTTGGAGAGCTGTTGCTCTTGGTGTTTGAGACCTGCTGCTCTTCGTGTTTAAGACCTGGTGCTCTTTGTTTTTGAGACCTGCTTGTCTTGGTGTTTGAGACCTAGTGCTCTTTGTGTTTGAGACCTGCTGCTCTTCATCTTTAAGACCTGGTGCTCTTTGTTTTTGAGATCTGCTTGTCTTGATGTTAGAGACCTGGTGCTCTTTGAGTTTGAGACCTGCTTGTCTTGGTGTTTAAGACCTGGTGCTCTTTGTTTTTGAGACCTGCTTGTCTTGGTGTTTGAGACCTGGTGCTCTTTGTGTTTGAGACCCGCTGATCTTGTTGTTTGAGACCTGCTGGTCTTGATGTTTGAGACCTGGTACACATGGTGTTTGAGACATGGTACCCTTGGTGTTTGCGACCAGGTGCTCTTGGTGTTTGAGACCTGGTGCTCTTGGTGTTTGAGGCCTAGTGCACTTGGTGTTTGGGACCTGGTGGTCTTGGTGTTTTAGACCTGTTGCTCTTGGTGTTTGAGACCTGGTACACTTGCTGTTTGAAACATGATTGTCTTGGTGTTTGAGACCTGGTGCTCTTGGTGTTTAAGACCTGGTACACTTGGTGTTTGAGAGCTGTTGCTCTTAATGTTTAAGCCATGATGCTCTTGGTATTTGAGACCTGGTTGTCTTGGTGTTTAAGAACTCTTGCTCTTGCTTTTTGAGAACTGCTGCTCTTGCTCTTTGAGACCTGATGCTCTTGGTGTTTGAGATCTGGTGGTCTTGGTGTTTCAGAGCTGATGCTCTTGGTTTTTGAGACCTGGTGCTCTTGGTGTTTGACACCTGTTGGTCTTGGTGTTTGAGACCTGGTGCTCTTGGTGTTTGAGACCGGTGATTTTGGTGTTTGAGAACTGTTTCTGTTGGTGTATGAGACCTGGTGATTTTCGTGTTTGAGATCTGGTGCTATTGGTTTTTGAGACCTGGTGATCTTGGTGTTTCAGACCTTTTGGTTTTGGTGTTTAAGACCTGTTACACTTGGTTTTTGAGTTCTGGTGCTACTGGTGTTTGAGACCTGGTGTTCTTGGTGTTTTAGACGTGGTTGTCTTTTTGTTTGAGACTTGGTTTTTGACACCTGCCGATTTGGGTGTTTGAGACGTGGTGCTCTTGGTTTTTGAGACCTGGCGACTTTCATGTTTGAGATTTGTTGCTCTTGGTGTTTGAGACCTGGTGGTCTTGGTGTTTAAGACCCTTTTAAACTTGTTTTTTTGAGTTCTGGAGCTACTGGTCTCTTGGTGTTTGAGACCTGGTGCTCTTGCTCTTTGCGACCTGATGCTCTTGGTGTTTGAGACCTGCTGCGCTTGGTGTTTGAGACCTGGTTCTCTTTGTCTTTGAGACCTGGTGCACTTGGTGTTTGACACCAGGTGATTTTGGTGTTTGAGACCTGGTGCTCTTGGTGTTTGAGACCTGGCGACTTTGGTGTTTGAGATTTGGTGCTCTTGGTGTTTGAGACCTGCTGGTCTTGGTGTTTGAGAACTGGTACACATGGTGTTTGAGACATGGTACCCTTGGTGTTTGAGACCAGGTGCTCTTGGTGTTTGAGACCTGGTGCTCTTGGTGTTTGAGGCCTAGTGCACTTGGTGTTTGGGACCTGGTGGTCTTGGTGTTTTAGACCTGTTGCTCTTGGTGTTTGAGACCTGGTACACTTGCTGTTTGAGACATGATTGTCTTGGTGTTTGAGACCTGGTGCTCTTGGTGTTGAAGTCCTGGTATTCTTGGTGTTTGAGAGCTGTTGCTCTAATGTTTAAGCCATGATGCTCTTGGTATTTGAGACCTGGTTGTCTTAGTGTTTAAGAACTCTTGCTCTTGCTTTTTGAGAACTGCTGCTCTTGGTGTTTGAGACCTGTTGCACTTGCTCTTTGAGACCTGATGCTCTTGGTGTTTGAGACCTGCTGCGCTTGGTGTTTGAGACCTGGTTGTCTTTGTGTTTGAGACCTGGTGCTCTTGGTGTTTGATACCTGGTGATCTTGTGTTTGAGGCATGGTTGTATTGGTGTATGAGAGCTGGTCCTCTTGGCGTTTGAGACCTGGTACACTTGGTGTTTGAGAAGTGGTGCTCTTGGTGTTTGAGACCTGGTGCTCGTGGTGTTTGAGATCTTTTCTTCTTGGTATTTGAGACCTGGTGCTCTTGGTCTTTGAGACCTGGTGGTCTTGGTGTTTGAGCCCCGGTACACTTGGTGTTTGAGGCGTGGTACCCTTGGTGTTTAAGACCTGGTTGTCTTGGTGTTTGAGACCTGGTGCTCTTGGTGTTTGAGACCTGGTACACTTGGTGTTGGAGAGCTGTTGCTCTTGGTGTTTGAGACCTGCTGCTCTTCGTGTTTAAGACCTGGTGCTCTTTGTTTTTGAGACCTGCTTGTCTTGGTGTTTGAGACCTAGTGCTCTTTGTGTTTGAGACCTGCTGCTCTTCATCTTTAAGACCTGGTGCTCTTTGTTTTTGAGATCTGCTTGTCTTGATGTTAGAGACCTGGTGCTCTTTGAGTTTGAGACCTGCTTGTCTTGGTGTTTAAGACCTGGTGCTCTTTGTTTTTGAGACCTGCTTGTCTTGGTGTTTGAGACCTGGTGCTCTTTGTGTTTGAGACCCGCTGATCTTGTTGTTTGAGACCTGCTGGTCTTGATGTTTGAGACCTGGTACACATGGTGTTTGAGACATGGTACCCTTGGTGTTTGCGACCAGGTGCTCTTGGTGTTTGAGACCTGGTGCTCTTGGTGTTTGAGGCCTAGTGCACTTGGTGTTTGGGACCTGGTGGTCTTGGTGTTTTAGACCTGTTGCTCTTGGTGTTTGAGACCTGGTACACTTGCTGTTTGAAACATGATTGTCTTGGTGTTTGAGACCTGGTGCTCTTGGTGTTTAAGACCTGGTACACTTGGTGTTTGAGAGCTGTTGCTCTTAATGTTTAAGCCATGATGCTCTTGGTATTTGAGACCTGGTTGTCTTGGTGTTTAAGAACTCTTGCTCTTGCTTTTTGAGAACTGCTGCTCTTGCTCTTTGAGACCTGATGCTCTTGGTGTTTGAGATCTGGTGGTCTTGGTGTTTCAGAGCTGATGCTCTTGGTTTTTGAGACCTGGTGCTCTTGGTGTTTGACACCTGTTGGTCTTGGTGTTTGAGACCTGGTGCTCTTGGTGTTTGAGACCGGTGATTTTGGTGTTTGAGAACTGTTTCTGTTGGTGTATGAGACCTGGTGATTTTCGTGTTTGAGATCTGGTGCTATTGGTTTTTGAGACCTGGTGATCTTGGTGTTTCAGACCTTTTGGTTTTGGTGTTTAAGACCTGTTACACTTGGTTTTTGAGTTCTGGTGCTACTGGTGTTTGAGACCTGGTGTTCTTGGTGTTTTAGACGTGGTTGTCTTTTTGTTTGAGACTTGGTTTTTGACACCTGCCGATTTGGGTGTTTGAGACGTGGTGCTCTTGGTTTTTGAGACCTGGCGACTTTCATGTTTGAGATTTGTTGCTCTTGGTGTTTGAGACCTGGTGGTCTTGGTGTTTAAGACCCTTTAAACTTGTTTTTTTGAGTTCTGGAGCTACTGGTCTCTTGGTGTTTGAGACCTGGTGCTCTTGCTCTTTGCGACCTGATGCTCTTGGTGTTTGAGACCTGCTGCGCTTGGTGTTTGAGACCTGGTTCTCTTTGTCTTTGAGACCTGGTGCACTTGGTGTTTGACACCAGGTGATTTTGGTGTTTGAGACCTGGTGCTCTTGGTGTTTGAGACCTGGCGACTTTGGTGTTTGAGATTTGGTGCTCTTGGTGTTTGAGACCTGCTGGTCTTGGTGTTTGAGAACTGGTACACATGGTGTTTGAGACATGGTACCCTTGGTGTTTGAGACCAGGTGCTCTTGGTGTTTGAGACCTGGTGCTCTTGGTGTTTGAGGCCTAGTGCACTTGGTGTTTGGGACCTGGTGGTCTTGGTGTTTTAGACCTGTTGCTCTTGGTGTTTGAGACCTGGTACACTTGCTGTTTGAGACATGATTGTCTTGGTGTTTGAGACCTGGTGCTCTTGGTGTTGAAGTCCTGGTACACTTGGTGTTTGAGAGCTGTTGCTCTAATGTTTAAGCCATGATGCTCTTGGTATTTGAGACCTGGTTGTCTTAGTGTTTAAGAACTCTTGCTCTTGCTTTTTGAGAACTGCTGCTCTTGGTGTTTGAGACCTGTTGCTCTTGCTCTTTGAGACCTGATGCTCTTGGTGTTTGAGACCTGCTGCGCTTGGTGTTTGAGACCTGGTTGTCTTTGTGTTTGAGACCTGGTGCTCTTGGTGTTTGATACCTGATGATCTTGTGTTTGAGGCATGGTTGTATTGGTGTATGAGAGCTGGTCCTCTTGGCGTTTGAGACCTGGTACACTTGGTGTTTGAGAAGTGGTGCTCTTGGTGTTTGAGACCTGGTGCTCGTGGTGTTTGAGATCTTTTCTTCTTGGTATTTGAGACCTGGTGCTCTTGGTCTTTGAGACCTGGTGGTCTTGGTGTTTGAGCCCTGGTACACTTGGTGTTTGAGGCGTGGTACCCTTGGTGTTTAAGACCTGGTTGTCTTGGTGTTTGAGACCTGGTGCTCTTGGTGTTTGAGACCTGGTACACTTGGTGTTGGAGAGCTGTTGCTCTTGGTGTTTGAGACCTGCTGCTCTTCGTGTTTAAGACCTGGTGCTCTTTGTTTTTGAGACCTGCTTGTCTTGGTGTTTGAGACCTAGTGCTCTTTGTGTTTGAGACCTGCTGCTCTTCATCTTTAAGACCTGGTGCTCTTTGTTTTTGAGATCTGCTTGTCTTGATGTTTGAGACCTGGTGCTCTTTGAGTTTGAGACCTGCTTGTCTTGGTGTTTAAGACCTGGTGCTCTTTGTTTTTGAGACCTGCTTGTCTTGGTGTTTGAGAGCTGGTGCTCTTTGTGTTTGAGACCCGCTGCTCTTGTTGTTTGAGACCTGCTGGTCTTGATGTTTGAGACCTGGTACACATTGTGTTAGAGACATGGTACCCTTGGTGTTTGCGACCAGGTGCTCTTGGTGTTTGAGACCTGGTGCTCTTGGTGTTTGAGGCCTAGTGCACTTGGTGTTTGGGACCTGGTGGTCTTGGTGTTTTAGACCTTTTGCTCTTGGTGTTTGAGACCTGGTACACTTGCTGTTTGAAACATGATTGTCTTGGTGTTTGAGACCTGGTGCTCTTGGTGTTTAAGACCTGGTACACTTGGTTTTTGAGTTCTGGTGCTACTGGTGTTTGAGACCTGGTGTTCTTGGTGTTTTAGACGTGGTTGTCTTTTTGTTTGAGACTTGGTTTTTGACACCTGCCGATTTGGGTGTTTGAGACGTGGTGCTCTTGGTTTTTGAGACCTAGCGACTTTCATGTTTGAGATTTGTTGCTCTTGGTGTTTGAGACCTGGTGGTCTTGGTGTTTAAGACCCTTTAAACTTGTTTTTTTGAGTTCTGGAGCTACTGGTCTCTTGGTGTTTGAGACCTGGTGCTCTTGCTCTTTGCGACCTGATGCTCTTGGTGTTTGAGACCTGCTGCGCTTGGTGTTTGAGACCTGGTTGTCTTTGTGTTTGAGACCTGGTGCACTTGGAGTTTGACACCGGGTGATTTTGGTGTTTGAGACCTGGTGCTCTTGGTGTTTGAGACCTGGCGACTTTGGTGTTTAAGATTTGGTGCTCTTGGTGTTTGAGACCTGCTGGTCTTGGTGTTTGAAACCTGGTACACATGGTGTTTGAGACATGGTAACCTTGGTGTTTGAGACCAGGTGCTCTTGGTGTTTGAGACCTGGTGCTCTTGGTGTTTGAGGCCTAGTGCACTTGGTGTTTGGGACCTGGTGGTCTTCGTGTTTTAGACCTGTTGCTCTTGTTGTTTGAGACCTGGTACACTTGCTGTTTGAGACATGATTGTCTTGGTGTTTGAGACCTGGTGCTCTTGGTGTTTAAGACCTGGTACACTTGGTGTTTGAGAGCTGTTGCTCTTAATGTTTAAGCCATGATGCTCTTGGTATTTGAGACCTGGTTGTCTTGGTGTTTAAGAACTCTTGCTCTTGCTTTTTGAGAACTGCTGCTCTTGGTGTTTGAGACCTGTTGCTCTTGCTCTTTGAGACCTGATGCTCTTGGTGTTTGAGACCTGCTGCGCTTGGTGTTTGAGACCTGGTTGTCTTTGTATTTGAGACCTGGTGCTCTTGGTGTTTGTTACCTGGTGATCTTGGTGTTTGAGGCATGGTTGTATTGGTGTTTGAGACCTGGTGCTCGTGGTGTTTGAGATCTTTTCTTCTTGGTATTTGAGACCTGGTGCTCTTGGTGTTTGAGACCTGGTGACTTTGGTGTTTGAGACCTGGTGTTCTTGGTCTTTGAGACCTGGTGGTCTTGGTGATTGAGACCTGGTGATTCTGGTGTTTGAGACCTGGTGCTCTTGGTCTTTGAGACCTGGTGGTCTTGGTGTTTGAACCCTGGTACACTTGGTGTTTGAGGCGTGTTACCCTTGGTGTTTAAGACCTGGTTGTCTTGGTGTTTGAGACCTACTACACTTGGTGTTGGAGAGCTGTTGCTCTTGGTGTTTGAGACCTGCTGCTCTTCGTGTTTAAGACCTGGTGCTCTTTGTTTTTGAGACCTGCTTGTCTTGGTGTTTGAGACCTAGTCCTCTTTGTGTTTGAGACCTGCTGCTCTTCATCTTTAAGACCTGGTGCTCTTTGTTTTTGAGACCTGCTTGTCTTGATGTTTGAGACCTGGTGCTCTTTGTGTTTGAGACTTGCTTCTCTTCGTCTTTAAGACCTGGTGCTCTTTGTTTTGGAGACCTGCTTGTCTTGGTGTTTGAGACCTGGTGCTCTTTGTGTTTGAGACCCGCTGCTCTTGGTGTTTGAGACCTGCTGATCTTGGTGTTTGAGACCTGGCGGTCTTGGTGTTTGAGACCTGGTACACTTGGAGTTTGAGATCTGCTACTATTGGTGTTTGAGACCTGGTTCTCTTGGTGTTTGAGACCTGATGCTCTTGGTGTTTGAGACCTGATAATCTTGATTTTTCAGACCTGGTACTCTTGATGTTTGAGCGCTGGTTGTCTTGGTATTTGAGAGCTGGTGCCCTTCCGTGTTTGGGACCTGGTACACTTGGTGCTTGAGAACTGCAGCTCTTGGTGTTTAAGACCTGGTGCTCTTGGTTTTTGAGAACTGCTTGTCTTGGTGTTTGAGACCTGGTGCTCTTTGTGTTTGAGACTTGCTGCTCTTGGTGTTTGAGACCTGGTGATCTTGGTGTTTGAGACCTGATGATCTTGATGTTTCAGACCTGCTGCTCTTGGTGTTTGTGACCTGCTGCTTTGGTGGTTTAGACCTTTTGTTCTTGGTGTTTGACACCTGGTTTTCTTGGCGTATGAGAGCTGGTGCTCTTGATGTTTGAGACCTGGTTTTCTTGGTGTTTGAGACCTGGTGCTCTTGGTGTTTGAGACCTGGTACTCTTGTTGTTGGAGAGCTGTTGCTCGTGGTGTTTGAGAACTTCTGCTCTTGGTGTTTAAGACCTTGTGCTCTTGGTTTTTGAAACCTGCTCGTCTTGGTGTTTGAGACCTGGTGCTCTTTGTGTTTGAGCCGTGCTGCTCTTGGTTTTTAAGACCTGGTGCGCTAGGTTTTTGAGACCTGCTTCTCTTGGTGTTTGAGACCTGGTGCTCTTTGTTTTTGAGACCTGCTGCTCTTGGTGTTCGAGATCTGGTGCACTTGGTGTTTGAGATCTGCTGCTATTGGTGTTTGAGACCTGGTGCTCTTGGTGTTTGAGACCTGTTGGTCTTGGTTCTTGAGACCTGGTGCTATTCGTGTTTGAGACCGGTGATTTTGGTGTTTGAAACCTGCTGCTCTTGGTGTATGAGACCTGGTGATTTTCGTGTTTGAGATCTGGTGCTTTTGCTGTTTGAGACCTGGTGATCTTGGTGTTTGAGACCTGGTGGCCTTCGTGTTTAAGACCTGATACACTTTGTTTTAGAGTTCTGGTGCTACTGGTGTTTGGACCTGGTGCTCTTGGTGTTTTAGACGTGGTAGGCTTGTTGTTTGAGCACTGGTGCCCTTGGTGTTTGACACCGGGTGGTTTTGCTGTTTGAGACCTGATGCTCTTGGTGATTGAGACCTGGCGACTTTGGTGTTTGTGATTTGGTGCTCTTGGTGCTTGAGACCTGGTAGTCTTGGTGAATGAGACCTGGTACACTTGGTGTTTGAGACGTGGTGCCCTTGGTGTTTGAGACCAGGTGATCTTGGTGTTTGAGACCTGGAGGTCTTGGTGTTTGAGTCCTCTTGCTCTTGCTTTTTGAGAACTGCTGCTCTTGGTGTTTGAGACCTGGTGCTCTTTGTGTTTGAGACCTGGTACACTTGGAGTTTGAGATCTGAAACTATTGGTGTTTGAGACCTGGTTCTCTTGGTGTTTGAGACCTGATGCTCTTGGTGTTTAAGCCCTAATGCTCTTGGTATTTGAGACCTGGTTGCCTTGGTGTTTAAGAACTCTTGCTCTTGCTTTTTGAGAACTGCTGCTCTTGGTGTTTGAGACCTGGTGCTCTTGCTCTTTGAGACCTGATACTCTTGGTGTTTGAGACCTGCTGCGCTTGGTGTTTGAGACCTGGTTGTCTTTGTGTTTGAGACCTGGTGCTCTTGGTGTTTGATACCTGGTGATCTTGGTGTTTGAGGCATGGTTGTATTGGTGTATGAGAGCTGGTGCTCTTGGTGTTTGAGACCTGGTACACTTGGTGATTGAGAAGTGGTGCTCTTGGTGTTTGAGACCTGGTGCTCATGGTGTTTGAGATCTTTTCTTCTTGGTGTTTGAGACCTGGTGCTCTTGATGTTTGATTCCTGGTTCTCTTGGTGTTTGAGACCTGATGCTCTTGGTGTTTGAGACCTGATAATCTGGATGTTTCAGACCTGGTGCTCTTGATGTTTGTGTGCTGGTTGTCTTCGTGCTTGAGATCTGGTGCTCTTTGTTTTTGAGACCTGCTGCTCTTGGTGTTTGAGACCTGGTGCTCTTGGTGTTTGAAACCTGCTGTTCTAGGATTTTGACCCCTGGTATACTTGGTGATTGATATCTGGTGCTATTGGTGTTTTAGACCTTGTGCACTTGCTGTTTGAGACCTGGTGATTTTGGTGTTTGAGACCTGGTGTTCCTGGTTTTTGAGAACTGGTGGTCTTGGTGTTTGAGACCTGGTAAACTCGGTGTTTGAGACCTGCTGCTCCTCGTGTTTGAGAGCGTGTTGTCTTGGTGTTTGAGACCTGGTGCTCTTGGTGTTTGAGACCTGGTGCTCTTGGTGTTTGAGAGCGTGTTGTCTTGGTGTTTGAGACCTGGTGCTCTTGGTGTTACAGACCTGCTACTCTTGGTGTTTGAGACCTGGTGCACTTGATGATTCAGACCTGGTGCTCTTTGTGTTTGAGACCTGCTGCTCTTGGTTTTTGAGACCTGGTGATCAATGTGTTTGTGTCATGGCAGTCTTGGTGTTTGAGACGTGGTACACTTGGTGTTTGAGAGCTGGTGCTCTTGGTGTTTGAGACCTGGTGGTCTTGGTGTTTGAGACCTGGTGGTCTTGGTGCTTGAGACCTGGTGCTCTTGGTGTCTGAGACCTGGTGATTTTGCTGTTTGAGACCTGGTGCTCTTGGTCTTTGAGAACTGGTGATTTTGGTGTTTGTGATCTGCTTCTATTGATGTTTGATACCTGCTGATTTTGCCTTTTGTGACCTTGTGGTCTTGGTGTTTAAGACCTGTTACACTTGTTGTTTGCGTTCTGGTGCTATTGGTGTTTGAGACCTGGTGCTCTTGGCGTTTGAGAACTGGTAGTCTCGGTGTGTGAGAACTGGTGCACTTGGTGTTTGACACCGGGTGATTTTGGTGTTTGAGACCTGGTGCACTTGGTGTTTGAGACCTGGTCGTCTTGGTGTTTGAGACCTGTTGCACTTGGTGTTTGAGACATTGGAACCTTGGTGTTTGAGACCTGGTGCTCTTGGTGTTTGAGACCTGGTGCTCTTGGTGTTTGAGACCTGGTGATCAATGTGTTTGTGTCCTGGCAGTCTTGGTGTTTGAGACTTGGTACACTTGGTGATTGAGAGCTGGTGCTCTTGGTGTTTGAGACCTGGTGGTCTTGGTGTTTGAGACTTGGTGGTCTTGGTGCTTGAGACCTGGTGCTCTTGGTGTTTGAGACCTGGTAATTTTGCTGTTTGAGACCTGGTGCTCTTGGTCTTTGAGAACTGGTGATTTTGGTGTTTGCGATCTGCTTCTATTGATGTTTCATACCTGCTGCTTTTGCTGTTTGTGACCTTGTGGTCTTGGTGTTTAAGACCTGTTACACATGTTGTTTGATTTCTGGTGCTATTGGTGTTTGAGACCTGGTGCTCTTGGCGTTTGAGAAATGGTAGTCTTGGTGTGTGAGAACTGGTGCACTTGGTGTTTGACACCGGGTGATTTTGGTGTTTGAGACCTGGTGCTCTTGGTGTTTGAGACCTGGTCGTCTTGGTGTTTGAGACCTGTTGCACTTGGTGTTTGAGACTTTGGAACCTTGGTGTTTGAGACCTGGTGCTCTTGGTGTTTGAGACCTGGTGCTCTTGGTGTTTGAGACCTGGTGCTCTTGGTGTTTGAGAGCGTGTTGTCTTGTTGTTTGAGACCTGGTGCTCTTGGTGTTACAGACCTGCTGCTCTTGGTGTTTGAGACCTGGTGCACTTAGTGATTCAGACCTGGTGCTCTTTGTGTTTGAGACCTGGTAAACTCGGTGTTTGAGACCTGCTGCTCCTCGTGTTTGAGAGCGTGTTGTCTTGGTGTTTGAGACCTGGTGCTCTTGGTGTTTGAGACCTGGTGCTCTTGGTGTTTGAGAGCGTGTTGTCTTGGTGTTTGAGACCTGGTGCTCTTGGTGTTACAGACCTGCTACTCTTGGTGTTTGAGACCTGGTGCACTTGATGTTTGAGACCTGGTGCTCTTGGTCTTTGAGAACTGGTGATTGTGGTGTTTGCGATCTGCTTCTATTGATGTTTGATGCCTGCTGATTTTGCCTTTTGTGACCTTGTGGTCTTGGTGTTTAAGACCTGGTCCACTTGTTGTTTGCGTTCTGGTGCTATTGGTATTTGAGACCTGGTGCTCTTGGCGTTTGAGAACTGGTAGTCTTGGTGTGTGAGAACTGGTGCACTTGGTGTTTGACACCGGGTGATTTTGGTGTTTGAGACCTGGTGCTCTTGGTGTTTGAGACCTGGTCGTCATGGTGTTTGAGACCTGTTGCACTTGGTGTTTGACGCATTGGAACCTTGGTGTTTGAGACCTGGTTGTCTTGGTGTTTGAGACGTGGTTCTCTTGCTGTTTGAGACCTGGTGGTCTTCGTGTTTGAGACCTGGTGGTCTTGGTGTTTGTGACCTGCTGCTCTTGGTTCTTGAGACCTGGTGCTCTTGGTCTTTGAAACCTGTTGCTCTTGGTGTTTGAAACCTCGTGCTCCTGTGTTTGAGACCTGATTTTCTTGGTTTTTGAGACCTGGTGCTCTTGGTGTTTGAGACCTGGCACACTTGGTTTTGGGAGCGGGTTCACTTGGTGTTTGAGACCTGGTGCTCTTGGTGTTTAAGACCTGGTGCTCTTCGTGTTTGAGACCTGGTGGTCTTGGTGTTTGTGACCTGCTGCTCTTGGTTCTTGAGACCTGGTGCTCTTGGTCTTTGAAACCTGTTGCTCTTGGTGTTTGAAACCTCGTGCTCCTGTGTTTGAGACCTGATTTTCTTGGTTTTTGAGACCTGGTGCTCTTGGTGTTTGAGACCTGGTACACTTGGTGTTTGAGACCTGGTACACTCTGGATTTGAGACCTGGTTGTCCTGTTGATTGAGACCTGCTGCTCTTGGTGCTTGATATCTCATGCTCTTGTAATTTGAGACTTGGTTGTGTTCGTGTTTAAGACCTTGTGCTCTTGGTGTTTGACACATGCTGTCTTGGTGTTTGAGACCTGGTGCTCTTGGTGTTTGAGACCTGGTGCTCTTGGTGTTTGAGACCTGTTTCTCTTTGTCTTTGAGACCTGGTGCTCTTGGTGTTTGAGACTAGGTGCTCTTCGTGTTTGAGACCTGGTGCTCTTGGTGTTTGAGACCTGCAACTGTTGGTGTCTGATAACTGGTGCTCTTGTCGATTGAGAGCGTGTTGTCTTGCTGTTTGAGACCTGCTGCTCTTGGTGTTAGTGACCTGATTTTCTTGGTTTTTGAGACCTGGTGCTCTTGGTGTTTGAGACCTGGTACACTTGGTGTTTGAGACCTGGTACACTTGGGATTTGAGACCTGGTGCTCTTGGTGTTTGAGACTAGGTGCTCTTCGTGTTTGAGATCTGGTGCTCTTGGTGTTTGAGAGCTGGTACACTTGGTGTTTGAGACCTGGTGCACTTGGTGATTCAGATTTGGTGATCTTGGTGTTTGAGAGCTGGTGCTCATGGTGTTTTAGACCTGGTGGTCTTGGTGTTTGAGACCTGGTAAACTTTGTGTTTGAGACGAGGTACAGTTGGTGTTTGACACCTGGTAGACTTGGGATTTGAGACCTGGTTGTCCTGTTGTTTGAGAGCTGCTGCTCTCGGTGTTTGAGACCTGGTGCACTTGGTGATTCAGACCTGTTTCTCTTGGTCTTTGAGACCTGGTGGTCTTGGTGTTTGAGACCTGGTCGTCTTGGTGTTTGAGACCTGTTACACTTGGTGTTTGAGACGAGGTACACTTGGGATTTGAGACCTGGTTGTCCTGTTGATTGAGACCTGCTGCTCTTGGTGCTAGAGATCTCATGCTCTTGGAATTTGAGACTTTGTTGTGTTCGTGTTTGAGACCTTGTGCTCTTGGTGTCTGACACATGCTGTCTTGGTGTTTGAGACTTGGTGCTCTTGGTGTTTGAGACCTGGTGCTCTTCGCGTTTGAGACCTGTTTCTCTTTGTCTTTGAGACCTGGTGATCTTGGTGTTTGAGACCTGGTGGTTTTGGTGTTTAAATTCTGTTACACTTGGTTTTTGAGTTCTGGTGCTACTGGTGTTTGAGACCTGGTGCTCTTGGTGTTTTAGACGTGGTTGTCTTTTTGTTTGAGTCTTGGTTTTTGACACCTGTCGATTTGGGTGTTTGAGACGTGGTGCTCTTGGTTTTTGAGACCTGGTGTTCTTGGTGTTTAAGACCTGTTAAACTTGTTTTTTGAGTTCTGGAGCTACTGGTCTTTGGGACGTGGTGCTCTTGGTGTTTGAGACCTGGTGCTCTTGCTCTTTGAGACCTGATGCTCTTGGTGTTTGAGACCTGCTGCGCTTGGTGTTTGAGACCTGGTTGTCTTTGTGTTTGAGAACTCGTGCACTTGGTCTTTGACACCGGGTGATTTTGGTGTTTGAGACCTGGTGCTCTTGGTGTTTGAGACCTGGCGACTTTGGTGTTTGAGATTTGGTGCTCTTGGTGTTTGAGACCTGGTGCACTTGGTGTTTGAGACCTGGTACACTTGGTGTTTGAGACATGGTACCCTTGGTGTTTGAGACATGGTACCCTTGATGTTTGAGGCCTAGTGCTCTTGGTGTTTGGGACCTTGTGGTCTTGGTGTTTTAGACCTGTTGCTCTTGGTGTTTGAGACCTGGTACACTTGCTCTTTGAGACATGATTGTCTTGGTGTTTGAGACCTGGTGCTCTTGGTGTTTAAGACCTGGTACACTTGGTGTTTGAGAGCTGTTGCTCTTAATGTTTAAGCCCTAATGCTCTTGGTATTTGAGACCTGGTTATCTTGGTGTTTAAGAACTCTTGCTCTTGCTTTTTGAGAACTGCTGCTCTTGGTGTTTGAGACCTGGTGCTCTTGCTCTTTGAGACCTGATGCTCTTGGTGTTTGAGACCTGCTGCGCTTGGTGTTTGAGACCTGGTTGTCTTTGTGTTTGAGACCTGGTGCTCTTGGTGTTTGATACCTGGTGATCTTGGTGTTTGAAGCATGGTTGTATTGGTGTATGAGAGCTGGTGCTCTTGGTGTTTGAGACCAGGTGAACTTGGTGATTGAGAAGTGGTGCTCTTGGTGTTTGTGACCTGGTGCTCATGGTGTTTGAGATCTTTCCTTCTTGGTTTTTGAGACCTGGTGCTCTTGATGTTTGTTTCCTGGTTCTCTTGGTGTTTGAGACCTGATGCTCTTGGTGTTTGAGACCTGATAATCTGGATGTTTCAGACCTGGTGCTCTTGATGTTTGTGTGCTGGTTGTCTTGGTGCTTGAGAGCTGGTGCTCTTTGTATTTGAGACCTGCGGCTCTTGGTGTTTGAGACCTGGTGCTCTTGCTGTTTGAAACCTGCTGTTCTTGGATTCTGACCCCTGGTATACTTGGTGATTGATATCTGGTGCTATTGGTGTTTTAGACCTTATGCACTTGCTGTTTGAGACCTGGTGATTTTGGTGTTTGAGACCTGGTACTCTTGTTGTTGGAGAGCTGTTGCTCGTGGTGTTTGAGAACTTCTGCTCTTGGTGTTTAAGACCTTGTGCTCTTGGTTTTTGAAACCTGCTCGTCTTGGTGTTTGAGACCTGGTGCTCTTTGTGTTTGAGCCGTGCTGCTCTTGGTTTTTAAGACCTGGTGCGCTAGGTTTTTGAGACCTGCTTCTCTTGGTGTTTGAGACCTGGTGCTCTTTGTTTTTGAGACCTGCTGCTCTTGGTGTTCGAGATCTGGTGCACTTGGTGTTTGAGATCTGCTGCTATTGGTGTTTGAGACCTGGTGCTCTTGGTGTTTGAGACCTGTTGGTCTTGGTTCTTGAGACCTGGTGCTATTCGTGTTTGAGACCGGTGATTTTGGTGTTTGAAACCTGCTGCTCTTGGTGTATGAGACCTGGTGATTTTCGTGTTTGAGATCTGGTGCTTTTGCTGTTTGAGACCTGGTGATCTTGGTGTTTGAGACCTGGTGGCCTTCGTGTTTAAGACCTGATACACTTTGTTTTAGAGTTCTGGTGCTACTGGTGTTTGGGACCTGGTGCTCTTGGTGTTTTAGACGTGGTAGGCTTGTTGTTTGAGCACTGGTGCCCTTGGTGTTTGACACCGGGTGGTTTTGCTGTTTGAGACCTGATGCTCTTGGTGATTGAGACCTGGCGACTTTGGTGTTTGTGATTTGGTGCTCTTGGTGCTTGAGACCTGGTAGTCTTGGTGAATGAGACCTGGTACACTTGGTGTTTGAGACGTGGTGCCCTTGGTGTTTGAGACCAGGTGATCTTGGTGTTTGAGACCTGGAGGTCTTGGTGTTTGAGTCCTCTTGCTCTTGCTTTTTGAGAACTGCTGCTCTTGGTGTTTGAGACCTGGTGCTCTTTGTGTTTGAGACCTGATGCTCTTGGTGTTTAAGCCCTAATGCTCTTGGTATTTGAGACCTGGTTGCCTTGGTGTTTAAGAACTCTTGCTCTTGCTTTTTGAGAACTGCTGCTCTTGGTGTTTGAGACCTGGTGCTCTTGCTCTTTGAGACCTGATACTCTTGGTGTTTGAGACCTGCTGCGCTTGGTGTTTGAGACCTGGTTGTCTTTGTGTTTGAGACCTGGTGCTCTTGGTGTTTGATACCTGGTGATCTTGGTGTTTGAGGCATGGTTGTATTGGTGTATGAGAGCTGGTGCTCTTGGTGTTTGAGACCTGGTACACTTGGTGATTGAGAAGTGGTGCTCTTGGTGTTTGAGACCTGGTGCTCATGGTGTTTGAGATCTTTTCTTCTTGGTGTTTGAGACCTGGTGCTCTTGATGTTTGATTCCTGGTTCTCTTGGTGTTTGAGACCTGATGCTCTTGGTGTTTGAGACCTGATAATCTGGATGTTTCAGACCTGGTGCTCTTGATGTTTGTGTGCTGGTTGTCTTCGTGCTTGAGATCTGGTGCTCTTTGTTTTTGAGACCTGCTGCTCTTGGTGTTTGAGACCTGGTGCTCTTGGTGTTTGAAACCTGGTGTTCTAGGATTTTGACCCCTGGTATACTTGGTGATTGATATCTGGTGCTATTGGTGTTTTAGACCTTGTGCACTTGCTGTTTGAGACCTGGTGATTTTGGTGTTTGAGACCTGGTGTTCCTGGTTTTTGAGAACTGGTGGTCTTGGTGTTTGAGACCTGGTAAACTCGGTGTTTGAGACCTGCTGCTCCTCGTGTTTGAGAGCGTGTTGTCTTGGTGTTTGAGACCTGGTGCTCTTGGTGTTTGAGACCTGGTGCTCTTGGTGTTTGAGAGCGTGTTGTCTTGGTGTTTGAGACCTGGTGCTCTTGGTGTTACAGACCTGCTACTCTTGGTGTTTGAGACCTGGTGCACTTGATGATTCAGCCCTGGTGCTCTTTGTGTTTGAGACCTGCTGCTCTTGGTTTTTGAGACCTGGTGATCAATGTGTTTGTGTCATGGCAGTCTTGGTGTTTGAGACGTGGTACACTTGGTGTTTGAGAGCTGGTGCTCTTGGTGTTTGAGACCTGGTGGTCTTGGTGTTTGAGACCTGGTGGTCTTGGTGCTTGAGACCTGGTGCTCTTGGTGTCTGAGACCTGGTGATTTTGCTGTTTGAGACCTGGTGCTCTTGGTCTTTGAGAACTGGTGATTTTGGTGTTTGTGATCTGCTTCTATTGATGTTTGATACCTGCTGATTTTGCCTTTTGTGACCTTGTGGTCTTGGTGTTTAAGACCTGTTACACTTGTTGTTTGCGTTCTGGTGCTATTGGTGTTTGAGACCTGGTGCTCTTGGCGTTTGAGAACTGGTAGTCTCGGTGTGTGAGAACTGGTGCACTTGGTGTTTGACACCGGGTGATTTTGGTGTTTGAGACCTGGTGCACTTGGTGTTTGAGACCTGGTCGTCTTGGTGTTTGAGACCTGTTGCACTTGGTGTTTGAGACATTGGAACCTTGGTGTTTGAGACCTGGTGCTCTTGGTGTTTGAGACCTGGTGCTCTTGGTGTTTGAGACCTGGTGATCAATGTGTTTGTGTCCTGGCAGTCTTGGTGTTTGAGACTTGGTACACTTGGTGATTGAGAGCTGGTGCTCTTGGTGTTTGAGACCTGGTGGTCTTGGTGTTTGAGACCTGGTGGTCTTGGTGCTTGAGACCTGGTGCTCTTGGTGTTTGAGACCTGGTAATTTTGCTGTTTGAGACCTGGTGCTTTTGGTCTTTGAGAACTGGTGATTTTGGTGTTTGCGATCTGCTTCTATTGATGTTTCATACCTGCTGCTTTTGCTGTTTGTGACCTTGTGGTCTTGGTGTTTAAGACCTGTTACACGTGTTGTTTGATTTCTGGTGCTATTGGTGTTTGAGACCTGGTGCTCTTGGCGTTTGAGAAATGGTAGTCTTGGTGTGTGAGAACTGGTGCACTTGGTGTTTGACACCGGGTGATTTTGGTGTTTGAGACCTGGTGCTCTTGGTGTTTGAGACCTGGTCGTCTTGGTGTTTGAGACCTGTTGCACTTGGTGTTTGAGACTTTGGAACCTTGGTGTTTGAGACCTGGTGCTCTTGGTGTTTGAGACCTGGTGCTCTTGGTGTTTGAGACCTGGTGCTCTTGGTGTTTGAGAGCGTGTTGTCTTGTTGTTTGAGACCTGGTGCTCTTGGTGTTACAGACCTGCTGCTCTTGGTGTTTGAGACCTGGTGCACTTAGTGATTCAGACCTGGTGCTCTTTGTGTTTGAGACCTGCTGCTCTTGGTTTTTGAGACCTGGTGATCAATGTGTTTGTGTCATGGCAGTCTTGGTGTTTGAGACTTGGTACACTTGGTGTTTGAGAGCTGGTGCTCTTGGTGTTTGAGACCTGGTGGTCTTGGTGTTTGAGACCTGGTGGTCTTGGTGCTTGAGACCTGGTGCTCTTGGTGTTTGAGACCTGGTGATTTTGCTGTTTGAGACCTGGTGCTCTTGGTCTTTGAGAACTGGTGATTGTGGTGTTTGCGATCTGCTTCTATTGATGTTTGATGCCTGCTGATTTTGCCTTTTGTGACCTTGTGGTCTTGGTGTTTAAGACCTGGTCCACTTGTTGTTTGCGTTCTGGTGCTATTGGTATTTGAGACCTGGTGCTCTTGGCGTTTGAGAACTGGTAGTCTTGGTGTGTGAGAACTGGTGCACTTGGTGTTTGACACCGGGTGATTTTGGTGTTTGAGACCTGGTGCTCTTGGTGTTTGAGACCTGGTCGTCATGGTGTTTGAGACCTGTTGCACTTGGTGTTTGACGCATTGGAACCTTGGTGTTTGAGACCTGGTTGTCTTGGTGTTTGAGACGTGGTTCTCTTGCTGTTTGAGACCTGGTGGTCTTCGTGTTTGAGACCTGGTGGTCTTGGTGTTTGTGACCTGCTGCTCTTGGTTCTTGAGACCTGGTGCTCTTGGTCTTTGAAACCTGTTGCTCTTGGTGTTTGAAACCTCGTGCTCCTGTGTTTGAGACCTGATTTTCTTGGTTTTTGAGACCTGGTGCTCTTGGTGTTTGAGACCTGGCACACTTGGTTTTGGGAGCGGGTTCACTTGGTGTTTGAGACCTGGTGCTCTTGGTGTTTAAGACCTGGTGCTCTTCGTGTTTGAGACCTGGTGGTCTTGGTGTTTGTGACCTGCTGCTCTTGGTTCTTGAGACCTGGTGCTCTTGGTCTTTGAAACCTGTTGCTCTTGGTGTTTGAAACCTCGTGCTCCTGTGTTTGAGACCTGATTTTCTTGGTTTTTGAGACCTGGTGCTCTTGGTGTTTGAGACCTGGTACACTTGGTGTTTGAGACCTGGTACACTCTGGATTTGAGACCTGGTTGTCCTGTTGATTGAGACCTGCTGCTCTTGGTGCTTGATATCTCATGCTCTTGTAATTTGAGACTTGGTTGTGTTCGTGTTTAAGACCTTGTGCTCTTGGTGTTTGACACATGCTGTCTTGGTGTTTGAGACCTGGTGCTCTTGGTGTTTGAGACCTGGTGCTCTTGGTGTTTGAGACCTGTTTCTCTTTGTCTTTGAGACCTGGTGCTCTTGGTGTTTGAGACTAGGTGCTCTTCGTGTTTGAGACCTGGTGCTCTTGGTGTTTGAGACCTGCAACTGTTGGTGTCTGATAACTGGTGCTCTTGTCGATTGAGAGCGTGTTGTCTTGCTGTTTGAGACCTGCTGCTCTTGGTGTTAGTGACCTGATTTTCTTGGTTTTTGAGACCTGGTGCTCTTGGTGTTTGAGACCTGGTACACTTGGTGTTTGAGACCTGGTACACTTGGGATTTGAGACCTGGTGCTCTTGGTGTTTGAGACTAGGTGCTCTTCGTGTTTGAGATCTGGTGCTCTTGGTGTTTGAGAGCTGGTACACTTGGTGTTTGAGACCTGGTGCACTTGGTGATTCAGATTTGGTGATCTTGGTGTTTGAGAGCTGGTGCTCATGGTGTTTTAGACCTGGTGGTCTTGGTGTTTGAGACCTGGTAAACTTTGTGTTTGAGACGAGGTACAGTTGGTGTTTGACACCTGGTAGACTTGGGATTTGAGACCTGGTTGTCCTGTTGTTTGAGAGCTGCTGCTCTCGGTGTTTGAGACCTGGTGCACTTGGTGATTCAGACCTGTTTCTCTTGGTCTTTGAGACCTGGTGGTCTTGGTGTTTGAGACCTGGTCGTCTTGGTGTTTGAGACCTGTTACACTTGGTGTTTGAGACGAGGTACACTTGGGATTTGAGACCTGGTTGTCCTGTTGATTGAGACCTGCTGCTCTTGGTGCTAGAGATCTCATGCTCTTGGAATTTGAGACTTTGTTGTGTTCGTGTTTGAGACCTTGTGCTCTTGGTGTCTGACACATGCTGTCTTGGTGTTTGAGACTTGGTGCTCTTGGTGTTTGAGACCTGGTGCTCTTCGCGTTTGAGACCTGTTTCTCTTTGTCTTTGAGACCTGGTGATCTTGGTGTTTGAGACCTGGTGGTTTTGGTGTTTAAATTCTGTTACACTTGGTTTTTGAGTTCTGGTGCTACTGGTGTTTGAGACCTGGTGCTCTTGGTGTTTTAGACGTGGTTGTCTTTTTGTTTGAGTCTTGGTTTTTGACACCTGTCGATTTGGGTGTTTGAGACGTGGTGCTCTTGGTTTTTGAGACCTGGTGTTCTTGGTGTTTAAGACCTGTTAAACTTGTTTTTTGAGTTCTGGAGCTACTGGTCTTTGGGACGTGGTGCTCTTGGTGTTTGAGACCTGGTGCTCTTGCTCTTTGAGACCTGATGCTCTTGGTGTTTGAGACCTGCTGCGCTTGGTGTTTGAGACCTGGTTGTCTTTGTGTTTGAGAACTCGTGCACTTGGTCTTTGACACCGGGTGATTTTGGTGTTTGAGACCTGGTGCTCTTGGTGTTTGAGACCTGGCGACTTTGGTGTTTGAGATTTGGTGCTCTTGGTGTTTGAGACCTGGTGCACTTGGTGTTTGAGACCTGGTACACTTGGTGTTTGAGACATGGTACCCTTGGTGTTTGAGACATGGTACCCTTGATGTTTGAGGCCTAGTGCTCTTGGTGTTTGGGACCTTGTGGTCTTGGTGTTTTAGACCTGTTGCTCTTGGTGTTTGAGACCTGGTACACTTGCTCTTTGAGACATGATTGTCTTGGTGTTTGAGACCTGGTGCTCTTGGTGTTTAAGACCTGGTACACTTGGTGTTTGAGAGCTGTTGCTCTTAATGTTTAAGCCCTAATGCTCTTGGTATTTGAGACCTGGTTATCTTGGTGTTTAAGAACTCTTGCTCTTGCTTTTTGAGAACTGCTGCTCTTGGTGTTTGAGACCTGGTGCTCTTGCTCTTTGAGACCTGATGCTCTTGGTGTTTGAGACCTGCTGCGCTTGGTGTTTGAGACCTGGTTGTCTTTGTGTTTGAGACCTGGTGCTCTTGGTGTTTGATACCTGGTGATCTTGGTGTTTGAAGCATGGTTGTATTGGTGTATGAGAGCTGGTGCTCTTGGTGTTTGAGACCAGGTGAACTTGGTGATTGAGAAGTGGTGCTCTTGGTGTTTGAGACCTGGTGCTCATGGTGTTTGAGATCTTTCCTTCTTGGTTTTTGAGACCTGGTGCTCTTGATGTTTGTTTCCTGGTTCTCTTGGTGTTTGAGACCTGATGCTCTTGGTGTTTGAGACCTGATAATCTGGATGTTTCAGACCTGGTGCTCTTGATGTTTGTGTGCTGGTTGTCTTGGTGCTTGAGAGCTGGTGCTCTTTGTATTTGAGACCTGCGGCTCTTGGTGTTTGAGACCTGGTGCTCTTGCTGTTTGAAACCTGCTGTTCTTGGATTCTGACCCCTGGTATACTTGGTGATTGATATCTGGTGCTATTGGTGTTTTAGACCTTATGCACTTGCTGTTTGAGACCTGGTGATTTTGGTTTTTGAGACCTGGTGTTCCTGGTTTTTGAGAACTGGTGGTCTTGGTGTTTGAGACCTGGTAAACTCGGTGTTTGAGACCTGGTGCTTTTGGTGTTTGAGACCTGGTTTTCTGCGTTTTTGAGAACTGGTGCTCTTAGTGTTTGAGCCCTGGTGCTCTTGGTGTTTGAGACCTGGTGCTCTTGGTGTTTGAGACCTGGTGCTCTTGGTCTTTGAGTCCTGGTGCTCTTGGAGTTTGAGATCTGATGCTCTTAGTGTTTGCGACCTGCTGCTCTTGGTGTTTGTTACCTGGTCCTCTTGGTCTTGAGTCCTGGTGCTCTTGGTGTTTGAGACCTGGTGCTCCTGGTGTTTGAGACCTGCTTGTCTTCGTGTTTGAGACCTGGTGCTCTTGGTGTTTGAGACCTGGTACACTTGGTGTTTGAGAACTGCTGCTCTTGGTGTTTGTTACCTGGTGCTCTTGGTCTTTGAGTCCTGGTGCTCTTAGTGTTAGGGACCTGGCACTCCTGGTGTTTGAGACCTGCTTGTCTTCGTTTTTGAGACCTGGTGCTCTTGGTTTTTGAGACCTGGTACACTTGGGATTTGAGACCTGGTTGTCCTCGTGTTTCAGACCTGCTGCTCTTGGTGTTTGAGATCTGATGCTCTTGGTATTTGAGACATGGTTGTGTTCGTGTTTGAAACCTTGTGCTCTTGGTCTTTGAGACCTGGTGCTATAGGTGGTTGAGACATGTTTCTTTTGGTGTTTGAGACCTGGTGCTCTTGGTGTTGGAGACTAGACGCTCTTGGTGTTTGAGACCTGGTGCTCTTGGTGTTTGAGACCTTGTTCTCTTGGTGTTTGATACCTGGTTGTGTTCGTGTTTGAGACCATGTGCTCTTGGTTTTTGAGACCTGGTGCTCTTCGTGTTTGAGAGCGTGTTGTCTTGGTGTTTGATACCTGGTGCTCTTGGTGTTTGAGACCTGGTGCACTTGGTGATTAAGACCTGGTGCTCTTTGTGTTTGATACCTGCTGCTCTTGGTTTTTGAGACCTGGTGATCAATGTGTTTGTGTCCTGGCAGTCTTGGTGTTTGAGAGTTGGTACACTTGGTGTTTGAGAGCTGGTGCTCTTGGTGTTTGAGACCTGGTGGTCTTGGTGTTTGAGACCTGGTGGTCTTGGTGCTTGAGACCTGGTGCTCTTGGTGTTTGAGACCTGGTGATTTTGCTGTTTGAGACCTGGTGGTCTTCGTCTTTGAGAACTGGTGATTTTGGTGTTTGTGATCTGCTTCTATTGATGTTTGATACCTGCTGATTTTGCTGTTTGTGACCATGTGGTCTTGGTGTTTAATACCTGTTACACTTGATGTTTGAGTTCTGGTGCTATTGGTGTTTGAGACCTGGTGCTCTTGGCGTTTGAGAACTGGTAGTCTTGGTGTGTGAGAACTGGTGCACTTGGTGTTTGACACCGGGTGATTTTGGTGTTTGAGACCTGCTGCTCTTGGTGTTTGAGACCTGGTCGTCATGGTGTTTGAGACCTGTTGCACTTGGTGTTTGAGGCATTGGATCCTTGGTGTTTGAGACCTGGTGCTCTTGGTGTTTGAGACGTGGTTCTCTTGCTGTTTGGGAGCTGGCAGATGTGCATTTTGGCAATGTGTACACTTGGTGTTAGGTAGATGGCACATTTTGTGTTTTCGATCTGGTATACTTGGCGTTTGAGACCTGGTACACTTTTTGTTTGGGAACTTGAAATTTTGGTGTTTCTGTGCTGGCACTCTTCATATTTGTGAGCTGGCACACATGGCATTTCAGACCTGGCACACTTGGTTTTGGGAGCGGGTTCACTTGGTGTTTGAGACCTGGTGCTCTTGGTGTTTAAGACCTGGTGCTCTTCGTGTTTGAGACCTGGTGGTCTTGGTGTTTGTGACCTGCTGCTCTTGGTTCTTGAGACCTGGTGCTCTTGGTCTTTGAAACCTGTTGCTCTTGGTGTTTGAAACCTCGTGCTCCTGTGTTTGAGACCTGATTTTCTTGGTTTTTGAGACCTGGTGCTCTTGGTGTTTGAGACCTGGTACACTTGGTGTTTGAGACCTGGTACACTTGGGATTTGAGACCTGGTTGTCCTGTTGATTGAGACCTGCTGCTCTTGGTGCTTGATATCTCATGCTCTTGGAATTTGAGACTTGATTGTGTTCGTGTTTAAGACCTTGTGCTCTTGGTGTTTGACACATGCTGTCATTGTGTTTGAGACCTGGTGCTCTTGGTGTTTGAGACCTGGTGCTCTTGGTGTTTGAGACCTGTTTCTCTTTGTCTTTGAGACCTGGTTCTCTTGGTGTTTGAGACTAGGTGCTCTTCGTGTTTGAGACCTGGTGCTCTTGGTGTTTGAGACCTGCAACTGTTGGTGTCTGATAACTGGTGCTCTTGTCGATTGAGAGCGTGTTGTCTTGCTGTTTGAGACCTGCTGCTCTTGGTGTTAGTGACCTGATTTTCTTGGTTTTTGAGACCTGGTGCTCTTGGTGTTTGAGACCTGGTGCACTTGGTGATTCAGATTTGGTGATCTTGGTGTTTGAGAGCTGGTGCTCATGGTGTTTTAGACCTGGTGGTCTTGGTGTTTGAGACCTGGTAAACTTTGTGTTTGAGACGAGGTACAGTTGGTGTTTGACACCTGGTAGACTTGGGATTTGAGACCTGGTTGTCCTGTTGTTTGAGAGCTGCTGCTCTCGGTGTTTGAGACCTGGTGCACTTGGTGATTCAGACCTGCTTCTCTTGGTCTTTGAGACCTGGTGGTCTTGGTGTTTGAGACCTGGTCGTCTTGGTGTTTGAGACCTGTTACACTTGGTGTTTGTGACATTGGACCCTTGGTGTTTGGGACTTGGTGCTCTTGGTGTTTGAGACGTGGTTCTCTTGCTGTTTGGGAGCTGGTAGATGTGCGTTTTGGCAATGTGCACACTTGGTGTTAGGTAGATGGCACATTTTGTGTTTTTGATCTGGTATACTTGGCATTTGAGACCTGGTACACTTTTTGTTTTGGATCTTGAAAATTTGGTGTTTCTGTGCTGGCTCTCTTCATATTTGTGAGCTGGCACACATGGCATTTCAGACCTGGCACACTTGGTTTTGGGAGCTGGTTCACTTGGTGTTTGAGACCTTGTGCTCTTCGTGTTTGAGACCTGGTGGTCTTGGTGTTTGAGACTAGGTGATCTTCTTGTTTGAGTCCTGGTGCTCTTGGTGTTTGAGACCTGCTGCCTTGGTGTTTGATAACTGGTGCTCTTGTTGTTTGAGAGCGTGTTGTCTTGGTGTTTGAGACCTGGTGCTCATGGTGTTTGAGATCTTTTCTTCTTGGTGTTTGAGACCTGGTGCTCTTGATGTTTGATTCCTGGTTCTCTTGGTGTTTGAGACCTGATGCTCTTGGTGTTTGAAACCTGATAATCTGGATGTTTCAGACCTGGTGCTCTTGATGTTTGTGTGCTGGTTGTCTTGGTGTTTGGAGCTGGTGCTCTTTGTTTTTGAGACCTGCTGCTCTTGGTGTTTGAGACCTGGTGCTCTTGGTGTTTGAAACCTGGTGTTCTAGGATTTTGACCCCTGGTATACTTGTTGATTGATATCTGGTGCTATTGGTGTTTTAGACCTTGTGCACATGCTGTTTGAGACCTGGTGATTTTGGTGTTTGAGACCTGGTGTTCCTGGTTTTTGAGAACTGGTGGTCTTGGTGTTTGAGACCTGGTAAACTCGGTGTTTGAGACCTGGTGCTATTGGTGTTTGAGACCTGTTGTTCTGCGTGTTTGAGAACTGGTGCTCTTAGTGTTTGAGCCCAGGTGCACTTGGTGTTTGAGAACTCGTTCTCTTGGTGTTTAATACCTGGTGCTCTTGGTGTTTGAGATCTGATGCTCTTAGTGTTTGCGACCTGCTGCTCTTGGTGTTTGTTACCTGGTGCTCTTGGTCTTTGAGTCCTGGTGCTCTTGGTGTTTGAGACCTGGCGCTCCTGGTGTTTGAGACCTGCTTGTCTTCGTGTTTGAGACCTGGTGCTCTTGGTGTTTGAGACCTGGTACCCTTGGTGTTTGAGAGCTGCTGCTCTTGGTGTTTGTTACCTGGTGCTCTTGGTCTTTGAGTCCTGGTGCTCTTGGTGTTTGAGAGCTGGCACTCCTGGTGTTTGAGAGCTGCTTGTCCTCGTGTTTGAGACCTGGTGCTCTTGGTTTTTGAGACCTGGTACACTTGGGATTTGAGACCTGGTTGTCGTCGTGTTTCAGACCTGCTGCTCTTGGTGTTTGAGATCTGATGCTCTTGGTATTTGAGACATGGTTGTGTTCGTGTTTGACACCTTGTGCTCTTGGTGTTTGAAACATGCTACTCTTCATGTTTGAAACCTCGTGTTCTTGTTGTTTGAGACCTGGTGCTCTTGGTGTTTGAGAAATGTTTCTCTCGGTGTTTGAGACCTGGTGCTCTTGGTGTTTGAGACTAGACGCTCTTGGTGTTTGAGACCTGGTGCTCTTGGTGTTTGAGACCTGCTGCTCCTCGTGTTTGAGAGCGTGTTGTCTTGGTGTTTGAGACCTGTTACACTTGTTGTTTGTGTTCTGGTGCTATGGGTGTTTGAGACCTGGTGCTCTTGGCGTTTGAGACCTGGTGCTCTTGGTGTTTGAGACCTGGTGCTCTTGGTGTTTGAGAGCGTGTTGTCTTGGTGTTTGAGACCTGGTGCTCTTGGTGTTTGAGACCTGGTGCTCTTGGTGTTTGAGACCTGGTGCACTTGGTGATTCAGACCTGGTGCTCTTTGTGTTTGAGACCTGCTGCTCTTGGGTTTTGAGACCTGGTGATCAATGTGCTTGTGTCTTGGCAGTCTTGGTGTTTGAGACTTGGTACACTTGGTGTTTGAGAGCTGGTGCTCTTGGTGTTTGAGACCTGGTGGTCTTGGTGTTTGAGACCTGGTGGTCTTGGTGCTTGAGACCTGGTGCTCTTGGTGTTTGAGACCTGGTGATTTTGCTGTTTGAGACCTGGTGCTCTTGGTCTTTGAGAACTGGTGATTTTGGTGTTTGCGATCTGCTTCTATTGATGTTTGATACCTGCTGATTTTGCCCTTTGTGACCTTGTGGTCTTGGTGTTTAAGACCTGTTACACCTGTTGTTTGCGTTCTGGTGCTATTGGTGTTTGAGACCTGGTGCTCTTGGCGTTTGAGAACTGGTAGTCTTGGTGTGTGAGAACTGGTGCACTTGGTGTTTGACACCAGGTGACTTTGGTGTTTGAGACCTGGTGCTCTTGGTGTTTGAGACCTGGTCGTCTTGGTGTTTGAGACCTGTTGCACTTGGTGTTTGAGACATTGGAACCTTGGCGTTTGAGACCTGGTGCTTTTGGTGTTTGAGACCTTGTGCTCTTGGTGTTTGAGACCTGGTGATCAATGTGTTTGTGTCCTGGCAGTCTTGGTGTTTGAGACTTGGTACACTTGGTGATTGAGAGCTGGTGCTCTTGGTGTTTGAGACCTGGTGGTCTTGGTGTATGAGACCTGGTGGTCTTGGTGCTTGAGACCTGGTGCTCTTGGTGTTTGAGACCTGGTAATTTTGCTGTTTGAGACCTGGTGCTCTTGGTCTTTGAGAACTGGTGATTTTGGTGTTTGCGATCTGCTTCTATTGATGTTTGATACCTGCTGATTTTGCTTTTTGTGACCTTGTGGTCTTGGTGTTTAAGACCTGTTACACTTGTTGTTTGATTTCTGGTGCTATTGGTGTTTGAGACCTGGTGCTCTTGGTGTTTGAGACGTGGTTCTCTTGCTGTTTGGGAGCTGGTAGATGTGCGTTTTGGCAATGTGCACACTTGGTGTTAGGTAGATGGCACATTTTGTGTTTTCGATCTGGTATACTTGGCATTTGAGACCTGGTACACTTTTTGTTTTGGATCTTGAAAATTTGGTGTTTCTGTGCTGGCTCTCTTCATATTTGTGAGCTGGCACACATGGCATTTCAGACCTGGCACACTTGGTTTTGGGAGCTGGTTCACTTGGTGTTTGAGACCTTGTGCTCTTCGTGTTTGAGACCTGGTGGTCTTGGTGTTTGAGACTAAGTGCTCTTCTTGTTTGAGACCTGGTGCTCTTGGTGTTTGAGACCTGCTGCCTTGGTGTTTGATAACTGGTGCTCTTGTTGTTTGAGAGCGTGTTGTCTTGGTGTTTGAGACCTGGTGCTCATGGTGTTTGAGATCTTTTCTTCTTGGTGTTTGAGACCTGGTGCTCTTGATGTTTGATTCCTGGTTCTCTTGGTGTTTGAGACCTGATGCTCTTGGTGTTTGAAACCTGATAATCTGGATGTTTCAGACCTGGTGCTCTTGATGTTTGTGTGCTGGTTGTCTTGGTGTTTGGAGCTGGTGCTCTTTGTTTTTGAGACCTGCTGCTCTTGGTGTTTGAGACCTGGTGCTCTTGGTGTTTGAAACCTGGTGTTCTAGGATTTTGACCCCTGGTATACTTGGTGATTGATATCTGGTGCTATTGGTGTTTTAGACCTTGTGCACTTGCTGTTTGAGACCTGGTGATTTTGGTGTTTGAGACCTGGTGTTCCTGGTTTTTGAGAACTGGTGGTCTTGGTGTTTGAGACCTGGTAAACTCGGTGTTTGAGACCTGGTGCTATTGGTGTTTGAGACCTGTTGTTCTGCGTGTTTGAGAACTGGTGCTCTTAGTGTTTGAGCCCAGGTGCACTTGGTGTTTGAAAACTCGTTCTCTTGGTGTTTAATACCTGGTGCTCTTGGTGTTTGAGATCTGATGCTCTTAGTGTTTGCGACCTGCTGCTCTTGGTGTTTGTTACCTGGTGCTCTTGGTCTTTGAGTCCTGGTGCTCTTGGTGTTTGAGACCTGGCGCTCCTGGTGTTTGAGACCTGCTTGTCTTCGTGTTTGAGACCTGGTGCTCTTGGTGTTTGAGACCTGGTACCCTTGGTGTTTGAGAGCTGCTGCTCTTGGTGTTTGTTACCTGGTGCTCTTGGTCTTTGAGTCCTGGTGCTCTTGGTGTTTGAGAGCTGGCACTCCTGGTGTTTGAGACCTGCTTGTCCTCGTGTTTGAGACCTGGTGCTCTTGGTTTTTGAGACCTGGTACACTTGGGATTTGAGACCTGGTTGTCGTCGTGTTTCAGACCTGCTGCTCTTGGTGTTTGAGATCTGATGCTCTTGGTATTTGAGACATGGTTGTGTTCGTGTTTGACACCTTGTGCTCTTGGTGTTTGAAACATGCTACTCTTCATGTTTGAAACCTCGTGTTCTTGTTGTTTGAGACCCGGTGCTCTTGGTGTTTGAGAAATGTTTCTCTCGGTGTTTGAGACCAGGTGCTCTTGGTGTTTGAGACTAGACGCTCTTGGTGTTTGAGACCTGGTGCTCTTGGTGTTTGAGACCTGCTGCTCCTCGTGTTTGAGAGCGTGTTGTCTTGGTGTTTGAGACCTGTTACACTTGTTGTTTGCGTTCTGGTGCTATTGGTGTTTGAGACCTGGTGCTCTTGGCGTTTGAGAAATGGTAGTCTTGGTGTGTGAGAACTGGTGCACTTGGTGTTTGACAACGGGTGATTTTGGTGTTTGAGACCTGGTGCTCTTGGTGTTTGAGACCTGGTGCTCTTGGTGTTTGAGACCTGGTGCTCTTGGTGTTTGAGAGCGTGTTGTCTTGGTGTTTGAGACCTGGTGCTCTTGGTGTTACAGACCTGCTGCTCTTGGTTTTTGAGACCTGGTGCACTTGGTGATTCAGACCTGGTGCTCTTTGTGTTTGAGACCTGCTGCTCTTGGGTTTTGAGACCTGGTGATCAATGTGCTTGTGTCTTGGCAGTCTTGGTGTTTGAGACTTGGTACACTTGGTGTTTGAGAGCTGGTGCTCTTGGTGTTTGAGACCTGGTGGTCTTGGTGTTTGAGACCTGGTGGTCTTGGTGCTTGAGACCTGGTGCTCTTGGTGTTTGAGACCTGGTGATTTTGCTGTTTGAGACCTGGTGCTCTTGGTCTTTGAGAACTGGTGATTTTGGTGTTTGCGATCTGCTTCTATTGATGTTTGATACCTGCTGATTTTGCCTTTTGTGACCTTGTGGTCTTGGTGTTTAAGACCTGTTACACTTGTTGTTTGCGTTCTGGTGCTATTGGTGTTTGAGACCTGGTGCTCTTGGCGTTTGAGAACTGGTAGTCTTGGTGTGTGAGAACTGGTGCACTTGGTGTTTGACACCAGGTGACTTTGGTGTTTGAGACCTGGTGCTCTTGGTGTTTGAGACCTGGTCGTCTTGGTGTTTGAGACCTGTTGCACTTGGTGTTTGAGACATTGGAACCTTGGCGTTTGAGACCTGGTGCTTTTGGTGTTTGAGACCTTGTGCTCTTGGTGTTTGAGACCTGGTGATCAATGTGTTTGTGTCCTGGCAGTCTTGGTGTTTGAGACTTGGTACACTTGGTGATTGAGAGCTGGTGCTCTTGGTGTTTGAGACCTGGTGGTCTTGGTGTATGAGACCTGGTGGTCTTGGTGCTTGAGACCTGGTGCTCTTGGTGTTTGAGACCTGGTAATTTTGCTGTTTGAGACCTGGTGCTCTTGGTCTTTGAGAACTGGTGATTTTGGTGTTTGCGATCTGCTTCTATTGATGTTTGATACCTGCTGATTTTGCTTTTTGTGACCTTGTGGTCTTGGTGTTTAAGACCTGTTACACTTGTTGTTTGATTTCTGGTGCTATTGGTGTTTGAGACCTGGTGCTCTTGGTGTTTGAGACGTGGTTCTCTTGCTGTTTGGGAGCTGGTAGATGTGCGTTTTGGCAATGTGCACACTTGGTGTTAGGTAGATGGCACATTTTGTGTTTTCGATCTGGTATACTTGGCATTTGAGACCTGGTACACTTTTTGTTTTGGATCTTGAAAATTTGGTGTTTCTGTGCTGGCTCTCTTCATATTTGTGAGCTGGCACACATGGCATTTCAGACCTGGCACACTTGGTTTTGGGAGCTGGTTCACTTGGTGTTTGAGACCTTGTGCTCTTCGTGTTTGAGACCTGGTGGTCTTGGTGTTTGAGACTAGGTGCTCTTCTTGTTTGAGACCTGGTGCTCTTGGTGTTTGAGACCTGCTGCCTTGGTGTTTGATAACTGGTGCTCTTGTTGTTTGAGAGCGTGTTGTCTTGGTGTTTGAGACCTGGTGCTCATGGTGTTTGAGATCTTTTCTTCTTGGTGTTTGAGACCTGGTGCTCTTGATGTTTGATTCCTGGTTCTCTTGGTGTTTGAGACCTGATGCTCTTGGTGTTTGAAACCTGATAATCTGGATGTTTCAGACCTGGTGCTCTTGATGTTTGTGTGCTGGTTGTCTTGGTGTTTGGAGCTGGTGCTCTTTGTTTTTGAGACCTGCTGCTCTTGGGTGTTTGAAACCTGGTGTTCTAGGATTTTGACCCCTGGTATACTTGGTGATTGATATCTGGTGCTATTGGTGTTTTAGACCTTGTGCACTTGCTGTTTGAGACCTCGTGATTTTGGTGTTTGAGACCTGGTGTTCCTGGTTTTTGAGAACTGGTGGTCTTGGTGTTTGAGACCTGGTAAACTCGGTGTTTGAGACCTGGTGCTATTGGTGTTTGAGACCTGTTGTTCTGCGTGTTTGAGAACTGGTGCTCTTAGTGTTTGAGCCCAGGTGCACTTGGTGTTTGAAAACTCGTTCTCTTGGTGTTTAATACCTGGTGCTCTTGGTGTTTGAGATCTGATGCTCTTAGTGTTTGCGACCTGCTGCTCTTGGTGTTTGTTACCTGGTGCTCTTGGTCTTTGAGTCCTGGTGCTCTTGGTGTTTGAGACCTGGCGCTCCTGGTGTTTGAGACCTGCTTGTCTTCGTGTTTGAGACCTGGTGCTCTTGGTGTTTGAGACCTGGTACCCTTGGTGTTTGAGAGCTGCTGCTCTTGGTGTTTGTTACCTGGTGCTCTTGGTCTTTGAGTCCTGGTGCTCTTGGTGTTTGAGAGCTGGCTCTCCTGGTGTTTGAGACCTGCTTGTCCTCGTGTTTGAGACCTGGTGCTCTTGGTTTTTGAGACCTGGTACACTTGGGATTTGAGACCTGGTTGTCGTCGTGTTTCAGACCTGCTGCTCTTGGTGTTTGAGATCTGATGCTCTTGGTATTTGAGACATGGTTGTGTTCGTGTTTGACACCTTGTGCTCTTGGTGTTTGAAACATGCTACTCTTCATGTTTGAAACCTCGTGTTCTTGTTGTTTGAGACCTGGTGCTCTTGGTGTTTGAGAAATGTTTCTCTCGGTGTTTGAGACCTGGTGCTCTTGGTGTTTGAGACTAGACGCTCTTGGTGTTTGAGACCTGGTGCTCTTGGTGTTTGAGACCTGCTGCTCCTCGTGTTTGAGAGCGTGTTGTCTTGGTGTTTGAGACCTGTTACACTTGTTGTTTGCGTTCTGGTGCTATTGGTGTTTGAGACCTGGTGCTCTTGGCGTTTGAGAAATGGTAGTCTTGGTGTGTGAGAACTGGTGCACTTGGTGTTTGACAACGGGTGATTTTGGTGTTTGAGACCTGGTGCTCTTGGTGTTTGAGACCTGGTGCTCTTGGTGTTTGAGACCTGGTGCTCTTGGTGTTTGAGAGCGTGTTGTCTTGGTGTTTGAGACCTGGTGCACTTGGTGATTCAGACCTGGTGCTCTTTGTGTTTGAGACCTGCTGCTCTTGGGTTTTGAGACCTGGTGATCAATGTGCTTGTGTCTTGGCAGTCTTGGTGTTTGAGACTTGGTACACTTGGTGTTTGAGAGCTGGTGCTCTTGGTGTTTGAGACCTGGTGGTCTTGGTGTTTGAGACCTGGTGGTCTTGGTGCTTGAGACCTGGTGCTCTTGGTGTTTGAGACCTGGTGATTTTGCTGTTTGAGACCTGGTGCTCTTGGTCTTTGAGAACTGGTGATTTTGGTGTTTGCGATCTGCTTCTATTGATGTTTGATACCTGCTGATTTTGCCTTTTGTGACCTTGTGGTCTTGGTGTTTAAGACCTGTTACACTTGTTGTTTGCGTTCTGGTGCTATTGGTGTTTGAGACCTGGTGCTCTTGGCGTTTGAGAACTGGTAGTCTTGGTGTGTGAGAACTGGTGCACTTGGTGTTTGACACCAGGTGACTTTGGTGTTTGAGACCTGGTGCTCTTGGTGTTTGAGACCTGGTCGTCTTGGTGTTTGAGACCTGTTGCACTTGGTGTTTGAGACATTGGAACCTTGGCGTTTGAGACCTGGTGCTTTTGGTGTTTGAGACCTTGTGCTCTTGGTGTTTGAGACCTGGTGATCAATGTGTTTGTGTCCTGGCAGTCTTGGTGTTTGAGACTTGGTACACTTGGTGATTGAGAGCTGGTGCTCTTGGTGTTTGAGACCTGGTGGTCTTGGTGTATGAGACCTGGTGGTCTTGGTGCTTGAGACCTGGTGCTCTTGGTGTTTGAGACCTGGTAATTTTGCTGTTTGAGACCTGGTGCTCTTGGTCTTTGAGAACTGGTGATTTTGGTGTTTGCGATCTGCTTCTATTGATGTTTGATACCTGCTGATTTTGCTTTTTGTGACCTTGTGGTCTTGGTGTTTAAGACCTGTTACACTTGTTGTTTGATTTCTGGTGCTATTGGTGTTTGAGACCTGGTGCTCTTGGTGTTTGAGACGTGGTTCTCTTGCTGTTTGGGAGCTGGTAGATGTGCGTTTTGGCAATGTGCACACTTGGTGTTAGGTAGATGGCACATTTTGTGTTTTCGATCTGGTATACTTGGCATTTGAGACCTGGTACACTTTTTGTTTTGGATCTTGAAAATTTGGTGTTTCTGTGCTGGCTCTCTTCATATTTGTGAGCTGGCACACATGGCATTTCAGACCTGGCACACTTGGTTTTGGGAGCTGGTTCACTTGGTGTTTGAGACCTTGTGCTCTTCGTGTTTGAGACCTGGTGGTCTTGGTGTTTGAGACTAGGTGCTCTTCTTGTTTGAGACCTGGTGCTCTTGGTGTTTGAGACCTGCTGCCTTGGTGTTTGATAACTGGTGCTCTTGTTGTTTGAGAGCGTGTTGTCTTGGTGTTTGAGACCTGGTGCTCATGGTGTTTGAGATCTTTTCTTCTTGGTGTTTGAGACCTGGTGCTCTTGATGTTTGATTCCTGGTTCTCTTGGTGTTTGAGACCTGATGCTCTTGGTGTTTGAAACCTGATAATCTGGATGTTTCAGACCTGGTGCTCTTGATGTTTGTGTGCTGGTTGTCTTGGTGTTTGGAGCTGGTGCTCTTTGTTTTTGAGACCTGCTGCTCTTGGTGTTTGAGACCTGGTGCTCTTGGTGTTTGAAACCTGGTGTTCTAGGATTTTGACCCCTGGTATACTTGGTGATTGATATCTGGTGCTATTGGTGTTTTAGACCTTGTGCACTTGCTGTTTGAGACCTGGTGATTTTGGTGTTTGAGACCTGGTGTTCCTGGTTTTTGAGAACTGGTGGTCTTGGTGTTTGAGACCTGGTAAACTCGGTGTTTGAGACCTGGTGCTATTGGTGTTTGAGACCTGTTGTTCTGCGTGTTTGAGAACTGGTGCTCTTAGTGTTTGAGCCCAGGTGCACTTGGTGTTTGAAAACTCGTTCTCTTGGTGTTTAATACCTGGTGCTCTTGGTGTTTGAGATCTGATGCTCTTAGTGTTTGCGACCTGCTGCTCTTGGTGTTTGTTACCTGGTGCTCTTGGTCTTTGAGTCCTGGTGCTCTTGGTGTTTGAGACCTGGCGCTCCTGGTGTTTGAGACCTGCTTGTCTTCGTGTTTGAGACCTGGTGCTCTTGGTGTTTGAGACCTGGTACCCTTGGTGTTTGAGAGCTGCTGCTCTTGGTGTTTGTTACCTGGTGCTCTTGGTCTTTGAGTCCTGGTGCTCTTGGTGTTTGAGAGCTGGCACTCCTGGTGTTTGAGACCTGCTTGTCTTCGTGTTTGAGACCTGGAGCTTTGGTTTTTGAGACCTGGTACACTTGGGATTTGAGACCTGGTTGTCCTCGTGTTTCAGACCTGCTGCTCTTGGTGTTTGAGATCTGATGCTCTTGGTATTTGAGACATGGTTGTGTTCGTGTTTGACACCTTGTGCTCTTGGTGTTTGAAACATGCTACTCTTCATGTTTGAAACCTCGTGTTCTTGTTGTTTGAGACCTGGTGCTCTTGGTGTTTGAGAAATGTTTCTCTCGGTGTTTGAGACCTGGTGCTCTTGGTGTTTGAGACTAGACGCTCTTGGTGTTTGAGACCTGGTGCTCTTGGTGTTTGAGACCTGCTGCTCCTCGTGTTTGAGAGCGTGTTGTCTTGGTGTTTGAGACCTGTTACACTTGTTGTTTGCGTTCTGGTGCTATTGGTGTTTGAGACCTGGTGCTCTTGGCGTTTGAGAAATGGTAGTCTTGGTGTGTGAGAACTGGTGCACTTGGTGTTTGACACCGGGTGATTTTGGTGTTTGAGACCTGGTGCTCTTGGTGTTTGAGACCTGGTCGTCTTGGTGTTTGAGACCTGGTGCTCTTGGTGTTTGAGAGCCTGTTGTCTTGGTGTTTGAGACCTGGTGCTCTTGGTTTTACAGACCCGCTGCTCTTGGTGTTTGAGACCTGGTGCACTTGGTGATTCAGACCTGGTGCTCTTTGTGTTTGAGACCTGCTGCTCTTGGGTTTTGAGACCTGGTGATCAATGTGTTTGTGTCATGGCAGTCTTGGTGTTTGAGACTTGGTACACTTGGTGTTTGAGAGCTGGTGCTCTTGGTGTTTGAGACCTGGTGGTCTTGGTGTTTGAGACCTGGTGGTCTTGGTGCTTGAGACCTGGTGCTCTTGGTGTTTGAGACCTGGTGATTTTGCTGTTTGAGACCTGGTGCTCTTGGTCTTTGAGAACTGGTGATTTTGGTGTTTGCGATCTGCTTCTATTGATGTTTGATACCTGCTGATTTTGCCTTTTGTGACCTTGTGGTCTTGGTGTTTAAGACCTGTTACACTTGTTGTTTGCGTTCTGGTGCTATTGGTGTTTGAGACCTGGTGCTCTTGGCGTTTGAGAACTGGTAGTCTTGGTGTGTGAGAACTGGTGCACTTGGTGTTTGACACCGGGTGATTTTGGTGTTTGAGACCTGGTGCTCTTGGTGTTTGAGACCTGGTCGTCTTGGTGTTTGAGACCTGTTGCACTTGGTGTTTGAGACATTGGAACCTTGGTGTTTGTGACCTGGTGCTCTTGGTGTTTGAGACCTTGTGCTCTTGGTGTTTGAGACCTGGTGATCAATGTGTTTGTGTCCTGGCAGTCTTGGTGTTTGAGACTTGGTACACTTGGTGATTGAGAGCTGGTGCTCTTGGTGTTTGAGACCTGGTGGTCTTGGTGTATGAGACCTGGTGGTCTTGGTGCTTGAGACCTGGTGCTCTTGGTGTTTGAGACCTGGTAATTTTGCTCTTTGAGACCTGGTGCTCTTGGTCTTTGAGAACTGGTGATTTTGGTGTTTGCGATCTGCTTCTAATGATGTTTGATACCTGCTGATTTTGCTTTTTGTGACCTTGTGGTCTTGGTGTTTAAGAACTGTTACACTTGTTGTTTGATTTCTGGTGCTATTGGTGTTTGAGACCTGGCTCTCTTCATATTTGTGAGCTGGCACACATGGCATTTCAGACCTGGCACACTTGGTTTTGGGCCTGGTTCACTTGGTGTTTGAGACCTTGTGCTCTTCGTGTTTGAGACCTGGTGGTCTTGGTGTTTGAGACTAGGTGCTCTTCTTGTTTGAGACCTGGTGCTCTTGGTGTTTGAGACCTGCTGCCTTGGTGCTTGATAACTGGTGCTCTTGTTGTTTGAGAGCGTGCTGTCTTGGTGTTTGAGACCTGGTGCTCATGGTGTTTGAGATCTTTTCTTCTTGGTGTTTGAGACCTGGTGCTCTTGATGTTTGATTCCTGGTTCTCTTGGTGTTTGAGACCTGATGCTCTTGGTGTTTGAAACCTGATAATCTGGATGTTTCAGACCTGGTGCTCTTGATGTTTGTGTGCTGGTTGTCTTGGTGTTCGAGAGCTGGTGCTCTTTGTTTTTGAGACCTGCTGCTCTTGGTGTTTGAGACCTGGTGCTCTTGGTGTTTGAAACCTGGTGTTCTAGGATTTTGACCCCTGGTATACTTGGTGATTGATATCTGGTGCTATTGGTGTTTTAGACCTTGTGCACTTGCTGTTTGAGACCTGGTGATTTTGGTGTTTGAGACCTGGTGTTCCTGGTTTTTGAGAACTGGTGGTCTTGGTGTTTGAGACCTGGTAAACTCGGTGTTTGAGAACTGGTGCTATTGGTGTTTGAGACCTGGTGTTCTGCGTGTTTGAGAACTGGTGCTCTTAGTGTTTGAGCCCAGGTGCACTTGGTGTTTGAGAACTCGTTCTCTTGGTGTTTAATACCTGGTGCTCTTGGTGTTTGAGATCTGATGCTCAGAGTGTTTGCGACCTGCTGCTCTTGGTGTTTGTTACCTGGTGCTCTTGGTCTTTGAGTCCTGGTGCTCTTGGTGTTTGAGACCTGGCGCTCCTGGTGTTTGAGACCTGCTTGTCTTCGTGTTTGAGACCTGGTGCTCTTGGTGTTTGAGACCTGGTACACTTGGTGTTTGAGACGAGGTACACTTGGGATTTGAGACCTGGTTGTCCTGTTGATTGAGACCTGCTGCTCTTGGTGCTTGAGATCTCATGCTCTTGGAATTTGAGACTTGGTTGTGTTCGTGTTTGAGACCTTGTGCTCTTGGTGTCTGACACATGCTGTCTTGGTGTTTGAGCCTTGGTGCTCTTGGTGTTTGAGACCTGGTGATCTTGGTGTTTGAGACCTGGTGGTTTTGGTGTTTAAATTCTGTTACACTTGGTTTTTGAGTTCTGGTGCTACTGGTGTTTGAGACCTGGTGCTCTTGGTGTTTTAGACGTGGTTGTCTTTTTGTTTGAGACTTGGTTTTTGACACCTGTCGATTTGGGTGTTTGAGACGTGGTGCTCTTGGTTTTTGAGACCTGGCGACTTTCGTGTTTGAGATTTGGTGCTCTTGGTGTTTGAGACCTGGTGGTCTTGGTGTTTAAGACCTGTTAAACTTGTTTTTTGAGTTCTGGAGCTACTGGTCTTTGGGACGTGGTGCTCTTGGTGTTTGAGACCTGGTGCTCTTGCTCTTTGAGACCTGATGCTCTTGGTGTTTGAGACCTGCTGCGCTTGGTGTTTGAGACCTGGTTGTCTTTGTGTTTGAGACCTGGTGCACTTGGTGTTTGACACCGGGTGATTTTGGTGTTTGAGACCTGGTGCTCTTGGTGTTTGAGACCTGGCGACTTTGGTGTTTGAGATTTGGTGCTCTTGGTGTTTGAGACCTGGTGCACTTGGTGTTTGAGACCTGGTACACTTGGTGTTTGAGACATGGTACCCTTGGTGTTTGAGACATGGTACCCTTGATGTTTGAGGCCTAGTGCTCTTGGTGTTTGGGACCTTGTGGTCCTGGTGTTTTAGACCTGTTGCTCTTGGTGTTTGAGACCTGGTACACTTGCTCTTTGAGACATGATTGTCTTGGTGTTTGAGACCTGGTGCTCGTCGTATTTAAGACCTGGTACACTTGGAGTTTGAGAGCTGTTGCTCTTAATGTTTAAGCCCTAATGCTCTTGGTATTTGAGACCTGGTTATCTTGGTGTTTAAGAACTCTTGCTCTTGCTTTTTGAGAACTGCTGCTCTTGGTGTTTGAGACCTGGTGCTCTTGCTCTTTGAGACCTGATGCTCTTGGTGTTTGAGACCTGCTGCGCTTGGTGTTTGAGACCTGGTTGTCTTTGTATTTGAGACCTGGTGCTCTTGGTGTTTGATACCTGGTGATCTTGGTGTTTGAAGCATGGTTGTATTGGTGTATGAGAGCTGGTGCTCTTGGTGTTTGAGACCAGGTACACTTGGTGATTGAGAACTGGTGCTCTTGGTGTTTGAGACCTGGTGCTCATGGTGTTTGAGATCTTTCCTTCTTGGTTTTTGAGACCTGGTGCTCTTGATGTTTGTTTCCTGGTTCTCTTGGTGTTTGAGACCTGATGCTCTTGGTGTTTGAGACCTGATAATCTGGATGTTTCAGGCCTGGTGCTCTTGATGTTTGTGTGCTGGTTGTCTTGGTGCTTGAGAGCTGGTGCTCTTTGTATTTGAGACCTGCTGCTCTTGGTGTTTGAGACCTGGTGCTCTTGGTGTTTGAAACCTGCTGTTCTTGGATTCTGACCCCTGTTATACTTGGTGATTGATATCTGGTGCTATTGGTGTTTTAGACCTTATGCACTTGCTGTTTGAGACCTGGTGATTTTGGTGTTTGAGACCTGGTGTTCCTGGTTTTTGAGAACTGGTGGTCTTGGTGTTTGAGACCTGGTAAACTCGGTGTTTGAGACCTGGTGCTCTTGGTGTTTGAGACCTGGTGCTCTTGGTGTTTGTTAGCGTGTTGTCTTGGTGTTTGAGACCTGGTGCTCTTGGTGTTACAGACCTGCTGCTCTTGGTGTTTGAGACCTGGTGCACTTGGTGATTCAGACCTGGTGCTCTTTGTGTTTGAGACCTGCTGCTCTTGGGTTTTGAGACCTGGTGATCAATGTGTTTGTGTCATGGCAGTCTTGGTGTTTGAGACTTGGTACACTTGGTGTTTGAGAGCTGGTGCTCTTGGTGTTTGAGACCTGGTCGTCTTGGTGTTTGAGACCTGGTGCTCTTGGTGTTTGAGAGCGTGTTGTCTTGGTGTTTGAGACCTGTTGCTCTTGGTTTTACAGACCTGCTGCTCTTGGTGTTTGAGACCTGGTGCACTTGGTGATTCAGACCTGGTGCTCTTTGTGTTTGAGACCTGCTGCTCTTGGGTTTTGAGACCTGGTGATCAATGTGTTTGTGTCATGGCAGTCTTGGTGTTTGAGACTTGGTACACTTGGTGTTTGAGAGCTGGTGCTCTTGGTGTTTGAGACCTGGTGGTCTTGGTGTTTGAGACCTGGTGGTCTTGGTGCTTGAGACCTGGTGCTCTTGGTGTTTGAGACCTGGTGATTTTGCTGTTTGAGACCTGGTGCTCTTGGTCTTTGAGAACTGGTGATTTTGGTGTTTGCGATCTGCTTCTATTGATGTTTGATACCTGCTGATTTTGCCTTTTGTGACCTTGTGGTCTTGGTGTTTAAGACCTGTTACACTTGTTGTTTGCGTTCTGGTGCTATTGGTGTTTGAGACCTGGTGCTCTTGGCGTTTGAGAACTGGTAGTCTTGGTGTGTGAGAACTGGTGCAGTTGGTGTTTGACACCGGGTGATTTTGGTGTTTGAGACCTGGTGCTCTTGGTGTTTGAGACCTGGTCGTCTTGGTGTTTGAGACCTGTTGCACTTGGTGTTTGAGACATTGGAACCTTGGTGTTTGTGACCTGGTGCTCTTGGTGTTTGAGACCTTGTGCTCTTGGTGTTTGAGACCTGGTGATCAATGTGTTTGTGTCCTGGCAGTCTTGGTGTTTGAGACTTGGTACACTTGGTGATTGAGAGCTGGTGCTCTTGGTGTTTGAGACCTGGTGGTCTTGGTGTATGAGACCTGGTGGTCTTGGTGCTTGAGACCTGGTGCTCTTGGTGTTTGAGACCTGGTAATTTTGCAGTTTGAGACCTGGTGCTCTTGGTCTTTGAGAACTGGTGATTTTGGTGTTTGCGATCTGTTTCTATTGATGTTTGATACCTGCTGATTTTGCTTTTTGTGACCTTGTGGTCTTGGTGTTTAAGACCTGTTACACTTGTTGTTTGATTTCTGGTGCTATTGGTGTTTGAGACCTGGTGCTCTTGGTGTTTGAGACGTGGTTCTCTTGCTGTTTGGGAGCTGGTAGATGTGCGTTTTGGCAATGTGCACACTTGGTGTTAGGCAGATGGCACATTTTGTGTTTTCGATCTGGTATACTTGGCATTTGAGACCTGGTACACTTTTTGTTTTGGATCTTGAAAATTTGGTGTTTCTGTGCTGGCTCTCTTCATATTTGTGAGCTGGCACACATGGCATTTCAGACCTGGCACACTTGGTTTTGGGCCTGGTTCACTTGGTGCTTGAGACCTTGTGCTCTCCGTGTTTGAGACCTGGTGGTCTTGGTGTTTGAGACTAGGTGCTCTTCTTGTTTGAGACCTGGTGCTCTTGGTGTTTGAGACCTGCTGCCTTGGTGCTTGATAACTGGTGCTCTTGTTGTTTGAGAGCGTGTTGTCTTGGTGTTTGAGACCTGGTGCTCATGGTGTTTGAGATCTTTTCTTCTTGGTGTTTGAGACCTGGTGCTCTTGATGTTTGATTCCTGGTTCTCTTGGTGTTTGAGACCTGATGCTCTTGGTGTTTGAAACCTGATAATCTGGATGTTTCAGACCTGGTGCTCTTGATGTTTGTGTGCTGGTTGTCTTGGTGTTTGAGAGCTGGTGCTCTTTGTTTTTGAGACCTGCTGCTCTTGGTGTTTGAGACCTGGTGCTCTTGGTGTTTGAAACCTGGTGTTCTAGGATTTTGACCCCTGGTATACTTGGTGATTGATATCTGGTGCTATTGGTGTTTTAGACCTTGTGCACTTGCTGTTTGAGACCTGGTGATTTTGGTGTTTGAGACCTGGTGTTCCTGGTTTTTGAGAACTGGTGGTCTTGGTGATTGAGACCTGGTAAACTCGGTGTTTGAGACCTGGTGCTATTGGTGTTTGAGACCTGGTGTTCTGCGTGTTTGAGAACTGGTGCTCTTAGTGTTTGAGCCCAGGTGCACTTGGTGTTTGAGAACTCGTTCTCTTGGTGTTTAATACCTGGTGCTCTTGGTGTTTGAGATCTGATGCTCAGAGTGTTTGCGACCTGCTGCTCTTGGTGTTTGTTACCTGGTGCTCTTGGTCTTTGAGTCCTGGTGCTCTTGGTGTTTGAGACCCTGCGCTCCTGGTGTTTGAGACCTGCTTGTCTTCGTGTTTGAGACCTGGTGCTCTTGGTGTTTGAGACCTGGTACACTTGGTGTTTGAGACGAGGTACACTTGGGATTTGAGACCTGGTTGTCCTGTTGATTGAGACCTGCTGCTCTTGGTGCTTGAGATCTCATGCTCTTTGAATTTGAGACTTGGTTGTGTTCGTGTTTGAGACCTTGTGCTCTTGGTGTCTGACACATGCTGTCTTGGTGTTTGAGCCTTGGTGCTCTTGGTGTTTGAGACCTGGTGATCTTGGTGTTTGAGACCTGGTGGTTTTGGTGTTTAAATTCTGTTACACTTTGTTTTTGAGTTCTGGTGCTACTGGTGTTTGAGACCTGGTACACTTGCTCTTTGAGACATGATTGTCTTGGTGTTTGAGACCTGGTGCTCGTCGTATTTAAGACCTGGTACACTTGGAGTTTGAGAGCTGTTGCTCTTAATGTTTAAGCCCTAATGCTCTTGGTATTTGAGACCTGGTTATCTTGGTGTTTAAGAACTCTTGCTCTTGCTTTTTGAGAACTGCTGCTCTTGGTGTTTGAGACCTGGTGCTCTTGCTCTTTGAGACCTGATGCTCTTGGTGTTTGAGACCTGCTGCGCTTGGTGTTTGAGACCTGGTTGTCTTTGTATTTGAGACCTGGTGCTCTTGGTGTTTGATACCTGGTGATCTTGGTGTTTGAAGCATGGTTGTATTGGTGTATGAGAGCTGGTGCTCTTGGTGTTTGAGACCAGGTACACTTGGTGATTGAGAACTGGTGCTCTTGGTGTTTGAGACCTGGTGCTCATGGTGTTTGAGATCTTTCCTTCTTGGTTTTTGAGACCTGGTGCTCTTGATGTTTGTTTCCTGGTTCTCTTGGTGTTTGAGACCTGATGCTCTTGGTGTTTGAGACCTGATAATCTGGATGTTTCAGACCTGGTGCTCTTGATGTTTGTGTGCTGGTTGTCTTGGTGCTTGAGAGCTGGTGCTCTTTGTATTTGAGACCTGCTGCTCTTGGTGTTTGAGACCTGGTGCTCTTGGTGTTTGAAACCTGCTGTTCTTGGATTCTGACCCCTGTTATACTTGGTGATTGATATCTGGTGCTATTGGTGTTTTAGACCTTATGCACTTGCTGTTTGAGACCTGGTGATTTTGGTGTTTGAGACCTGGTGTTCCTGGTTTTTGAGAACTGGTGGTCTTGGTGTTTGAGACCTGGTAAACTCGGTGTTTGAGACCTGGTGCTCTTGGTGTTTGAGACCTGGTGTTCTGCGTGTTTGTTAGCGTGTTGTCTTGGTGTTTGAGACCTGGTGCTCTTGGTGTTACAGACCTTCTGCTCTTGGTGTTTGAGACCTGGTGCACTTGGTGATTCAGACCTGGTGCTCTTTGTGTTTGAGACCTGCTGCTCTTGGGTTTTGAGACCTGGTGATCAATGTGTTTGTGTCATGGCAGTCTTGGTGTTTGAGACTTGGTACACTTGGTGTTTGAGAGCTGGTGCTCTTGGTGTTTGAGACCTGGTCGTCTTGGTGTTTGAGACCTGGTGCTCTTGGTGTTTGAGAGCGTGTTGTCTTGGTGTTTGAGACCTGGTGCTCTTGGTTTTACAGACCTGCTGCTCTTGGTGTTTGAGACCTGGTGCACTTGGTGATTCAGACCTGGTGCTCTTTGTGTTTGAGACCTGCTGCTCTTGGGTTTTGAGACCTGGTGATCAATGTGTTTGTGTCATGGCAGTCTTGGTGTTTGAGACTTGGTACACTTGGTGTTTGAGAGCTGGTGCTCTTGGTGTTTGAGACCTGGTGGTCTTGGTGTTTGAGACCTGGTGGTCTTGGTGCTTGAGACCTGGTGCTCTTGGTGTTTGAGACCTGGTGATTTTGCTGTTTGAGACCTGGTGCTCTTGGTCTTTGAGAACTGGTGATTTTGGTGTTTGCGATCTGCTTCTATTGATGTTTGATACCTGCTGATTTTGCCTTTTGTGACCTTGTGGTCTTGGTGTTTAAGACCTGTTACACTTGTTGTTTGCGTTCTGGTGCTATTGGTGTTTGAGACCTGGTGCTCTTGGCGTTTGAGAACTGGTAGTCTTGGTGTGTGAGAACTGGTGCAGTTGGTGTTTGACACCGGGTGATTTTGGTGTTTGAGACCTGGTGCTCTTGGTGTTTGAGACCTGGTCGTCTTGGTGTTTGAGACCTGTTGCACTTGGTGTTTGAGACATTGGAACCTTGGTGTTTGTGACCTGGTGCTCTTGGTGTTTGAGACCTTGTGCTCTTGGTGTTTGAGACCTGGTGATCAATGTGTTTGTGTCCTGGCAGTCTTGGTGTTTGAGACTTGGTACACTTGGTGATTGAGAGCTGGTGCTCTTGGTGTTTGAGACCTGGTGGTCTTGGTGTATGAGACCTGGTGGTCTTGGTGCTTGAGACCTGGTGCTCTTGGTGTTTGAGACCTGGTAATTTTGCAGTTTGAGACCTGGTGCTCTTGGTCTTTGAGAACTGGTGATTTTGGTGTTTGCGATCTGCTTCTATTGATGTTTGATACCTGCTGATTTTGCTTTTTGTGACCTTGTGGTCTTGGTGTTTAAGACCTGTTACACTTGTTGTTTGATTTCTGGTGCTATTGGTGTTTGAGACCTGGTGCTCTTGGTGTTTGAGACGTGGTTCTCTTGCTGTTTGGGAGCTGGTAGATGTGCGTTTTGGCAATGTGCACACTTGGTGTTAGGCAGATGGCACATTTTGTGTTTTCGATCTGGTATACTTGGCATTTGAGACCTGGTACACTTTTTGTTTTGGATCTTGAAAATTTGGTGTTTCTGTGCTGGCTCTCTTCATATTTGTGAGCTGGCACACATGGCATTTCAGACCTGGCACACTTGGTTTTGGGCCTGGTTCACTTGGTGCTTGAGACCTTGTGCTCTCCGTGTTTGAGACCTGGTGGTCTTGGTGTTTGAGACTAGGTGCTCTTCTTGTTTGAGACCTGGTGCTCTTGGTGTTTGAGACCTGCTGCCTTGGTGCTTGATAACTGGTGCTCTTGTTGTTTGAGAGCGTGTTGTCTTGGTGTTTGAGACCTGGTGCTCATGGTGTTTGAGATCTTTTCTTCTTGGTGTTTGAGACCTGGTGCTCTTGATGTTTGATTCCTGGTTCTCTTGGTGTTTGAGACCTGATGCTCTTGGTGTTTGAAACCTGATAATCTGGATGTTTCAGACCTGGTGCTCTTGATGTTTGTGTGCTGGTTGTCTTGGTGTTTGGGAGCTGGTGCTCTTTGTTTTTGAGACCTGCTGCTCTTGGTGTTTGAGACCTGGTGCTCTTGGTGTTTGAAACCTGGTGTTCTAGGATTTTGACCCCTGGTATACTTGGTGATTGATATCTGGTGCTATTGGTGTTTTAGACCTTGTGCACTTGCTGTTTGAGACCTGGTGATTTTGGTGTTTGAGACCTGGTGTTCCTGGTTTTTGAGAACTGGTGGTCTTGGTGTTTGAGACCTGGTAAACTCGGTGTTTGAGACCTGGTGCTATTGGTGTTTGAGACCTGTTGTTCTGCGTGTTTGAGAACTGGTGCTCTTAGTGTTTGAGACCTGTTTCTCTGTGTCTTTGAGACCTGGTGCTCTTGGTGTTTGAGACTAGGTGCTCTTCGTGTTTGAGACCTGGTGCTCTTGGTGTTTGAGACCTGCAACTGTTGGTGTCTGATAACTGGTGCTCTTGTCGATTGAGAGCGTGTTGTGTTGCTGTTTGAGACCTGCTGCTCTTGGTGTTAGTGACCTGATTTTCTTGGTTTTTGAGACCTGGTGCTCTTGGTGTTTGAGAACTGGTACACTTGGTGTTTGAGAACTGCTGCTCTTGGTGTTTGAGACCTGATAATCTGGATGTTTCAGACCTGGTGCTCTTGATGTTTGTGTGCTGGTTGTCTTGGTGCTTGAGAGCTGGTGCTCTTTGTATTTGAGACCTGCTGCTCTTGGTGTTTGAGACCTGGTGCTCTTGGTGTTTGAAACCTGCTGTTCTTGGATTCTGACCCCTGTTATACTTGGTGATTGATATCTGGTGCTATTGGTGTTTTAGACCTTATGCACTTGCTGTTTGAGACCTGGTGATTTTGGTGTTTGAGACCTGGTGTTCCTGGTTTTTGAGAACTGGTGGTCTTGGTGTTTGAGACCTGGTAAACTCGGTGTTTGAGACCTGGTGCTCTTGGTGTTTGAGACCTGGTGCTCTTGGTGTTTGTTAGCGTGTTGTCATGGTGTTTGAGACCTGTTGCACTTGGTGTTTGAGGCATTGGAACCTTGGTGTTTGAGACCTGGTGCTCTTGGTGTTTGAGACGTGGTTCTCTTGCTGTTTGGGAGCTGGCAGATGTGCGTTTTGGCAATGTGTACACTTGGTGTTAGGTAGATGGCACATTTTGTGTTTTCGATCTGGTATACTTGGCGTTTGAGACCTGGTACACTTTTTGTTTGGGAACTTGAAAATTTGGTGTTTCTGTGCTGGCACTCTTCATATTTGTGAGCTGGCACACATGGCATTTCAGACCTGGCACACTTGGTTTTGGGAGCGGGTTCACTTGGTGTTTGAGACCTGGTGCTCTTGGTGTTTAAGACCTGGTGCTCTTCGTGTTTGAGCCCTGGTGGTCTTGGTGTTTGTGACCTGCTGCTCTTGGTTCTTGAGACCTGGTGCTCTTGGTCTTTGAAACCTGTTGCTCTTGGTGTTTGAAACCTCGTGCTCCTGTGTTTGAGACCTGATTTTCTTGGTTTTTGAGAGCTGGTGCTCTTGGTGTTTGAGACCTGGTACACTTGGTGTTTGAGACCTGGTACACTTGGGATTTGAGACCTGGTTGTCCTGTTGATTGAGACCTGCTGCTCTTGGTGCTTGATATCTCATGCTCTTGGAATTTGAGACTTGGTTGTGTTCGTGTTTAAGACCTTGTACTCTTGGTGTTTGACACATGCTGTCTTGGTGTTTGAGACCTGGTGCTCTTGGTGTTTGAGACCTGGTGCTCTTGGTGTTTGAGACCTGTTTCTCTTTGTCTTTGAGACCTGGTGCTCTTGGTGTTTGAGACTAGGTGCTCTTCGTGTTTGAGACCTGGTGCTCTTGGTGTTTGAGACCTGCAACTGTTGGTGTCTGATAACTGGTGCTCTTGTCGATTGAGAGCGTGTTGTCTTGCTGTTTGAGACCTGCTGCTCTTGGTGTTAGTGACCTGATTTTCTTGGTTTTTGAGACCTGGTGCTCTTGGTGTTTGAGAACTGGTACACTTGGTGTTTGAGACCTGGTACACTTGGGATTTGAGACCTGGTGCTCTTGGTGTTTGAGACTAGGTGCTCTTCGTGTTTGAGATCTGGTGCTCTTGGTGTTTGAGAGCTGGTACACTTGGTGTTTGAGACCTGGTGCACTTGGTGATTCAGATTTGGTGATCTTGGTGTTTGAGAGCTGGTGCTCATGGTGTTTTAGACCTGGTGGTCTTGGTGTTTGAGACCTGGTAAACTTTGTGTTTGAGACGAGGTACAGTTGGTGTTTGACACCTGGTAGACTTGGGATTTGAGACCTGGTTGTCCTGTTGTTTGAGAGCTGCTGCTCTCGGTGTTTGAGACCTGGTGCACTTGGTGATTCAGACCTGTTTCTCTTGGTCTTTGAGACCTGGTGGTCTTGGTGTTTGAGACCTGGTCGTCTTGGTGTTTGAGACCTGTTACACTTGGTGTTTGTGACATTGGACCCTTGGTGTTTGGGACTTGGTGCTCTTGGTGTTTGAGACGTGGTTCTCTTGCTGTCTGGGAGCTGGCAGATGTGCGTTTTGGCAATGTGCACACTTGGTGTTAGGTAGATGGCACATTTTGTGTTTTCGATCTGGTATACTTGGCATTTGAGACCTGGTACACTTTTTGTTTTGGATCTTGAAAATTTGGTGTTTCTGTGCTGGCTCTCTTCATATTTGTGAGCTGGCGCACATGGCATTTCAGACCTGGCACACTTGGTTTTGGGCCTGGTTCACTTGGTGTTTGAGACCTTGTGCTCTTCGTGTTTGAGACCTGGTGGTCTTGGTGTTTGAGACTAGGTGCTCGTCTTGTTTGAGACCTGGTGCTCTTGGTGTTTGAGACCTGCTGCCTTGGTGTTTGATAACTGGTGCTCTTGTTGTTTGAGAGCGTGTTGTCTTGGTGTTTGAGACCTGGTGCTCTTGGTGTTAGTGACCTGATTTTCTTGGCTTTTTAGACCTGTTGCTCTTGGTGTTTGAGACCTGGTACACTTGGTGATTCAGGCCTGTTTCGCTTGGTCTTTGAGATCTGGTGCTCTTGGTGTTTGAGACTAGGTGCTCTTCGTGTTTGAGACCTGGTGCTCTTGGTGTTTGAGACCTGCTGCTCTTGGTGCTTGATAACTGGTGCTCTTGTTGTTTGAGAGCGTGTTGTCTTGGTGTTTGAGATCTGGTTCTCTTGGTGTTAGTGACCTGATTTTCTTGGTTTTTGAGACCTGGTGCTCTTGGTGTTTGAGACCTGGTACAGTTGGTGTTTGAGACCTGGTACACTTGGATTTGAGACCTGGTTGTCCTGCTGTTTGAGGCCTGCTGCTCTTGGTGTTTGAGACCTGGTGCACTTGGTGATTCAGACCTGGTGATCTTGGTGTTTGAGAGCTGGTGCTCTTGGTGTTTGAGACCTTTTGGTCTTGGTGTTTGAGACCTGGAGCTCTTGGTTTTTGAGACCTGGCAGTCTTGGTGTTTGAGACTTGGTACACTTGGTGTTTGAGACCTGGTGCTCTTGGTGTTTGAGACCTGGTGGTCTTAGTGCTTAAAAACTGGTGGTCTTTGTGCTTGAGACCTGGTGCTCTTGGTGTTTGAGACCTGGTTTTTTTGGTGTTTGAGACCTGGTGCTCTTGGTGTTTGAGCCCTGGTGATTTTGGTGTTTGAGCTCTGTTTCATTGGTTTTTGATACCTGCTGATTTTGTGGTTTGAGACCTGTTGCTCTTCGTGTTTGAGACCTGGTACTTTTGCAGTTTGGGAGCTGGCAGAAGTGCTTTTTGGCAATGTGTAAACTTGGTGTTAGGTAGATGGCACATTTTGTGTTTCCGATCTGGTACACTTGGCGTTTGGGACCTGGTAAACTTCTTGTTTGAGAACTTGAAATTTTGGTGTTTCTGTGCTGGCACTCTTCATATTTGTGAGCTGGCACACATGGCATTTCAGACCTGGCAAACTCGGTTTTGGGAGCTGGTTCACTTGGTGTTTGAGACCTTGTGCTCTTCGTATTTGAGACCTGGTGGTCTTGGTGTTTCAGAACTGCTGCTCATGGTGCTTGAGACCTGTTGCTCTTTGTCTTTGAAACCTGTTGCTTTTGGTGTTTGAAACCTCGTGCTCCTGTGTTTGAGACCTGATTTTCTTGGTTTTTGAGACCTGGTGCTCTTAATGTTTGAGACCAGCAACTTTGGTGTTTGAGACCTGGTTGTCTTGGTGTTTGAGACCTGCTGCCCTTGGTGTTTGAGAACTGGTACAATTGGTGTTTGGGACCTGGTGCTCTTGGTGTTTGAGATCTGGTGCCAATCGTGTTTGAGACCTGGTGCTCTTGGTGTTTGAGACCTGGTGCTATTGGTGTTTGCGATCTGGTGATCTTGGTGTTTGAGACCTGGTCCACACGGTTTTTGAGACCTGGTGCTCTTGGTGTTTGAGCCCTGGTGATTTTGGTGTTTGCGATCTGTTTCATTGGTGTTTGATACCTGCTGATTTTGTTGTCTGAGACCTGGTGCTCTTCGTGTTTGAGACCTGGTACTTTTGCAGTTTGGGAGCTGGCAGAAGTGCTTTTTGGCAATGTGTAAACTTGGTGTTAGGTAGATGGCACATTTTGTGTTTCCGATCTGGTACACTTGGCGTTTGAGACCTGGTAAACTTCTTGTTTGAGAACTTGAAAATTTGGTGTTTCAGTGCTGGCACTCTTAATATTTGTGAGCTGCCACACATGGCATTTCCGACATGATACGCTTGATGTTGGGAGCTGGTTCACTTGGTGTTTGAGACCTTGTGCTCTTTGTGTTTGAGACCTGGTGGACTTGGTTTTTGAGAACTGCTGCTCTTGGTGCTTGGGACCTGGTGCTCTTGGTCTTTGAAACCTGTAGCGCTTGGTGTTTGAAACCTCGTGCTCCTGTGTTTGAGACCTGATTTTCTTGTTTTTTGAGACCTGGTGGTCTTAATGTTTGAGACCAGGAACTTTGGTGTTTGAGACAAGGTTGTCTTGGTGTTTGAGACATGCTGCCCTTGGTTTTTGAGAACTGGTACACTTGGTGTTTGAGACCTGGTACTCTTGGTGTTTGAGATCTGGTGCCAATCGTGTTTCAGACCTGGTGCTCTTGGTGCTTGAGACCTGGTGCTATTGGTGTTTGCGATCTGGTGATCTTGGTGTTTGACACCTGGTCCTCATGGTGTTTGAGACCTGGTACTCTTGGTGTTTGGGAGCTGGCAGATTTGCTTTCTGGGAATGTGTACACTTGTTGTTAGGGAGATGGCACATTTGGTGGTTTGGATCTGGTATACTTGGCGTTTGAGGCCTGGTACACTTTTTGTTTGGGAAAATGAAAGTTTGGTGTTTCGGAGCTGCCACTCTTCATATTTGTGAGCTGGTACACTTGTTATTTTAGACCTGGCACACTTGGTGCTAGGAGCTGGTATACTTGGTGTTTGAGAACTGGTGATTTTGGTATTTAAGACCTGTTTGTCTTGGCGTTTGAGACCTGGTGCTCTTTGTTTTTGAGATTTGCTGCTCTTGGTGTTTGAGACCTTGTGATCTTAGTGTTTGACAGCAGGTGTTCTTGGTTTTTGAACCCTGGTATACTTGGTGATTGAGATCTGGTGCTATTGGTGTTTTAGACCTTGTGCACTTGCTGTTTGAGACCTGGTGATTTTGGTGTTTGAAGACTGGTGTTCTTAGTTTTTGAGAACTGGTGGTCTTGGTGTTTGAGACCTGGTACACTTGGTGTTTGAGACCTGGTGCTATTGGTGTTTGATACCTGGTGCTCTGCGTGTTTGATAACTGCTGCTCTTGGTGTTTGAGACCTTGTGATCTTGGTGTTTGAGACCCGGTGTTCTTGGTTTTTGACCCCTGGTATACTTGGTGATTGAGATCTGGTGCTATTGGTGTTTTAGACCTTGTGCACTTGCTGTTTGAGACCTGGTGATTTTGGTGTTTGAAGACTGGTGTTCTTAGTTTTTGAGAACTGGTGGTCTTGGTGTTTGAGAAATGGTACACTTGGTGTTTGATACCTGGTGCTATTGGTGTTTGAGACCTGGTGCTCTGCGTGTTTGAGAACTGGTGCTCTTAGTGTTTGAGCCCTGGTGCACTTGGTGTTTGAGAAATCGTGCTCTTGGTGTCTAATACCTGGTGCTCTTGGTGTTTGAGAACGGATGCTCTTAGTGTTTGCGACCTGCTGCCCTTGGTGTTTGTTACCTGGTGCTCTTGGTCTTTGAAGCCTGGTGCTCTGAGTTTGAGAACTTGTGCTATTGGTGTTTGCGATCTGGTGATCTTGGTGTTTGACACCTGGTCCTCATGGTGTTTGAGACCTGGTACTCTTGGTGTTTGGGAGCTGGCAGATTTGCTTTCTGGGAATGTGTACACTTGTTGTTAGGGAGATGGCACATTTGGTGGTTTGGATCTGGTATACTTGGCGTTTGAGGCCTGGTACACTTTTTGTTTGGGAAAATGAAAGTTTGGTGTTTCGGAGCTGCCACTCTTCATATTTGTGAGCTGGTACACTTGTTATTTTAGACCTGGCACACTTGGTGCTAGGAGCTGGTATACTTGGTGTTTGAGAACTGGTGATTTTGGTATTTAAGACCTGTTTGTCTTGGCGTTTGAGACCTGGTGCTCTTTGTTTTTGAGATTTGCTGCTCTTGGTGTTTGAGACCTTGTGATCTTAGTGTTTGACACCAGGTGTTCTTGGTTTTTGACCCCTGGTATACTTGGTGATTGAGATCTGGTGCTATTGGTGTTTTAGACCTTGTGCACTTGCTGTTTGAGACCTGGTGATTTTGGTGTTTGAAGACTGGTGTTCTTAGTTTTTGAGAACTGGTGGTCTTGGTGTTTGAGACCTGGTACACTTGGTGTTTGAGACCTGGTGCTATTGGTGTTTGATACCTGGTGCTCTGCGTGTTTGAGACCTGGTGATCTTAGTGTTTGAGCCCTGGTGCACTTGGTGTTTGAGAAATCGTGCTCTTGGTGTCTAATACCTGGTGCTCCTGGTGTTTGAGAACTGATGCTCTTAGTGTTTGCGACCTGCTGCTCTTGGTGTTTGTTACCTGGTGCTCTTGGTCTTTGAAGCCTGGTGCTCTGAGTTTGAGAACTTGTGCTATTGGTGTTTGCGATCTGGTGATCTTGGTGTTTGACACCTGGTCCTCATGGTGTTTGAGACCTGGTACTCTTGGTGTTTGGGAGCTGGCAGATTTGCTTTCTGGGAATGTGTACACTTGTTGTTGGGAGATGGCACATTTGGTGGTTTGGATCTGGTATACTTGGCGTTTGAGGCCTGGTACACTTTTTGTTTGGGAAAATGAAAGTTTGGTGTTTCGGAGCTGCCACTCTTCATATTTGTGAGCTGGTACACTTGTTATTTTAGACCTGGCACACTTGGTGCTAGGAGCTGGTATACTTGGTGTTTGAGAACTGGTGATTTTGGTATTTAAGACCTGTTTGTCTTGGCGTTTGAGACCTGGTGCTCTTTGTTTTTGAGAACTGCTGCTCTTGGTGTTTGAGACCTTGTGATCTTGGTGTTTGAGACCAGGTGTTCTTGTTTTTTGACCCCTGGTATACTTGGTGATTGAGATCTGGTGCTATTGGTGTTTTAGACCTTGTGCACTTGCTGTTTGAGACCTGGTGATTTTGGTGTTTGAAGACTGGTGTTCTTAGTTTTTGAGAACTGGTGGTCTTGGTGTTTGAGACCTGGTACACTTGGTGTTTGAGACCTGGTGCTATTGGTGTTTGAGACCTGGTGCTCTGCGTGTTTGAGAACTGGTGCCCTTAGTGTTTGAGCCCTGGTGCACTTGCTGTTTGAGAAATCGTGCTCTTGGTGTCTAATACCTGGTGCTCTTGGTGTTTGAGAACTGATGCTCTTAGTGTTTGCGACCTGCTGCTCTTGGTGTTTGTTACCTGGTGCTCTTGGTCTTTGAAGCCTGGTGCTCTGAGTTTGAGACCTTGTGCTCTTCGTGTTTGAGACCTGGTGGTCTTGGTGTTTTAGTTCTGCTGCTCTTGGTGCTTGAGACCTGGTGCTCTTGGTCTTTGAAACCTGTTGCGCTTGGTGTTTGAAACCTCGTGCTCCTGTGTTTGAGACCTGATTTTCTTGGTTTTTGAGACCTGGTGCTCTTAATGTTTGAGACCAGGAACTTTGGTGTTTGAGACCTGGTTGTCTTGGTGTTTGGGACCTGCTGCTCTTGGTGTTTGAGAACTGGTACACTTGGTGTTTGAGACCTGGTGCTCTTGGTGTTTGAGATCTGGTGCCAATCGCGTTTGATTCCTGGTGCTCTTGGTGTTTGAGACCTGGTGCTATTGGTGTTTGCGATCTGGTGATCTTGGTGTTTGAGACCTGGTGATTTTGGTGTTTGAGACCTGGTGCTCTTGGTGTTTGAGCCCTGGTGATTTTGTTTTTTTTTTGCCCTGTTTCATTGGTGTTTGATACCTGCTGATTTTGTGGTTTGAGACCTGGTGCTCTTCGTGTTTGAGACCTGGTACTTTTGCAGTTTGGGAGCTGGCAGAAGTGCTTTTTGGCAATGTGTAAACTTGGTGTTAGGTAGATGGCACATTTTGTGTTTCCGATCTGGTACACTTGGCGTTTGAGACCTGGTAAACTTCTTGTTTGAGAACTTTAAAATTTGGTGTTTCTGTGCTGGCACTCTTCATACTTGTGAGCTGGCACACATGGCATTTCAGCCCTGGCACACTTGGTTTTGGGAGCTGGTTCACTTGGTGTTTCAGACCTTGTGCTCTTCGTGTTTGAGACCTGGTGGTCTTGGTGTTTGAGAACTGCTGCTCTTGGTGCTTGAGACCTGGTGCTCTTGGTCTTTGAAACCTGTTGCGCTTGGTGTTTGTAACCTCGTGCTCCTGTGTTTGAGACCTGATTTTCTTGGTTTTTGATACCTGGTGCTCTTAATGTTTGAGATCAGGAACTTTGGTGATTAAGACCTGGTTGTCTTGGTGTTTGAGACCTGCTGCCCTTGGTGTTTGAGTTCTGGTACACATGGTGTTTGAGACCTGGAGCTCTTGGTGTTTGAGATCTGGTGCCAATCGTGTTTGAGACCTGGTGCTCTTGGTGTTTGAGAACTGGTGCTATTGGTGTTTGCGATCTGGTGATCTTGGTGTTTGACACCTGGTCCTCATGGTGTTTGAGACCTGGTACTCTTGGTGTTTGGGAGCTGGCAGATTTGCTTTCTGGGAATGGGTACACTTGTTGTTAGGGAGATGGCACATTTGGTGGTTTGGATCTGGTATACTTGGCGTTTGAGGCCTGGTACACTTTTTGTTTGGGAAAATGAAAGTTTGGTGTTTCGGAGCTGCCACTCTTCATATTTGTGAGCTGGTACACTTGTTATTTTAGACCTGGCACACTTGGTGCTAGGAGCTGGTATACTTGGTGTTTGAGAACTGGTGATTTTGGTATTTAAGACCTGTTTGTCTTGGCGTTTGAGACCTGGTGCTCTTTGTTTTTGAGATTTGCTGCTCTTGGTGTTTGAGACCTTGTGATCTTAGTGTTTGACACCAGGTGTTCTTGGTTTTTGACCCCTGGTATACTTGGTGATTGAGATCTGGTGCTATTGGTGTTTTAGACCTTGTGCACTTGCTGTTTGAGACCTGATGATTTTGGTGTTTGAAGACTGGTGTTCTTAGTTTTTGAGAACTGGTGGTCTTGGTGTTTGAGACCTGGTACACTTGGTGTTTGAGACCTGGTGCTATTGGTGTTTGATACCTGGTGCTCTGCGTGTTTGATAACTGCTGCTCTTGGTGTTTGAGACCTTGTGATCTTGGTGTTTGAGACCAGGTGTTCTTGGTTTTAGACCCCTGGTATACTTGGTGATTGAGATCTGGTGCTATTGGTGTTTTAGACTTTGTGCACTTGCTGTTTGAGACCTGGTGATTTTGGTGTTTGAAGACTGGTGTTCTTAGTTTTTGAGAACTGGTGGTCTTGGTGTTTGAGAAATGGTACACTTGGTGTTTGAGACCTGGTGCTATTGGTGTTTGAGACCTGGTGCTCTGCGTGTTTGAGAACTGGTGCTCTTAGTGTTTGAGCCCTGGTGCACTTGGTGTTTGAGAAATCGTGCTCTTGGTGTCTAATACCTGGTGCTCTTGGTGTTTGAGAAGGGATGCTCTTAGTGTTTGCGACCTGCTGCCCTTGGTGTTTGTTACCTGGTGCTCTTGGTCTTTGAAGCCTGGTGCTCTGAGTTTGAGAACTTGTGCTATTGGTGTTTGCGATCTGGTGATCTTGGTGTTTGACACCTGGTCCTCATGGTGTTTGAGACCTGGTACTCTTGGTGTTTGGGAGCTGGCAGATTTGCTTTCTGGGAATGTGTACACTTGTTGTTAGGGAGATGGCACATTTGGTGGTTTGGATCTGGTATACTTGGCGTTTGAGCCCTGGTACACTTTTTGTTTGGGAAAATGAAAGTTTGGTGTTTCGGAGCTGCCACTCTTCATATTTGTGAGCTGGTACACTTGTTATTTTAGACCTGGCACACTTGGTGCTAGGAGCTGGTATACTTGGTGTTTGAGAACTGGTGATTTTGGTATTTAAGACCTGTTTGTCTTGGCGTTTGAGAACTGGTGCTCTTTGTTTTTGAGAACTGCTGCTCTTGGTGTTTGAGACCTTGTGATCTTGGTGTTTGAGACCAGGTGTTCTTGTTTTTTGACCCCTGGTATACTTGGTGATTGAGATCTGGTGCTATTGGTGTTTTAGACCTTGTGCACTTGCTGTTTGAGACCTGGTGATTTTGGTGTTTGAAGACTGGTGTTCTTAGTTTTTGAGAACTGGTGGTCTTGGTGTTTGAGACCTGGTACACTTGGTGTTTGAGACCTGGTGCTATTGGTGTTTGAGACCTGGTGCTCTGCGTGTTTGAGAACTGGTGCTCTTAGTGTTTGAGCCCTGGTGCACTTGGTGTTTGAGAAATCGTGCTCTTGGTGTCTAATACCTGGTGCTCTTGGTGTTTGAGAACTGATGCTCTTAGTGTTTGCGACCTGCTGCTCTTGGTGTTTGTTACCTGGTGCTCTTGGTCTTTGAAGCCTGGTGCTCTGAGTTTGAGACCTTGTGCTCTTCGTGTTTGAGACCTGGTGGTCTTGGTGTTTTAGTTCTGCTGCTCTTGGTGCTTGAGACCTGGTGCTCTTGGTCTTTGAAACCTGTTGCGCTTGGTGTTTGAAACCTCGTGCTCCTGTGTTTGAGACCTGATTTTCTTGGTTTTTGAGACCTGGTGCTCTTAATGTTTGAGACCAGGAACTTTGGTGTTTGAGACCTGGTTGTCTTGGTGTTTGGGACCTGCTGCTCTTTGTGTTTGAGAACTGGTACACTTGGTGTTTGAGACCTGGTGCTCTTGGTGTTTGAGATCTGGTGCCAATCGCGTTTGATTCCTGGTGCTCTTGGTGTTTGAGACCTGGTGCTATTGGTGTTTGCGATCTGGTGATCTTGGTGTTTGAGACCTGGTGATTTTGGTGTTTGAGACCTGGTGCTCTTGGTGTTTGAGCCCTGGTGATTTTGTTTTTTTTTTGCCCTGTTTCATTGGTGTTTGATACCTGCTGATTTTGTGGTTTGAGACCTGGTGCTCTTCGTGTTTGAGACCTGGTACTTTTGCAGTTTGGGAGCTGGCAGAAGTGCTTTTTGGCAATGTGTAAACTTGGTGTTAGGTAGATGGCACATTTTGTGTTTCCGATCTGGTACACTTGGCGTTTGAGACCTGGAAAACTTCTTGTTTGAGAACTTGAAAATTTGGTGTTTCTGTGCTGGCACTCTTCATACTTGTGAGCTGGCACACATGGCATTTCAGCCCTGGCACACTTGGTTTTGGGAGCTGGTTCACTTGGTGTTTCAGACCTTGTGCTCTTCGTGTTTGAGACCTGGTGGTCTTGGTGTTTGAGAACTGCTGCTCTTGGTGCTTGAGACCTGGTGCTCTTGGTCTTTGAAACCTGTTGCGCTTGGTGTTTGTAACCTCGTGCTCCTGTGTTTGAGACCTGATTTTCTTGGTTTTTGATACCTGGTGCTCTTAATGTTTGAGATCAGGAACTTTGGTGTTTGAGACCTGGTTGTCTTGGTGTTTGAGACCTGCTGCCCTTGGTGTTTGAGTTCTGGTACACTTGGTGTTTGAGACCTGGAGCTCTTGGTGTTTGAGATCTGGTGCCAATCGTGTTTGAGAACTGGTGCTCTTGGTGTTTGAGACCTGGTGCTATTGGTGTTTGCGATCTGGTGATCTTGGTGTTTGACACCTGGTCCTCATGGTGTTTGAGACCTGGTACTCTTGGTGTTTGGGAGCTGGCAGATTTGCTTTCTGGGAATGTGTACACTTGTTGTTAGGGAGATGGCACATTTGGTGGTTTGGATCTGGTATACTTGGCGTTTGAGGCCTGGTACACTTTTTGTTTGGGAAAATGAAAGTTTGGTGTTTCGGAGCTGCCACTCTTCATATTTGTGAGCTGGTACACTTGTTATTTTAGACCTGGCACACTTGGTGCTAGGAGCTGGTATACTTGGTGTTTGAGAACTGGTGATTTTGGTATTTAAGACCTGTTTGTCTTGGCGTTTGAGACCTGGTGCTCTTTGTTTTTGAGAACTGCTGCTCTTGGTGTTTGAGACCTTGTGATATTAGTGTTTGAGACCAGGTGTTCTTGGTTTTTGACCCCTGGTATACTTGGTGATTGAGATCTGGTGCTATTGGTGTTTTAGACCTTGTGCACTTGCTGTTTGAGACCTGGTGATTTTGGTGTTTGAAGACTGGTGTTCTTAGTTTTTGAGAACTGGTGGTCTTGGTGTTTGAGACCTGGTACACTTGGTGTTTGAGACCTGGTGCTATTGGTGTTTGAGACCTGGTGCTCTGCGTGTTTGAGAACTGGTGCTCTTAGTGTTTGAGCCCTGGTGCACTTGGTGTTTGAGAAATCGTGCTCTTGGTGTCTAATACCTGGTGCTCTTGGTGTTTGAGAACTGATGCTCTTAGTGTTTGCGACCTGCTGCTCTTGGTGTTTGTTACCTGGTGCTCTTGGTCTTTGAAGCCTGGTGCTCTGAGTTTGAGACCTTGTGCTCTTCGTGTTTGAGACCTGGTGGTCTTGGTGTTTTAGAACTGCTGCTCTTGGTGCTTGAGACCTGGTGCTCTTGGTCTTTGAAACCTGTTGCGCTTGGTGTTTGAAACCTCGTGCTCCTGTGTTTGAGAACTGATTTTCTTGGTTTTTGAGACCTGGTGCTCTTAATGTTTTAGACCAGGAACTTTGGTGTTTGAGACCTGGTTGTCTTGGTGTTTGGGACCTGCTGCTCTTGGTGTTTGAGAACTGGTACACTTGGTGTTTGAGACCTGGTGCTCTTGGTGTTTGAGATCTGGTGCCAATCGCGTTTGATTCCTGGTGCTCTTGGTGTTTGAGACCTGGTGCTATTGGTGTTTGCGATCTGGTGATCTTGGTGTTTGAGACCTGGTGATTTTGGTGTTTGAGACCTGGTGCTCTTGGTGTTTGAGCCCTGGTTAATTTGTTTTTTTTTTGCCATGTTTCATTGGTGTTTGATACCTGCTGATTTTGTGGTTTGAGACCTGGTGCTCTTCGTCTTTGAGACCTGGTACTTTTGCAGTTTGGGAGCTGGCAGAAGTGCTTTTTGGCAATGTGTAAACTTGTTGTTAGGTAGATGGCACATTTTGTGTTTCCGATCTGGTACACTTGGCGTTTGAGACCTGGTAAACTTCTTGTTTGAGAACTTTAAAATTTGGTGTTTCTGTGCTGGCACTCTTCATACTTGTGAGCTGGCACACATGGCATTTCAGCCCTGGCACACTTGGTTTTGGGAGCTGGTTCACTTGGTGTTTCAGACCTTGTGCTCTTCGTGTTTGAGACCTGGTGGTCTTGGTGTTTGAGAACTGCTGCTCTTGGTGCTTGAGACCTGGTGCTCTTGGTCTTTGAAACCTGTTGCGCTTGGTGTTTGTAACCTCGTGCTCCTGTGTTTGCGACCTGATTTTCTTGGTTTTTGAGACCTGGTGCTCTTAATGTTTGAGACCAGGAACTTTGGTGTTTGAGACCTGGTTGTCTTGGTGTTTGAGACCTGCTGCCCTTGGTGTTTGAGTTCTGGTAAACTTGGTGTTTGAGACCTGGAGCTCTTGGTGTTTGAGATCTGGTGCCAATCGTGTTTGAGACCTGGTGCTCTTGGTGTTTGAGACCTGGTGCTATTGGTGTTTGCGATCTGGTGATCTTGGTGTTTGACACCTGGTCCTCATGGTGTTTGAGACCTGGTACTCTTGGTGTTTGGGAGCTGGCAGATTTGCTTTCTGGGAATGTGTACACTTGTTGTTAGGGAGATGGCACATTTGGTGGTTTGGATCTGGTATACTTGGCGTTTGAGGCCTGGTACACTTTTTGTTTCGGAATATGAATGTTTGGTGTTTCGGAGCTGCCACTCTTCATATTTGTGAGCTGGTACACTTGTTATTTTAGACCTGGCACACTTGGTGCTAGGAGCTGGTATACTTGGTGTTTGAGAACTGGTGATTTTGGTATTTAAGACCTGTTTGTCTTGGCGTTTGAGACCTGGTGCTCTTTGTTTTTGAGAACTGCTGCTCTTGGTGTTTGAGACCTTGTGATATTAGTGTTTGAGACCAGGTGTTCTTGGTTTTTGACCCCTGGTATACTTGGTGATTGAGATCTGGTGCTTTTGGTGTTTTAGACCTTGTGCACTTGCTGTTTGAGACCTGGTGATTTTGGTGTTTGAAGACTGGTGTTCTTAGTTTTTGAGAACTGGTGATCTTGGTGTTTGAGACCTGGTACACTTGGTGTTTGAGACCTGGTGCTATTGGTGTTTGAGACCTGGTGCTCTGCGTGTTTGAGACCTGGTGATCTTAGTGTTTGAGCCCTGGTGCACTTGGTGTTTGAGAAATCGTGCTCTTGGTGTCTAATACCTGGTGCTCCTGCTGTTTGTGAACTGATGCTCTTAGTGTTTGCGACCTGCTGCTCTTGGTGTTTGTTACCTGGTGCTCTTGGTCTTTGAAGCCTGGTGCTCTGAGTTTGAGAACTTGTGCTATTGGTGTTTGCGATCTGGTGATCTTGGTGTTTGACACCTGGTCCTCATGGTGTTTGAGACCTGGTACTCTTGGTGTTTGGGAGCTGGCAGATTTGCTTTCTGGGAATGTGTACACTTGTTGTTAGGGAGATGGCACATTTGGTGGTTTGGATCTGGTATACTTGGCGTTTGAGGCCTGGAACACTTTTTGTTTGGGAAAATGAAAGTTTGGTGTTTCGGAGCTGCCACTCTTCATATTTGTGAGCTGGTACACTTGTTATTTTAGACCTGGCACACTTGGTGCTAGGAGCTGGTATACTTGGTGTTTGAGAACTGGTGATTTTGGTATTTAAGACCTGTTTGTCTTGGCGTTTGAGACCTGGTGCTCTTTGTTTTTGAGAACTGCTGCTCTTGGTGTTTGAGACCTTGTGATCTTGGTGTTTGAGACCAGGTGTTCTTGGTTTTTGACCCCTGGTATACTTGGTGATTGAGATCTGGTGCTATTGGTGTTTTAGACCTTGTGCACTTGCTGTTTGAGACCTGGTGATTTTGGTGTTTGAAGACTGGTGTTCTTAGTTTTTGAGAACTGGTGGTCTTGGTGTTTGAGACCTGGTACACTTGGTGTTTGAGACCTGGTTCTATTGGTGTTTGAGACCTGGTGCTCTGCGTGTTTGAGAACTGGTGCTCTTAGTGTTTGAGCCCTGGTGCACTTGGTGTTTGAGAAATCGTGCTCTTGGTGTCTAATACCTGGTGCTCTTGGTGTTTGAGAACTGATGCTCTTAGTGTTTGCGACCTGCTGCTCTTGGTGTTTGTTACCTGGTGCTCTTGGTCTTTGAAGCCTGGTGCTCTGAGTTTGAGACCTTGTGCTCTTCGTGTTTGAGACCTGGTGGTCTTGGTGTTTTAGAACTGCTGCTCTTGGTGCTTGAGACCTGGTGCTCTTGGTCTTTGAAACCTGTTGCGCTTGGTGTTTGAAACCTCGTGCTCCTGTGTTTGAGACCTGATTTTCTTGGTTTTTGAGACCTGGTGCTCTTAATGTTTTAGACCAGGAACTTTCGTGTTTGAGACCTGGTTGTCTTGGTGTTTGGGACCTGCTGCTCTTGGTGTTTGAGAACTGGTACACTTGGTGTTTGAGACCTGGTGCTCTTGGTGTTTGAGATCTGGTGCCAATCGCGTTTGATTCCTGGTGCTCTTGGTGTTTGAGACCTGGTGCTATTGGTGTTTGCGATCTGGTGATCTTGGTGTTTGAGACCTGGTGATTTTGGTGTTTGAGACCTGGTGCTCTTGGTGTTTGAGCCCTGGTGATTTTGGTTTTTTTTTGCCCTGTTTCATTGGTGTTTGATACCTGCTGATTTTGTGGTTTGAGACCTGGTGCTCTTCGTGTTTGAGACCTGGTACTTTTGCAGTTTGGGAGCTGGCAGAAGTGCTTTTTGGCAATGTGTAAACTTGGTGTTAGGTAGATGGCACATTTTGTGTTTCCGATCTGGTACACTTGGCGTTTGAGACCTGGTAAACTTCTTGTTTGAGAACTTTAAAATTTGGTGTTTCTGTGCTGGCACTCTTCATACTTGTGAGCTGGCACACTTGGCATTTCAGCCCTGGCACACTTGGTTTTGGGAGCTGGTTCACTTGGTGTTTCAGACATTGTGCTCTTCGTGTTTGAGACCTGGTGGTCTTGGTGTTTGAGAACTGCTGCTCTTGGTGCTTGAGACCTGGTGCTCTTGGTCTTTGAAACCTGTTGCGCTTGGTGTTTGTAACCTCGTGCTCCTGTGTTTGCGACCTGATTTTCTTGGTTTTTGATACCTGGTGCTCTTAATGTTTGAGACCAGGAACTTTGGTGTTTGAGACCTGGTTGTCTTGGTGTTTGAGACCTGCTGCCCTTGGTGTTTGAGTTCTGGTACACTTGGTGTTTGAGACCTGGAGCTCTTGGTGTTTGAGATCTGGTGCCAATCGTGTTTGAGACCTGGTGCTCTTGGTGTTTGCGATCTGGTGATCTTGGTGTTTGACACCTGGTCCTCATGGTGTTTGAGACCTGGTACTCTTGGTGTTTGGGAGCTGGCAGATTTGCTTTCTGGGAATGTGTACACTTGTTGTTAGGGAGATCGCACATTTGGTGGTTTGGATCTGGTATACTTGGCGTTTGAGGCCTTGTACACTTTTTGTTTGGGAAAATGAAAGTTTGGTGTTTCGGAGCTGCCACTCTTCATATTTGTGAGCTGGTACACTTGTTATTTTAGACCTGGCACACTTGGTGCTAGGAGCTGGTATACTTGGTGTTTGAGAACTGGTGATTTTGGTATTTAAGACCTGTTTGTCTTGGCGTTTGAGACCTGGTGCTCTTTGTTTTTGAGAACTGCTGCACTTGCTCTTGGAGACCTGGTGATTTTGGTGTTTGAAGACTGGTGTTCTTAGTTTTTGAGAACTGGTGGTCTTGGTGTTTGAGACCTGGTACACTTGGTGTTTGAGACCTGGTGCTATTGGTGTTTGAGACCTGGTGCTCTGCGTTTTTGAGAACTGGTGCTCTTAGTGTTTGAGCCCTGGTGCACTTGGTGTTTGAGAAATCGTGCTCTTGGTGTCTAATACCTGGTGCTCTTGGTGTTTGAGAACTGATGCTCTTAGTGTTTGCGACCTGCTGCTCTTGGTGTTTGTTACCTGGTGCTCTTGGTCTTTGAAGCCTGGTGCTCTTCGTGATTGAGACCTGGCGCTCTTGGTGTTTCAGACCTAGTGCTACTGGTGTTTGAGACCTGGTGATCTTGGTGTTTGAGACCTGGTACTCTTGGTGTTTGGGAGCTGGCAGATTTGCTTTCTGGGAATGTGTACACTTGTTGTTAGGGAGATGGGACATTTGGTGGTTTGGATCTGGTATACTTGGCGTTTACGACCTGGTACACGTTTTGTTAGAGAACTTGAAAGTTTGGTTTTTCGGAGCTGCCACTCTTCATATTTGTGAGCTGGTACACTTGTTATTTTAGACATGGCACACTTGGTGCTAGGAGCTGGTATACTTGGTGTTTGAGAACTGTTGATTTTGGTATTTAAGACCTGGTGGTCTTCCTGTTTCCGACCTGGTGCTCTTGGATTTTGAAACCTGTTTGTCTTGGCGTTTGAGACCTGCTGCTCTTTGTGTTTGAGACCTGGTGATCTTGGTGTTTGAGACCAGGTGTTCCTGGATTTTGACCCCTGGTATACTTGGTGATTGAGATCTGGGGCTATTGGTCTTTTAGACCTGGTGCTATTGGTGTTTAAGACCTGGTGCTCTGCGTGTTTGAGAACTGGTGCTCTTATTGTTTAAGCCTTGGGCACTTGGTGTTTGAGAAATCGTGCTCTTGGTTTTTAATACCTGGTGCTCTTGGTGTTTGAGAACTGATGTTCTTAGTGTTTGCGACCTGCTGCTCTTGGTGTTTCTTACCTGGTGCTCTTGGTCTTTGAGTCCTGGTGCTCTTGGTGTTTGAGACCTGGCTCTCCTCGTGTTTGAGACCTGCTTGTCTTGGTGTTTGAGACCTGGTGCTCTTGGTTTTTGAGACCTGGTGCACTTGGTGCTTGAGACCTGCTGCTCTTGGTGTTTGAGACCTGATGCTCTTTGTGTTTGAGACCTGGTACACTTGGGATTAGAGACCAGGTTGTCCTGGTGTTTGGGACCTGCTGCTCTTGGTGGTTGAGGTATGATGCACCTGGTATTTGAGACCTGGTTGTCTTGGTGTTTGAGACCTGCTGCCCTTGGTGTTTGAGACTTGGTGATCTGGTGTTTGAGACCTGGTATTCTTGGTGTTTCAGACCTGGTACTCTTGGTGTTTGAGACCTGGTACACATGGTGTTTGAGACCTGGTGATCTTGGTGTTTGAGACCTGCTCCTCTTGGTGTTTGAGACCTGGTACTCTTGGTTTTTGGGAGCTGGCAGATTTGCTTCCTGAGAATGTGTACGCTTGTTGTTAGGGAGATGGCACATTTGGTGGTTTGGATCTGGTATACTTGGCGTTTGTGGCCTGGTACACTTTTTGTTTGGGAACTTGAACGTTTGGTGTTTCGGAGCTGTCACTCTTCATATTTGTGAGCTGGTACACTAGTTATTTTAGACCTGGCACACTTGGTGCTAGGCGCTGGTATACTTGGTGTTTGAGAACTGGTGATTTTGGTATTTAAGACCAGGTGGTCTTGGGGTTTCCGACCTGGTGCTCTTGGATTTTGAAACCTGTTTGTCTTGGCGTTTGAGACCTGGTGCTCTTTGTGTTTGAGACCTGCTGCTCTTGGTGTTTGAGACCTGGTGGTCTTGGTGTTTGAGACCTGGTGTTCTTTGATTTTGACCCATGGTATACTTGGTGATTGATATCTGGTGGTATTGGAGTTTTAGACCTTGTGCACTTGCTGTTTGAGACCTGTTGATTTTGTTGTTTGAGACCTCGTGTTCTTGGTATTTGAGAACTGGTGGTCTTGGTGTTTGAGAACTGGTAAACTTCGTGTTTGAGACCTGGTGCTATTGGTGTTTGAGACCTGGTGCTCTGCGTGTTTGAGAACTGGTGCTCTTAGTGTTTGAGCCCTGGTGCACTTGGTGTTTCAGAACTCGTTTTCTTGGTGTTTAATACCTGGTGCTCTTGGTGTTTGAGAACTGATGCTCTTAGTGTTTGCGACCTGCTGCTCTTGGTGTTTGTTACCAGGTGCTCTTGGTCTTTGAGTCCTGGTGCTCTTGGTGTTTGAGACCTGGCCTCCTGGTGTTTGAGACCTGGTATACTTGGTGTTTGAAAGCTGCTGCTCTTCGTGTTTGAGAGCTGATGCTCTTGGTGTTTGAGACATGGTACACTTGGGATTTGAGAGCTCGTTGTCCTGGTGTTTGAGACCTGCTGCTCTTGGTGTTTGAGATCTGATGCTCTTGGTATTTGAGACCTGGTTGTGTTCAAGTTTGACACCTTGTGCTCTTGGTGTTTGAAACATGCTGCTCTTGGTGTTTGAGACATGTTTCGCTTGATGTTTGAGACCTGGTGCTCTTGGTGTTTGAGACTAGACGCTCTTGATGTTTTGAGACCTGGTGCTCTTGGTGTTTGAGACCTGGTGATCTTAGTATTTGAGAGCTTGTTGTCTTGGTGTTTGGGACCAGGTGCTCTTGGTGTTAGAGACCTGCTGCTCTTGGTGTTTGAGACCTGGTGCACATGGTGATTCAGACCTGGTGCTCTTTGTGTTTGAGACCTGCTGCTCTTGGTGTTTGAGTCCTGGTGATCAATGTGTTTGAGTCCTGGCAGTCTTGGTGTTTGAGACTTGGTACACGTGGTGTTTGTGAAATGGTGCTCTTGGTGTTTGAGACCTGGTGGTCTTGGTGCTTGAGACCTGGTGGTCTTGGTGCTTGAGACCTGGTGCTCTTGGTGTTTGAGACCTGGTGATTTTGCTGTTTGAGACCTGGTGATTTTGCTGTTTGAGACCTGGTGGTCTTGTTGTTTGTGACCTGCTGCTCTTCTTTCTTGAGAACTGCTACTCTTGGTCTTTGAAACCTGTTGCTCTTGGTGTTTAAAACCTCGTGCTTCTGTGTTTGAGTCCTGATTTTCTTGGTTTTTGAGACCTGTTGCTCTTGGTGTTTGAGACCTGGTACACTTGGTGATTCAGACCTGTTTCTCTTGGTCTTTGAGATCTGGTGCTCTTGGTGTTTGAGACTAGGTGCTCTACGTGTTTGAGACCTGGTGCCCTTGGTGTTTGAGATCTGCTGCTCTTGGTGTTTAAGACCTGGTGCTCTTGGTGTTTGAGACCTGGTTCTCTTGGTGTTTGAGACTAGGTGCTCTTCGTGTTTGAGACCTGGTGCTCTTGGTGTTTGAGACCTGCTGCCTTGGTGTTTGATAACTGGTGCTCTTGTTGTTTGAGAGCGTGTTGTCTTGGTGTTTGAGACATGGTGCTCTTGGTGTTAGTGACCTGATTTTCTTGGTTTTTGAGACCTGTTGATCTTGGTGTTTGAGACCTGGTACACTTGGTGATTCAGACCTGTTTCTCTTCGTCTTTTAGATCTGGTGCTCTTGGTGTTTGAGACTAGGTGCTCTTCGTGTTTGAGACCTGGTGCTCTTGGTGTTTGAGACCTGGTACACTTGGTGATTCAGACCTGTTTCTCTTGGTCTTTTAGATCTGGGGCTCTTGGTGTTTGAGACTAGGTGCTGTTCGTGTTTGAGACCTGGTGCTCTTGGTGTTTGAGACCTGGTACAGTTGGTGTTTGAGACCTGGTGATTTTGCTGTTTGGGACCTGGTGGTCTTGGTGTTTGTGACCTGCTGCTCTTCTTTCTTGAGAACTGCTACTCTTGGTCTTTGGAACCTGTTGCTCTTGGTGTTTAAAACCTCGTGCTCCTGTGTTTGAGTCCTGATTTTCTTGGTTTTTGAGACCTGTTGCTCTTGGTGTTTGAGACCAGGTACACTTGGTGATTCAGACCTGTTTCTCTTGGTCTTTGAGATCTGGTGCTCTTGGTGTTTGAGACTTGGTGCTCTACGTGTTTGAGACCTGGTGCCCTTGGTGTTTGAGATCTGCTGCTCTTGGTGTTTAAGACCTGGTGCTCTTGGTGTTTGAGACCTGGTGCTCTTGGTGTTTGAGACTAGGTGCTCTTCGTGTTTGAGACCTGGTGCTCTTGGTGTTTGAGAACTGCTGCCTGGGTGTTTGATAACTGGTGCTCTTGTTGTTTGAGAGCGTGTTGTCTTGGTGTTTGAGACCTGGTGCTCTTGGTGTTAGTGACCTGATTTTCTTGGTTTTTGAGACCTGTTGCTCTTGGTGTTTGAGACCTGGTACACTTGGTGATTCAGACCTGTTCCTCTTGGTCTTTTAGATCTGGTGCTCTTGGTGTTTGAGACTAGGTGCTCTTCGTGTTTGAGACCTGGTGCTCGTGGTGTTTGAGACTAGGTGCTCTTCGTGTTTGAGACCTGGTGCTCTTGGTGTTTGAGACCTGCTGCTCTTGGTGTTTGATATCTGGTGTTCTTGTTGTTTGAGAGCGTGTTGACTTGGTGTTTGAGATCTGGTTCTCTTTGTTTTTGAGAACAGCTGCTCTTGGTGATTGAGACCTTGTGATCTTGGTGTTTGAGACCAGGTGTTCTTGGTTTTTGACCCCTGGTACACTTGCTGTTTGAGACCTGGTGATTTTGGTGTTTGAAGACTGGTGTTCTTAGTTTTTGAGAACTGGTGGTCTTGGTGTTTGAGACCTGGTACACTTGGTGTTTGAGACCTGGTGCTATTGGTGTTTGAGACCTGGTGCTCTGCGTGTTTGAGAACTGGTGCTCTTAGTGTTTGAGCCCTGGTGCACTTGGTGTTTGAGAAATCGTGCTCTTGGTGTCTAATACCTGGTGCTCTTGGTGTTTGAGAAGGGATGCTCTTAGTGTTTGCGACCTGCTGCCCTTGGTGTTTGTTACCTGGTGCTCTTGGTCTTTGAAGCCTGGTGCTCTGAGTTTGAGAACTTGTGCTATTGGTGTTTGCGATCTGGTGATCTTGGTGTTTGACACCTGGTCCTCATGGTGTTTGAGACCTGGTACTCTTGGTGTTTGGGAGCTGGCAGATTTGCTTTCTGGGAATGTGTACACTTGTTGTTAGGGAGATGGCACATTTGGTGGTTTGGATCTGGTATACTTGGCGTTTGAGGCCTGGTACACTTTTTGTTTGGGAAAATGAAAGTTTGGTGTTTCGGAGCTGCCACTCTTCATATTTGTGAGCTGGTACACTTGTTATTTTAGACCTGGCACACTTGGTGCTAGGAGCTGGTATACTTGGTGTTTGAGAACTGGTGATTTTGGTATTTAAGACCTGTTTGTCTTGGCGTTTGAGACCTGGTGCTCTTTGTTTTTGAGAACTGCTGCTCTTGGTGATTGAGACCTTGTGATATTAGTGTTTGAGACCAGGTGTTCTTGGTTTTTGACCCCTGGTATACTTGGTGATTGAGATCTGGTGCTTTTGGTGTTTTAGACCTTGTGCACTTGCTGTTTGAGACCTGGTGATTTTGGTGTTTGGAGACTGGTGTTCTTAGTTTTTTAGAACTGGTGGTCTTGGTGTTTGAGATAAGGTACACTTGGTGTTTGAGACCTGGTGCTATTGGTGTTTGAGACCTGGTGCTCTGCGTGTTTGAGACCTGGTGATCTTAGTGTTTGAGCCCTGGTGCACTTGGTGTTTGAGAAATCGTGCTCTTGGTGTCTAATACCTGGTGCTCCTGGTGTTTGAGAACTGATGCTCTTAGTGTTTGCGACCTGCTGCTCTTGGTGTTTGTTACCTGGTGCTCTTGGTCTTTGAAGCCTGGTGCTCTGAGTTTGAGAACTTGTGCTATTGGTGTTTGCGATCTGGTGATCTTGGTGTTTGACACCTGGTCCTCATGGTGTTTGAGACCTGGTACTCTTGGTGTTTGGGAGCTGGCAGATTTGCTTTCTGGGAATGGGTACACTTGTTGTTAGGGAGATGGCACATTTGGTGGTTTGGATCTGGTATACTTGGCGTTTGAGGCCTGGTACACTTTTTGTTTGGGAAAATGAAAGTTTGGTGTTTCGGAGCTGCCACTCTTCATATTTGTGAGCTGGTACACTTGTTATTTTAGACCTGGCACACTTGGTGCTAGTAGCTGGTATACTTGGTGTTTGAGAACTGGTGATTTTGGTATTTAAGACCTGTTTGTCTTGGCGTTTGAGACCTTGTGCTCTTTGTTTTTGAGAACTGCTGCTCTTGGTGTTTGAGACCTTGTGATCTTGGTGTTTGAGACCAGGTGTTCTTGGTTTTTGACCCCTGGTATACTTGGTGATTGAGATCTGGTGCTATTGGTGTTTTAGACGTTGTGCACTTGCTGTTTGAGACCTCGTGATTTTGGTGTTTGAAGACTGGTGTTCTTAGTTTTTGAGAACTGGTGGTCTTGGTGTTTGAGACCTGGTACACTTGGTGTTTGAGACCTGGTGCTATTGGTGTTTGAGACCTGGTGCTCTGCGTGTTTGAGAACTGATGCTCTTAGTGTTTGAGCCCTGGTGCACTTGGTGTTTGAGAAATCGTGCTCTTGGTGTCTAATACCTGGTGCTCTTGGTGTTTGAGAACTGATGCTCTTAGTGTTTGCGACCTGCTGCTCTTGGTGTTTGTTACCTGGTGCTCTTGGTCTTTGAAGCCTGGTGCTCTGAGTTTGAGACCTTGTGCTCTTCGTGTTTGAGACCTGGTGGTCTTGGTGTTTTAGAACTGCTGCTCTTGGTGCTTGAGACCTGGTGCTCTTGGTCTTTGAAACCTGTTGCGCTTGGTGTTTGAAACCTCGTGCTCCTGTGTTTGAGACCTGATTTTCTTGGTTTTTGAGACCTGGTGCTCTTAATGTTTGAGACCAGGAATTTGGGTGTTTGAGACCTGGTTGTCTTGGTGTTTGGGACCTGCTGCTCTTGGTGTTTGAGAACTGGTACACTTGGTGTTTGAGACCTGGTGTTCTTGGTGTTTGAGATCTGGTGCCAATCGCGTTTGAGTCCTGGTGCTCTTGGTGTTTGAGACCTGGTGCTATTGGTGTTCACGATCTGGTGATCTTGGTGTTTGAGACCTTGTGATTTTGGTGTTTGAGACCTGGTGCTCTTGGTGTTTGAGCCCTGGTGATTTTGGTTTTTTTTTGCCCTGTTTCATTGGTGTTTGATACCTGCTGATTTTGTGGTTTGAGAACTGGTGCTCTTCGTGTTTGAGACCTGGTACTTTTGCAGTTTCGGAGCTGGCAGAAGTGCTTTTTGGCAATGTGTAAGCTTGGTGTTAGGTAGATGGCACATTTTGTGTTTCCGATCTGGTACACTTGGCGTTTGAGACCTGGTAAACTTCTTGTTTGAGAACTTTAAAATTTGGTGTTTCTGTGCTGGCACTCTTCATACTTGTGAGCTGGCACACATGGCATTTCAGCCCTGGCACACTTGGTTTTGGGAGCTGGTTCACTTGGTGTTTCAGACCTTGTGCTCTTCGTGTTTGAGACCTGGTGGTCTTGGTTTTTGAGAACTGCTGCTCTTGGTGCTTGAGACCTGGTGCTCTTGGTTTTTGAAACCTGTTGCGCTTGGTGTTTGTAACCTCGTGCTCCTGTGTTTGAGACCTGATTTTCTTGGTTTTTGATACCTGGTGCTCTTAATGTTTGAGACCAGGAACTTTGGTGTTTGAGACCTGGTTGTCTTGGTGTTTGAGACCTGCTGCCCTTGGTGTTTGAGTTCTGGTACACTTGGTGTTTGAGACCTGGAGCTCTTGGTGTTTGAGATCTGGTGCCAATCGTGTTTGAGACCTGGTGCTCTTGGTGTTTGAGACCTGGTGCTATTGGTGTTTGCGATCTGGTGATCTTGGTGTTTGACACCTGGTCCTCATGGTGTTTGAGACCTGGTACTCTTGGTGTTTGGGAGCTGGCAGATTTGCTTTCTGGGAATGGGTACACTTGTTGTTAGGGAGATGGCACATTTGGTGGTTTGGATCTGGTATACTTGGCGTTTGAGGCCTGGTACACTTTTTGTTTGGGAAAATGAAAGTTTGGTGTTTCGGAGCTGCCACTCTTCATATTTGTGAGCTGGTACACTTGTTATTTTAGACCTGGCACACTTGGTGCTAGGAGCTGGTAGACTTGGTGTTTGAGAACTGGTGATTTTGGTATTTAAGACCTGTTTGTCTTGGCGTTTGAGACCTGGTGCTCTTTGTTTTTGAGAACTGCTGCACTTGCTCTTTGAGACCTGGTGATTTTGGTGTTTGAAGACTGGTGTTCTTAGTTTTTGAGAACTGGTGGTCTTGGTGTTTGAGACCTGGTACACTTGGTGTTTGAGACCTGGTGCTATTGGTTTTTGAGACCTGGTGCTCTGCGTGTTTGAGAACTGGTGCTCTTAGTGTTTGAGCCCTGGTGCACTTGGTGTTTGAGAAATCGTGCTCTTGGTGTCTAATACCTGGTGCTATTGGTGTTTGAGACCTGGTGCACTTGGTGATTCAGACCTGGTGCTCTTTGTGTTTGAGACCTGCTGCTCTTGGTGTTTGAGTCCTGGTGATCAATGTGTTTGAGTCCTGGTGGTCTTGTTGTTTGAGACTTGGTACACGTGGTGTTTGTGAGATGGTGCTCTTGGTGTTTGAGATCTGATGCTCTTGGTATTTGAGACCTGGTTGTGTTCAAGTTTGACACCTTGTGCTCTTGGTGTTTGAAACATGCTACTCTTCGTGTTTGAGACCTGGTGCTCTTGGTGTTTGAGACCTGGTGCTCTTGGTGTTTGAGACATGTTTCGCTTGGTGTTTGAGACCTGGTGCTCTTGGTGTTTGAGACTAGACGCTCTTGATGTTTTGAGACCTGGTGCTCTTGGTGTTTGAGACCTGGTGATCTTAGTATTTGAGAGCTTGTTGTCTTGGTGTTTGGGAGCAGGTGCTCTTGGTGTTAGAGACCTGCTGCTCTTGGTGTTTGAGACCTGGTGCACATGGTGATTCAGACCTGGTGCTCTTTGTGTTTGAGACCTGCTGCTCTTGGTGTTTGAGTCCTGGTGATCAATGTGTTTGAGTCCTGGCAGTCTTGGTGTTTGAGACTTGGTACACGTGGTGTTTGTGAAATGGTGCTCTTGGTGTTTGAGACCTGGTGGTCTTGGTGCTTGAGACCTGGTGGTCTTGGTGCTTGAGACCTGGTGCTCTTGGTGTTTGAGACCTGGTGATTTTGCTGTTTGAGACCTGGTGATTTTGCTGTTTGAGACCTGGTGGTCTTGGTGTTTGTGACCTGCTGCTCTTCTTTCTTGAGAACTGCTACTCTTGGTCTTTGAAACCTGTTGCTCTTGGTGTTTAAAACCTCGTGCTCCTGTGTTTGAGTCCTGATTTTCTTGGTTTTTGAGACCTGTTGCTCTTGGTGTTTGAGACCTGGTACACTTGGTGATTCAGACCTGTTTCTCTTGGTCTTTGAGATCTGGTGCTCTTGGTGTTTGAGACTAGGTGCTCTTCGTGTTTGAGACCTGGTGCTCTTGGTGTTTGAGACCTGCTGCTCTTGGTGTTTGATATCTGGTGCTCTTGTTGTTTGAGAGCGTGTTGTCTTGGTGTTTGAGATCTGGTTCTCTTGGTGTTAGTGCCCTTATTTTCTTGGTTTTTGAGACCTGGTGCTCTTGGTGTTTGAGACCTGGTACAGTTGGTGTTTGAGACCTGGTACACTTGGGATTTGAGACCTGGTTGTCCTGTTGTTTGAGACCTTCTGCTCTTGGTGTTTGAGACCTGGTGCACTTGGTGATTCAGACCTGGTGATCTTGGTGTTTGAGAGCTGGTGCTCTTGGTGTTTGAGACCAGGTGATCTTGGTGTTTGAGAGCTGGTGCTCTTGGTGTTTGAGACCTGTTTGTCTTGGTGTTTGAGACCTGCTGTTCTTTGTTTTTGAGACCAGATGATCTTGGTGTTTGAGAGCAGCTTGTCTTGCTGTTTGAGAGCTGTTGCTCTTGGTGTTTGAGACCTGGTGCTCCTTGTGTTTTTGAGACCTGGTACCTTTGGTGTTGGAGAGCGTGTTGCTCTTGGTGTTTGAGACCTGCTGCTCTTCGTGTTTAAGACCTGGTGCTCTTGGTTTTTGTGATCTGCTTGTCTTGGTGTTTGAGACCAGGTGATCTTGGTTTTTGAGACCTGGCAGTCTTGGTGTTTGAGACTTGGTACACTTGGTGTTTGAGACCTGGTGCTCTTGGTGTTTGAGACCTGGTGGTCTTGGTGCTTCAAAGCTGGTGGTCTTTGTGCTTGAGACCTGGTGCTCTTGGTGTTTGAGCCCTGGTGATTTTGTTTTTTTTTTGCCCTGTTTCATTGGTGTTTGATACCTGCTCATTTTGTGGTTTGAGACCTGGTGCTCTTCGTGTTTGAGACCTGGTACTTTTGCAGTTTGGGAGCTGGCAGAAGTGCTTTTTGGCAATGTGTAAGCTTGGTGTTAGGTAGATGGCACATTTTGTGTTTCCGATCTGGTACACTTGGCGTTTGAGACCTGGTAAACTTCTTGTTTGAGAACTTTAAAATTTGGTGTTTCTGTGCTGGCACTCTTCATACTTGTGAGCTGGCACACATGGCATTTCAGCCCTGGCACACTTGGTTTTGGGAGCTGGTTCACTTGGTGTTTCAGACCTTGTGCTCTTCGTGTTTGAGACCTGGTGGTCTTGGTTTTTGAGAACTGCTGCTCTTGGTGCTTGAGACCTGGTGCTCTTGGTTTTTGAAACCTGTTGCGCTTGGTGTTTGTAACCTCGTGCTCCTGTGTTTGAGACCTGATTTTCTTGGTTTTTGATACCTGGTGCTCTTAATGTTTGAGACCAGGAACTTTGGTGTTTGAGACCTGGTTGTCTTGGTGTTTGAGACCTGCTGCCCTTGGTGTTTGAGTTCTGGTGCTCTTGGTGTTTGAGACCTGGTGCTATTGGTGTTTGCGATCTGGTGATCTTGGTGTTTGACACCTGGTCCTCATGGTGTTTGAGACCTGGTACTCTTGGTGTTTGGGAGCTGGCAGATTTGCTTTCTGGGAATGGGTACACTTGTTGTTAGGGAGATGGCACATTTGGTGGTTTGGATCTGGTATACTTGGCGTTTGAGGCCTGGTACACTTTTTGTTTGGGAAAATGAAAGTTTGGTGTTTCGGAGCTGCCACTCTTCATATTTGTGAGCTGGTACACTTGTTATTTTAGACCTGGCACACTTGGTGCTAGGAGCTGGTAGACTTGGTGTTTGAGAACTGGTGATTTTGGTATTTAAGACCTGTTTGTCTTGGCGTTTGAGACCTGGTGCTCTTTGTTTTTGAGAACTGCTGCACTTGCTCTTTGAGACCTGGTGATTTTGGTGTTTGAAGACTGGTGTTCTTAGTTTTTGAGAACTGGTGGTCTTGGTGTTTGAGACCTGGTACACTTGGTGTTTGAGACCTGGTGCTATTGGTTTTTGAGACCTGGTGCTCTGCGTGTTTGAGAACTGGTGCTCTTAGTGTTTGAGCCCTGGTGCACTTGGTGTTTGAGAAATCGTGCTCTTGGTGTCTAATACCTGGTGCTATTGGTGTTTGAGACCTGGTGCACTTGGTGATTCAGACCTGGTGCTCTTTGTGTTTGAGACCTGCTGCTCTTGGTGTTTGAGTCCTGGTGATCAATGTGTTTGAGTCCTGGTGGTCTTGTTGTTTGAGACTTGGTACACGTGGTGTTTGTGAGATGGTGCTCTTGGTGTTTGAGATCTGATGCTCTTGGTATTTGAGACCTGGTTGTGTTCAAGTTTGACACCTTGTGCTCTTGGTGTTTGAAACATGCTACTCTTCGTGTTTGAGACCTGGTGCTCTTGGTGTTTGAGACCTGGTGCTCTTGGTGTTTGAGACATGTTTCGCTTGGTGTTTGAGACCTGGTGCTCTTGGTGTTTGAGACTAGACGCTCTTGATGTTTTGAGACCTGGTGCTCTTGGTGTTTGAGACCTGGTGATCTTAGTATTTGAGAGCTTGTTGTCTTGGTGTTTGGGACCAGGTGCTCTTGGTGTTAGAGACCTGCTGCTCTTGGTGTTTGAGACCTGGTGCACATGGTGATTCAGACCTGGTGCTCTTTGTGTTTGAGACCTGCTGCTCTTGGTGTTTGAGTCCTGGTGATCAATGTGTTTGAGTCCTGGCAGTCTTGGTGTTTGAGACTTGGTACACGTGGTGTTTGTGAAATGGTGCTCTTGGTGTTTGAGACCTGGTGGTCTTGGTGCTTGAGACCTGGTGGTCTTGGTGCTTGAGACCTGGTGCTCTTGGTGTTTGAGACCTGGTGATTTTGCTGTTTGAGACCTGGTGATTTTGCTGTTTGAGACCTGGTGGTCTTGGTGTTTGTGACCTGCTGCTCTTCTTTCTTGAGAACTGCTACTCTTGGTCTTTGAAACCTGTTGCTCTTGGTGTTTAAAACCTCGTGCTCCTGTGTTTGAGTCCTGATTTTCTTGGTTTTTGAGACCTGTTGCTCTTGGTGTTTGAGACCTGGTACACTTGGTGATTCAGACCTGTTTCTCTTGGTCTTTTAGATCTGGTGCTCTTGGTGTTTGAGACTAGGTGCTCTTCGTGTTTGAGACCTGGTGCTCTTGGTGTTTGAGACCTGCTGCTCTTGGTGTTTGATATCTGGTGCTCTTGTTGTTTGAGAGCGTGTTGTCTTGGTGTTTGAGATCTGGTTCTCTTGGTGTTAGTGCCCTTATTTTCTTGGTTTTGAGACCTGGTGCTCTTGGTGTTTGAGACCTGGTACAGTTGGTGTTTGAGACCTGGTACACTTGGGATTTGAGACCTGGTTGTCCTGTTGTTTGAGACCTTCTGCTCTTGGTGTTTGAGACCTGGTGCACTTGGTGATTCAGACCTGGTGATCTTGGTGTTTGAGAGCTGGTGCTCTTGGTGTTTGAGACCAGGTGATCTTGGTGTTTGAGAGCTGGTGCTCTTGGTGTTTGAGACCTGGTTGTCTTGGTGTTTGAGACCTGCTGTTCTTTGTTTTTGAGACCAGATGATCTTGGTGTTTGAGAGCAGCTTGTCTTGCTGTTTGAGAGCTGTTGCTCTTGGTGTTTGAGACCTGGTGCTCCTTGTGTTTTTGAGACCTGGTACCTTTGGTGTTGGAGAGCGTGTTGCTCTTGGTGTTTGAGACCTGCTGCTCTTCGTGTTTAAGACCTGGTGCTCTTGGTTTTTGTGATCTGCTTGTCTTGGTGTTTGAGACCAGGTGATCTTGGTTTTTGAGACCTGGCAGTCTTGGTGTTTGAGACTTGGTACACTTGGTGTTTGAGACCTGGTGCTCTTGGTGTTTGAGACCTGGTGGTCTTGGTGCTTCAAAGCTGGTGGTCTTTGTGCTTGAGACCTGGTGCTCGTGGTGTTTGAGACCTGGTGAATTTGGTGTTTGAGACCTGGTGCTCTTCGTGTTTGAGACCTGGTACTTTTGTTGTTTGGGAGCTGGCAGAAGTGCTTTTTGGCAATGTGTACACTTGGTGTTAGGTAGATGGCACATTTTGTGTTTTCGATCTGGTCTACTTGGCGTTTGAGACCTGGTAAACTTCTTGTTTGAGAACTTGAAAATTTGTTGTTTTTGTGCTGGCACTCTTCATATTTGTGAGCTGGCACACATGGCATTTCAGACCTGGAACACTTGGTTTTGGGAGCTGGTTCACTTGGTGTTTGAGACCTTGTGGTCTTGGTGTTTGAGACCTGGTTGTCTTGGTGTTTGAGACCTGCAGTTCTTTGTTTTTGAGACCAGATGATCTTGGTGTTGAGAGCAGCTTTTCTTGCTGTTTGAGATCTGTTGCTCTTGGTGTTTAAGACCTGGTGCTCTTGGTGTGTGAGATCTGGTGCTCTAGGTGTTTGAGACATGTTTCGCTTGGTGTTTGAGACCTGGTGCTCTTGGTGTTTGAGACCAGACGCTCTTGGTGTTTGAGACCTGGTGCTCTTGGTGTTTGAGACCTGGTGCTCTTGGTGTTTGAAAGCTTGTTGTCTTGGTGTTTGGGACCAGGTGCTCTTGGTGTTAGAGACCTGCTGCTCTTGGTGTTTGAGACCTGGTGGTCTTGGTGCTTGAGACCTGGTGGTCTTGGTGCTTGAGACCTGGTGCTCTTCGTGTTTGAGACCTGGTGATTTTGCTGTTTGAGACCTGGTGATTTTGCTGGTTGAGACCTGGTGGTCTTGGTGTTTGTGACCTGCTGCTCTTCTTTCTTGAGAACTGCTACTCTTGGTCTTTGAAACCTGTTGCTCTTGGTGTTTGAGACCTGGTGCACTTGGTGATTCAGACCTGGTGCTCTTTGTGTTTGAGATCTGCTGCTCTTGGTGTTTGAGTCCTGGTGATCAATGTGTTTGAGTCCTGGTGGTCTTGTTGTTTGAGACTTGGTACACGTGGTGTTTGTGAGATGGTGCTCTTGGTGTTTGAGACCTGGTGGTCTTGGTGCTTGAGACCTGGTGGTTTTGGTGCTTGAGACCTGGTGCTCTTGGTGTTTGAGACCTGGTGATTTTGCTGTTTGAGACCTGGTGCTCTTCGTGTTTGAGACCTGGTGGTCTTGGTGTTTGTGACCTGCTGCTCTTCTTTCTTGAGAACTGGTGCTCTTGGTCTTTGAAACCTGTTGCTCTTGGTGTTTTAAACCTCGTGCTCCTGTGTTTGAGTTCTGATTTTTTGGTTTTTGAGACCTGGTGCCCTTGGTGTTTGAGACCAGGTACACTTGGTGTTTGAGACCTGGTACACTTGGGATTTGAGACCTGGTTGTCCTGTTGTTTGAGACCTGCTGCTATTGGTGTTTGAGATCTCATGCTCTTGGTATTTGAGACCTGGTTGTCTTCGTGTTTGAGAGCTTGTGCTCTTGTTGTTTGAAACATGCTGTCTTGGTTTTTGAGCCCTGGTGCTCTTGGTGTTTGAGACCTGGTGCTCTTGGTGTTTGAGAACAGGTGCTCTTCGTGTTTGAGACCTGGTGCTCTTGGTGTTTGAGACCTGCTGCCTTGGTGTTTGATAACTGGTGCTCTTGTTGTTTGAGAGCGTGTTGTCTTGGTGTTTGAGACCTGGTGCTCTTCGTGTTAGTGACCTGATTTTCTTGGCTTTTTAGAACTGTTGCTCTTGGTGTTTGAGACCTGGTACAGTTGGTGTTTGAGACCTGGTACACTTGGGATTTGAGACCTGGTTGTCCTGTTGTTTGAGACCTGCTGCTCTTGGTGTTTGAGACCTGGTGCACTTGGTGATTCAGACCTGGTGATCTTGGTGTTTGAGAGCTGGTGCTCTTGGTGTTTGCGATCTTTTGGTCTTGGTGTTTGGGATCTGGAGCTCTTGGTGTTTGAGACCTGGTTGTCTTGGTGTTTGAGACCTGCTGTTCTTTGTTTTTGAGACCAGATGATCTTGGTGTTTGAGAGCAGCTTGTCTTGCTGTTTGAGAGCTGTTGCTCTTGGTGTTTGAGACCTGGCGCTCCTTGTGTTTGAGACCTGGTACATTTGGTGTTGGAGAGCTGTTGCTCTTGGTGTTTGAGACCTGCTGCTCTTCGTGTTTAAGACCTGGTGCTCTTGGTTTTTGTGATCTGCTTGTCGTGGTGTTTGAGACCTTGGTGATCTTGGTTTTTGAGACCTGGCAGTCTTGGTGTTTGAGACTTGGTACACTTGGTGTTTGAGACCTGGTGCTCTTGGTGTTTGAGACCTGGTGGTCTTGGTGCTTAAAAGCTGGTGGTCTTTGTGCTTGAGACCTGGTGCTCGTGGTGTTTGAAACTTGGTGAATTTGGTGTTTGAGACCTTGTGCTCTTCGTGTTTGATTCCTGGTACTTTTGTTGTTTGGGAGCTGGCAGAAGTGCTTTTTGGCAATGTGTACACTTGGTGTTAGGTAGATGACACATTTTGTGTTTTCGATCTGGTGTACTTGGCGTTTGAGACCTGTTAAACTTCTTGTTTGAGAACTTGAAAATTTGGTGTTTTTGTGCTGGCACTCTTCATATTTGTGAGCTGGCACACATGGCATTTCAGACCTGGCACACTTGGTTTTGAGAGCTGGTTCACTTGGTGTTTGAGACCTTGTGGTCTTGGTGTTTGAGACCTGGAGCTCTTGGTGTCTGAGACCTGGTTGTCTTGGTGTTTGAGACCTGCTGTTCTTTGTTTTTGAGACCAGATGATCTTGGTGTTTGAGAGCAGCTTGTCTTGCTGTTTGAGAGCTGTTGCTCTTGGTGTTTGAGTCCTGGTGCTCCTTGTCTTTGAGACCTGTTACATTTGGTGTTGGAGAGCTGTTGCTCTTGGTGCTTGAGACCTGCTGCTCTTCGTGTTTAGGACCTGGTGCTCTTGGTTTTTCTTATCTGCTTGTCTTGGTGTTTGAGACCTTGGTGATCTTGGTTTTTGGGACCTGGCAGTCTTGGTGTTTGAGACTTGGTACACTTGGTGTTTGAGACCTGGTGCTCTTGGTTTTTAAGACCTGGTGGTCTTGGTGCTTAAAAGCTGGTGGTCTTTGTGCTTGAGACCTGGTGCTCTTGGTGTTTGAGACTTGGAGAATATGGTGTTTGAGACCTGGTGCTCTTCGTGTTTGAGACCTGGTACTTTTGTTGTTTGGGAGCTGGCAGAAGTGCTTTTTGGCAATGTGTACACTTGGTGTTAGGTAGATGACACATTTTGTGTTTTCGATCTGGTGTACTTGGCGTTTGAGACCTGTTAAACTTCTTGTTTGAGAACTTGAAAATTTGGTGTTTTTGTGCTGGCACTCTTCATATTTGTGAGCTGGCACACATGGCATTTCAGACCTGGCACACTTGGTTTTGGGAGCTGGTTCACTTGGTGTTTGAGACCTTGTGGTCTTGGTGTTTGAGACCTGGAGCTCTTGGTGTTTGAGACCTCGTTGTCTTGGTGTTTGAGACCTGCTGTTCTTTGTTTTTGAGACCAGATGATCTTGGTGTTTGAGAGCAGCTTGTCCTGCTGTTTGAGAGCTGTTGCTCTTGGTGTTTGAGACATGTTTCGCTTGGTGTTTGAGACCTGGTGCTCTTGGTGTTTGAGACTAGACGCTCTTGGTGTTTGAGACCTGGTGCTCTTGGTGTTTGAGACCTGGTGCTCTTGGTGTTTGAGAGCTTGTTGTCTTGGTGTTTGGGACCAGGTGCTCTTGGTGTTAGAGACCTGCTGCTCTTGGTGTTTGAGACCTGGTGCACTTGGTGATTCAGACCTGGTGCTCTTTGTGTTTGAGACCTGCTGCTCTTGGTGTTTGAGACCTGGTGGTCTTGGTGCTTGAGACCAGGTGGTCTTGGTGCTTGAGACCTGGTGCTCTTGGTGTTTGAGACCTGGTGATTTTGCTGTTTGAGACCTGGTGCTCTTGGTGTTTAAGACCTGGTGCTCTTCGTGTTTGAGACCTGGTGGTCTTGGTGTTTGTGACCTGCTGCTCTTCTTTCTTGAGAACTGGTGCCCTTGGTCTTTGAAACCTGTTGCTCTTGGTGTTTAAAACCTCGTGCTCCTGTGTTTGAGTCCTGATTTTCTTGGTTTTTGAGACCTGGTGCCCTTGGTGGTTGAGACCAGGTACACTTGGTGTTTGAGACCTGGTACACTTGGGATTTGAGACCTCGTTGTCCTGTTGTTTTAGACCTGCTGCTATTGGTGTTTGAGATCTCATGCTCTTGGTATTTGAGACCTGGTTGTGTTCGTGTTTGAGAGCTTGTGCTCTTGTTGTTTGAAACATGCTGTCTTGGTGTTTGAGCCCTGGTGCTCTTGGTGTTTGAGACCTGGTGCTCTTGGTGTTTGAGACCTACTGCCTTGGTGTTTGATAACTGGTGCTCTTGTTGTTTGAGAGCGTGTTGTCTTGGTGTTTAAGACCTGGTGCTCTTGGTGTTAGTGACCTGATTTTCTTGGCTTTTTAGACCTGTTGCTCTTGGTGTTTGAGAACTGGTACACTTGGTGATTCAGGCCTGTTTCTCTTTGTCTTTGAGATCTGGTGCTCTTGGTGTTTGAGACTAGGTGCTCTTCGTGTTTGAGACCTGGTGCTCTTGGTGTTTGAGACCTGCTGCTCTTGGTGTTTGACAACTGGTGCTCTTGTTGTTTGAGAGCGTGTTGTCTTGGTGTTTGAGATCTGGTTCTCTTGGTGTTAGTGACCTGATTTTCTTGGTTTTTGTGACCTGGTGCTCTTGTTGTTTGAGACCTGTTACAGTTGGTATTTGAGACCTGGTACACTTGGGAATTGAGACCTGGTTGTCCTGTTTTTAGAGACCTGCTGCTCTTGGTGTTTGAGACCTGGTGCACTTGGTGATTCAGACCTGGTGATGTTGGTGTTTGAGAGCTGGTGCTCTTGGTGTTTGAGACCTTTTGGTCTTGGTGTTTGAGACCTGGAGCTCTTGGTGTTTGAGACCTGGTTGTCTTGGTGTTTGAGACCTGCTGTTCTTTGTTTTTGAGACCAGGTGATCTTGGTGTTTGAGAGCAGCTTGTCTTGCTGTTTGAGAGCTGTTGCTCTTGGTGTTTGAGACCTGGTGCTCCTTGTGTTTGAGACCTGGTACATTTGGCGTTGGAGAGCTGTTGCTCTTGGTGTTTGAGACCTGCTGCTCTTCGTGTTTAAGACCTGGTGCTCTTGTTTTTGGTGATCTGCTTGTCTTGGTGTTTGAGACCTGGTGACCTTGGTTTTTGAGACCTGGCAGTCTTGGTGTTTGAGACTTGCTACACTTGGTGTTTGAGACCTGGTGCTCTTCGTGTTTGAGACCTGGTGGTCTTGGTGCTTCAAAGCTGGTGGTCTTTGTGCTTGAGACCTGGTGCTCGTGGTGTTTGAGACTTGGAGAATTTGGTGTTTGAGACCTGGTGCTCTTCGTGTTTGATTCCTGGTACTTTTGTTGTTTGGGAGCTGGCAGAAGTGCTTTTTGGCAATGTGTACACTTGGTGTTAGGTAGATGACACATTTTGTGTTTTCGATCTGGTGTACTTGGCGTTTGAGACCTGGTAAACTTCTTATTTGAGAACATGAAAATTTGGTGTTTTTGTGCTGGCACTCTTCATATTTGTGAGCTGGCACACATGGCATTTCAGACCTGGCACACTTGGTTTTGGGAGCTGGTTCACTTGGTGTTTGAGACCTTGTGGTCTTGGTGTTTGAGACATGTTTCGCTTGGTGTTTGAGACCTGGTGCTCTTGGTGATTCAGACCTGTTTCTCTTGGTCTTTGAGATCTGGTGCTCTTGGTGTTTGAGACCTGGTGAATTTGGTGTTTGAGACCTGGTGCTCTTCGTGTTTGAGACCTGGTACTTTTGTTGTTTGGGAGCTGGCAGAAGTGCTTTTTGGCAATGTGCACACTTGGTGTTAGGTAGATGGCACCTTTTGTGTTTTCGATCTGGTATACGTGGCGTTTGAGACCTGGTAAACTTCTTGTTTGAGAACTTGAAAATTTGGTGTTTCTGTGCTGGCACTCTTCATATTTGTGAGCTGGCACAAATGGCATTTCCGACCTGGCACACTTGGTTTTGGGAGCTGGTTCACTTGGTGTTTGAGACCTTGTGGTCTTGGTGTTTAAGACCTGGTGCTCTTCGTGTTTGAGACCTGGTGGTCTTGGTGTTTGAAAACTGCTGCTCTTGGTGCTTGAGACCTGGTGCTCTTGGTCTTTGAAACCTGTTGCGCTTGGTGTTTGAAACCTCGTGCTCCTGTGTTTGAGACCTGATTTTCCTGGTTTTTGAGACCTGGTGCTCTTGATGTTTGAGACCTGGAAATCCTGGTGTTTGAGACCTGGTTGTCTTGGTGTTTGGGACCTGCTGCCCTTGGTGTTTGAGACTTGGTGATCTTGGTGTGTGAGACCTGGTATTCTTGGTGTTTCAGACCTGGTACACTTGGTGTTTGAGACCTGGTACACTTGGTGTTTGAGACCTGGTGCTCTTGGTGTTTGAAACATGATGCTCTTGGTGTTTGAGACATGGTGCTCTTCGTGCTGGAGACCTGGTGCTCTTGGTGTTTGAGACCTGGTACGCTTGGGATTTGAGACCTGGTTATCCTGTTGTTTGAGACCTGCTGCTCTTGGTGTTTGAGATCTCATGCTCTTGGTATTTGAGACCTGGTTGTGTTCGTGTTTGAGACCTTCTGCTCTTGGTGTTTGAAACATGCTGCTCTTGGTGTTTGAGAACTGGTGTTCTTGGTGTTTGAGATCTTTCTCTTGGTCTTTGAGACCTGGTGCTCCTGGTGTTGGAGACGAGGTGCGCTTCGTGTTTGAGACCTGGTGCTCTTGGTGTTTGAGACCTGCTGCTCTTGTTGTTTGATACCTGGTGCTCTTGGTGTTTGAGACCTGTTTCTCTTAGTGTTTGAGATATGATGCTCTTGGTATTTGAGACCTGGTTGTGTTCGTGTTAGAGACCTTGTGCTCTTGGTGTTTGAAACATGCTGCTCTTCATGTTTGAGACATGGTGCTCTTGGTGTTTGAGAACTGGTGCTCTTGGTGTTTGATAACTGGTGTTCTTGTTGTTTGAGAGCGTGTTGTCTTGGTTTTTGAGACCTGGTTCTCTTGGTGTTTGATAACTGGTGCTCTTGTTGTTTGAGAGCGTGTTGTCTTGGTGTTTGAGACCTGGTGCTCTTGGTGTTAGTGACCTGATTTTCTTGATTTTTGCGACCTGGTGTTCTTGGTGCTTGAGACCTGGTACACTTGGTGTTTGAGACCTGGTACACTTTGGATTTGAGACCTGCTGCTCTTGGTGTTTGAGACTTGGTGCTCTTCGTGTTTGAGACCTCGTTTTCTTGGTGTTTGAGACCTGCTGCTCGTGGTGTTTGATAACTGGTGCTCTTGTTGTTTGAGAGCGTGTTGTCTTGGTGTTTGAGACCTGGTGCTCTTGGTGTTAGTGACCTGATTTTCTGGGTTTTTGAGACCTGGTGCTCTTGGTGTTTGAGACCTGGTACACTTGGGATTTGAGACCTGGTTGTCCTGTTGTTTGAGACCTGCTGCTCTTGGTGTTTGAGACCTGGTGCACTTGGTGATTCAGACCTGGTGATCATGGTGTTTGAGAGCTGGTGCTCATGGTGTTTGAGACCTGGTTGTCTTGGTGTTTGAGACATGGTAAACTTCTTGTTTGAGACCAGGTAGGTTGGTGTTTGAGACCTGGTACACTTGGGATTTGAGACCTGCTTGTCCTGTTGTTTGAGACCTGCTGCTCTTGGTGTTTGAGACCTGGTGCACTTGGTGATTCAGACCTGTTTCTCTTGGTCTTTGAGATCTGGTGCTCTTGGTGTTTGAGACTCGGTGCTCTTCGTGTTTGAGACCTGGTGCTCGTCGTGTTTGAGACCTGGAGCTCTTGGTGTTTGAGACCTCGTTGTCTTGGTGTTTGAGACCTGCTGTTCTTTGTTTTGGAGACCAGATGATCTTGGTGTTTGTCAGCAGCTTGTCTTGCTGTTTGAGAGCTGTTGCTCTTGGTGTTTGAGACCTGGTGCTCCTCATGTTTGAGACCTGGTACATTTGGTGTTGGAGAGCGTGTTGCTCTTGGTGTTTGAGACCTGCTGCTCTTCGTGTTTAAGTCCTGGTGTTCTTGGTTTTTGTGATCTGCTTGTCTTGGTGTTTGAGACCTGGTGATCTTGGTTTTTGAGACCGGGCAGTCTTGGTGTTTGAGACTTGGTACAATTGGTGTTTGAGACCTGGTGCTCTTGGTGTTTGAGACCTGGTGGTCTTGGTTTTTGAGACCGGGCAGTCTTGGTGTTTGAGACTTGGTACAATTGGTGTTTGAGACCTGGTGCTCTTGGTGTTTGAGACCTGGTGGTCTTGGTGCTCAAAAACTAGTGGTCTTTGTGCTTGAGACCTGGTGCTCTTGGTGTATGAGACCTGGTGATTTTGGTGTTTGAGACCTGGTGCTCTTGGTGTTTGAGCCCTGGTGATTTTGGTGTTTGCGATCTGTTCCATTGTTGTTTGATACCTGCTAATTTTGGTGTTTGAGACCTGGTGCTCTTCGTGTTTGAGACCTGGTACTTTTGCTGTTTGGGAGCTGGCAGAAGTGCTTTTTGGCAATGTGTAAACTTGGTGTGAGGTAGATGGCACGTTTTATATTTTTAATCTGGTATACTTGGCGTTTGAGACCTGGTAAACTTCTTGTTTGAGAACTTGAAAATTTGGTGTTTCTGTGCTCGCACTCTTCATATTTGTGAGCTGGCACACATGGCATTTCAGACCTGGCACACTTGGTTTTGGGAGCTGGTTCACTTGGTGTTTGAGAGCTTGTGGTCTTGGTGTTTAAGACCTGGTGCTCTTCGTGTTTGAGACCTGGTGGTCTTGGTGTTTGAGAACTGCTGCTCTTGGTGCTTGAGACCTGGTGTTCTTCGTGATGGAGACCTGGTGCTCTTGGTGTTTGAGACCTGATACAATTGGGATTTGAGACCTTGTTGTCCTGTTGTTTGAGACCTGCTGCTCTTGGTGTTTGAGATCTCATGCTCTTGGTATTTGAGACCTGGTTGTGTTCGTGTTTGAGACCTTGTGCTCTTGGTGTTTGAAACATGCTGCTCTTAGTGTTTGAGACCTGGTGCTCTTGGTGTTTGAGACCTGTTTCTCTTGTTCTTTTAGACCTGGTGCTCTTGGTGTTTGAGACTAGGTGCTCTTCGTGTTTGAGACCAGGTGCTCTTGGTGTTTGAAACCTGCTGCTCTTGGTGTTTGAGGCATGGTGCTCTTGGTGTTTGAGACCTGGTGCTCTTGGTGTTTGATACCTGGTGCTCTTGTTGTTTGAGAGCTTGTTGTCTTGGTGTTTGTGACCTGCTGATCTTGGTGTTAGTGACCTGATTTTCTTGCTTTTTGAGACCTGGTGCTCTTGGTGTTTGAGACCCGGTACGGTTGGTGTTTGAGACCTGGTACACTTGGGATTTGAGACCTGGTGGTCCTGTTGTTTGAGACCTGCTGCACTTGGTGTTTGAGACCTGGTGCACTTGGTGTTTTAGAACCGCTGCCCTTGGTGTTTGAAAACTGGTGCTCTTGTTGTTTGAGAGCGTGTTGTCTTGGTGTTTGAGACCTGCTGCTCTTGGTGTTTGATAATAGGTGCTCTTGATGTCTGAGAGCGTGTTGTCTTGGTGTTTGAGACCTGGTGCTCTTGGTGTTAGTGACCTGATTTTAGTGGTTTTTGAGACCTGGTGCTATTGGTGTTTGAAACTTGGTGCACTTGGTGTTTCACACCTGGTGATCTTGGTGTTTGAGAGCTGGTGCTCTTGGTGTTTGTGACCTGGTGGTCTTGGTGTTTGAGACCTGGTAAACTATGTGTTTGAGACCAGGTACAGTTGGTGTTTGAGACCTGGTACACTTGGGATTTGAGACCTGGTTGTCCTGTTGTTTGAGACCTGCTGCTCTTGGTGTTTGAGACCTGGTGCACTTGGTGATTCAGACCTGTTTCTCTTGGTCTTTGAGATCTGGTGCTCTTGGTGTTTGATAACTGGTGCTCTTGTTGTTTGAGAGCGTGTTGTCTTGGTGTTTGAGACCTGGTGCTCTTGGTGTTTGATAACTGGTGCTCTTGTTGTTTGAGAGCGTGTTGTCTTGGTGTTTGAGACCTGGTGCTCTTGGTGTTAGTGACCTGATTTTCTTGGTTTTTGAGACCTGGTGCTCTTGGTGTTTGAGACCTGGTACACTTGGTGTTTGAGACCTGGTACACTTGGGATTTGAACCTGGTTGTCCTGTTGTTTGAAACCTGCTGCTCTTGGTGTTTGAGACCTGGTGCTCCTGTGTTTGAGACCCTGATTTTCTTGGTTTTTGAGACCTGGTGCTCTTGATGTTTGAGACCTGGAACTCTTGGTGTTTGAGACCTGGTTGTCTTGGTGTTTGGGACCTGCTGCCCTTGGCGTTTGAGAATTGGTTATCTTGGTGTCTGAGACCTGGTATTCTTGGTGTTTGAGACCTGGTACACTTGGTGTTTGAGACCTGGTACACTTGGGATTTGAACCTGGTTGTCCTTTTGTTTGAAACCTGTTGCGCTTGGTGTTTGAATCCTCGTGCTCCTGTGTTTGAGACCCTGATTTTCTTGGTTTTTGAGACCTGGTGCTCTTGATGTTTGAGACCTGGAACTCTTGGTGTTTGAGACCTGGTTGTCTTGGTGTTTGGGACCTGCTGCCCTTGGCGTTTGAGAATTGGTTATCTTGGTGTTTGAGACCTGGTATTCTTGGTGTTTCAGACCTGGTACACTTGGTGTTTGAGACCTGGTACACTTGTTGTTTGAGACCTGGTGCTCTTGGCGTTTGAAACATGCTGCTCTTGGTGTTTGAGACATGGTGTTCTTCGTGATGGAGACCTGGTGCTCTTGGTGTTTGAGACCTGATACAATTGGGATTTGAGACCTTGTTGTCCTGTTGTTTGAGACCTGCTGCTCTTGGTGTTTGAGATCTCATGCTCTTGGTATTTGAGACCTGGTTGTGTTCGTGTTTGAGACCTTGTGCTCTTGGTGTTTGAAACATGCTGCTCTTAGTGTTTGAGACCTGGTGCTCTTGGTGTTTGAGACCTGTTTCTCTTGTTCTTTTAGACCTGGTGCTCTTGGTGTTTGAGACTAGGTGCTCTTCGTGTTTGAGACCAGGTGCTCTTGGTGTTTGAAACCTGCTGCTCTTGGTGTTTGAGGCATGGTGCTCTTGGTGTTTGAGACCTGGTGCTCTTGGTGTTTGATACCTGGTGCTCTTGTTGTTTGAGAGCTTGTTGTCTTGGTATTTGAGATCTGGTGATCTTGGTGTTAGTGACCTGATTTTCTTGCTTTTTGAGACCTGGTGCTCTTGGTGTTTGAGACCCGGTACGGTTGGTGTTTGAGACCTGGTACACTTGGGATTTGAGACCTGGTGGTCCTGTTGTTTGAGACCTGCTGCACTTGGTGTTTGAGACCTGGTGCACTTGGTGTTTTAGAACCGCTGCCCTTGGTGTTTAAAAACTGGTGCTCTTGTTGTTTGAGAGCGTGTTGTCTTGGTGTTTGAGACTTGCTGCTCTTGGTGTTTGATAATAGGTGCTCTTGATGTCTGAGAGCGTGTTGTCTTGGTGTTTGAGACCTGGTGCTCTTGGTGTTAGTGACCTGATTTTAGTGGTTTTTGAGACCTGGTGCTATTGGTGTTTGAAACTTGGTGCACTTGGTGTTTCACACCTGGTGATCTTGGTGTTTGAGAGCTGGTGCTCTTGGTGTTTGTGACCTGGTGGTCTTGGTGTTTGAGACCTGGTAAACTATGTGTTTGAGACCAGGTACAGTTGGTGTTTGAGACCTGGTACACTTGGGATTTGAGACCTGGTTGTCCTGTTGTTTGAGACCTGCTGCTCTTGGTGTTTGAGACCTGGTGCACTTGGTGATTCAGACCTGTTTCTCTTGGTCTTTGAGATCTGGTGCTCCTGGTGTTTGAGACTCGGTGCTCACCGTGTTTGAGACCTGGTGCTCTTGGTGTTTGATAACTGGTGCTCTTGTTGTTTGAGAGCGTGTTGTCTTGGTGTTTGAGACCTGGTGCTCTTGGTGTTAGTGACCGGATTTGCTTGGTTTTTGAGACCTGGTGCTCTTGGTGTTTGAGACCTGGTACACTTGGTGTTTCACACCTGGTGATCTTGGTGTTTGAGAGCTGGTGCTCTTGGTGTTTGTGACCTGGTGGTCTTGGTGTTTGAGACCTGGTAAACTATGTGTTTGAGACCAGGTACAGTTGGTGTTTGAGACCTGGTACACTTGGGATTTGAGACCTGGTTGTCCTGTTGTTTGAGACCTGCTGCTCTTGGTGTTTGAGACCTGGTGCACTTGGTGATTCAGACCTGTTTCTCTTGGTCTTTGAGATGTGGTGCTCCTGGTGTTTGAGACTCGGTGCTCACCGTGTTTGAGACCTGGTGCTCTTGGTGTTTGATAACTGGTGCTCTTGTTGTTTGAGAGCGTGTTGTCTTGGTGTTTGAGACCTGGTGCTCTTGGTGTTAGTGACCGGATTTTCTTGGTTTTTGAGACCTGGTGCTCTTGGTGTTTGAGACCTGGTACACTTGGTGTTTGAGACCTGGTACACTTGGGATTTGAACCTGGTTGTCCTGTTGTTTGAAACCTGCTGCTCATGGTGTTTGTGACCTGGTGCACTTGGTGATTCAGACCTGGTGATCTTGGTGTTTGAGAGCTGGTGCTCTTGGTGTTTGAGACCTTTTGGTCTTGGTGTTTGAGACCTGGTGCTCTTGGTGTTTGAGACCTGCTGCTCTTGGTGTTTGAAAACTGGTTATCTTGTTGTTTGAAACCGTGTTGTCTGGGTGTTTGAGACTTGCTGCTCTTGGTGTTTGATAACTGGTGCTCTTGTTGTTTGAGAGCGTGTTGTCTTGGTGTTTGAGACCTGGTGCTCTTGGTGTTAGTGACCTGATTTTCTTGGTTTTTGAGACCTGGTGCTCTTGGTGTTTGAGACCTGGTAGACTTGGTGTTTGAGACCTGGTACACTTGGGATTTGAGACCTGGTTGTCCTGTTGTTTGAGACCTGCTGCTCTTTTTGTTTGAGATATGATGCACCTGGTATTTGAGACCTGGTTGTGTTCGTGTTTGACACCTTGTGCTCTTGGTGTTTGAAACATGCTACTCTTGGTGTTTGAGACCTGATTCTCTTGGTGTTTGAGACCTGGTACACTTGGTTTTTGAGACCTGGTTGTCTTGGTGTTTGAGACCTGGTAAACATTGTGTTTGAGACCAGGTACAGTTGGTGTTTGAGACCTGGTACACTTGGGATTTGAGACCTGGTTGTCCTGTTGTTTGAGACCTGCTGCTCTTGGTGTTTGAGTCCTGGTGCACTTGGTGATTCAGACCTGTTTCTCTTGGTCTTTGACATCTGGTGCTCTTGGTGTTTGAGACTAGGTGTTCTTCGTGTTTGAGACCTGGTGCTCTTGGTGTTTGAGACCTGCTGCTCTTGGTGTTTGATAGGTGTTGCTCTTGTTGTTTGAGAGCGTGTTGTCTTGGAGTTTGAGACCTGGTGCTCTTGGTGTTTGAGACCTGGTACACTTGGTGTTTGAGACCTGGTACACTTGGGATTTGAACCTGTTTGTCCTGTTGTTTGAGACCTGCTGCTCTTGGTGTTTGAGACCTGGTGCACTTGGTGATTCAGACCTGGTGATCTTGGTGCTTGAGAGCTGGTGCTATTGGTGTTTGAGACCTTTTGGTCTTGGTGTTTGAGACCTGGAGCTCTTGGTGTGTGAGACCTGGTGGTCTTGGTATTTGAGACCTGGTAAACTTCGTGTTTGAGACCAGGTACAGTTGGTGTTTGTGACCTGGTACACTTGAGATTTGAGACCTGGTTGTCCTGTTGTTTGAGACCTGCTGCTCTTGGTGTTTGAAACCTGGTGCACTTGGTGATTCAGACCTGTTTCTCTTGGTCTTTGAGACCTGGTGCTCTTGGTGTTTGAGACTAGGTGCTCTTCGTGTTTGAGACTTGGTGCTCTTGGCTTTTGAAACCTGCTGCTCTTGGTGTTTGGAAACTGGTGCTCTTGTTGTTTGAGAGCGTTTTGTCTTGGTGTTTGAGACCTGCTGCTCTTGGTGTTTGATAACTGGTGCTCTTGTTGTTTGAGAGCGTGTTGTCCTGGTGTTTGAAACCTGGTGCTCTTGGTGTTAGTGATCTGATTTTCTTGGTTTTTGAGACCTGGTGCTCTTCGTGTTTGAGACCTGGTAAATTTTGTGTTTGAGACCTGGTACACTTGGGATTTGATACCTGGTTGTCCTATTGTTTGAGACCTGCTGCGCTTGATGTTTGAGATATGATGCACTTGGTATTTGAGACCTGGTTGTGTTCGTGTTTGACACCTTGTGCTCTTGTTGTTTGAAACATGCTACTCTTGGTGTTTGAGACCTGATGCTCTTGGTGTTTGAGACCTGGTACACTTGGTTTTTGAGACCTGGTTGTCTTGGTGTTTGTGACCTGCTGCCCTTGGTGTTTGAGACTTGGTGATATTCGTGTTTAAGACCTGGTATTTTTGGTGTTTCAGACCTGTTACTCTTGGTGTTTGAGACCTGGTACACATGTTGTGTGAGACCTTGTGCTCTTGGGTTTTAAGACCTGGTGCCAATCGTGTTGGAGACCTGGTGATTTTGGTCTTTGAGACCTGGTGCTCTTGGTGTTTGAGACCTGGTGATCTTGGTGTTTGAGACCTGGTCCTCTTGGTGTTTGAGACCTGGTACTCTTGGTTTTTGGGAGCTGGCAGATTTGCTTTCTGGGAATGTGTACGCTTGTTGTTAGGGAGATGGCACATTTGGTGGTTTTGATCTGGTATACTTGGCGTTTGAGGCCTGGTACACCTTTTGTTTGGAAACCTGAACGTTTGGTGTTTCGGAGCTGCCACTCTTCATATTTGTGAGCTGGTACACTTGTTATTTAAGACCTGGCACATTTGGTGCTAGGAGCTGGTACACTTGGTGTTTGAGAACTGGTGATTTTGGTATTTAAGGCCTGGTGGTCTTGGGGTTTCTGACCTGGTGTTCTTGGATTTTGAAACCTGTTTGTCTTGGCGTTTGAGACCTGGTGCTCTTTGTGTTTGAGACCTGCTGCTCTTGGTGTTTGAGACCTGGTGATCTTGCTGTTTGAGACCTGGTGATCTTGGTGTTTGAGACCTGTTGTTCTTGGATTTTGACCCCTGGTATACTTGGTGATTGAGATCTGGTGTTATTGGTGTTTAAGACCTTGTGCACTTGCTCTTTGAGACCTGGTGATTTTGGTGTTTCAGACCTGGTGTTCTTGGTTTTTGAGAACTGGTGGTCTTGGTGTTAGAGACGTGGTAATCTTTGTGTTTGAGACCTGGTGGTATTCGTGTTTGAGACCTGGTGCTCTGCGTGTTTGAGAACTGGTGCTCTTAGTGTTTGAGCCCTGGTGCGCTTGGTTTTTGAGAACTCGTGCTCTTGGTGGTTAATTCCTGGTGATCTTGGTGTTTGAGACCTGGCGCTCGTGGTGTTTGAGACCTGGTACATTTGGTGTTGGAGAGCTGTTGGTCTTGGTGTTTGAAACCTGCTGCTCTTCGTGTTTAAGACCTGGTGCTCTTGGTTTCTGTGATCTGCTTGTCTTGGTGTTTGAGACCTGGTGATCTTGGTTTTTGAGACCTGGCAGTCTTGGTGTTTGAGACTTGGTACACTTGGTGTTTGAGACCTGGTGCTCTTGGTGTTTGAGACATGGTGGTCTTGGTGCTTAAAAACTGGTGGTCTTTGTGCTTGAGACCTGGTGCTCTTGGTGTTTGAGACCTGATGCTCTTTGTGTTTGGGACCTGGTACGCTTGGGATTAGAGACCATGTTGTCCTGGTGTTTGAGACCTGCTGCTCTTGTTGTTTGAGATATAATGCACTTGGTATGTGAGACCTGGTTGTGTTCGTGTTTGACACCTTGTGCTCTTGGTGTTTGAAACATGCTACTCTTGCTGTTTGAGACGTGATGCTCTTGGTGTTTGAGACCTGGTACAGTTGGTTTTTGATACCTGGGTGTCTTGGTGTTTGAGACCTGCTGCCCTTGGTGTTTGAGACTTGGTGATATTGGTGTTTGAGACTTGGTATTCTTGATGTTTCAGACCTGGTACTCTTGGTGTTTGAGACCTGGTACACATGGTGTTTGAGACCTGGTGCCCTTGGGTTTTAAGACCTGGTGCCAATCGTGTTGGAGACCTGGTGCTCTTGGTCTTTGAGACCTGGTGATCTTGGTGTTTGATACCTGGTCCTCTTGGTGTTTGAGACCTGGTACTCTTGGTTTTTGGGAGCTGGTAGATTTGCTTTCTGGGAATGTGTACGCTTGTTGTTAGGGAGATGGCACATTTGGTGGTTTGGATCTGGTATACTTGGCGTTTACGACCTGGTACACTTTTTGTTTGGGAACTTGAACGTTTGCTGTTTCGGAGCTGCCACTCTTCATATTTGTGAGCTGGTACACTTGTTATTTTAGACCTGGCACACTTGGTGCTAGGAGCTGGTACACTTGGTGTTTGAGAACTGGTGATTTCGGTATTTAAGACCTGGTGGTCTTGGGGTTTCCGACCTGGTGCTCTTGGATTTTGAAACCTGTTTGTCTTGGCGTTTGAGACCTGGTGCTCTTTGTGTTTGAGACCTGCTGCTCTTGGTGTTTGAGACCTGGTGATCTTGCTGTTTGAGACCTGTTGTTCTTGGATTTTGACCCCTGGTATACTTGGTGATTGAGATCTGGTGCTATTGGTGTTTTAGACCTTGTGCACTTGCTGTTTGAGACCTGGTGATTTTGGTGTTTGAGACCAGGTGTTCTTGGTTTTTGAGAACTGGTGGTCTTGGTGTTTGAGACGTGGTAATCTTCGTGTTTGAGACCTGGTGGTATTGGTGTTTGAGACCTGGTGCTCAGCGTGTTTGAGAACTGGTGCTCTTAGTGTTTGAGCTCTGGTGCACTTGGTTTTTGAGAACTCGTGCTCTTGGTGGTTAATTCCTGGTGCTCTTGGTGTTTGAGACCTGGCGCTCCTGGTCTTTGTGACCTGCTTGTCTTGGTGTTTGAGACCTGGTACTCTTGGTGTTTGAGACCTGCTTGTCTTGGTGTTTGATAGCTGCTGCCCTTGGTGTTTGAGACTTGGTGATATTGGTGTTTGAGACCTGGTATTCTTGGTGTTTCAGATTTGGTACTCTTGGTGTTTGAGACCTGGTACACATGGTGTTTGAGACCTGGTGCCCTTGGGCTTTAAGACCTGGTGCCAATCGTGTTGGAGACCTGGTGATTTTGGTCTTTGAGACCTGGTGCTCTTGGTGTTTGAGACCTGGTGATCTTGGTGTTTGAGACCTGGTCCTCTTGGTGTTTGAGACCTGGTACTCTTGGTTTTTGGGAGCTGGCAGATTTGCTTTCTGGGAAGGTGTACGCTTGTTGTTAGGGAGATGGCACATTTGGTGGTTTGGATCTGGTATACTTGGCCTTTGAGGCCTGGTACACTTTTTGTTTGGAAACTTGAACGTTTGTTGTTTCGGAGCTGCCACTCTTCATATTTGTGAGCGAGTACACTTGTTATTTTAGACCTGGCACACTTAGTGCTAGGAGCTGGTACACTTGGTGTTTGAGAACTGGTGATTTTGGTATTTAAGACCTGGTGGTCTTGGGGTTTCCGACCTGGTGCTCTTGGATTTTGAAACCTGTTTGAGACCTGGTGCTCTTTGTGTTTGAGACCTGCTGCTCTTGGTGTTTGAGACCTGGTGATCTTGGTGTTTGAGACCTGGTGATCTTGGTGTTTGAGACCTGTTTTCTTGGATTTTGACCCCTGGTATACTTGGTGATTGAGATCTGGTGCTTTTGGTGTTTTAGACCTTGTGCACTTGCTGTTTAAGACCGGGTGATTTTGGTGTTTGAGACCTGGTGTTCTTGGTTTTTGAGAACTGGTGGTCTTGGTGTTTGAGACGTGGTAATCTTCGTGTTTGAGAGCTGGTGGTATTGGTGTTTGAGACCTGGTGCTCTGCCTGTTTAAGAACTGGTGCTCTTAGTGTTTGAGCTCTGGTGCACTTGGTTTTTGAGAACTCGTGCTCTTGGTGGTTAATTCCTGGTGCTCTTGGTGTTTGAGACCTGGCGCTGCTGGTCTTTGTGACCTGCTTGTCTTGGTGTTTGAGACCTGGTACACTTGGGATTTGAGACCTGGTTTTCCTGGTGTTTGAGCCCTGCCACTCTTGGTGTTTGAGATCTGGTGCTATTGGTGTTTTAGACCTTGTGCAATTGCCGTTTGAGACCTGGTGATATTGGTGCTTGAGACCTGGTGTTCTTGGTGTTCGAGAACTCGTGGTCTTGGTGTTTGAGTCCTGGTGGTCTTGGTTTTTGAGACCTGGTACACTTGGTGTTTGAGACCTGGTGCTATTGGTGTTTGAGACCTGGTGCTCAGCGTGTTTGAGAGCTGGTGCTCTTGGTACTTAATACCTGGTTCTCTTGGTGTATGAGAACTGATGGTCTTAGTGTTTGCGACATGCTGCTCTTGGTGTTTGTTACCTGGTGCTCTTGGTCTTTGAGACCTGGTGCTCTTGGTGTTTGAGAATTGGCGCTCCTGGTGTTTGAGACCTGCTTGTCATGGTGTTTGAGACCTGGTGCTCGTGGCTTTTTATACCTGATAATCTAGGTGTTTGAGAGCTGCTGCTCTTGGTGTTTGAGACCTGATGCTCTTTGTGTTTGAGATCTGGTTCAATTGGGATTTGAGACCTGGTTGTCCCAGTGTTTGGGACCTGCTGCTCTTGGTGTTTGAGATCTGATGCTCCTTGTATTTGAGACCTGGTTGTGTTCGTGTTTGAGACCTTGTGCTCTTGGTGTTTGAAACATGCTGCTCTTGGTGTTTGAGACCTGGTGCTCTTGGTGTTTGAGACCTGGTGCTGTTGGTGTTTGAGACCTGTTTCTCTTGGTCATTGAGACCTGGTGCTCTTGGTGTTTGAGAGTAAAAGCTCTTCGTGTTTGAGACCTGGAACTCTTGGTGTTTGAGACCTGCTGCTCTTGGTATTACGGACCTGCTGCTCTTGGTGTTTGAGACCTGGTGCACTTCGTGATTCAGACCTGGTGATCTTGGTGTTTGAGAGCTGGTGCTCTTCGTGTTTGAGAGCTGGTGGTCTTGGTGTTTGAGATCTGGTAAACTTCGTGTTTGAGACCAGGTACAGTTGGTGTTTGAGGCCTGGTGCTCTTGGAGTTAGAAAGCTGGTGCTCCTGGTGTTTGAGTCCTGTTGGTCTGGGTGTTTGAGACCTAGTACACTTGGTGTTTGAGATCTGGTGATTTTGGTGTTTGAGACCTGGTGCGCTTGGTGTTTGTGATCTGGTGCTCTTGGTGTTTGAGACCTGGTGGTCTTCGTGTTTGACAACTGGTGTACATGGTGTTTGAGACCTGTGATTTTCGTATTTGAGACCTGGTGATCTTGGTGTTTGAGACCTGGTGATTTTGCTGTTTGAGACCTGGGGTTTTCTTGGTGTTTGAGAACTGGTGGTCGTGGTGTCTGTGACCAAGTGATCTTGGTGTATGAGATCTGGTGCTATTGGTATTTGAGACCTGGTGATCCTGGTGTTTGAGACCTCGTGGACTTGGTGTTTGAGATCTGGTAAACGTGTTTTTTGAGACCTGGTGCTATTGGTGTTTGAGAGTTGGTGCTCCTGGTCTTTGAGCCCTGGCGCTCTTGGTGTTTGAGAATTGGTGGTCTTGGTGTTTAAGACCTGGTGCTCCTGGTGTTTGAGACCTGGTGCTCATAGTGTTTTAGACCTGCTGCTCTTGGTGTTTGAGACCTGGTGCTCTTGGTTTTTGAAACCATGTGCTCTTAGTCTTTGAGACCTGGTGCTCCTGGTGTTTGAGACCGGGTTGTCTTCGTGTTTGAGACCATGTGCTCTTGGTGTTTGAGACCTGGTACACTTGGTGTTTGAGAGATGGTGCTCTTATTGTTTGAGACCTGGTGCTCGTGGTGTTTGAGACCTGGTATACTTGGTATTTGAGACCTGGTTATCCTGGTGCTTGAGACCTGCTGCCCTTGGTGTTTGAAACCTGGTGATCTTGGTTTGTGAGACGTGGTGATCTTGGTGTTTGAGACCTAGTAGACTTGGCGTTTGAGATCTGGAACACTTGCTGTTTGAGACCTGGTGCTCTTGGTGTTTGAGAACTGCTGCCAATGGTGTTCTAGACCTGGTGCACTTGTTGTTTGAGAACTGGTGATTTTTGTGTTTGAGACCTGGTACATGTGGTGTTTGAGACCTGGGGCTATTGGTGTTTGAGAGTTGGTGCTCTTGGTCTTTGAGCCCTGGTGCTCTTGGTGTTTGAGAATTGGCGCTCCTGGTGTTTGTGACCTGCTTGTCTTGGTGTTTGAGACATGGTGTTCGTGGTGTTTGAGACCTCAAACTCTTCGTGTTTGAGATCTGCTGCTCTTGGTGTTTGAGACCTGATGCTCTTGGTATTTGAGATCTGGTACAATTGGGATTTAAGACCTGGTTGTCCAGGTGTTTGAGACCTGCTGCTCTTGGTGTTTGAGATCTGATGCTCCTTGTATTTGAGACCTGGTTGTGTTCGTGTTTGAGACCTTGTGCTCTTGGTGTTTGAAACATGCTGCTCTTCGTGTTTGAGACCTGGTGCTCTTGGTGTTTGAGACCTGGTGCTCTTGGTGTTTGAGACCTGTTTCTCTTGGTCTTTGAGACCTTGTGCTCTTGGTGTTTGAGAGTAAAAGCTCTTCGTGTTTGAGACCTGGAACTCTTGGTGTTTGAGACCTTCTGCTCTTGGTATTACAGACCTGCTGCTCTTGGTGTTTGAGACCTGGTGCACTTCGTGATTCAGACCTGGTGATCTTGGTGTTTGAGAGCAGGTGCTCTTCGTGTTTGAGAGCTGGTGGTCTTGGTGTTTGAGATCTGGTAAACTTCGTGTTTGAGACCAGGTACAGTTGGTGTTTGAGGCCTGGTGCTCTTGGAGTTAGATAGCTGGTGCTCCTAGTGTTTGAGTCCTGTTGGTCTGGGTGTTTGAGACCTAGTACACTTGGTGTTTGAGATCTGGTGATTTTGGTGTTTGAGACCTGGTGCGCTTGGTGTTTGAGATCTGGTGCTCTTGGTGTTTGAGACCTGGTGGTCTTCGTGTTTGACAACTGGTGTACATGGTGTTTGAGACCTGTGATTTTCGTATTTGAGACCTGGTGGTCTTGGTGTTTGAGACCTGGTGATTTTGCTGTTTGAGACCTGGGGTTTTCTTGGTGTTTGAGAACTGGTGGTCGTGGTGTCTGTGACCAAGTGATCTTGGTGTTTGAGATCTGGTGCTATTGGTGTTTGAGACCTGGTGATCCTGGTGTTTGAGACCTCGTGGACTTGGTGTTTGAGATCTGGTACACGTGTTTTTTGAGACCTGGTGCTATTGGTGTTTGAGAGTTGGTGCTCCTGGTCTTTGAGCCCTGGCGCTCTTGGTGTTTGAGAATTGGTGCTCTTGGTGTTTAAGACCTGGTGCTCCTGGTGTTTGAGACCTGGTGCTCATAGTGTTTGAGACCTGCTGCTCTTGGTGTTTGAGACCTGGTGCTCTTGGTTTTTGAAACCTCGTGCTCTTAGTCTTTGAGACCTGGTGCCTCTGGTGTTTGAGACCTGGTTTTCTTCGTGTTTGAGACCATGTGCTCTTGGTGTTTGAGACCTGGTACACTTGGTATTTGAGAGCTGGTGCTCTTATTGTTTGAGACCTGGTGCTCTTGGTGTTTGAGATCTGGTTTACTTGGTATTTGAGACCTGGTTATCCTGGTGTTTGAGACCTGCTGCGCTTGGTGTTTGAAACCTGGTGATCTTGGTTTTTGAGACGTGGTGATCTTGGTGTTTGAGAGCTGGTAGACTTGGCGTTTGAGATCTGGAACACTTGCTGTTTGAGACCTGGTGCTCTTGGTGTTTGAGAACTGCTGCCAATGGTGTTCGAGACCTGGTGCACTTGTTGTTTGAGAACAGGTGATTTTTGTGTTTGAGACCTGGTACACGTGGTGTTTGAGACCTGGGGCTATTGGTGTTTGAGAGTTGGTGCTCTTGGTATTTGAGCCCTGGTGCTCTTGGTGCTTGAGAATTGGCGCTCCTGGTGTTTGTGACCTGCTTGTCTTGGTGTTTGAGACATGGTGCTCGTGGTGTTTGAGACCTCATACTCTTGGTGTTTGAGATCTGCTGCTCTTGGTGTTTGAGACCTGATGCTCTTGGTATTTGAGATCTGGTACAATTGGGATTTGAGACCTGGTTGTCCAGGTGTTTGAGACCTGCTGCTCTTGGTGCTTGAGATCTGATGCTCTTTGTATTTGAGACCTGGTTGTGTTCGTGTTTGAGACCTTGTGCTCTTGGTGTTTGAAACATGCTATTCTTCGTGTTTGAGACCTGGTGCTCTTGGTGTTTGAGAGCTGCTGCTCTTGGTGTTGGAGACATGTTTCTCTTGGTGTTTGAGACCTGGTGCTCTTGGTGTGTGAGACTAGATGCTCTTGGTGTTTGAGAGCTGGTGCTCTTGGTGTTTGAGACCTGCTGCTCATGGTGTTTGATATCTGGTTGTGTTCGTGTTTGAGACCTTGTGCTCTTGGTGTTTGAGAGCTGCTGCTCTTGGTGTTTGAGACCTGGTGGTCTTGGTGCTTGAGACCTGGTGGTCTTGGTGCGTGAGAGCTGGTGCTCTTGGTGTTTGAGACCTGGTGATTTTGCTGTTTGAGTCCTGGTGCTCGTGGTCTTTGGGAACTGGTGATTTTGGTGTTTGCGATCTGCTTCTATTGATGTTTGATACCTGCTGATTTTGTGACCTTGTGGTCCTGGTGTTTAAGACCTGTTGCACTTGGTGTTTGAGTTCTGGTGCTATTGGTGTTTGAGACCAGGTGTTCTTGGCGTTTGAGAACTGGTAGTCTTGGTGTGTGAGACCTGGTGCACTTGGTGTTTGACACCGGGTGATTTTGGTGTTTGAGACCTGGTGCTCTTGGTGTTTGAGACATGGTCGTCTTGGTGTTTGAGACCTGTTACACTTGGTGTTTGAGTTATGGTACCCTTGGTGTTTCAGACCTGGTGCTCTTGGTGTTTGAGACCTTGTGCTCTTGGTGTTTGAGACGTGGTTCTCTTGCTGTTTGGGAGCTGGCAGATGTGCGTTTTGGCAATGTGTACACCTGTTGTTAGGTAGATGGCACATTTTGTGTTTTCGATCTGGTATACTTGGCGTTTGAGACCAGGTACACTTTTTGTTTGGGATCTTGAAAATTTGGTGTTTCTGTGCTGGCACTCTTCATTTTTGTGAGCTGGCACACATGGCATTTCAGACCTGGCACATTTGGTTTTGGGAACTGGTTCACTTGGTGTTTGAGACCTTGTGGTCTTGGTGTTTAAGACCTGGTGCTCTTCGTGTTTGAGACCTGGTGGTCTTGGTGTTTGTGACCCGCTGCTCTTGGTTCTTGAGGCCTGGTGCTCTTGGTTTTTGAAACCTGTTGCGCTTCTTGTTTGAAACCTCGTGCTCCTGTGTTTGAGACCTGATTATCTTGGTTTATGAGACCTGGTGCTCTTGGTGTTTGTGACCTGGTACACTTGGTGTTTGAGAACTGGTTGTCTTGGTGTTTGAGACCTGCTGCCATTGGTGTTTGGGACTTGGTGATCTTGGTGTTTGAGACCTGGTATTCTGTGTTTCAGACCTGGTACACTTGGTGTTTGAGACCTGGTGCTCTTGGTGTTTGAGATCTTGTGCCAATCGTGTTTGAGACCTGGTGCTTTTGGTGTTTGGGAGCTGGCAGATTTGCTTTCTGGGAATGTGTATACTTGTTGTTAGGGAGATGGCACAATTGGTGGTTTGGATCTGGTATACTTGGCGTTTGAGGCCTGGTACACTTTTTGTTTGGGAACTTGAACGTTTGGTGTTTCGGAGCTGCCACTCTTCATATTTGTGAGCTGGTACACTTGTTATTTTAGACCTGGCACACTTGGTGCTAGGAGCTGGTACACTTGGTGTTTGAGAACTGATGGTTTTGTTATTTAAGACCTGGTGGTGTTTGAGACCTGGTGCTCTTGCATTTTGACACCTGTTTGTCTTGGCGTTTGAGACCTGGTGCTCTTTGTGTTTGAGACCTGCTGCTCTTGGTTTTTGAGATCAGGTGATCTTGGTGTTTGAGTCTTGGTGGTCTTGGTGTTTGAGACCTGGTACACTTGGTGGTTGAGACCTCGTTCTATTGGTGTTTGAGACCTGGTGCTCAGCGTGTTTGAGAGCTGGTGCTCTTGGTATTTAATACCTGGTGCTCTTGGTGTATGAGAACTTATGCTCTTAGTGTTTGCGACTTGATGCTCTTGGTGTTTGTTACCTGGTGCTCTTGGTGTTTGAGACCTGGCGCTCCTGGTGTTTGAGACCTGCTTGTCATGGTGTTTGAGACCTAGTGTTCGTGGTGTTTTATACCTGATAATCTTGGTGTTTGAGAGCTGCTGCTCTTGCTGTTTGAGACCTGATGCTCTTTGTGTTTGAGATCTGGTACAATTGGGATTTGAGACCTGGTTGTCCTGGTGTTTGAGACCAGCTGCTCTTGGTGTTTGAGATCTGATGCTCCTTGTATTTGAGACCTGGTTGTGTTCGTGTTTGAGACCTTGTGCTCTTGGTGTTTGAAACATGCTGCTCTTGGTTTTTGAGACCTGGTGCTCTTGGTGTTTGAGACCTGGAACACTTGGTTTTTGAGACCTGGTTGTCTTGGTGTTTGAGAGCTGCTGCTCTTGCTGTTTGATACCTGGTGCTCTTTTTGTTTGAGACCTGGTTCTCTTGGTTTTTGAGACCTTTTTCTCAGGGTGTTTGAGAGCTGGTGCTCTTGGTGTTTGAGACCTGCTCCTCTTGGTGTTTGATATCTGGTTGTGTTCGTGTTTGCGACTTTGTGCTCTTGGTGTTTGAGAGCTGCTGCTCTTGGTGTTTGAGACCTGGTGGTCTTGGTGCTTGAGACCTGGTGGTCTTGGTGCTTGTGAGCTGGTGCTCTTGGTGTTTGAGACCTGGTGATTTTGCTGTTTGAGACCTGGTGCTCGTGGTCTTTGGGAACTGGTGATTTTGGTGTTTGCGATCTGCTTCTATTGATGTTTGATACCTGCTGATTTTGTGACCTTGTGGTCCTGGTGTTTAAGACCTGTTGCACTTAGTGTTTGAGTTCTGGTGCTATTGGTGTTTGAGACCAGGTGTTCTTGGCGTTTGAGAACTGGTAGTCTTGGTGTGTGAGACCTGGTGCACTTGGTGTTTGACACCGGGTGATTTTGGTGTTTGAGACCTGGTGCTCTTGGTGTTTGAGACCTGGTCGTCTTGGTGTTTGAGACCTGTTACACTTGGTGTTTGAGTTATGGTACCCTTGGTGTTTCAGACCTGGTGCTCTTGGTGTTTGAGACCTTGTGCTCTTGGTGTTTGAGACGTGGTTCTCTTGCTCTTTGGGAGCTGGCAGATGTGCGTTTTGGCAATGTGTACACTTGTTGTTAGGTAGATGGCACATTTTGTGTTTTCGATCTGGTATACTTGGCGTTTGAGACCAGGTACACTTTTTGTTTGGGATCTTGAAAATTTGGTGTTTCTGTGCTGGCACTCTTCATTTTTGTGAGCTGGCACACATGGCATTTCAGACCTGGCACATTTGGTTTTGGGAGCTGGTTCACTTGGTGTTTGAGACCTTGTGGTCTTGGTGTTTAAGACCTGATGCTCTTCGTGTTTGAGACCTGGTGGTCTTGGTGTTTGTGACCCGCTGCTCTTGGTTCTTGAGGCCTGGTGCTCTTGGTTTTTGAAACCTGTTGCGCTTCTTGTTTGAAACCTCGTGCTCCTGTGTTTGAGACCTGATTATCTTGGTTTATGAGACCTGGTGCTCTTGGTGTTTGTGACCTGGTACACTTGGTGTTTGAGACCTGGTTGTCTTGGTGTTTGAGACCTGCTGCCGTTGGTGTTTGAGACTTGGTGATCTTGGTGTTTGAGACCTGGTATTCTGTGTTTCAGACCTGGTACACTTGGTGTTTGACACCTGGTCCTCATGGTGTTTGAGACCTGGTGCTTTTGGTGTTTGGGAGCTGGCAGATTTGCTTTCTGGGAATGTGTACACTTGTTGTTAGGGAGATGGCACATTTGGTAGTTTGGATCTGGTATATTTGGCGTTTGAGGCCTGGTACACTTTTTGTTTGGGAACTTGAACGTTTGGTGTTTCGGAGCTGCCACTCTTCATATTTGTGAGCTGGTACACTTGTTATTTTAGACCTGGCACACTTGGTGCTAGGAGCTGGTACACTTGGTGTTTGAGAACTGATGATTTTGTTATTTAAGACCTGGTGGTCTTGGTGTTTCAGACCTGGTGCTCTTGCATTTTGACACCTGTTTGTCTTGGCGTTTGAGACCTGGTGCTCTTTGTGTTTGAGACCTGCTGCTCTTGGTTTTTGAGATCAGGTGATCTTGGTGTTTGAGTCTTGGTGGTCTTGGTGTTTGAGACCTGGTACACTTGGTGGTTGAGACCTGGTGCTATTGGTGTTTGAGACCTGGTGCTCAGCGTGTTTGAGAGCTGGTGCTCTTGGTATTTAATACCTGGTGCTCTTGGTGTATGAGAACTTATGCTCTTAGTGTTTGCGACTTGCTGCTCTTGGTGTTTGTTACCTGGTGCTCTTGGTGTTTGAGACCTGGCGCTCCTGGTGTGTGAGACCTGTTTGTCATGGTGTTTGAGACCTAGTGTTCGTGGTGTTTTATACCTGATAATCTTGGTGTTTGAGAGCTGCTGCTCTTGCTGTTTGAGACCTGATGCTCTTTGTGTTTGAGATCTGGTACAATTGGGATTTGAGACCTGGTTGTCCTGGTGTTTGAGACCTGCTGCTCTTGGTGTTTGAGATCTGATGCTCCTTGTATTTGAGACCTGGTTGTGTTCGTGTTTGAGACCTTGTGCTCTTGGTGTTTGAAACATGCTGCTCTTGGTTTGTGAGACCTGGTGCTCTTGGTGTTTGAGACCTGGAACTCTTTGTGTTTGAGACCTGTTGCTCTTGGTGTTTGATACCTGGTGCTCTTTATGTTTGAGACCTGGTTCTCTTGGTGTTTGAGACCTTTTTCTCTTGGTGTTTGAGACCCGGTGCTCTTGGTGTTTGATACCTGGTGCTCTTGTTGTTTGAGAGCGTGTTGATTTGGTGTTTGAGAGCTGGTGCTCTTGGTGTTACAGACCTGCTGCTCTTGATGTTTGAGACCTGGTGCACTTCGTGATTCAGACCTGGAGATCTTGGTATTTGAGAGCTGGTGCTCTTCGTATTTGAGACCTGGTGGTCTTGGTGTTTGAGACCTGGTAACCTTCGTGTTTGAGACCAGGTACAGTTGGTGTTTGAGGCCTGGTGCTCTTGGAGTTAGATACCTGGTGCTCTTGGTGTTTGAGTCCTGGAGGTCTTGGTGATTGAGATCTAGTACACTTGGTGTTTGTGAACTGGTGATGTTGGTGTTTGAGACCTGGTGCTATTCGTGTTTGAGATCTGGTGCTCTTGGTGTTTGAGACCTGGTGGTCTTCGTGTTTGAGACCTGGTGCACATGGTGTTTGAGACCTGGTGCTCTTGGTGTTTGAGACCTGGTGATTTTGGTGTTTGAGACCTGGGGTTTTCTTGGTGTTTGAGAACTGGTGGTCGTGGTGTTTGAGACCTAGTGATCTTGATGTTTGAGATCTGGTCCTATTGGTGTTTGAGACCTGGTGATCTTGGTGTTTGAGACGTCGTGGACTTCATTTTTGAGACCTGGTACACGTGTTGTTTGAGACCTGTTGCTATTGGTGTTTGAGAGTTGGTGCTCTTGGTCTTTGAGCCCTGGCGCTCTTGGTGTTTGAGAATTGGTGCTCTTGGTGTTTAAGACCTGGTGCTCCTGGTGTTTGAGACCTGGTGCTCATAGTGTTTGAGACCTGCTGCTCTTGGTGTTTGAGACCTGGTGCTCTTGGTCTTTGAAACCATGTGCTCTTAGTCTTTGAGATCTGGTGCTCCTGGTGTTTGAGACCTGGTTGTCTTCGTGTTTGAGACCATGTGCTCTTGGTGTTTGAGACCTATTACACTTGGTGTTTGAGAGCTGGTGCTCTTGGTGTTTGAGACCTGTTATACTTGGTATTTGAGACCTGGTTATCCTGGTGTTTGAGACCTGCTGCGCTTGGTGTTTGAAACCTGGTTATCTTGTTTTTTGAGACGTGGTGATCTTGGTGTTTGAGAGCTGGTAGACTTGGCGTTTGAGATCTGGAACACTTGCTGTTTGAGACCTGGTGCTCTTGGTGTTTGAGATCTGCTGCCAATGGTGTTTGAGAACTGTGCACTTGGTGTTTGAGACCTGGTGATTTTGGTGTTTGAGACCTGGTACACGTGGTGTTTGAGACCTGGCGCTATTGGTGTTTGAGAGTTGGTGCTCTTGGTCTTTCAGCCCTGGTGCTCTTGGTGTTTGAGAATTGGCGCTCCAGGTGTTTCAGACCTGCTTGTCTTGGTGTTTGAGACTTGGTGCTCGTGGTGTTTGAGACCTGATACTCTTGGTTTTTGAGAGCTGCTGCTCTTGGTGTTTGAGACCTGATGCTCTTGGTGTTTGAGATCTGGTACAATTGGGATTTGAGAATTGGTTGTCCAGGTGTTTGAGACCTGCTGCTCTTGGTGCTTGAAATCTGATGCTCTTTGTATTTGAGACCGGGATGTGTTCGTGTTTGAGACCTTGTGCTCTTGGTGTTTGAAACATGCTGCTCTTGGTGTTTGAGACCTGGTGCTCTTGGTGTTTGAGACCTGTTTCTCTTGGCGTTTGAGACCTGCTGCTCTTGGTGTTTGATACCTGGTGCTCTTGTTGTGTGAGAGCGTGTTGTCTTGGTGTTTGAGAGCTGGTGCTCTTGGTGTTTGAGACCTGGTGGTCTTGGTGTTTCTGGGCTGGTAAACTTCGTGTATGATACACTGTATAGTTGGTGTTTGAGGCCTGGTGCTCTTGGAGTTAGATACCTGGTGCTCTTGGTGTTTGAGTCCTGGTGGTCTGGGTGTTTGAGACCTAGTACACTTGGTGTTTGAGATTTGGTGATTTTGGTGTTTGAGACCTGGTGCTCTTGGTGTTTGAGACCTGGTAATTTTGTTGTTTGAGACCTGGGGTATTCTTGGTGTTTGAGAACTGGTGTTCGTGGTGTTTGAGACCTAGTGATCTTGGTGTTTGAGATCGGGTGCTATTGGTTTTGAGACCCGGTGATCATGGTGTTTGAGACCTCGTGGACTTGGTTTTTGAGACCTGGTACACGTGCTGTTTAAGACCTGGTGCTATTGGTGTTTGAGAGTTGGTGCTCTTGGACTTTGAGCCCTGGCGCTCTTGGTGTTTGAGAATTGGTGCTCTTGGTGTTTATGACCTGGCATCCAGGTCTTTGAGACCTGGTGCTCTAAGTGTTTGAGACCTGCTGCTCTTGGTGTTTGAGACCTGTTGCTCCTGGTGTTTGAGACCTGGTGGGCTTAGTGTTTGAGATCTGCTGCTCTTGGTGTTTGAGACCTGGTGCTCTTGGTCTTTGAAACCATGTGCTCTTAGTCTTTGAGACCTCGTGATCCTGGAGTTTGAGACCTGGTTGTCTTCGTTTTTGAGACCTGGTGCGATTGGTGTTTGAGACCTGGTACACTTGGTGTTTGAGAGCTGGTGCTCTTATTGTTTGAGACCTGGTGCTCTTGGTGTTTGAGACCTGGTATACTTGGTATTTGAGGCCTGGTTATCCTGGTGTTTGAGACCTGCTGCTCTTCGTGTTTGAAACCTGGTGATCTTGGTTTTTTAGACTTGGTGATCTTGGTGTTTGAGACGTGGTAGACTTGGCGTTTGAGATCTGGAACACTTGCTGTTTGAGACCTGGTGCTCTTGGTGTTTGAGAACTGCTGCCAATGGTGTTTGAGACCTGGTGCACTTGGTGTTTGAGACCTGGTGTTTATGGTGTTTGAGATCTGGTACACGTGGTGTTTGAGACCTGGTGCTATTGGTGTTTGAGAGTTTTTGCTCTTGGTCTTTGAGCCCTGGTGCTCTTGGTGTTTGAGAATTGGTGCTCTTGGTGTTTAAGACCAGGTTCTCCTGGTGTTTGAGACCTTGTGCTCTTATTGTTTGAGACCTGGTGCTCTTGGTGTTTGAGACCTGGTGCTCTTGGTCTTTGGAACCAGGTGCTCTTATTGTTTGAGACCTGCTGCTCTTGGTGTTTGAGACCTGGTGCTCTTGGTCTTTGAAACTAGGTGCTCTTAGTCTTTGAGACCTGGTGCTCCTCGTGTTTGAGACCTGGTTGTCTTCGTGTTTGACACTTGGTGCTCTTGGTGTTTGAGACCTGGTACACTTGGTGCTTGAGAGCTGGTGCTCTTATTGCTTGAGACCTGGTGCTCTTGGTGTTTGAGACCTGGTATACTTGGTATTTGAGACCTGGTTATCCTGGTGTTTGAGACCTGCTGCTCTTGGTGTTCGAAACCTGGTGATCTTGGTTTTTGAGACGTGGTGATCTTGGTGTTTGAGACCTGGTAGACTTGGCGTTTGAGATCTCGTACACTTGCTGTTTGAGACCTGGTGCTCTTGGTGTTTGAGAACTGCTTCCAATGGTGTTTGAGACCTGGTGCACTTGGTGTTTGAGACCTGTTGCTCTTGGTGTTTGAGACCTGGCGCTCCTGGTGTTTGAGACCTGCTTGTCTTGGTGTTTGAGACCTGGTGCTCTTGGTGTTTGAGACCTGGTATATTTGGTATTTGCGACGTGGTTATCCTGCTGTTTGAGACCTGCTGCTCTTGGTGTTTGAAACCTGGTGTTTTTGGTTTTTGAGACGTGGTGATCTTGGTGATTTAGACCTGGTCGACTTGGCGTTTGCTATCTGGTACACTTGCTGTTTGAGACCTGGTCCTCTTGGTGTTTCAGAAATGCTGCCAATGGTGTTTGAGACCTGGAGCTCTTGGTATTTGAGACCTGGTGATGTTGGTGTTTGAGAATGGGGTATTCTTGGTGTTTGTGAACTGGTGGTCGTGATGTTTGAGACCTAGTGATCTTGGTGTTTGAGATCTGGTGCTATTGGTGTTTGAGACCTGATGATCTTGGTGTTTGAGACCTCGTGGACTTGGTGTTTGAGACCTGCTACACGTGTTGTTTGAGACCTGGTGCTCTTGGTGTTTGAGAGTTGGTGCTCTTGGTGTTTGAGACTTGGTGCTCATTGTGTTTGAGACCTGCTGCTGTTGGTGTTGGAGACCTGGTGCTCTTGTTCTTTGAAACCTGGTGCTCTTAGTCTTTGAGACCTGGTGCTCCGGATGTTTGAGACCTGGTTGTCTTCGTGTTTGAGACCATGTGCTCTTGGTGTTTGAGACCTGGTACACTTGGTGTTTGAGACCTGGTGCTCTTATTGTTTGAGAACTGGTGCTCTTGGTGTTTGAGACCTGGTATACTTGGTATATGAGACCTGGTTATCCTCGTGTTTGAGACCTGCTGCGCTTGGTGTTTGAAACCTGGTGTTCTTGGTTTTTGGGACGTGGTGATCTTGGTGTTTGAGACCTGGTAGACTTGGCGTTTGAGATCTGGAACACTTGCTGTTTGAGACCTGGTGCTCTTGGTGTTTGAGAACTGCTGCCAATGGTGTTTGAGACCTGGTGCACTTGGTGTTTGATACCTGGTGATATTGGTGTTTGAGACCTGGTACACGTGGTGTTTGAGACCTGGCGCTATTGGTGTTTGAGAGTTGGTGCTCTTGGTCTTTGAGCCCTGGTGCTCTTGGTGTTTGAGAATTGGCGCTGCTGGTGTTTGAGACCTGCTTGTCTTGGTGTTTGAGACCTGGAGCTCGTGGTGTTTGAGACCTGATACTCTTGGTGTGTGAGAGCTGCTGTTCTTGGTGTTTGAGACCTGATGCTCTTGGTGTTTGAGATCTGGTACAATTGGGATTTGAGACCTGGTTGTCCAGGTGTTTGAGAACTGCTGCTCTTGGTGCTGGAGACCTGGTGCTCTTGGTGTTTGAGACCAGGTGCTCTCGGTGTTTGAGACCTCGTGCTCTTGGTGTTTGAGACATGGTGCTCTTGGTGTTTGAGACCTGGTGCTCTTGGTGTTTGAGACCAGGTGCTCTTGTTGTTTGGGACTATGTTGTCTTGGTGTTTGAGACCTGTTGCTCTTGGTGTTTGAGACCTGCTACTCTCGGTGTTTGAGACCTAGTGCACTTGGTGTTTTAAACCTGGTAATCTTAGTGTTTGAGACCTGGTGCTCTTGGTGTTTGAGAGGTGGTGCTCTTGGTGTTTGAGACCTGTTGATCTTGGCGTTTGAGACGTGGTGCTCTTGGTGTTTGTGACCTGGTACTCTTGGTGTTTGCGAGCTGGCAGATTTGCTTTCTGGGAATGTGCACACTTGCTGTTAGGGAGATGGCACATATGGTGGTTTGGATCTGGTATACTTGGCGTTTGAGGCCTGGTACAGTTTTTGTTTGAGAACTTGAAAATTTGGTCTTTTGGAGCTGCATCTCTTCATATTTGTGAGCTGGTACACTTGTTATTTTAGACCTGTCACACTTGGTGCTAGGAGCTGGTATACTTGGTGTTTGAAAACAGGTGATTTTGGTATTGAAGACCTGGTGATCTTGGTGTATCAGACCTGGTGCCCTTGGATTTTGACAAATGTTTGTCTTGGCATTTGAGACCTGGTCTCTTTGTGTTTGAGACCTGCTGATCTTAGTGTCTGAGACCTGGTGATCTTGGTGTTTGAGGATTGGTGGTCTTGGTGTTTGAGACCTGGTATACTTGGTGTTTGAGATCTGGTGCTCTGGGTGTTTTAGACGTACTGCACTTGCTGTTTGAGATCTGTTGATTTTGGTGTTTGAGTCCTGATGCTGTTGCTGTTTGAGACCTGGAGATTCTGGTTTTTGAGACCTGGCGCTCTTGGTGTTTGAGACCTGGTGCGCTTGGTGTTTGAGACCTGGTGGTCTTGGTGTTTGAGATCGGGTGCTATTGGTGTTTGAGACCAGGTGCTCTGGGTGTTTGAGACCTGGTGCTGCTGGTGTTTGACACCTGGTGCTCTTAATGTTTGAGAACTGGTGCCCTTGGTGTATAAGACCACGGGCTCTTGGTGTTTGATTCCTGGTTCTCTTGGTGTTTGAGACCTGGTGCTCTTGGTGTTTGAGACCTGGTACTCTTGGTTTTTGAGACCTGCTGCTCTTGGTGTTTGAGACCTGGTGCTCTTGGTCTTTGAAACTAGGTGCTCTTAGTCTTTGAGACCTGGTGCTCCTCGTGTTTGAGACCTGGTTGTCTTCGTGTTTGACACTTGGTGCTCTTGGTGTTTGAGACCTGGTACACTTGGTGCTTGAGAGCTGGTGCTCTTATTGCTTGAGACCTGGTGCTCTTGGTGTTTGAGACCTGGTATACTTGGTATTTGAGACCTGGTTATCCTGGTGTTTGAGACCTGCTGCTCTTGGTGTTCGAAACCTGGTGATCTTGGTTTTTGAGACGTGGTGAACTTGGTGTTTGAGACCTGGTAGACTTGGCGTTTGAGATCTCGTACACTTGCTGTTTGAGACCTGGTGCTCTTGGTGTTTGAGAACTGCTTCCAATGGTGTTTGAGACCTGGTGCACTTGGTGTTTGAGACCTGTTGCTCTTGGTGTTTGAGACCTGGCGCTCCTGGTGTTTGAGACCTGCTTGTCTTGGTGTTTGAGACCTGGTGCTCTTGGTGTTTGAGACCTGGTATATTTGGTATTTGCGACGTGGTTATCCTGCTGTTTGAGACCTGCTGCTCTTGGTGTTTGAAACCTGGTGTTTTTGGTTTTTGAGACGTGGTGATCTTGGTGATTTAGACCTGGTCGACTTGGCGTTTGCTATCTGGTACACTTGCTGTTTGAGACCTGGTCCTCTTGGTGTTTCAGAAATGCTGCCAATGGTGTTTGAGACCTGGAGCTCTTGGTATTTGAGACCTGGTGATGTTGGTGTTTGAGAATGGGGTATTCTTGGTGTTTGTGAACTGGTGGTCGTGATGTTTGAGACCTAGTGATCTTGGTGTTTGAGATCTGGTGCTATTGGTGTTTGAGACCTGATGATCTTGGTGTTTGAGACCTCGTGGACTTGGTGTTTGAGACCTGCTACACGTGTTGTTTGAGACCTGGTGCTCTTGGTGTTTGAGAGTTGGTGCTCTTGGTGTTTGAGACTTGGTGCTCATAGTGTTTGAGACCTGCTGCTGTTGGTGTTGGAGACCTGGTGCTCTTGTTCTTTGAAACCTGGTGCTCTTAGTCTTTGAGACCTGGTGCTCCGGATGTTTGAGACCTGGTTGTCTTCGTGTTTGTGACCATGTGCTCTTGGTGTTTGAGATCTGGTACACTTGGTGTTTGAGACCTGGTGCTCTTATTGTTTGAGAACTGGTGCTCTTGGTGTTTGAGACCTGGTATACATGGTATATGAGACCTGGTTATCCTCGTGTTTGAGACCTGCTGCGCTTGGTGTTTGAAACCTGGTGTTCTTGGTTTTTGGGACGTGGTGATCTTGGTGTTTGAGACCTGGTAGACTTGGCGTTTGAGATCTGGAACACTTGCTGTTTGAGACCTGGTGCTCTTGGTGTTTGAGAACTGCTGCCAATGGTGTTTGAGACCTGGTGCACTTGGTGTTTGATACCTGGTGATATTGGTGTTTGAGACCTGGTACACGTGGTGTTTGAGACCTGGCGCTATTGGTGTTTGAGAGTTGGTGCTCTTGGTCTTTGAGCCCTGGTGCTCTTGGTGTTTGAGAATTGGCGCTGCTGGTGTTTGAGACCTGCTTGTCTTGGTGTTTGAGACCTGGAGCTCGTGGTGTTTGAGACCTGATACTCTTGGTGTGTGAGAGCTGCTGTTCTTGGTGTTTGAGACCTGATGCTCTTGGTGTTTGAGATCTGGTACAATTGGGATTTGAGACCTGGTTGTCCAGGTGTTTGAGAACTGCTGCTCTTGGTGCTGGAGACCTGGTGCTCTTGGTGTTTGAGACCAGGTGCTCTCGGTGTTTGAGACCTCGTGCTCTTGGTGTTTGAGACATGGTGCTCTTGGTGTTTGAGACCTGGTGCTCTTGGTGTTTGAGACCAGGTGCTCTTGTTGTTTGGGACTATGTTGTCTTGGTGTTTGAGACCTGTTGCTCTTGGTGTTTGAGACCTGCTACTCTCGGTGTTTGAGACCTAGTGCACTTGGTGTTTTAAACCTGGTAATCTTAGTGTTTGAGACCTGGTGCTCTTGGTGTTTGAGACGTGGTGCTCTTGGTGTTTGAGACCTGTTGATCTTGGCGTTTGAGACGTGGTGCTCTTGGTGTTTGTGACCTGGTACTCTTGGTGTTTGCGAGCTGGCAGATTTGCTTTCTGGGAATGTGCACACTTGCTGTTAGGGAGTTGGCACATATGGTGGTTTGGATCTGGTATACTTGGCGTTTGAGGCCTGGTACAGTTTTTGTTTGAGAACTTGAAAATTTGGTCTTTTGGAGCTGCATCTCTTCATATTTGTGAGCTGGTACACTTGTTATTTTAGACCTGGCACACTTGGTGCTAGGAGCTGGTATACTTGGTGTTTGAAAACAGGTGATTTTGGTATTGAAGACCTGGTGATCTTGGTGTATCAGACCTGGTGCCCTTGGATTTTGACAAATGTTTGTCTTGGCATTTGAGACCTGGTCTCTTTGTGTTTGAGACCTGCTGATCTTAGTGTCTGAGACCTGGTGATCTTGGTGTTTGAGGATTGGTGGTCTTGGTGTTTGAGACCTGGTATACTTGGTGTTTGAGATCTGGTGCTCTGGGTGTTTTAGACGTACTGCACTTGCTGTTTGAGATCTGTTGATTTTGGTGTTTGAGTCCTGATGCTGTTGCTGTTTGAGACCTGGAGATTCTGGTTTTTGAGACCTGGCGCTCTTGGTGTTTGAGACCTGGTGCGCTTGGTGTTTGAGACCTGGTGGTCTTGGTGTTTGAGATCGGGTGCTATTGGTGTTTGAGACCAGGTGCTCTGGGTGTTTGAGACCTGGTGCTGCTGGTGTTTGACACCTGGTGCTCTTAATGTTTGAGAACTGGTGCCCTTGGTGTATAAGACCACGGGCTCTTGGTGTTTGATTCCTGGTTCTCTTGGTGTTTGAGACCTGGTGCTCTTGGTGTTTGAGACCTGGTACTCTTGGTTTTTGAGACCTGGTGCTCTTGGTGGTTGAGACCTGGTGCTCTTGGTGCTTAAGACCGCATGCTCTTGGTGTTTGATTCCTGGTTCTCTTGGTGTTTGAGACCTGGTATACTTGGTTTTGGGGAGCTGGCAGATTTGCTTTTTGGGAATGTGTACACTTGGTGTTAGGGAAATGGCACATTTGGTGGTTTGGATCTGGTATACTTGGAGTTTACGTCCTGGTACACTTTTTTTTGGGGAACTTGAAAATTTGGTTTTTCGGAGCTGCCACTCTTCATATTTGTGAGCTGGTACACTTGTTATTTTAGTCCTGGCACACTTGGTGCTAGGAGCTGGTATACTTGGTGTTTGAGAAAGGGTGATTTTGGTATTTACGACCTGGTGGTGTTGGTGTTTCAGCCCTCGTGCCCTTGGATTTTGGCAACGGTTTGTCTTGGCGTTTGACACCTGGTTCTCTTTGTGTTTGAGACCTGCTGCTCTTACTGTCTGAGATCTGGTGATCTTGGTGTTTGCGACCTGGTGGTCTTGGTGTTTGAGACCTGGTATACTTGGTGTTTGAGATCTGGTGCTATTGGTGTTTTAGACCTTGTGCTCTTGTTGTTTGAGATATGTTGATTCTGGTGTTTGAGACCTTGTTCTCTTGGTGTTTGAACCTGGTGGGCTTGGTGTTTGAGATCTGGTGCTATTGGTGTTTGAGACCTGGTGCTCTGGGTGTTTGAGACCTTGTGCTGTTGGTGTTTGACACCTGGTGCTCTTAGTGTTTGAGAACTGGTGCCCTTGGTGTATAAGACCACGGGCTCCTGGTGTTTGATTCCTGGTTCTCTTTGTCTTTGAGACCTTGTTCTCATTGTGTTTGAGACGTGGTTGTCTTGGTGTTTGAGACCTGGTGCTCTTGGTGTTTGAGACATTGTACTCTTGGTTTTTGAGACCTGGTGCTCTTGGTGTTTGAGACCTGGTGCTCTTGGTGTTTGAGACCTGGTGCTCTTGGTGTTTGAGACCTGGTACACTTGGTGCTTGAGACCTGTTTGTCTTGGTGTTTGAGACCTGGTGCTCTTGGTGTTTGAGACCTGGTAAACTTGGTGTTTGAGAGCTGGTGCTCTTGCTGTTTGAAACCTGCTGCTCTAGGTGTTTGAGAGCTGGTGCTGTTGGTTTTTGCGACCTTGCTATCATGGTGTTTGAGACCTGGTGCTCTTTGTGTTTGAGACCTGCTGCTCTTGGTGTTTGAGAGCTGGTTGGGTTGGTGTTTGAGACCTGGTACATTTGTTTTTGAGACTCAGGTACACTTGGTGGTTGAGACCTGCTGCTCTTGGTGTTTGAGACCTGGTGCTATTTTTGTTTGAGACCTGGTGCTCTTGCTGTTTGAGCCCTGGTGCTCTTGGTGTTTGAGACCTGTTTCTCTTGGTGTTTGAGACCTGGTGCTCTTCGTGTTTGAGACGTGGTGCTCTTGGTGTTTGAGACCTGGTGAACTTGGTGCTTAAGACCTGCTGCTCTTGGTGTTTGAGACCTGGTGCTATTTTTGTTTGAGACCTGGTGCTCTTGCTGTTTGAGCCCTGGTGCTCTTGGTGTTTGAGACCTTTTTCTCTTGGTGTTTGAGACCTGGTGCTCTTCGTGTTTGAGACCTGGTGAACTTGGTGCTTAAGACCTGCTGCTCTTGGTGTTTGAGACCTGGTGCTATTTTTGTTTGAGACCTGGTGCTCTTGCTGTTTGAGCCCTGGTGCTCTTGGTGTTTGAGACCTTTTTCTCTTGGTGTTTGATTCCTGGTTCTCTTGGTGTTTGAGAACTGGTAATCTTGGTTTTGGGGAGCTGGCAGATTTGTTTTTTGGGAATGTGTACACTTGGTGTTAGGGAAATGGCACATTTGGTGGTTTGGATCTGGTATACTTGGAGTTTACGTCCTGGTACACTTTTTTTTGGGAACTTGAAAATTTGGTTTTTCGGAGCTGCCACTCTTCATATTTGTGAGCTGGTACACTTGTTATTTTAGTCCTGGCACACTTGGTGCTAGGAGCTGGTATACTTGGTGTTTGAGAACAGGTGATTTTGGTATTTAAGACCTGGCGGTGTTGGTGTTTCAGCCCTGGTGCCCTTGGATTTTGGCAACGGTTTGTCTTGGCGTTTGACACCTGGTTCTCTTTGTGTTTGAGACCTGCTGCTCTTACTGTCTGAGATCTGGTGATCTTGGTGTTTGAGACGTGGTTGTCTTGGTGTTTGAGACCTGGTGCTCTTGGTGTTTGAGACCTTGTACTCTTGGTTTTTGAGACCTGGTGCTCTTGGTGTTTGAGACCTGGTGCTCTTGGTGTTTGAGACCTGGTTGTCTTGGTCTTTGAGACCTGTTACACTTGGTGTTTGAAACGTCGTGCTCCTGTGTTGGAGACCTGATTTTCTTGTTTTTTGAGACGTTGTGCTCTTGGTGTTTGAGACCTGGCACACTTGGTGCTTGAGACCTGGTTGTCTTGGTGTTTGAGACCTGCTACCCTTGGTGTTTGAGACCTGTTTGTCTTGGTGTTTCAGACCTGGTGCCCTTGGCGTTTGAGATCTGGTGCTATTTTTGTTTGAGACCTGGTGCTCTTGCTGTTTGAGCCCTGGTGCTCTTGGTGTTTGAGACCTGTTTCTCTTGGTGTTTGAGACCTGGTGCTCTTCGTGTTTGAGACCTGGTGCTCTTGGTGTTTGAGACCTGGTGAACTTGGCGTTTGAGACCTGGTGTTCTTGGTGTTTGTGACCTGGTACTCTTGTTGTTTGAGACCTGGTGCTCTTGGTGCTCTTGGTGTTTGTGAGCTGGCAGATTTGCTTTCTGGGAATGTGTACACTTGGTGTTAGGGAAAAGGCACATTTGGTGGTTTGGATCTGGTATACTAGGCGTTTGAGGCCTGGTACAGTTTCTTTTTGAGAAATTGAAAATTTGTTCTTTCGGAGCTGCCACTCTTCATATTTGTGAGCTGGTATACTTGTTATTTTAGACCTGGCACACTTGGAGCTAGGAGCTGGTATACTTGGTGTTTGAGAACAGTTGATTTTGATATTTAAGACCTGGTGATCTTGGTGTTTCAGACATGGTGCACTTGAATTTTGGCAACGGTTTGTTTTGGCGTTTGAGACCTGGTTCTCGTTGTGTTTGAGACCTGCTGCTCTTAGTGTCTGAGACCTGGTGATCTTGGTGGTTGAGACCTGGTGCTCTTGGTGTTTGAGACCAGGTGCTCTTGGTGTTTGAGCCCTGGTGCTCTTGGTGTTTGAGACCTAGTGCTCTTGGTATTTGATACCTGGTAAACTTCATATTTGATACCAGGTACAGTTGTTGTTTAAGCCTGGTGCTCTTGGTGTTAGATACCTGGTGCTCTTGATGTTTGAGTCCTGGTGGTCTTGGTGTTTTGGACCTAGTACACTTGGTGTTTGAGATCTGGTGATTTTGGCGTTTGAGACCTGGTGCTCTTGGTGTTTGAGACCTGGTGCTCTTGGTGTTTGAGACGTGGTGGTCTTCGTGTTTGAGACCTGGTGCTCTTGGTTTTTGAGACCTGTTTGTCTTTGCATTTGAGACATGGTGCTCTTTGTGTTTGATACCTGCTGCTCTTGATGTTTGAGACCTGGTGATCTTGGTGTTTGAGACCTGGTGCTCTTGGTGTTTGAGACGTGGTGGTCTTCGTGTTTGAGACCTTTTGCTATTGGTGTTTTAGACCTTGTGCACTTGCTGTTTGAGATCTGTTGATTTTGGTGTTTGAGGCCCGATGCTGTTGCTGTTTGAGTCCTGCAGATTCTGGTGCTTGTGACCTGGTGCTCTTGGTGTTTGAGACCTGGTGGGCTTGGTGTTTGAGACCTGGTGGTCTTTGTTTTTGAGATCTGGTGCTATTGGTGTTTGAGAACTGGTGCTCTGGGTGTTTGAGACCTGGTGCTGTTGGTGTTTGACACCTGGTGCTCTTAGTGTTTGAGAACTGGTGCCCTACGTGCATAAGACCACGGGCTCTTGGTGTTTGAGACCTGGTACACTTGGTTTTTGAGACCTGGTGCTCTTGGTGTTTGAGACCTGGTGCTCTTGGTATTTGAGTTCTGGTGCCAATGGTATTTGAGACCTGGTGCTCTTTGTGTTTGAGACCTGCTACTCTCGGTATTTGAGACCTGGTGCACTTGGTATTTTAGACCTGGTGATCATAGTGTTTGAGAACTGGTGCTCTTCGTGTTTCAGACCTGGTAGTATTGGTGTTTGAGATATGGTACACTTGGTTTTTGAGACCTGGTGGTCATGGTGTTTTAGAGCTGGTCCTCTTGGTGTTTGAGACCTGGTGCTCTTGGTGTTTGAGAGCTGGTGCTCTTGGTGTGTAAGACCTGGAGCTCCTGGTGTTTGAGACCTGGTGCTCTTGGTGTTTCTGACCTGCAGCTCTTGGTGTTTGAGTCCTGGTGCTCTTGGTCTTTGAAACCTGTTGCGCTTGGTGTTTGAAACGTCGTGCTCCTGTGTTGGAGACCTGATTTTCTTGGTTTTTGAGACCTGGTGCTCTTGGTATTTGATACCTGGTAAACTTCATATTTGATACCAGGTACAGTTGTTGTTTAAGCCTGGTGCTCTTGGTGTTAGATACCTGGTGCTCTTGATGTTTGAGTCCTGGTGGTCTTGGTTTTTTGGACCTAGTACACTTGGTGTTTGAGATCTGGTGATTTAGGCGTTTGAGACCTGGTGCTTTTGGTGTTTGAGACCTGGTGCTCTTGGTGTTTGAGACTTGGTACACTTGGTGTTTGAGAGCTGGTGCTCTTGGTGTTTGAAACTTGCTGCTCTAGGTGTTTGAGAGCTGGTACTGTTGGTTTTTGCGACCTTGTTATCATGGTGTTTGAGACCTGGTGCTCTTTGTGTTTGAGACCTGCTGCTCTTGGTGTTTGAGAGCTGGTGATCTTGGTGTTTAAGACTTGGTTGGGTTGGTGTTTGAGACCTGGTACATTTGTTTTTGAGACTCACGTACACTTGGTGGTTGAGATCTGGTGCTCTTGGTGTTTGAGACCTGGTGCACTTGTTATTTGAGTTCTGGGGCCAATGGTATTTGAGACCTGGTGCTCTTTGTGTTTGTGACCTGGTGCTCTTGGTTTTTGAGACCAGGTGCTCTTGCTGTGTGAGACCATGTTGTCTTGGTGTTTGAGACCTGGTGCTCTTGGTGTTTGAGACCTGCTACCCTTGGTGTTTGAGACCTGTTTGTCTTGGTGTTTGAGACCTGGTGCTCTTGGTGTTTGAGACTTGGTACACTTGGTGTTTGAGAGCTGGTGCTCTTGGTGTTTGAAACTTGCTGCTCTAGGTGTTTGAGAGCTGGTACTGTTGGTTTTTGCGACCTTGTTATCATGGTGTTTGAGACCTGGTGCTCTTTGTGTTTGAGACTTGGTACACTTGGTGTTTGAGAGCTGGTGCTCTTGGTGTTTGAAACTTGCTGCTCTAGGTGTTTGAGAGCTGGTACTGTTGGTTTTTGCGACCTTGTTATCATGGTGTTTGAGACCTGGTGCTCTTTGTGTTTGAGACCTGCTGCTCTTGGTGTTTGAGACCTGGTGCTCTTGGTGTTTGAGACCTGGTGCTCTTGGTGTTTGTGACATGCTGCTCTTGGTGCTTGAGACCTGGTGCTCTTGGTCTTTGAAACCTGTTGCGCTTGGTGTTTGAAACCTCGTGCTCCTTTGTTGGAGACCTGATTTTCTTGTTTTATGTGGCCTGGTGCTCTTGGTGTTGGAGACCTGGTACACTTGGTGCTTGAGACCTGGTTGTCTTGGTCCTTGAGACCTGCTGCCCTTGGTGTTTGAGACCTGGTGATCTTTGTGTTTGCGACCTGGTATTCTTGGTGTTACAGACCTGGTACACTTGGTGTTTGAGACCTGGTACACTTGGTGTTTGAGACCTGGTGCTCTTGGTGTTTGAGATCTGGTGCCAATCGTGTTTGAGACCTGGAGCTCTTGGTGTTTGAGACCTGGTGCTCTTGGTGCTTGAGATCTGTTTCTCTTGGTGTTTGAGCCCTGGTGCTCTTCGTGTTTGAGACCTTGTGCTCTTGGTGTTTGAGACCTGGTGATGTTGGCGTTTGAGACGTGGTGCTCTTGGTGTTTGTGACCTGGTACTCTTGGTGTTTGCGAGCTGGCAGATTTGCTTTCTGGGAATGTGTACACTTGTTCTTTGGGAGATGGCACATTTGGTGGTTCGGATCTGGTATACTTGGCGTTTGAGGCCTGGTACAGTTTTTGTCTGAGAAATTGAAAATTTGGTCTTTCGGAGCTGCCACTCTTCATATTTGTGAGCTAGTACACTTGTTATTTTAGACCTGGCACACTTGGTGCTTGGAGCTGGTATACTTGGTGTTTGAGAACAGGTGATTTTGGTATTTAAGACCTGGTGATCTTGTTGTTTCAGACCTGGTGCCCTTGGATTTTGACAACTGCTTGTCTTGGCATTTGAAAACCTGGTTCTCTCTGTGTTTGAGACCTGCTGCTCTTAGTGTCTGAGACCTGGTGATCTTGGTGTTTGAGACCTGGTGGTCTTGGTGTTTGAGACCTGGTATACTTGGTGTTTGAGATCTGGAGCTATTGGTGTTTTAGACCTTGTGCACTTGCTGTTTGAGATCTGTTGATTTTGGTGTTTGAGGCCCGATGCTGTTGCTGTTTGAGACCTGGAGATTCTGGTGTTTGAGACCTGGTGCACTTGGTGTTTGAGACCAGGTGGGCTTGGTGTTTGAGACCTGGTGGTCTTGGTGTTTGAGATCGGGTGCTATTGGTGTTTGAGACCTGGTGCTCTGGGTTTTTGAGAGCTGGTGCTGTTGGTATTTGACACCTGGTGCTCTTAGTGTTTGAGAACTGGTGCCCTTGGTGCATAAGACCACGGGCTCTTGATGTTTGATTCCTGGCTCTCTTGGTGTTTGAGACCTGGTTCTCCTTGTGTTTGAGACGTGGTTGACTTGGTGTTTGAGACCTGCTACCCTTGGTGTTTGAGACCTGTTGGTCTTGGTGTTTGAGACCTGGTGCTCTTGGTGTTTGAGACCTGGTAAACTTGGTGTTTGAGAGCTGGTGCTCTTGGTGTTTGAAACCTGCTGCTCTAGGTGTTTGAGAGCTGGTGCTGTTGGTTTTTGCGACCTTGCTATCATGGTGTTTGAGACCTGGTGCTCTTTGTGTTTGAGACCTGCTGCTCTTGGTGTTTGAGAGCTGGTGATCCTGGTGTTTGAGACCTGGTTGGGTTGGTGTTTGAGACCTGGTACATTTGTTTTTGAGACTCAGGTACACTTGGTGGTTGAGACCTGGTGCTCTTGGTGTTTGAGACCTGGTGCTATTTTTGTTTGAGACCTGGTGCTCTTGCTGTTTGAGCCCTGGTGCTTTTGGTGTTTGAGACCTGTTTCTCTTGGTGTTTGAGACCTGGTGCTCTTCGTGTTTGAGACCTGGTGCTCTTGGTGTTTGTGTCCTGGTACTCTTGGTGTTTGCGAGCTGGCAGATTTGCTTTCTGGGAATGTGTACACCTGTTGTTAGGGAGATGGCACATTTGGTGGTTTGGATCTGGTATCCTTGACCTGACCTGGTGCTGTTGGTGTTTGACACCTGTTGCTCTTAGTGTTTGAGAACTGGTGCCCTAGGTGCATAAGACCACGGGCTCTTGGTGTTTGAGACCTGGTACACTTGTTTTTTGTGACCTGGTGCTCTTGGTGTTTGAGACCCGGTGCTCTTGGTGTTTGAGACCTAGTGCTCTTGGTGTTTGAGACCTGGTACACTGGGTGTCTGAGAGCTGTTGCTCTTTGTGTTTGAAACCTGCTGCTCTTGGTTTTTGAGAGCTGGTGCTGTTGGTTTTTGCGACCTTGTTATCATGATGTTTGAGACCTGGTGCTCTTTGTGTTTGAGACCTGCTGCTCTTGGTGTTTGAGAGCTGTTGATCTTGGAGTTCGAGACCTGGTGGTCTTGTTGTTTGAGATCTGGTACATTTGTTTTTGAGACCAGGTACACTTAGTGGTTGAGACCTGGTGCTCTTGGTGTTTGAGACCTGGTGCTCTTGGTGTTTGAGCCCTGGTGCTCTTGGTGTTTGAGACCTAGTGCTCTTGGTATTTGAGTCCTGGTGATCTTGGTGTTTGAGACCTGGTGCTCTTGGTCCTTAAGACATCGTGCTCTTGTTGTTTAATACCTGTTCCTCTTTTTGTTTAAGAGCGTGTTGTCTTGGTGTTTCAGACCTGGTGCTCTTGGTGTTTGAGGGCTGGTGCTCTTGGTGATTGAGACCTGGTGCTCTTGGTATTTGATACCTATTAAACTTCATATTGGATAACAGGTACAGTTGGTGTTTAAGCCTGGTGCTCTTGGTGTTAGATACCTGGTGCTCTTGATGTTTGAGACCTTGTGCTCTTGGTGTTTGAGACCTGTTTGTCTTGGCGTTTGAGACATGGTGCTCTTTGTGTTTGATACCTGCTGCTCTTGGTGTTTGCGACCTGGTGATCTTGGTGTTTGAGACCTGGTGGCCTTGGTGATTGTGACCTGGTACACATGTTGTTTTAGACTTTGTGTTATTGATGTTTGTGACCTTGTGCTCTGGGTATTTGAGATCTAGTGCTGTTGTTGTTTGTGACCTGGTGCTCTTTATGTTTGAGTCCTGGTGATTTTGTTGTTTAACACCTGCTGCGTTTGGTGTTTAGGAACTGGTGCTCTTGGTGTTTGAGACCTGGTGCTCTTGGTGTTTGAGATCTGGTGCTCTTGGTGTATGAGACCTGGTGCTCTTTGTGTTTGAGACCTGCTGCTCTTGGTGTTTGAGACCTGGTGATCTTGGTGTTTGAAACCTGGTGGTCTTGGTGTTTGAGACCTGGTACACTTTGTGTTTGAGAGCTGGGGCTCTTGGTGTTTGTTTCCTGGTGCTCTTGGTGTTTGAGACCTGCTCCTCCTGATATTTAAGATCTGATATTCTTTGTATTTGAGACCTCGTGCTCTTGGTGTTTGAGACCTGTTGCTCTTGGTGTTTGAGAAAGGAGATCTTGGTGTTTGAGAACAGGTTGTCTTGCTGTTTGAGAGCTGGAGCTCTTGGTGTTTGAGAGCGTGTTGTCTTGGTGTTTGAGACCTGGTGCTCTTGGTGTAAGAGACCGGTTGCTCTGGGTGTTTGAGACCTGGTGCACTTGGTGAATCAGACCTGGTGATCTTGGTGTTTGAGAGCTGGTGCTCTTGGTCTTTAAGATCTGATGCTCTTGGTATTTGAGACCTCGTTGTCTTGATGTTTGAGACCTGGTGGTCTTAGTGTTTGAGACCTGGTGATCTTGGTGTTTGAGACCTGGTGCGCTTGGTGTTTGAGACCTGGTACACTTGGATTTTCAGACCTGGTTGTCTTGGTGTTTGAGACCTGGTGCTCTTGGTGTTTTAAACCTGGTACACTTGGTGTTTGAGACATGCTGCCCTTGGTATTTGAGAGCTGGTACACTTGGTGTTTGAGAGCTGCTGCTGTAAGTTTTTGAGACCTGATGCTCTTGCTGTTTGAGATCTGGTACAATTGGGATTTGAGACCTGGTTGTCCAGGTGTTTGAGACCTGCTGCTTTTGGTGCTTGAGATCTGATGCTCTATGTATTTGAGACCTGGTTGTGTTCGTGTTTGAGACCTTGTGCTCTTGGTGTTTGAAACATGCTGCTCTTGGTGTTTGAGACCTGGTGCTCTTGGTGTTTGAGACCTGGTGCTTTTGGTGTTTGAGACCTGTTTCTCTTGGTGTTTGAGACCTAGTGCTCTTGGTATTTGAGATCTGCTGCCAATAATGTTTGAGAACTGGTGCTCTTCGTGTTTGAGACCTGTTGCTCTTGGTGTTTGAGACCAGGTGCTCTTGTTGTTTGAGACCATGTTGTCTTGGTGTTTGAGACCTGTTGCTCTTGGTGTTTGAGACCTGCTACTCTCGGTGTTTGAGACCTGGTGCACTTGGTGTTTTAGACCTGGTGATCTTAGTGTTTGAGACCTGGTACCCTTGGTGTTTGAGACCTGTTTTTCTTGGTGTTTGAGACCTGGTGCTCTTGGTGTTTGAGATCTGGTGCTCTTGGTGTTTGAGATCTGGTACACTTGGTGTTTGAGAGCTGGTGCTCTTGGTGTTTGAAAACTGCTGCTCTTAGTGTTTGAGAACTGGTGCCCTTGGTGTATAAGACCACGGGCTCTTGGTGTTTGATTCCTGGTTCTCTTGGTGTTTGAGACCTGGTTTCCTTGGGTTTGAGACGTGGTTGTCTTGGTGTTTGAAACCTGTTCCTCTTGGTTTTTGAGAGCTGGTGCTTTTGCTTTTTGCGACCTTGTTATCATGGTGTTTGAGACCTGGTGCTCTTTGTGTTTGAGACCTGCTGCTCTTGGTGTTTGACAGCTGTTGATCTTGGTGTTCGAGACCTGGTGGTCTTGGTGTTTGAGACCTGGTACATTGGTTTTTGAGACCAGGTACACTTGATGTTTGAGACATAGTGCTCTTGGTATTTGAGATCTGGTGCCAATGGTGTTTCAGAACTGGTGCTCTTGATGTTTGAGACCTGGTGCTCTTGGTGTTTGAGACCTGGTGATCTTGTTGCTTAAGACCACATGCTCTTGATGTTTGATTCCTGGTTCTCTTGGTGTTTGACACCTGCTGTTCTTGGTGTTTTAGACATGGTGCACTTGGTGAATGATATCTGGTGCTCTTGTTGTTTGAGAACTGGTATTCTTGGTTTTTGGGAGCTGGCAGATTTGCTTTTTGGGAATGTGTAGCTTGGTGTTAGGGAAATGGCACATTTGGTGGTTTGGATCTGGTATACTTGGAGTTTACGTCCTGGTACACTTTTTTTGGGGGAACTTGAAAATTTGGTTTTTCGGAGCCGACACTCTTCATATTTGTGAGCTGGTACACTTGTTATTTTAGACCTGGCACACTTGGTGCCAGGAGCTGGTTTACTTGGTGTTTGAGAAAAGGTGATTTTGGTATTTAAGACCTGGTGGTCTTGGTGTTTCAGACCTGGTATCCTTGGATTTTGACAACGATTTGTCTTGGCGTTTGAGACCTGGTTCTCTTTGTGTTTGAGTTCTGCTGCTCTGAGTGTCTGAGATCGGGTGGTCTTGGTGTTTCTGACCTGGCGGTCTTGGTGTTTGAGAACTGGTATACTTGGTATTTGAGATCTGGTGCTATTGGTGTTTTAGACCTTGTGCACTTGCTGTTTGAGATCTGGTGATTTTGGTTTTTGAGGCCCGATGCTGTTGCTGTTTGAGACCTGCAGATTCTGGTGTTTGAGACCTGGTGCTCTTGGAGTTTGAGACCTGGTGGGCTTGGTGTTTGAGATCTGGTGCTATTGGTGTTTGAGACCTGGTGCTCTGGGTGTTTGAGACCTGGTGCTGTTGGTGTTTGACACCTGGTGCTCTTAGTGTTTGTTAACTGGTGCCCTTGGTGTATATGACCACGGGCTCTTGGTGTTTGATTCCTGGTTCTCTTGGTGTTTGTGACCTGGTTCTCCTTGGGTTTGAGACGTGGATGTCTTGGTGCTTGAGACCTGATGCTCTTGGTGTTTGAGACCTGGTACTCTTGGTTTTTGAGACCTGCTGCTCTTGGTGTTTGAGACCTGGTGCTCCTGGTGTTTGAGATCTGGTGCTCTTGGTGTTTGAGACCTGGTACACTTGGTTTCTGAGAGCTGGTGCTCTTGGTGTTTGAAACCTGTTGCTCTTGGTTTTTGAGAGCTGGTGCTTTTGGTTTTTGCGACCTTGTTATCATGGTGTTTGAGACCTGGTGCTCTTTGTGTTTGAGACCTGCTGCTCTTGGTGTTTGAGACCTGGTGCTCTTGGTGTTTGAGAACTGGTGCTCTTGGTGTTTGAGACCTGGTACACTTGGTTTCTGAGAGCTGGTGCTCTTGGTGTTTGAAACCTGTTGCTCTTGGTTTTTGAGAGCTGGTGCTTTTGGTTTTTGCGACCTTGTTATCATGGTGTTTGAGACCTGGTGCTCTTTGTGTTTGAGACCTGCTGCTCTTGGTGTTTGAGAGCTGTTGATCTTCGTGTTCGAGACATGGTGGTCTTGGTGTTTGAGACCTCGTACATTGGTTTTTGAGACCAGGTACACTTGGTGTTTGAGACCTAGTGCTCTTGGTATTTGAGATCTGGTTCCAATGGTGTTTCAGAACCGGTGCTCTTGATGTTTGAGACCTGGTGCTCTTGGTGTTTGAAACCTGGTACTCTTCGTGTTTGAGACCTTGTGCTCTTGGTGTTTGAGTTCTTGTGCTCTTGTTGCTTAAGACCACATGATTTGATGTTTGATTCCTAGTTCTCTTGGTGTTTGAGACCTGCTGTTCTTGGTGTTTTAGACCTGGGGCTCTTGGTGAATGATATCTGGTGCTCTTGTTGTTTGAGACCTGGTATTCTTTGTTTTTGGGAGCTGGCAGATTTGTTTTTTGGGAATGTGTACACTTGGTGTTAGGGAATTGGCACATTTGGTGGTTTGGATCTGGTATACTTGGAGTTTACGTCCTGGTAGACTTTTTTTTTGGGAACTTGAACATTTGTTTTTTCGGTGCCGACACTCTTCATATTTGTGAGCTGGTACACTTGCTATTTTAGACCTGGCACACTTGGTGCCAGGAACTCGTTTACTTGGTGTTTGAGAACAGGTGATTTTGGTATTTAAGACCTGGTGGTATTGGTGTTTCAGACCTGGTATCCTTGGATTTTGACAACGGTTTGTCTTGGCGTTTGAGACCTGGTTCTCTTTGTGTTAGAGTTCTGCTGCTCTTAGTGTCTGAGATCTGGTGATCTTGGTGTTTGAGACCTGGTGGAATTGGTGTTTGAGAACTGGTATACTTGGTGTTTGAGATCTGGTGCTATTGGTGTTTTAGACCTTGTGCACTTGCTGTTTGAGATCTGGTGATTTTGGTGTTTGAGGCCCGATGCTGTTGCTGTTTGAGACCTGCAGATTCTGGTGTTTGAGACCTGGTGCTCTTCGAGTTTGAGACCTGGTGGGCTTGGTGTTTGAGACCTGGTGCTGTTGGTGTTTGACACCTGGTGCTCTTAGTGTTTGAGAACTGGTGCCCTTGGTGTATAAGAGCACGGGCTCTTGGTGTTTGATTCCTGGTTCCCATGGTGTTTGAGACTTGGTTCTCCTTGGGTTTGAGACGTGGTTGTCTTGATGCTTGAGACCTGATGCTCTTGGTGTTTGAGACCTGGTAATCTTGGTTTTTGAGATCTGCTGCTCTTTGTGTTTCAGATTTGGTGCTCTTGGTGTTTGAGAACTGGTGCTCTTGGTGTTTGAGACCTAGTACACTTGGTTTCTGAGAGCTGGAGCTCTTGATGTTTGAAACCTGCTTCTCTTGGTTTTTGAGAGCTGGTGCTTTTGCTTTTTGCGACCTTGTTATCATGGTGTTTGAGACCTAGTGCTCTTTGTGTTTGAGACCTGCTGCTCTTGGTGTTTGAGAGCTGTTGATCTTGGTGTTCGAGACCTGGTGGTCTTGGTGTTTGAGACCTGGTACATTGGTTTTTGAGACCAGGTACACTTGGTGTTTGAGACCTAGTGCTCTTGGTATTTGAGATCTGGTGCCAGTGGTTTTTCAGACCTGGTGCTCTTGATGTTTGAGACCTGGTGCTCTTGGTGCTTGAGACCTGGTGCTCTTGGTGTTTGAGACCTGGTGCTCTTGTTGCTTAAGACCACGTGCTCTTCATGTTTGATTCCTGGTTCTCTTGGTGTTTGAGACCTGCTGTTCTTGGTGTTTTAGACCTGGTGCTCTTGGTGAATGATATCTGGTGCTCTTGGTGCTTGAGACCTGGTATTCTTGGTTTTTGGGAGCTGGCAGATTTGCCTTTTGGGAATGTGTACACTTGGTGTTAGGGAAAAGGCACATTTGGTGGTTTGGATCTGGTATACTTGGTGTTTATGTCCTGGTACACTTTTTTTTGGAACTTGAAAATTTGTTTTTTCGGAGCTGACACTCTTCATATTTGTGAGCTGGTACACTTGTTATTTTAGACCTGGCACACTTGGTGCCAGGAGCTAGTTTACTTGGTGTTTGAGAACAGGTGATTTTGGTATTTAAGACCTGGTGGTATTGGTGTTTCAGACCTGGTATCCTTGGACTTTGACAACGGTTTGTCTTGGCATTTGAGACCTGGTTCTCTTTGTGTTTGAGTTCTGCTGCTCTTAGTGTCTGAGATCTGGTGATCTTGGTGTTTGAGACCTGGTGGTCTTGGTGTTTCAGAACTGGTATACTTGGTGTTTGAGATCTGGTGCTATTGGTGTTTTAGACCTTGTGCACTTGCTGTTTGAGATCTGGTGATTTTGGTGTTTGAGGCCCGATGCTGTTGCTGTTTGAGACCTGCAGATTCTGGTGTTTGAGACCTGGTGCTCCTGGAGTTTGAGACCTGGTGGGCTTGGTGTTTGAGACGTGGTGATCTTGGTGTTTGAGACCTGGTGCTATTGGTGTTTGAGACCTGGTGCTCTTAGTGTTTGAGAACTGGTGCCCTTGGTGTATAAGACCACGGACTGTTGGTGTTTGATTCCTTTTTCTCTTGGTGTTTGAGACCTGGTTCTCCTAGGGTTTGAGACGTGGTTGTCTTGGTGCTTGATACCTGGTGCTCTTGGTGTTTGAGACATGGTACTCTTGTTTTTTGAGTGCTGGTGCTCTTGGTGTTTGAGACCTGGTGCTCTTGGTGTTTGAGACCTGGTGCTCTTTGTCTTTGAGACCTGCTGCTCTTGGTGTTTGATAGCTGTTGATCTTGGTGTTCGGGACCTGGTGGTCTTGGTGTTTGAGACCTGGTACATTGGATTTTGAGACCAGGTACACTTGGTGGTTCAGAGCTGGTGCTCTTGGTTTTTGAGACCTGGTGCTCTTGGTGTTTGAGCCCTGGTGCTCTTGGTGGTTGAGACCTAGCGCTCTTGGTATTTGAGATCTGGTGCCAATGGTGTTTGACACCTGGTGCTCTTGGTGTTTGAGACCTGGTGCTCATCGTGTTTGAGACCTGGTGCTCTTGTTGTTTGAGACCATGTTGTCTTGGTTTTTGAGACCTGGTGCTCTTGGTGCTTAAGACCTCGTGCTCTTGTTGTTTGATACCTGCTGCTCTTGTTGTTTGAGAGCGTGTTGTCTTGGTGTTTGAGACCTGGTGCTCTTGGTGTTAGAGACCTGCTGCTCTTGGTGGTTGAGACCTGGTGCACTTGGTGATTCAGACCTGGTGATCTTGGTGTTTGAGAGCTGGTGCTCTTGGTGTTTGAGACCTGGTGCTCTTGGTATTTGAGACCTGGTAAACTTCGTATTTGATACCAGGTACAGTCGTTGTTTAAGCCTGGTGCTCTTGGTGTTAGATACCTGGTACTCTTGATGTTTGAGTCCTTGTAGTCTTGGTGTTTGAGAGCTAGAACACTTGGTGCTTGAGATCTGGTGATTTTGATGTTTGAGACCTGGTGCTCTTGGTGTTTGAGAACTGGTGCTCTTGGTGTTTGAGGCGTGGTGTTCTTCGTGTTTGAGACCTGGTGCTCTTGGTTTTTGAGACCTGTTTGTCTTGGCGTTTGAGACATGGTGCTCCTTGTGTTTGATACCTGCTGCTCCTGGTGTTTGAGACCTGGTGATGTTGGTGTTTGAGACCTGGTGGCCTTGGTGTTTGTGACCTGGTACACTTGTTGTTTTAGACTTTGTATTATTGGTGTTTGAGACCTTGTGCTCTGGGTAATTGAGATCTGGTGCTTTTGTTGTTTGAGACCTGTTGCTCTTTATGTTTGAGACATGGTGAGTTTGTTGTTTGAGACCTGCTGCTCTTGGTATTTAGGAACTCGTGCTCTTGGTGTTAGAGACCTGGTGCTCTTGGTGTTTGAGACCTGGTGCTCTTGGTGTTTGAGACCTGGTGCTCTTTGTGTTTGAGACTTGTAGCTCTTGGTGTTTCAAACCTGGTGATCTTGGTGTTTGAGACCTGGTACACTTCGTGTTTGAGAGCTGGGGCTCTTGGTGTTTGTTTCCTGGTGCTCTTGGTGTTTGAGACCTGCTCCTCCTGATATTTAAGATCTGATATTCTTGGTATTTGAGTCCTCGTGGTCTTGTTGTTTGAGACCTCGTGCTCTTGGTGTTTGAGACCTGTTGCTCTTGGTGTTTGAGAATGGAGATCTTGGTGTTTGAGAACTGGTTGTCCTGGTGTTTGAGAGCTGGAGCTCTTGGTGTTTGAGAGCGTGTTGTATTGGTGTTTGAGACCTGGTGCTCTTGGTGGTAGAGACCGGCTGTTCTGGGTGTTTGAGACCTGGTGCACTTGGTGAATCAGACCTGGTGATCTTGGTGTTTGAGAGCTGGTGCTCTTGGTGTTTAAGATCTGATGTTCTTGGTATTTGCGACCTCGTTGTCTTGATGTTTGAGACCTGGTGGTCTTAGTGTTTGAGGCCTGGTGCTCTTGGTGTTTTAGACCTGGTACAGTTGGTGTTTGAGACCTGCTGCCCTTGGTGTTTGAGACCTGGTGATCTTGGCGTTTGAGACCTTGTACACTTGGTGTTTTTGAGCTGGTACACTTGGTGTTTGTGACCTGGTGCTCTTGGTGTTTTAGATCCGGTGTCAAAGGTGTTTGAGACCTGGTTTTCTTTGTGTTTCAGACCTGCTGCTCTTGGTGTTTAGGAACTGGTGCTCTTTGTGTTCGAGACCTGGTGCTCTTGGTGCTTGAGACCTGGTGCTCTTGGTGTATGAGACGTCGTGCTCTTTGTGTTTGAGAACTGGTGATCTTGGTGTTTGAGTCCTGGTGATCTTGGTGTTTGAGACCTGGTGCTCTTGGTGTTTGAGACCTGGTGTCAATGGTGTTTGAGACCTGGTTCTCTTGGTGTTTGAGACCTGGTGCTCTTGATATTTGAGACCTGCAGATCTTGGTGTTTGAGACCTGGTGCTCTTGGTTTTTTGAGACCTGGTATTCTTGGTTTTTGGGAGCTGGCAGATTTGATTTTTGGGAATGTGTACACTTCGTGTTAGTGAAATGGCACCTTTGGTGGTTTGTTTCTGGTGTACTTGGCGTTTACGACCTGGTACACTGTTTTTTTGAGAACTTGAAAATTTGGTCTTTCGGAGCTGCCACTCTTCATATTTGTGAGCTGGTACACTTGGTATTTTAGACCTGGCACTGTTGTTTCTGGGAGCTGGTACACTTGGTGTTTGAGTTGTGTGATTTTGGTGTTTGAGACCTGCTGCTCTTGGTGTTTTGGAACCGGTGCTCTTGGTGTTTGAGAGCTGGTGCTCTTGGTGTTTGAGACCTGGTGCTCTTGGTGTTTGCGACCTGGCGCTCTTGATGTTTGACACCTAGTGCTCTTGGTGTTTGCGACGTGGTTGTCTTGGTCTTTGATACCTGTTGCTCTTGGTGTTTGAGACCTGTACACTTGGTGTTTGACAGCTGGTGCTCTTGGCTTTTGAGACCTGCTGCTACTGGTGTTTGAAACCTGGTGCTCTCGGTATTTGAGACTTGGTGCTCTTGGTGTTTGAGACCTGGTGCTCTTGGTGTTTGGGAACTGCTGCTCTTGTTTTTTGATACCTGGTGCTCTTGTTGTTTGCGAACATGTTGCCTTGGTGTTTGAGACGTGGTGCTCTTGGTGTTAGAGACCTGCTGCTCTTGGTGTTTGTGACCTGGTGCACTTGGTGATTCAGTCCTGGTGATCTTGATGTTTGAGAGCTGGTGCTCTTGGTGTTTAAGATCTGATGCTCTTGGTATTTGAGACCTCGTTGTCTTGATGTTGTGAGACCTAGTGCTCTTGGTGTTTGTGACCTGGTGCTCTTGGTGTTTGAGAATGGTTATCTTTGTGTTTGAGACCTGGTTGTCTTGGATTTTGCGAGCTGGAGCTCTTGGTGTTTGAGACCTGGTGCTCTTGGTGTTTGGGAACTGCTGCTCTTGGCTTTTGATACCTGGTGCTCTTGTTGTTGGCGAACATGTTGTCTTGGTGTTTGAGACGTGGTGCTCTTGGTGTTAGAGACCTGCTGCTCTTGTTGTTTGTGACCTGGTGCACTTGGTGTTTCAGTCCTGGTGATCTTGGTGTTTGAGAGCTGGTGCTCTTGGTGTTTAAGATCTGATGCTCTTGGTATTTGAGACCTCGTTGTCTTGATGTTTGAGACCTGGTGCTCTTGGTGTTTGAGACCTATTGCTCTTGGCGTTTGAGACCTGCTGCTCTTGGTTTTTGAAACCTGGTACTCTTGTTTTTTGAGACTGGGTTGTCTTGGTGTTTGAGAAATGGTGCTCTTGGTGTTTGAGAGCTGGTACACTTGGAGTTTCAGACCTAGTTGTCTTGGTGTTTGAGACCTGGTGATCTTGGCGTTTGAGACCTGGTTCTCTTGGTGTTTGAGAGCTGGTACACTTGGAGTTTCAGACCTAGATGTCTTGGTGTTTGAGATCTGGTGTAAAAGGTGTTTGAGACCTGGTTCTCTTGGTGTTTGAGACCTGGTGCTCTTGGTGTTTGAGACCTGGAGATCTTGGTGTTTGAGACCTGGTGCTCTTGGAGTTTGAGACCTGGTATTCTTGGTTTTTGGGAGCTGCCAGATTTGATTTTTGGGAATGTGTACACTTGGTGTTTGGGAAATGGCTCATTTGGTTGTTCTGATCTGGTATACTTGGCGTTTACGACCTGGCACACTTTTTGTTTGGGAACTTGAAAATTTGGTCTTTCGGAGCTGCCACACTTCATATTTGTAAGCTGGTACACTTGGTATTTTAGACCTGGCACAGTTGTTTCTGGGAGCTGGTACACTTGGTGTTTGAGTCCGGGTGATTTTGGTGTTTGAGACCTGCTGCTCTTGGTGTTTAAGAACTGCTGCTCTTGGTGTTTGAGACCTGGTGCTCTTGGTGTTTGAGACCTGGTGCTCTTGGTGTTTGAGACCTTTTGCTCTTGATGTTTGACACCTAGTGCTCTTGGTGTTTGAGACGTGGTTGTCTTGGTCTTTCAGACCTGTTGCTCTTGGTTTTTGAGACCTGGTACACTTCGTGTTTGAGAGCTGGTGCTCTTGCTGTTTGAAACCTGCTGCTCTTGGTGTTTGAGAGCTGATGCTGTTGGTTTTTGCGACCTTGTTATCGTGGTGTTTTTGACCTGGTGCTCTTTGTGTTTGAGACCTGCTGCTCTTGGTGTTTGAGAGCTGGTGATCTTGGTGTTTGAGACCTGGTGATCTTGGTGTTTGAGACGTGGTGCTCTTGGTGTTTGAGACCTGGTGTTCTTGGTGTTTGAGAGCTGTTGCACTTGGTGTTTGATTCCTGGTGATTTTGGTGTTTTGGACCTGGTGCTCCTGGTGTTTGTGACCTAGTGAATTTGGTTTTTGAGATCTGGGGATCTTGGTGTTTGAGACCTTGTGGTCTTGGAATTTGAGACCTGGTACACTTCGTGTTTGAGAGCTGGTGCTATTGGTGTTTGACACTAGTGCTCTTGGTGTTTGAGACCTGGTTTTCTTGATGTTTGCGACCTGGTGCTCTTGGTGTTTGAGATCTGGCGCAATTGTTGTTTGAGAGGTGGTGCTGTTGGTTTTTCGACCTTGTTGTCACGGTGTTTGAGACGTGGTGTTCTTTGTGTTTGAGACCTGCTGCTGTTGGTGTTTGAGAACTGGTGATCTTGGTGTTTGAGTCTAGGTGCTCATGGTGTTTGAGACCCCGTGCTCTTGGTATTTGAGACCTGTTTGTGTTCATGTTTGAGACCTTGTGCTCTTGGTTTTTGAAACATGCTACACTTGGTGTTTGAGACCTGGTGGTCTTGGTGTTTGAGACCTGTTTCACTTGGTGTTTGAGACCTGGTGCTCTCGGTGTTTGAGACTAGGTGCTCTTGGTGTTTGAGACCTGGTGCTCTTGGTGTTTGAGACCTGCTGCTCTTGGTGTTTGATACCTGGTGCTCTTGTTGTTTGAGACCTGGTACTCTTGGTTTTTTGAGACCTGGTGCTCTTGGTGTTTGAGACCTGGTGCTCTTGGTGTTTGAGACCTGGTGCTCTTGGTGTTTGAGACCTGCTGCTCTTGGTGTTTGAGAGCTGTTGATCTTGGTGTTCGAGACCTGGTGGTCCTGGTGTTTGAGACCTGGTACATTGGTTTTTGAGACCGGGTACACTAGGTGGTCGAGACCTGGTGCTCTTGGTGTTTGAGACCAGGTGCTCTTGGTGTCTGAGCCCTGGTGCTCTTGGGGATTGAGACCTAGTGCTCTTGGTATTTGAGATCTGGTGCCAATGGTGTTTGACACCTGTTGATCTTGGTGTTTGAGACCTTGTGCTCTTGGTGTTTGAGACCTGGTGCTCTTGTTGTTTGAGACCATGTTGTCTTGGTGTTTGAGACCTGGTGCTCTTGGTGCTTAAGACCTCGTGCTCTTGTTGTTTGATTCCTGTTGCTCTTGTTGTTTGAGAGCTTGTTGTCTTGGTGTTTGAGACCTGGTGCTCTTGGTGTTAGAGAACTGCTGCTCTTGGTGTTTGAGACCTGGTGCAGTTGGTGATTCAGACCAGGTGATCTTGGTGTTTGAGGGCTGGTGCTCTTGTTGTTTGAGACCTGGTGCTCTTGGTATTTGAGACCTGGTAAACTTCATATTTGATACCAGGTACAGTTGGTGTTTAAGCCTGGTGCTCTTGGTTTTAGATGCCTGGTGCTCTTGATGTTTGAGTCCTCGTGGTCTTGGTGTTTGAGACCTAGTACACTTGGTGTTTGAGATCTGATGATTTTGGTGTTTGAGACCTGGTGCTCTTGGTGTTTGAGACCTGGTGCTCTTGGTGTTTGAGACGTGGTGGTCTTCGTGTTTGAGACCTGGTGCTCTTGGTTTTTGAGATCTGTTTGTCTTGGCGTTTGAGACATGGTGCTCTTTGTGTTTGATACCTGCTGCTCTTGGTATTTGAGACCTGGTGAAATTGGTGTTTGAGACCTGGTGCTCTTGGTGTTTGAGACCTGCTGCCCATGGTATTTAGGAAATCGTGCTCTTGGTGTTAGAGACCTGGTGCTCTTGGTGTTTGAGACCTGGTGCTCTTGGTGTATGAGACCTGGTGCTCTTTGTGTTTGAGAATTGCTGCTCTTGGTGTTTGAGACCTGGTGATCTTGGTGTTTGAGACCTGGTGGTCTTGGTGTTTGAGATCTGGTACATTGGTTTTTGAGACCGGGTACACTTGGTGGTTGAGAACTGGAGTTCTTGGTGTTTGAGAGCGTATTGTCTTGCTGTTTGAGACCTGGTGCTCTTGGTGTTTGTTACATGCTGCTCTTGGTGTTTGCGACCTGGTGCCCTTGGTCTTTGAAACCTGTTGCGCTTGGTGTTTGAAACCTTGTGCTCCTGTGTTGGAGACCTGATTTTCTTGGTTTTTGTGGCCTGGTGCTCTTGGTGTTTGAGACCTGGTACACTTGGTGCTTGAGACCTGGTTGTCTTGGTGTTTGAGACCTGCTGCCCTTGGTGTTTGAGACCTGGTGATCTTGGTGTTTGAGACCTGGTATTCTTGGTGTTACAGACCTGGTACACTTGGTGTTTGAGACCTGGTACACTTGGTGTTGGAGACCTGGTGCTCTTGGTGTTTGAGATCTGGTGCCAATCGTGTTTGAGACCTGGTGCTCTTGTTGTTTGAGACCTGGTGCTCTTGGTGCTTGAGATCTGTTTCTCTTGCTGTTTGAGCCCTGGTGCTCTTCGTGTTTGAGACCTGGTGCTCTTGGTGTTTGAGAACCGGTGATCTTGGCGTTTGAGATGTGGTGCTTTTGGTGTTTGTGACCTGGTACTCTTGGTGTTTGCGAGCTGGCAGATTTGCTTTCTGGGAATGTGTACACTTGTTCTTAGGGAGATGGCACATTTGGTGGTTCGGATCTGGTATACTTGGCGTTTGAGGCCTGGTACAGTTTTTGTTTGAGAAATTGAAAATTTGGTCTTTTGGAGCTGCCACTCTTCATATTTGTGAGCTGGTACACTTGCTATTTTAGACCTGGCACAGTTGTTTCTGGGAGCTGGTACACTTGGTGTTTGAGAACAGGTGATTTTGGTATTTAAGACCTGGTGATCTTGTTGTTTCAGACCTGGTGCCCTTGGATTTTGACAACTGTTTGTCTTGGCATTTGAGACCTGATTCTCTTTGTGTTTGAGAACTGCTGCTCTTAGTGTCTGAGACCTGGTGATCTTGGTGTTTGAGACCTGGTGGTCTTGGTGTTTGTGACATGGTATACTTGGTGTTTGAGATCTGGTGCTATTGGTGTATTAGACCTTGTGCACTTGTTGTTTGAGATCTGTTGATTTTGGTGTTTGAGGCCCGATGCTGTTGCTGTTTGAGACCTGGAGATTCTGGTGTTTGAGACCTGGTGCACTTGGTGTTTGAGACCTGGTGGGCTTGGTGTTTGAGACCTGGTGCTCTTGGTGTTTGAGACCAGGTGCTCTTGGTGTTTGAGCCCTGGTGCTCTTGGAGATTGAGACCTATTGCTCTTGGTATTTGAGATCTGGTGCCAATGGTGTTTGACACCTGGTGCTCTTGGTGTTTGAGACCTGGTGCTCTTGGTGTTTGAGACCTGGTGCTCTTGTTGTTTGAGACCATGTTGTCTTGGTGTCTGAGACCTGGTGCTCTTGGTGCTTAAGACCTCGTGCTCTTGTTGTTTGATTCCTGTTGCTCTTGTTGTTTGAGAGCGTGTTGTCTTGGTGTTTGAGACCTGGTGCTCTTGGTGTTAGAGAACTGCTGCTCTTGGTGTTTGAGACATGGTGCAGTTGGTGATTAAGACCAGGTGATCTCGGTGTTTGAGGGCTTGTGCTCTTGTTGTTTGAGACCTGGTGCTCTTGGTATTTGAGACCTGGTAAACTTCATATTTGATACCAGTTACAGTTGGTGTTTAAGCCTGGTGCTCTTGGTTGTAGATGCCTGGTGCTCTTGATGTTTGAGTCCTGGTGGTCTTGGTGTTTGAGACCTAGTACACTTGGTGTTGAAATCTGATGATTTTGGTTTTTAGACCTGGTGCTCTTGGTGTTTGAGACCTGGTGCTCTTGGTGTTTGAGACGCGGTGGTCTTCGTGTTTGAGACCTGGTGCTCTTGTTTTTTGAGATCTGTTTGTCTTGGCGTTTGAGACATGGTGCTCTTTGTGATTGATACCTGCTGCTCTTGGTATTTGAGACCTGGTGAATTTGGTGTTTGAGACCTGGTGCTCTTGGTGTTTGAGACCTTCTGCCCTTGGTATTTAGGAACTCGTGCTCTTGGTGTTAGAGACCTGGTGCTCTTGGTGTTTGAGACCTGGTGCTTTTGGTGTATGAGACCTGGTGCTCTTTGTGTTTGAGAATTGCTGCTCTTGGTGTTTGAGAACTGGTGATCTTGGTTTTTGAGACCTGGTGGTCTTGGTGTTTGAGACCTGGTACACTTCGTGTTTGAGAGCTGGGGCTCTTGGTGATTGAGACCTGGTGATCTTGGTGTTTGAGACCTGGTGGTCTTGGTGTTTGAGACCTGGTACACTTCGTTTTTGAGAGCTGGGGCTCTTGCTGTTTGTTTCCTCGTGCTCTTGGTGTTTGAGACCTGCTCCTCCTGATATTTAAGATCTGATATTCTTGGTATTTGAGACCTCGTTGTCTTGTTGTTTGAGACCTCGTGCTCTTGGTGTTTGAGACCTGTTGATCTTGGTGTTTGAGAACGGAGATCTTGGTGTTTGAGAACTGGTTGTCCTGGTGTTTGAGAGCTGGAGTTCTTGGTGTTTGAGAGCGTATTGTCTTGCTGTTTGAGACCTGGTGCTCTTGGTGTTTGTGACATGCTGCTCTTGGTGCTTGAGACCTGGTGCTCTTGGTCTTTGAAACCTGTTGCGCTTGGTGTTTGCAACCTTGTGCTCCTGTGTTGGAGACCTGATTTTCTTGGTTTTTGTGGCCTGGTGCTCTTGGTGTTTGAGACCTGGTACACTTGGTGCTTGAGACCTGGTTGTCTTGGTGTTTGAGACCTGCTGCCCTTGGTGTTTGAGACCTGGTGATCTTGGTGTTTGAAACCTGGTATTCTTGGTGTTACAGACCTGGTACACTTGGTGTTTGAGACCTGGTACACTTGGTGTTGGAGACCAGGTGCTCTTGGTGTTTGAGATCTGGTGCCAATCGTGTTTGAGACCTGGTGCTCTTGTTGTTTGAGACCTGGTGCTCTTGGTGCTTGAGATCTGTTTCTCTTGCTGTTTGAGCCCTGGTGCTCTTCGTGTTTGAGACCTGGTGCTCTTGGTGTTTGAGAACCCGTGACCTTGGCGTTTGAGACGTGGTGCTCTTGGTGTTTGTGACCTGGTACTCTTGGTGTTTGCGAGCTGGCAGATTTGCTTTCTGGGAATGTGTACACTTGTTCTTAGGGAGATGGCACATTTGGTGGTTCGGATCTGGTATACTTGGCGTTTGAGGCCTGGTACAGTTTTTGTTTGAGAAATTGAAAATTTGGTCTTTTGGAGCTGCCACTCTTCATATTTGTGAGCTGGTACACTTGCTATTTTAGACCTGGCACACTTGGTGCTAGGAGCTGGTATACTTGGTGTTTGAGAACAGGTGATTTTGGCATTTAAGACCTGGTGATCTTGTTGTTTCAGACCTGGTGCCCCTGGATTTTGACAACTGTTTGTCTTGGCATTTGAGACCTGATTCTCTTTGTGTTTGAGAACTGCTATTCTTAGTGTCTGAGACCTGGTGATCATGGTGTTTGAGACCTGGTGGTCTTGGTGTTTGAGACATGGTATACTTGGTGTTTGAGATCTGGTGCTATTGGTGTATTAGACCTTGTGCACTTGCTGTTTGAGATCTGTTGATTTTGGTGTTTGAGGCCCGATGCTGTTGCTGTTTGAGACCTGGAGATTCTGGTGTTTGAGACCTGGTGCACTTGGTGTTTGAGACCTGGTGGGCTTGGTGTTTGAGACCTGGTGCTCTTGGTGTTTGAGACCAGGTGCTCTTGGTGTTTGAGCCCTGGTGCTCTTGGTGTTTGAGACCTAGTGTTCTTGGTATTTGAGATCTGGTGCCAATGGTGTTTGACACCTGGTGCTCTTGGTGTTTGAGACCTGGTGCTCTTGGTGTTTGAGACCTGGTGCTCTTGTTGTTTGAGACCATGTTGTCTTGGTGTTTGAGACCTGGTGCTCTTGGTGCTTAAGACCTCGTGCTCTTGTTGTTTGATTCCTGTTGCTCTTGTTGTTTGAGAGGGTGTTGTCTTGGTGTTTGAGACCTGGTGCTCTTGGTGTTAGAGAACTGCTGCTCTTGGTGTTTGAGACATGGTGCAGTTGGTGATTCAGACCAGGTGATCTCGGTGTTTGAGGGCTGGTGCTCTTGTTGTTTGAGACCTGGTGCTCTTGGTATTTGAGACCTGGTAAACTTCATATTTGATACCAGGTACAGTTGGTGTTTAAGCCTGGTGCTCTTGGTTGTAGATGCCTGGTGCTCTTGATGTTTGAGTCCTGGTGGTCTTGGTGTTTGAGACCTAGTACACTTGGTGTTTGAGATCTGATGATTTTGGTGTTTAGACCTGGTGCTCTTGGTGTTTGAGACCTGGTGCTCTTGGTGTTTGACTCGCGGTGGTCTTCGTGTTTGAGACCTGGTGCTCTTGGTTTTTGAGATCTGTTTGTCTTGGCGTTTGAGACATGGTGCTCTTTGTGATTGATACCTGCTGCCCTTGGTATTTGAGACCTGGTGAATTTGGTGTTTGAGACCTGGTGCTCTTGGTGTTTGAGACCTTCTGCCCTTGGTATTTAGGAACTCGTGCTCTTGGTGTTAGAGACCTGGTGCTCTTGGTGTTTGAGACCTGGTGCTCTTGGTGTATGAGAGCTGGTGCTCTTTGTGTTTGAGAATTGCTGCTCTTGGTGTTTGAGAACTGGTGATCTTGGTTTTTGAGACCTGGTGGTCTTGGTGTTTGAGACCTGGTACACTTCGTGTTTGAGAGCTGGGGCTCTTGGTGTTTGAGACCTGGTGATCTTGGTGTTTGAGACCTGGTGGTCTTGGTGTTTGAGACCTGGTACACTTCGTTTTTGAGAGCTGGGGCTCTTGCTGTTTGTTTCCTCGTGCTCTTGGTGTTTGAGACCTGCTCCTCCTGATATTTAAGATCTGATATTCTTGGTATTTGAGACCTCGTTGTCTTGTTGTTTGAGACCTCGTGCTCTTGGTGTTTGAGACCTGTTGATCTTGGTGTTTGAGAACGGAGATCTTGGTGTTTGAGAACTGGTTGTCCTGGTGTTTGAGAGCTGGAGTTCTTGGTGTTTGAGAGCGTATTGTCTTGCTGTTTGAGACCTGGTGCTCTTGGTGTTTGTGACATGCTGCTCTTGGTGCTTGAGACCTGGTGCTCTTGGTCTTTGAAACCTGTTGCGCTTGGTGTTTGAAACCTTGTGCTCCTGTGTTGGAGACCTGATTTTCTTGGTTTTTGTGGCCTGGTGCTCTTGGTGTTTGAGACCTGGTACACTTGGTGCTTGAGATCTGTTTCTCTTGCTGTTTGAGACCTGTTACTCTTGGTGCTTGAGACCTGTTACTCTTGGTGCTTGAGATCTGTTTCTCTTGCTGTTTGAGCCCTGGTGCTCTTCGTGTTTGAGACCTGGTGCTCTTGGTGTTTGAGACCTGGTGATCTTGGCGTTTGAGACGTGGTGCTCTTGGTGTTTGTGACCTGGTACTCTTGGTGTTTGCGAGCTGGCAGATTTGCTTTCTGGGAATGTGTACACTTGTTCTTAGGGAGATGGCACATTTGGTGGTTCGGATCTGGTATACTTGGCGTTTGAGGCCTGGTACAGTTTTTGTTTGAGAAATTGAAAATTTGGTCTTTTGGAGCTGCCACTCTTCATATTTGTGAGCTAGTACACTTGTTATTTTAGACCTGGCACACTTGGTGCTAGGAGCTGGTATACTTGGTGTTTGAGAACAGGTGATTTTGGTATTTAAGACCTGGTGATCTTGTTGTTTCAGACCTGGTGGTCTTGGTGTTTGAGACCTGGTATACTTGGTGTTTGAGATCTGGTGCTATTGGTGTTTTAGACCTTGTGCACTTGCTGTTTGAGATCTGTTGATTTTGGTGTTTGAGGCCCGATGCTGTTGCAGTTTGAGACCTGGAGATTCTGGTGTTTGAGACCTGGTGCACTTGGTGTTTGAGACCTGGTGGGCTTGGTGTTTGAGACGTGGTGCTCTTGGTGTTTGTGACCTGGTACTCTTAGTGTTTGCGAGCTGGCAGATTTGCTTTCTGGGAATGTGTACACTTGTTCTTAGGGAGATGGCACAATTGGTGGTTCAGATCTGGTATACTTGGCGTTTGAGGCCTGGTACAGTTTTTGTTTGCGAAATTGAAAATTTGGTCTTTCGGAGCTGCCACTCTTCATATTTGTGAGCTGGTACACTTGTTATTTTAGACCTGGCACATTGGTGCTAGGAGCTGGTATACTTGGTGTTTGAGAACAGGTGATTTTGGTATTTAAGACCTGGTGATCTTGTTGTTTCAGACCTGGTGCCCTTGGATTTTGACAACTGTTTGTCTTGGCATTTCAGACCTGGTTCTCTTTGTGTTTGAGACCTGCTGCTCTTAGTGTCTGAGACCTGGTGATCTTGTTGTTTGAGACCTGGTGCTCTTAGTGTTTGAGACCTAGTATACTTGTTGTTTGAGATCTGGTGCTATTGGTGTTTTAGACCTTGTGCACTTGCTCTTTGAGATCTGTTGAATTTGGTGTTTGAGGCCCGATGCTGTTGCTGTTTGAGACCTGGAGATTCTGGTGTTTGAGACCTGGTGCACTTGGTGTTTGAGACCTGGTGGGCTTGGTGTTTGAGACCTGGTGGTCTTTGTGTTTGAGATCGGGTGCTATTGGTGTTTGAGACCTGGTTTTCTGGGTTTTTGAGAGCTGGTGCTGTTGGTATTTGACACCTGGTGCTCTTAGTGTTTGAGAACTTGTGCCCTTGGTGCATAAGACCACGGGCTCTTGGTGTTTGATTCCTGGTTCGCTTGGTGTTTGAGACTTGGTTCTCTTTGTGTTTGAGACGTGGTTGTCTTGGTGTTTGAGACCTGCTACCCTTGGTGTTTGAGACCTGTTGGGCTTGGTGTTTGAGACCTAGTGCTCTTGGTGTTTGAGACCTGGTACACTTGGTGTTTGAGAGCTGGTGCTCTTGGTGTTTGAAACCTGCTGCTCTAGGTGTTTGAGAGCTGGTGCTGTTGGTTTTTGCGACCTTGCTATCATGGTGTTTGAGACCTGGTGCTCTTTGTGTTTGAGACCTGCTTCTCTTGGTGTTTGAGAGCTGGTGCTCTTGGTGTTTGAGACCTGGTGAACTTGGCGTTTGCGAGCTGGAAGATTTGCTTTCTGGGAATGTGTACACCTGTTGTTAGGGAGATGGCACATTTGGTGGTTTGTTTCTGGTATACCAGGCGTTTGAGGCCTGGTACAGTTTTTGTTTGAGAACTTGAAAATTTGGTCTTTCGGAGCTGCCACTCTTCATATTTGTGAGCTGGTACACTTGTTATTTTAGCCGTGGCAAAATTGGTGCTAGGAGCTGGTATACTTGGTGTTTGAGAACAGGTGATGTTGATATTTAAGACCTCTTGATCTTAGGGTTTCAGACCTGGTGCCCTTGGATTTTGGCAACGGTTTGTCTTGGCGTTTGAGACCTGGTTCTCTTTGTGTTTGAGACCTGCTGCTCTTAGTGTCTGAGACCTGGTGATCTTGGTGTTTGAGACCTGGTGGTCTTGGTGTTTGTAACCTGGTATACTTGGTGTTTGAGATCTGGTGCTATTGGTGTTTTAGACCTTGTGCACTTGCTGTTTGAGATCTGTTGATTTTGGTGTTTGAGGCCCGATGCTGTTGCTGTTTGAGACCTGGAGATTCTGGTGTTTGAGACCTGGTGCTCTTGGTGTTTGAGACCTGGTGGGCTTGGTGTTTGAGACCTGGTGGTCTTGGTTTTTGAGATCTGGTGCTATTGGTGTTTGAGAACTGGTGCTCTTACTGTTTGAGATCTGGTGCTGTTGGTGTTTGACACCTGGTGCTCTTAGTGTTTGAGAACTGGTGCCCTAGGTGCATAAGACCACGGGCTCCTGGTGTTTGAGACCTGGTACACTTGGTTTTTGAGACCTGGTGCTCTTGGTGTTTGAGACCTGGTGCTCATGGTCTTTGAGACCTAGTGCTCTTGGTGTTTGAGACCAGGTACACTGGGTGCATGAGAGCTGATGCTCTTTGTGTTTGAAACCTGCTGCTCTTGGTTTTTGAGAGCTGGTGCTGTTGGTTTTTGCGACCTTGTTATCATGGTGTTTGAGACCTGGTGCTCTTTGTGTTTGAGACCTGCTGCTCTTGGTGTTTGAGAGCTGTTGATCTTGGAGTTCGAGACCTGGTGGTCTTGGTGTTTGAGACCTGGTACACTTCGTTTTTGAGAGCTGGGGCTCTTGCTGTTTGTTTCCTCGTGCTCTTGGTGTTTGAGACCTGCTCCTCCTGATATTTAAGATCTGATATTCTTGGTATTTGAGACCTCGTTGTCTTGTTGTTTGAGACCTCGTGCTCTTGGTGTTTGAGACCTGTTGATCTTGGTGTTTGAGAACGGAGATCTTGGTGTTTGAGAACTGGTTGTCCTGGTGTTTGAGAGCTGGAGTTCTTGGTGTTTGAGAGCGTATTGTCTTGCTGTTTGAGACCTGGTGCTCTTGGTGTTTGTGACATGCTGCTCTTGGTGCTTGAGACCTGGTGCTCTTGGTCTTTGAAACCTGTTGCGCTTGGTGTTTGAAACCTTGTGCTCCTGTATTGGAGACCTGATTTTCTTGGTTTTTGTGGCCTGGTGCTCTTGGTGTTTGAGACCTGGTACACTTGGTGCTTGAGATCTGTTTCTCTTGCTGTTTGAGACCTGTTACTCTTGGTGCTTGAGATCTGTTTCTCTTGCTGTTTGAGCCCTGGTGCTCTTCGTGTTTGAGACCTGGTGCTCTTGGTGTTTGAGACCTGGTGATCTTGGCGTTTGAGACGTGGTGCTCTTGGTGTTTGTGACCTGGTACTCTTGGTGTTTGCGAGCTGGCAGATTTGCTTTCTGGGAATGTGTACACTTGTTCTTAGGGAGATGGCACATTTGGTGGTTCGGATCTGGTATACTTGGCGTTTGAGGCCTGGTACAGTTTTTGTTTGAGAAATTGAAAATTTGGTCTTTTGGAGCTGCCACTCTTCATATTTGTGAGCTGGTACACTTGGTATTTTAGACCTGCACACTTGGTGCTAGGAGCTGGTATACTTGGTGTTTGAGAACCGGTGATTTTGGTATTTAAGACCTGGTGATCTTGTTGTTTCAGACCTGGTGCCCTTGGATTTTGACAACTGTTTGTCTTGGCATTTGAGACCTGATTCTCTTTGTGTTTGAGACCTGGTACATTTGTTTTTGAAACCAGGTACACTTGGTGGTTGAGACCTGGTGCTCTTGGTGTTTGAGACCTGGTGCTCTTGGTTTTTGAGCCCTGGTGCTCTTGGTATTTGAGACCTCGTGCTCTTGGTATTAGAGACCTGGTGCTCTTGGTGTTTGAGACCTGGTGCTCTTGGTGCTTAAGACCTCGTGCTCTTGTTGTTTAATACCTGTTGCTCTTTTTGTTTAAGGGCGTGTTGTCTTGTTTTTTGAGACCTGGTGCTCTTGGTGTTAGAGACCTGCTGCTCTTGGTGTTTGAGACCTGGTGCACTTCGTGATTCAGACCTGGTGATCTTGGTGTTTGAGGGCTGGTGCTCTTGGTGCTTGAGACCTGGTGCTCTTGGTATTTGATACCTGGTAAACTTCATGTTTGATACCAGGTACAGTTGGTGTTTAAGCCTGGTGCTCTTTGTGTTAGATACCTGGTGCTCTTGATGTTTGAGTCCTGGTGGTCTTGGTGTTTGAGACCTAGTACACTTGGTGTTTGAGATCTGGTGATTTTGGCGTTTGAGACCTGGTGCTCTTGGTGTTTGAGACCTGGTGCTCTTGGTTTTTCAGACGTGGTGGTCTTCGTGTTTGAGACCTGGTGCTCTTGTTTTTTAAGACCTGTTTGTCTTGGCGTTTGAGACATGGTGCTCTTTGTGTTTGATACCTGCTGCTCTTGGTGTTTGAGACATGGTGATCTTGGTGTTTGATTCCTGGTTCGCTTGGTGTTTGAGACCTGGTTCTCCTTGTGTTTGAGACGTGGTTGTCTTGGTGTTTGAGACCTGCTACCCTTGGTGTTTGAGACCTGTTGGTCTTGGTGTTTGAGACCTGGTGCTCTTGGTGTTTGAGAGCTGGTGCTGTTGGTTTTTGCGACCTTGCTATCATGGTGTTTGAGACCTGGTGCTCTTTGTGTTTGAGACCTGCTTGTCTTGGTGTTTGAGAGCTGGTGATCTTGGTGTTTGAGACCTGGTTGGGTTGGTGTTTGAGACCTGGTACATTTGTTTTTGAAACCAGGTACACTTGGTGGTTGAGACCTGGTGCTCTTGGTGTTTGAGACTTGGTGCTCTTGGTTTTTGAGCACTGGTGCTCTTGGTGTTTGAGACCTACTGCTCTTGGTATTAGAGACCTGGTGCTCTTGGTGTTTGAGACCTGGTGCTCTTGGTGTTTGAGACCTGGTGCTCTTGGTGTTTGAGACCTGGTGAACTTGGCGTTTGCGAGCTGGAAGATTTGCTTTCTGGGAATGTGTACACCTGTTGTTAGGGAGATGGCACATTTGGTGGTTTGGATCTGGTATACTAGGCGTTTGAGGCCTGGTACAGTTTTTGTTTGAGAACTTGAAAATTTGGTCTTTCGGAGCTGCCACTCTTCATATTTGTGAGCTGGTACACTTGTTATTTTAGACCTGGCAAAATTGGTGCTAGGAGCTGGTATATTTGGTGTTTGAGAACAGGTGATTTTGATATTTAAGACCTCTTGATCTTAGGGTTTCAGACCTGGTGCCCTTGATTTTGGCAACGGTTTGTCTTGGCGTTTGAGACCTGGTTCTCTTTGTGTTTGAGACCTGCTGCTCTTAGTGTCTGAGACCTGGTGATCTTGGTGTTTGAGACCTGGTGGTCTTGGTGTTTGTAACCTGGTATACTTGGTGTTTGAGATCTGGTGCTATTGGTGTTTTAGACCTTGTGCACTTGCTGTTTGAGATCTGTTGATTTTGGTGTTTGAGGCCCGATGCTGTTGCTGTTTGAGACCTGGAGATTCTGGTGTTTGAGACCTGGTTGTCTTGATGTTTGCGACCTGGTGCTCTTGGTGTTTGAGACCTGGTACAATTGGTGTTTGAGAGCTGGTGCTGCTGGTTTTTCGACCTTTTTATCACGGTGTTTGAGACGTGGTGTTCTTTGTGTTTGAGACCTGCTGCTGTTGGTGCTTGAGAACTGGTGATCTTGGTGTTTGAGTCTAGGTGCTCATGGTGTTTGAGACCCGGTGCTCTTGGTATTTGAGACCTGTTTGTGTTCATGTTTGAGACCTTGTGCTCTTGGTTTTTGAAACATGCTACACTTGGTGTTTGAGACCTGGTGCTCTTGGTGTTTGAGACCTGTTTCACTTGGTGTTTGAGACCTGGTGCTCTCGGTGTTTGAGACTAGGTGCTCTTGGTGTTTGAGACCTGTTTCACTTGGTGTTTGAGACCTGGTGCTCTCGGTGTTTGAGACTAGGTGCTCTTGGTGTTTGAGACCTGGTGCTCTTGGTGTTTGAGACCTGCTGCTCTTGGTGTTTGATACCTGGTGCTCTTGTTGTTTGAGACCTGGTGCTCTTGATATCTGAGATCTGGTACACTTGGTGTCTGAGAGCTGCTGCTCTTGGTGTTTGAATCCTGCTGCTACTGGTTTTTGAGAGCTGGTGCTGTTGGTTTTTGCGACCTTGTTATCATCGTGTTTGAGACCTGCTGCTCTTGGTGTTTGAGAGCTGTTGATTTTGGTGTTCGAGACCTGGTGGTCTTGGTGTTAGAGACCTGGTACATTGGTTTTTTAGATGGGGTAGACTTGGTGGTTGAGACCTGGTGCTCTTGGTGTTTTAGACCAGGTGCTCTTGGTGTTTGATCCCTGGTGCTCTTGGTGTTTGAGACCTAGTGCTCTTGGTATTTGAGATCTGGTGCCAATGGTGTTTGGCACCTGGTGCTCTGGGTGTTTGAGACTGGTGCTATTACTGTTTGAGACCTGGTGCTCTTGTTGTTTGAGACCATGTTGTCTTGGTGTTTGAGACCTGGTGCTCTTGGTGCTTAAGACCTCGTGCTCTTGTTGTTTGATTCCTGTTGCTCTTTTTGTTTGAGAGCGTGTTGTCTTGGTGTTTGAGACCCGGTGCTCTTGGTGTTAGAGACCTGCTGCTCTTGGTGTTTGAGACCTGGTGCAGTTGGTGATTCAGACCAAGTGATCTCGGTGTTTGAGGGCTGGTGCTCTTGTTGTTTGAGACCTGGTGCTCTTGGTATTTGAGACCTGGTAAACTTCATATTTGATACCAGGTACAGTTGGTGTTTAAGCCTGGTGCTCTTGGTGTTAGATGCCTGGTGCTCTTGATGTTTGAGTCCTGGTGGTCTTGGTGTTTGAGACCTAGTACACTTGGTGTTTGAGATCTGATGATTTTGGTGTTTGAGACCTGGTGCTCTTGGTGTTTGAGACCTGGTGCTCTTGGTGTTTGAGACGTGTAGGTCTTCGCGTTTGAGACCTGGTGCTCTTGGTTTTTGAGATCTGTTTGTCTTGGCGTTTGCGACATGGTGCTGTTTGTGTTTGATAACTGCTGCTCTTGGTATTTGAGACCTGGTGAATCTGGTGTTTGAGACCTGATGCTCTTGGTGTTTGAGACCTGGTGCTCTTGGTTTATGAGACCTGGTGCTCTTTGTGTTTGAGACCTGCTGCTCTTGGTGTTTGAGACCTGGTGATCTTGGTTTCTGAGACCTGGTGGTCTTGGTGTTTGAGACCTGGTACACTTCGTGTTTGAGAGCTGGGGCTCTTGCTGTTTGTTTCCTCGTGCTCTTGGTGTTTGAGACCTGCTCCTCCTGATATTTAAGATTTGATATTCCTGGTATTTGAGACCTCGTTGTCTTGTTGTTTGAGACCTCGTGCTCTTGGTGTTGAGATCTGTTGCTCTTGGTGTTTGAGAATGGAGATCTTGGTGTTTGAGGACTGGTTCTCTTGGTGTTTGAGAGCTGGAGCTCTTGGTGTTTGAGAGCGTGTTGTCTTGGTGTTTGAGACCTGGTGCTCTAGGTGTTAGAGACCGGCTGCTCTTGGTGTTTGAGACCTGGTGCACTTGGTGAATCAGACCTGGTGATCTTGGTGTTTGAGAGCTGGTGCTCTTGGTGTTTAAGATCTGATGCTCTTGGTATTTGAGACCTCGTTGTCTTGATGTTTGAGACCTGGTGGTCTTAGTGTTTGAGACCTGGTGATGTTGGTGTTTGAGACCTGGTGCTCTTGCTGTTTGAGACCTGGTACACTTGGAGTTTCAGACCTGGTTGTCTTGGTGTTTGAAACCTGGTGCTCTTGGTGTTTGAGACCTGGTACACTTGGTGTTTCAGACCTGGTTGTCTTGGTGTTTGAAACCTGGTGCTCTTGGTGTTTTAGACCTGGTACACTTGGTGTTTGAGACCTGCTGCCCTTGGTGTTTGAGACCTGGTGATCTTGGCGTTTGAGACCTGGTACACTTGGTGTTTGAGAGCTGGTACACTTGGTGTTTGAGACCAGGTGCTCTTGGTGTTTGAGATCTGGTTTCAATGTTGTTTGAGACCTAATTTTCTTGGTGTTTGAGACCTGGTGCTCTTGTTGCTTGAGACCTGGAGATCTTGGTGTTTGAGACCTGGTGCTCTTGGTGTTTGAGACCTGGTATTCTTGGTTTTTGGGAGCTGGCAGATTTGATTTTTGGGAATGTGTACACTTGGTGTTAGGGAAATGGCACTTTTAGTGGTTTGGATCTGGTATACTTGGCGTTTACGACCTGGTACACTTTTTGTTTGAGAAATTGAAAATTTGTTCTTTCGGAGCTGACACTCTTCATATTTGTGAGCTGGTACACTTGGATTTCAGACCTGGCACAGTTGGTTCTGGGAGCTGGTACACTTGGTGTTTGAGTCCGGGTGAATTTGGTGTTTGAGACCTGCTGCTCTTGGTGTTTAAGAACTGCTGCTCTTGGTGTTTGAGAACTGGTGCTCTTGGTGTTTGAGACCTGGTGCTCTTGGTGCTTGAGACCTTTTGCTCTTGATGTTTGACACCTAGTGTTCTTGGTGTTTGAGACGTGGTTGTCTTGGTCTTTGAGACCTGTTGCTCTTGTTTTTTGAGACCTGGTACACTTCGTGTTTGAGAGCTGGTGCTTATGCTGTTTGAAGCCTGCTGCTCTTGGTGTTTGAGAGCTGATGCTTTTGGTTTTTGCGACCTTGTTATCGTGGTGTTTGTGACCTGGTGCTCTTTGTGTTTGAGACCTGCTGCTCTTGGTGTTTGAGAGCTGGTGATCTTGGTGTTTGAGACCTGGTGATCTTGGTGTTTGAGACGTGGTGCTCTTGGTGTTTCAGACCTGGTGTTCTTGGTGTTTTTGAGCTGTTGCACTTGGTGTTTGATTCCTGGTGATTTTGGTGTTTTGGACCTGGTGCTCCTGGTGTTTGTGACCTAGTGATTTTGGTGTTTGAGACCTGGTGTTCTTGGTTTTTGAGACCTGGTGGTCTTAGTGTTTGAGTCCTGGTGGTCTTGGTTTTTGAGATCTGGTGATCTTGGTGTTTGAGCCCTTGTGGTCTTGGAATTTGAGACCTGGTACACTTGGTGTTTGAGAGCTGATGCTATTGGTGTTTGACACTAGTGCTCTTGGTGTTTGAGACCTGGTTGTCTTGATGTTTGCGACCTGGTGCTCTTGGTGTTTGCGAACTGGTACAATTGGTGTTTGAGAGCTGGTGCTGTTGGTTTTTCGACCTTGTTATCACGGTGTTTGAGACGTGGTGTTCTTTGTGTTTGAGACCTGCTGCTGTTGGTGCTTGAGAACTGGTGATCTTGGTGTTTGAGTCTAGGTGCTCATGGTGTTTGAGACCCGGTGCTCTTGGTATTTGAGACCTGTTTGTGTTCATGTTTGAGACCTTGTGCTCTTGGTTTTTGAAACATGCTACACTTAGTGTTTGAGACCTGGTGCTCTTGGTGTTTGAGACCTGTTTCACTTGGTGTTTGAGACCTAGTGCTCTCGGTCTTTGAGACTAGGTGCTCTTGGCGTTTGAGACCTGGTGCTCTTGGTGTTTGAGACCTGCTGCTCTTGGTGTTTGATACCTGGTGCACTAGTTGTTTGAGACCTGGTGCTCTTGGTGTTTGAGACCTGGTGCGCTTGGTGTTTGAGACCTGGTGCTCTTGGTGTTTGAGACCTGGTGCTCTTGATGTTTGAGACCTGGTACACTTGGTGTCTGAGAGCTGCTGCTCTTGGTGTTTGAAACCTGCTGCTATTGGTTTTTGAGATCTGGTGCTGTTGGTTCTTGCGACTTTGTTTTCATGGTGTTTGAGACCTGGTGCTCTTTGTGTTTGAGACCTGCTGCTCTTGGTGTTTGAGAGCTGTTGATATTGGAGTTCGAGACCTGGTGGTCTTGGTGTTTGAGACCTGGTACATTGGTTTTTAAGACCGGGTACACTTGATGGTTGAGACCTGGTGCTCTTGGTGTTTGAGACCTAGTGCTCTTGGTATTTGAGATCTGGTGCCAATGGTGTTTGACACCTGGTGCTCTTGGTGTTTGAGACCTGGTGCTCTTGTTGTTTGAGACCTGGTGCTCTTGTTGTTTGAGACCATGTTGTCTTGGTGTTTGAGACCTGGTGCTCTTGGTGCTTAAGACCTCGTGCTCTTGTTTTTTGATTCCTGTTGCTCTTTTTCTTTGAGAGCGTGTTGTCTTGGTGTTTGAGACCTGGTGCTCTTGGTGTTAGAGACCTGCTGCTCTTGGTGTTTGAGACCTGGTGCAGTTGGTGATTCAGACCAGGTGATCTCGGTGTTTGAGGGCTGGTGCTCTTGTTGTTTGAGACCTGGTGCTCTTGGTATTTGAGACCTGGTAAACTTCATATTTGATACCAGGTACAGTTGGTGTTTAAGCCTGGTGCTCTTGGTGTTAGATGCCTGGTGCTCTTGATGTTTGAGTCCTAGTGGTCATGGTGTTTGAGACCTAGTACACTTGGTGTTTGAGATCTGATGATTTTGGTGTTTGAGACCTGGTGCTCTTGGTGTTTGAGACCTGGTGCTCTTGGTGTTTGAGACGTGTTGGTCTTCGTGTTTGAGACCTGGTGCTCTTGGTTTTTGAGATCTGTTTGTCTTGGCGTTTGAGACATGGTGCTCTTTGTGTTTGATACCTGCGGCTCTTGGTATTTGAGACCTGGTGAATTTGGTGTTCGAGACCTGGTGCTCTTGGTGTTTGAGACCTGGTGCTCTTGGTGTATGAGACCTGGTGCTCTTTGTGTTTGAGACCTGCTTCTCTTGGTGTTTGAGACCTGGTGATCTTGGTATTTGAGACCTGGTGGTCTTGGTGTTTGAGACCTGGTACACTTCGTGTTTGAGAGCTGGGGCTCTTGCTGTTTGTTTCCTCGTGCTCTTGGTGTTTGAGACCTGCTCCTCCTGATATTTAAGATCTGATATTCCTGGTATTTGGGACCTCGTTGTCTTGTTGATTGAGACCTCGTGCTCTTGGTGTTCGAGATCTGTTGCTCTTGGTGTTTGAGAATGGAGATCTTGGTGTTTGAGAACTGGTTGTCTTGGTGTTTGAGAGCTGGAGCTCTTGGTGTTTGAGAGCGTGTTGTCTTGGTGTTTGAGACCTGGTGCTCTTGGTGTTAGAGACCGGCTGCTCTGGGTGTTTGAGACCTGGTGCACTTGGTGAATCAGACCTGGTGATCTTGGTGTTTGAGAGCTGGTGCTCTTGGTGTTTAAGATCTGATGCTCTTGGTATTTGAGACCTCGTTGTCTTGATGTTTTAGACCTGGTGGTCTTAGTGTTTGAGACCTGGTGATGTTGGTGTTTGAGACCTGGTGCTCTTGCTGTTTGAGACCTGGTACACTTGGAGTTTCAGACCTGGTTGTCTTGGTGTTTGAAACCTGGTGCTCTTGGTGTTTGAGACCTGGTACACTTGGTGTTTCAGACCTGGTAGTCTTGGTGTTTGAAACCTGGTGCTCTTGGTGTTTTAGACCTGGTACACTTGGTGTTTGAGACCTGTTGCCCTTGGTGTTTGAGACCTGGTGATCTTGGCGTTTGAGACCTGGTACACTTGGTGTTTGAGAGCTGGTACACTTGGTGTTTGAGACCAGGTGCTCTTGGTGTTTGAGATCTGGTTTCAATGTTGTTTGAGACCTAGTTCTCTTGGTGTTTGAGACCTGGTGCTCTTGATATTTGAGACCTGGAGATCTTGGTGTTTGAGACCTGGTGCTCTTGGTGTTTGAGACCTGGTATTCTTGGTTTTTGGGAGCTGGCAGATTTGATTTTTGGGAATGTGTACACTTGGTGTTAGGGAAATGGCACTTTTGGTGGTTTGGATCTGGTATACTTGGCGTTTACGACCTGGTACACTTTTTGTTTGAGAACTTGATAATTTGGTCATTCGGAGCTGCCACTCTTCATATTTGTGAGCTGGTACAATTGGATTTTAGACCTGGCACAGTTGGTACTGGGAGCTGGTACACTTGGTGTTTGAGTCCGGGTGAATTTGGTTTTTGAGACCTGCTGCTCTTGGTGTTTAAGAACTGGTGCTCTTGGTGTTTGAGAACTGGTGCTATTGGTGTTTGAGACCTGGTGCTCTTGGTGTTTGAGACCTTTTGCTCTTGATGTTTGACACCTAGTGCTCTTGGTGTTTGAGACGTGGTTTCTTGGTCTTTGAGACCTGTTGCTGTTGTTTTTCGAGACCTGGTACACTTTGTGTTTGATTGCAGGTGCTCTTGCTGTTTGAAGCCTGCTGCTCTTGGTGTTTGAGAGCTGATGCTTTTGGTTTTTGCGACCTTGTTATCGTGGTGTTTGTGACCTGGTGCTCTTAGTGTTTGAGACCTGCTGCTCTTGGTGTTTGAGAGCTGGTAATCTTGGTGTTTGAGACCTGGTGATCTTGGTGTTTGAGACGTGGTGCTCTTGGTGTTTGAGACCTGGTGTTCTTGGTGTTTGAGAGCTGTTGCACGTGGTGTTTGATTCCTGGTGATTTTGGTGTTTTGGACCTGGTACTCCTGGTGTTTGTGACCAAGTGATTTTGGTGTTTGAGACCTGGTGTTCTTGGTGTTTGAGACCTGGTGGTCTTGGTGTTTGAGTCCTGGTGGTCTTGGTTTTTGAGATCTGGTGATCTTGGTGTTTGAGACCTTGTGGTCTTGGAATTTGAGTCCTGGTACACTTTGTGTTTGAGAGCTGGTGCTATTGGTGTTTGACACTAGTGCTCTTGGTGTTTTAGACCTGGTTGTCTTGATCTTTGCGACCTGGTGCTCTTGGTGTTTGAGACCTGGTACAATTGGTGTTTGAGAGCTGGTGCTGTTGGTTTTTCGACCTTGTTATCACGGTGTTTGAGACGTGGTATTCTTTGTGTTTGAGACCTGCTGCTGTTGGTGTTTGAGAACTGGTGATCTTGGTGTTTGAGTCTAGGTGCTCATGGTGTTTGAGACCCAGTGCTCTTGGTATTTGAGACCTGTTTGTGTTCATGTTTGAGACCTTGTGCTCTTGGTGTTTGAGACCTGTTTCACTTGGTGTTTGAGTCCTGGTGCTCTCGGTGTTTGAGACTTTGTGCTCTTGGTGTTTGAGACCTGGTGCTCTCGGTGTTTGAGACCTGCTGCTCTTGGTGTTTGATACCTGGTGCTCTTTTTGTTTGATAGCTGGTACTCTTGGTTTTTTGAGACCTGGTGCTCTTGGTGTTTGAGACCTTCTGCTCTTGATGTTTGACACCTAGTGCTCTTGGTGTTTGAGTCGTGGTTGTCTTGGTCTTTGAGACTTGTTGCTCTTGGTTTTTGAGACCTGGTACACTTAGTGTTTGAGAGCTGGTGCTCTTGCTGTTTGAAGCCTGCTGCTCTTGGTGTTTGAGAGCTGATGCTTTTGGTTTTTGTGACCTTGTTATCGTGGTGTTTGTGACCTGGTGCTCTTTGTGTTTGAGACCTGCTGCTCTTGGTGTTTGAGAGCTGGTGATCTTGGTGTTTGAGAACTGGTGATCTTGGTGTTTGAGACGTGGTGCTCTTGGTGTTTCAGAGCTGGTGTCCTTGGTGTTTTAGAGCTGTTGCACTTGGTGTTTGATTCCTGGTGATTTTGGTGTTTTGGACCTGGTGCTCCTGGTGTTTGTGACCTAGTGATTTTGGTGTTTGGGACCTGGTGTTCTTGGTGTTTGAGACCTGGTGGTCTTGGTGTTTGAGTCCTGCTGGTCTTGGTTTTTGAGATCTGGTGATCTTAGTGTTTGAGACCTTGTGGTCTTGGAATTTGAGACCTGGTACACTTGGTGTTTGAGAGCTGATGCTATTGGTGTTTGACACTAGTGCTCTTGGTGTTTGAGACCTGGTTGTCTTGATGTTTGCGACCTGGAGCTCTTGGTGTTTGCGACCTGGTACAATTGGTGTTTGAGAGCTGGTGCTGAAGGTTTTTCGACCTTGTTATCACTGTGTTTGAGACGTGGTGTTCTTTGTGTTTGAGACCTGCTGCTGTTGGTGTTTGAGAACTGGTGATCTTGTTGTTTGAGTCTAGGTGCTCATGGTGTTTGAGACCCGGTGCTCTTGGTATTTGAGACCTGTTTGTGTTCATGTTTGAGACCTTGTGCTCTTGGTTTTTGAAACATGCTAGACTTGGTGTTTGAGACCTGGTGCTCTTGGTGTTTGAGACCTGTTTCACTTGGTGTTTGAGACCTGGTGCTCTCGGTGTTTGAGACTAGGTGCTCTTGGCGTTTGAGACCTGGTGCTCTTGGTGTTTGAGACCTGCTGCTCTTGGTGTTTGATACCTGGTGCTCTTGTTGTTTGAGACCTGGTACTTTTGTTTTTTTGAGACCTGGTGCTCTTGGTGTTTGAGACCTGGTTCGCTTGGTGTTTGAGACCAGGTACAGTTGGTGTCTGAGAGCTGCTGCTCTTGGTGTTTGATACATGGTGCTCTTGTTGTTGGAGACCTGGTACTTTTGGTAATTTGAGACCTGGTGCTCTTGGTGTTTGAGACCTGGTGCTCTTGATGTTTGAGACCAGGTACAGTTGGTGTCTGAGAGCTGCTGCTCTTGGTGTTTGAAACCTGCTGCTATTGGTTTTTGAGAGCTGGTGCTGCTGGTTTTTGCGACCGTGTTATCATCGTGTTTGAGACCTGCTGCTCTTTGTGTTTGAGACATGCTGCTCTTGGTGTTTGAGAGCTGTTGATCTTGGTGTTCGAGACCTGGTGGTCTTGGTGTTTGAGACCTGGTACATTGGTTTTTGAGACCGGGTACACTTGGTGGTTGAGACCTGGTGCTCTTGGTGTTTGAGACCTTGTGCTCTTGGTGTTTGAGACCGGGTACACTTGGTGGTTGAGACCTGGTGCTCTTGGTGTTTGAGACCTTGTGCTCTTGGTGTTTGAGCCCTGGTGCTCTTGGAGTTTGAGACCTAGTGCTCTTGGTATTTGAGAATCTTTTGCCAATGGTGTTTGCCACCTGGTGCTATTGGTGTTTGAGACCTGGTGCTCTTGGTGTTTGAGACCTGGTGCTCATGTTGTTTGATTCCTGTTGCTCTTGTTGTTTGAGAGCGTGTTGTCTTGGTGTTTGAGACCTGGTGCTCTTGGTGTTGGAGACCTGCTGCTCTTGGTGTTTGAGACCTGGTGCAGTTGGTGATTCAGACCAGGTGATCTCGGAGTTTGAGGGCTGGTGCTCTTGTTGTTTGAGACCTGGTGCTCTTGGTATTTGAGACCTGGTAAACTTCATGTTTGATACCAGGTACAGTTGGTGTTTAAGCCTGGTGCTCTTGTTGTTAGATGCCTGGTGCTCTTGATGTTTGAGTCCTGGTGTTCTTGGTGTTTGAGACCTAGTACACTTGGTGTTTGAGATCTGATGATTTTGGTGTTTGAGACCTGGTGCTCTTGGCGTTTGCGACCTGGTGCTCTTGGTGTTTGAGACGTGGTGGGCTTCGTGTTTGAGACCTGGTGCTCTTGGTTTTTGAGATCTGTTTGTCTTGGCGTTTGAGACATGGTGCTCATTGTGTTTGATACCTGCTGCTCTTGGTATTTGAGACCTGGTGAATTTGGTGTTTGAGACCTGGTGCTCTTGGTGTTTGAGACCTGGTGCTCTTGGTGTATGAGACCTGGTGCTCTTTGTGTCTGAGACCTGCTGCTCTTGGTGTTTGAGACCTGGTGATCTTGGTTTCTGAGACCTGGTGGTCTTGGTGTTTGAGACCTGGTACACTTCGTGTTTGAGAGCTGGGGCTCTTGCTGTTTGTTTCCTCGTGCTCTTGGTGTTTGAGACCTGCTCCTCCTGATATTTAAGATCTGATATTCTTGGTATTTTAGACCTCGTTGTCTTGTTGTTTGAGACCTCGTGCTCTTGGTGTTTGAGATCTGTTGCTCTTGGTGTTTGAGAATGGAGATCTTGGTGTTTGAGAACTGGTTGTCTTGGTGTTTGAGAGCTGGAGCTCTTGGTGTTTGAGAGCGTGTTGTCTTGGTGTTTGAGACCTGGTTCTCTTGGTTTTTGAGACCTGTTTCACTTGGTGTTTGAGACCTGGTGCTCTCGGTGTTTGAGACTAGGTGCTCTTGGTGTTTGAGAGCTGGTGCTCTTGGTGTTTGAGACCTGCTGCTCTTGGTGTTTGATACCTGGTGCTCTTTTTGTTTGAGAGCTGGTACTCTTGGTTTTTTGAGACCTGGTGCTCTTGGTGTTTGAGACCTTTTGCTCTTGATGTTTGACACCTAGTGCTCTTGGTGTTTGATTCGTGGTTGTCTTGGTCTTTGAGACCTGTTGTTCTTGGCTTTTGAGACCTGGTACACTTCGTGTTTGAGAGCTGGTGCTCTTGGTTTTTGTGACCTTGTTATCGTGGTGTTTGTGACCTGGTGCTCTTTGTGTTTGAGACCTGCTGCTGTTGATGTTTGAGAGCTGGTTATCTTGGTGTTTGAGAACTGATGATCTTGGTGTTTGAGACGTGTTGCTCTTGGTGTTTCAGAACTGGTGTTCTTGGTGTTTGAGAGCTGTTGCACTTGATGTTTGATTCCTGGTGATTTTGGTGTTTTGGACCTGGTGCTCCTGGTGTTTGTGACCTAGTGATTTTGGTGTTTGAGACCTGCTGTTCTTGGTGTTTGAGACCTGGTGGTCTTGGTGTTTGAGTCCTGGTGGTCTTGGTTTTTGAGATCTGGTGATCTTGGTGTTTGAGACCTTGTGGTCTTGGAATTTGAGACCTGGTACACTTGGTGTTTGAGAGCTGATGCTATTGGTGTTTGACACTAGTGCTCTTGGTTTTTGAGACCTGGTTTTCTTGATGTTTGCGACCTGGTGCTCTTGGTGTTTGCGACCTGGTACAATTGGTGTTTGAGAGCTGGTGCTGCTGGTTTTTCGAGCTTGTTATCACGGTGTTTGAGACGTGGTGTTCTTTGTGTTTGAGACCTGCTGCTGTTGGTGTTTGAGAACTGGTGATCTTGGTGTTTGAGTCTAGGTGCTCATGGTGTTTGAGACCCGGTGCACTTGGTATTTGAGACCTGTTTGTGTTCATGTTTGAGACCATGTGTTCTTGGTTTTTGAAACATGCTAGACTTGGTGTTTGAGACCTGGTGCTCTTGGTGTTTGAGACCTGTTTCACTTGGTGTTTGAGACCTGGTGCTCTCGGTGTTTGAGACTAGGTGCTCTTGGCGTTTGAGACCTGGTGCTTTTGGTGTTTGAGACCTGCTTCTCTCGGTGTTTGATACCTGGTGCTCTTGTTGTTTGAGACCTGGTACTTTTGGTTTTTTGAGACCTGGTGCTCTTGGTGTTTGAGACCTTGTGCGCTTGGTGTTTGAGACCTGGTGCTCTTGGTGTTTGAGACCTGGTGCACTTGATGTTTGAGACCTGGTAAACTTGGTGTCTGAGAGCTGCTGCTCTTGGTGTTTGAAAACTGCTGCTATTGGTTTTTGAGAGCTGGTGCTGCTGGTTTTTGCGACCGTGTTATCATCGTGTTTGAGACCTGCTGCTCTTTGTGTTTGAGACATGCTGCTCTTGGTGTTTGAGAGCTGTTGATCTTGGTGTTCGAGACCTGGTGGTCTTGGTGTTTGAGACCTGGTACATTGGTTTTTGAGACCGGGTACACTTGGTGGTTGAGACCTGGTGCTCTTGGTGTTTGAGACCTTGTGCTCTTGGTGTTTGAGCCCTGGTGCTCTTGGAGTTTGAGACCTAGTGCTCTTGGTATTTGAGATCTGTTGCCAATGGTGTTTGACACCTGGTGCTCTTGGTGTTTGGGACCTGGTGCTCTTGTTGTTTGATTCCTGTTGCTCTTGTTGTTTGAGAGCGTGTTGTCTTGGTGTTTGAGACCTGGTGCTCTTGGTGTTGGAGACCTGCTGCTCTTCGTGTTTGAGACCTGGTGCAGTTGGTGATTCAGACCAGGTGATCTCGGAGTTTGAGGGCTGGTGCTCTTGTTGTTTGAGACCTGGTGCTCTTGGTATTTGAGACCTGGTAAACTTCATATTTGATACCAGGTACAGTTGGTGTTTAAGCCTGGTGCTCTTGTTGTTAGATGCCTGGTGCTCTTGATGTTTGAGTCCTGGTGGTCTTGGTGTTTGAGACCTAGCACACTTGGTGTTTGAGATCTGATGATTTTGGTGTTTGAGACCTGGTGCTCTTGGCGTTTGCGACCTGGTGCTCTTGGTGTTTGAGACGTGGTGGTCTTCGTTTTTGAGACCTGGTGCTCTTGGTTTTTGAGATCTGTTTATCTTGGCGTTTGAGACATGGTGCTCTTTGTGTTTGATACCTGCTGCTCTTGCTATTTGAGACCTGGTGAATTTGGTGTTTGAGACCTGGTGCTCTTGGTGTTTGAGACCTGGTGCTCTTGGTGTATGAGACCTGGTGCTCTTTGTGTCTGAGACCTGCTGCTCTTGGTGTTTGAGACCTGGTGATCTTGGTGTCTGAGACCTGGTGGTCTTGGTGTTTGAGACCTGGTACACTTGGTGTTTGAGAGCTGGGGCTATTGCTGTTTGTTTCCTCGTGCTCTTGGTGTTTGAGACCTGCTCCTCCTGATATTTAAGATCTGATATTCTTGGTATTTGAGACCTCGTTGTCTTGTTGTTTGAGACCTCGTGCTCTTGGTGTTTGAGATCTGTTGCTCTTGGTGTTTGAGAATGGAGATCTTGGTGTTTGAGAACTGGTTGTCTTGGTGTTTGAGAGCTGGAGCTCTTGGTGTTTGAGAGCGTGTTGTCTTGGTGTTTGAGACCTTGTGCTCTTGGTGTTAGAAACCGGAAGCTCTGGATGTTTGAGACCTCGTGCACTTGGTGAATCAGACCTGGTGATCTTGGTGTTTGAAACCTGGTGCTCTTGGTGTTTGAGACCTGGTACACTTGGTGTTTCAGAACTGGTTGTCTTGGTGTTTGAAACCTGGTGCTCTTGGTGTTTTAGACCTGGAACACTTGGTGTTTGAGACCTGCTGCCCTTGGTGTTTGAGACCTGGTGATCTTGGCGTTTGAGACCTGGTACACTTGGTGATTGAGAACTGGTACAATTGATGTTTGAGACCAGGTGCTCTTCGTGTTTGAGATCTGGTTTCAATGGTGTTTGAGATCTAGTTCTCTTGGTGTTTGAGAGCTGGTGCTCTTGCTGTTTTAAGCCTGCTGCTCTTGGTGTTTGAGAGCTGATGCTTTTGGTTTTTGCGACCTTTTTATCGTGGTGTTTGTGACCTGGTGCTCTTTGTGTTTGAGACCTGCTGCTCTTGGTGTTTGAGAGCTGGTGATCTTGGTGTTTGAGAACTGGTGATCTTGGTGTTTGAGACGTGGTTCTCTTGGTGTTTCAGACCTGGTGTTCTTGGTGTTTGAGAGCTGTTGCACTTGGTGTTTCATTCCTGCTGATTTTGGTGTTTTGGACCTGGTGCTCCTGGTGTTTGTGACCTAGTGATTTTGGTGTTTGAGACCTGGTGGTCTTCGTGTTTGAGTCCTGGTGGTCCTGGTTTTTGAGATCTGTTGATCTTGGTGTTTGAGACCTTGTGGTCTTGGAATTTGAGACCTGGTACACTTGGTGTTTGAGAGCTGATGCTATTGGTGTTTGACACTAGTGCTCTTGGTGTTTGAGACCTGGTTGTCTTGATGTTTGCGACCTGGGGCTCTTGGTTTTTGCGACCTGGTACAATTGGTGTTTGAGAGCTGGTGCTGAAGGTTTTTCGACCTTGTTATCTCGGTGTTTGAGACGTGGTGTTCTTTGTGTTTGAGACCTGCTGCTGTTGGTGTTTGAGAACTGGTGATCTTGGTGTTTGAGTCTAGGTGCTCATGGTGTTTGAGACCCAGTGCTCTTGGTATTTGAGACCTGTTTGTGTTCATGTTTGAGACCTTGTGCTCTTGGTTTTTGAAACATGCTACAGTTGGTGTTTGAGACCTGGTGCTCTCGGTGTTTGAGACTAGGTGCTCTTGGCGTCTGAGACCTGGTGCTCTTGGTGTTTGAGACCTGCTACTCTTGGTGTTTGATACCTGGTGCTCTTGTTGTTTGACACCTGGTACTTTTGTTTTTTTGAGACCTGGTGCTCTTGGTGTTTGAGACCTGGTGCGCTTGGTGTTTGAGACCTGGTGCTCTTGGTGTTTGAGACCTGGTGCTCTTGATGTTTGAGACCTGGTACACTTGGTGTCTGAGAGCTGGTGATCTTGGTGTTTGAAACCTGCTGCTATTGGTTTTTGAGAGCTGGTGCTGTTGGTTTTTGCGACCTTGTTATCATGGTGTTTGAGACCTGGTGCTCTTTGTGTTTGAGACATGCTGCTCTTGGTATTTGAGAGCTGTTGATCTTGGTGTTCGAGACCTGCTGCTCTTGGTATTTGAGACCTGGTGAATTTGGTGTTTGAGACCTGGTGCTCTTGGTGTTTGAGACCAGGTGCTCTTGGTGTTTGAGCCCTGGTGCTCTTGGAGTTTGAGACCTGGTGCTCTTGGTATTTGAGATCTGTTGCCAATGGTGTTTGACACCTGGTGCTCTTGGTGTTTGAGACCTGGTGCTCTTGGTGTTTGAGACCTGGTGCTCTTGTTGTTTGAGACCATGTTGTCTTGGTGTTTGAGACCTGGTGCTCTTGGTGCTTAAGACCTCGTGTTCTTGTTGTTTGATTGCTGTTGCTCTTGTTGTTTGAGAGCGTGTTGTCTTGGTGTTTGAGACCTGGTGCTCTTGGTGTTGGAGACCTGCTGCTCTTGGTGTTTGAGACCTGGTGCAGTTGGTGATTCAGACCAGGTGAAATCGGAGTTTGAGGGCTGGTGCTCTTGTTGTTTGAGACCTGGTGCTCTTGGTATTTGAGACCTGGTAAACTTCATATTTGATACCAGGTACAGTTGGTGTTTAAGCCTGGTGCTCTTGTTGTTAAATGCCTGGTGCTCTTGATGTTTGAGTCCTGGTGGTCTTGGTGTTTGAGTCCTAGTACACTTGGTGTTTGAGATCTGATGATTTTGGTGTTTGAGACCTGGTGCTCTTGGCGTCTGCGACCTGGTGCTCTTGGTGTTTGAGACGTGGTGGTCTTCGTGTTTGAGACCTGGTGCTCTTGGTTTTTGAGATCTGTTTGTCTTGGCCTTTGAGACATGGTGCTCTTTGTGTTTGATACCTGCTGCTCTTGGTATTTGAGACCTGGTGAATTTGGTGTTTGAGACCTGGTGCTCTTGGTGTTTGAGACCTGGTGCTCTTGGTGTATGAGACCTGGTGCTCTTTGTGTTTGAGACCTGCTGCTCTTCGTGTTTGAGACCTGGTGATCTTGCTGTCTGAGACCTGGTGGTCTTGGTGTTTGAGACCTGGTACACTTCGTGTTTGAGAGCTGGGGCTCTTGCTGTTTGTTTCCTCGTGCTCTTGGTGTTTGAGACCTTCTCCTCCTCATATTTAAGATCTGATATTCTTGGTATTTGAGACCTCGTTGTCTTGTTGTTTGAGACCTCGTGCTCTTGGTGTTTGAGATCTGTTGCTCTTGGTGTTTGAGAATGGAGATCTTGGTGTTTGAGAACTGGTTGTCTTGGTGTTTGTGAGCTGGAGCTCTTGGTGTTTGAGAGCGTGTTGTCTTGGTGTTTGAGACCTGGTGTTCTTGGTGTTAGAGACCGGCTGCTCATGGTGTTTGAGACCTCGTGCACTTGGTGAATCAGACCTGGTGATCTTGGTGTTTGAAACCTGGTGCTCTTGGTGTTTGAGGCCTGGTACACTTGGTGTTTCAGACCTGGTTGTCTTGGTGTTTGAAACCTGGTGCTCTTGGTGTTTTAGACCGGGTACACTTGGTGTTTGAGACCTGCTGCCCTTGGTGTTTGAGACCTGGTGATCTTGGCGTTTGAGACCTGGTACACTTGGTGATTGAGAGCTGGTACACTTGGTGTTTGAGACCAGGTGCTCTTCGTGTTTGAGATCTGGTTTCAAGGGTGTTTGAGACCTGGAGATCTTGGTGTTTGAGACCTGGTGCTCTTGGTGTTTGAGACCTGGTATTCTTGGTTTTTGGGAGCTGGCAGATTTGATTTTTGGGAATGTGTACACTTGGTGTTAGGGAAATGGCACTTTTGGTGGTTTGGATCTGGTATACTTGGCGTTTAAGACCTGGTACACTTTTTGTTTGAGAACTTGAAAATTTGGTCTTTCGGAGCTGCCACTCTTCATATTTGTGAGCTGGTACTCTTGGATTTTAGACCTGGCACAGTTGGTTCTGGGAGCTGGTACACTTGGTGTTTGAGTCCGGGTGAATTTGGTGTTTGAGACCTGCTGCTCTTGGTGTTAAAGAACTGCTGCTCTTGGTGTTTGAGACCTGGTGCTCTTGGTGTTTGAGAACTTTTGCTCTTGATGTTTGACACCTAGTGCTCTTGGTGTTTGAGACGTGGTTGTCTTGGTGTTTGAGACCTGTTGTTCTTGGTGATTGAGACCTGGTACACATGGTTTTTGAGAGCTGGTGATCTTGCTGTTTGAACGCTGCTGCTCTTGGTGTTTGGAGCTGGTTCTGTTGGTGTTTGAGAGCTGGTGCTGTTGGTTTTTGCGACCTTGTTATCGTGGTGTTTGAGACCTGGTGCTCTTTGTTTTTGAGTCCTGCTGCTCTTGGTGTTTGAGAGCTGGTGATCTTGGTGTGTGAGACGTGGTGCTCTCGGTGTTTCAGACGTGGTGCTCTTGGTGTTTGAGACCTGGTGTTCTTGGTGTTTGAGAGCTGTTGCACTTGGTGTTTGATTCCTCGTGATTCTGGTGTTTGGGACCTGGTGCTCCTGGTGTTTGAGATCTGGTGATTTTGGTGTTTGAGACCTGGTGTCCTTGGTGTTAGGGAACTGGTGGCCTTGGTGTTTGTGACCTGGTACACTTGTTGTTTTAGACTTTGTGTTATTGGTGTATGAGACCTTGTGCTCTGGGTACTTGAGATCTGGTGCTGTTGTTGTTTGAGACCTGGTGCTCTTTATGTTTGAGACCTGCTGCCCTTGGTATTTAGGAACTCGTGCTCTTGGTGTTAGAGACCTGGTGCTCTTGGTGTTTGAGACCTGGTGCTCTTGGTGTATGAGACCTGGTGCTCTTTGTGTATGAGAATTGCTGCTCTTGGTGTTTGAGGCCTAGTGCTCTTGGTGTTTGAGACGTGGTTGTCTTGGTGTTTGAGACCTGTTGTTTTTGGTGATTGAGACCTGGTACACATTCTTTTTGAGAGCTGGTGATCTTGCTGTTTGAACCCTGCTGCTCTTGGTGTTTGAGAGCTGGTTCTGTTGGCGTTTGAGAGCTGGTGCTGTTGGTTTTTGCGACCTTGTTATCGTGGTGTTTGAGACCTTGTGCTCTTTGTTTTTGAGTCCTGCTGCTCTTGGTGTTTGAGAGCTGGTGATCTTGGTGTGTGAGACGTGGTGCTCTCGGTGTTTCAGACGTGGTGCTCTTGGTGTTTGAGACCTGGTGATCCTGGTGTTTGAGACCTGGTGGTCTTGGTGTTTGAGACCTGCTCCTCCTGATATTAAAGATCTGATATTATTGGTATTTAAGACCTCGTTGTCTTGTTGTTTGAGACCTCGTGCTCTTGGTGTTTGAGACCTGTTGCTCTTGGTGTTTGAGAATGGAGATCTTGGTGTTTGAGAACTGGTTGTCCTGGTGTCTGAGAGCTGGAGCTCTTGGTGTTTGAGAGCGTGTTGTCTTGGTGTTTGAGACCTGGTGCTCTTGGTGTTAGAGACCGGCTGCTCTGGGTGTTTGAGACCTCTAGCACTTGGTGAATCAGACCTGGTGATCTTGGTGTTTGAGAGCTGGTGCTCTTGGTGTTTGGGACCTGGTACACTTGGAATTTCAGACCTGGTTGTCTTGGTGTTTGAAACCTGGTGCTCTTGGTGTTTGAGACCTGGTACACTTGGTGTTTCAGACCTGGTTGTCTTGGTGTTTGAAACCTGGTGCCCTTGGTGTTTTTGACCGGATACACTTGGTGTTTGAGACCTGCTGCCCTTGGCTTTTGAGACCTGGTGATCTTGGCGTTTGAGACCTGGTACACTTGGTGTTTGAGAGCTGGTACACTTGGTGTTTGAGACCAGGTGCTCTTGGTGTTTGAGATCTGGTTTCAATGGTGTTTGAGACCTAGTTCTCTTGCTGTTTGAGACCTGGTGCTCTTGGTGTTTGAGACCTGGAGATCTTGGAGTTTGAGACCTGGTGCTCTTGGTGTTTGAGACCTGGTATTCTTGGTTTTCGGGAGCTGGCAGATTTGATTTTTGGGAATGTGTACACTTGGTGTTAGGGAAATGGCACTTTTGGTGGTTTGGATCTGGTATACTTGGCGTTTACGACCTGGTACACTTTTTGTTCGAGAACTTGAAAATTTGGTCTTTCGGAGCTGCCACTCTTCATATTTGTGAGCTGGTACACTTGGATTTTAGACCTGGCACAGTTGGTTCTGGGAGCAGGTACACTTGGTGTTTGAGTCCGGTTGAATTTGGTGTTTGAGACCTGCTGCTCTTGATGTTTAAGAACTGCTGCTCTTGGTGTTTGAGACCTGGTGCTCTTGGTGTTTGAGAACTTTTGCTCTTGATGTTTGACACCTAGCGCTCTTGGTGTTTGAGACGTGGTTGTCTTGGTGTTTGAGACCTGTTGCTCTTGGTGATTGAGACCTGGTACACAAGGTGTTTGAGAGCTGGTGATCTTGCTGTTTGAACCCTGCTGCTCTTGGTGTTTGAGAGCTGGTGCTGTTGGTGTTTGAGAGCTGGTGCTGTTGGTTTTTGTGACCTTGTTATCGTGGTGTTTGAGACCTGGTGCTCTTTGTTTTTGAGTCCTGCCGCTCTTGGTGTTTGAGAGCTGGTGATCTTGGTGTGTGAGACGTGGTGCTCTCGGTGTTTCTGACGTGGTGCTCTTGGTGTTTGAGACCTGGTGTTCTTGGTGTTTGAGAGCTGTTGCACTTGGTGTTTGATTCCTGGTGATTTTGGTGTTTGGGACCTGGTGCTCCTGGTGCTTGAGATCTGGTGATTTTGGTGTTTGTGACCTGGTGTTCTTGGTGTTAGGGAACTGGTGGCCTTGGTGTTTTTGACCTGGTACACTTGTTGTTTTAGACTTTGTGTTATTGGTGTTTGAGACCTTGTGCTCTAGGTACTTGAGATCTGGTGCTGTTGTTGTTTGAGACCTGGTGCTCTTTATGTTTGAGACCTGCTGCCCTTGGTATTTAAGAACTCGTGCTCTTGGTGTTAGAGACCTGGTGCTCTTGGTGTTTGAGACCTGGTGCTCTTTGTGTATGAGACCTGGTGCTCTTTGTGTTTGAGAATTGCTGCTCTTGGTGTTTGAGACCTGGTGATCTTGGTGTTTTTTTGACCTGGTGGTCTTGGTGTTTGAGACCTGGTACACTTCGTGTTTGAGAGCTGGGGCTCTTGCTGTTTGTTTCCTCGTGCTCTTGGTGTTTGAGACCTGCTCCTCCTCATATTTAAGATCTTTTATTCTTGGTATTTGAGACCTCGTTGTCCTGTTGTTTGAGACCTCGTGCTCTTGGTGTTTGAGACCTGGTGCTCTTGGTGTTTGAGAATGGAGATCTTGTTGTTTGAGAACTGATTGTCCTGGTGTTTGAGAGCTGGAGCTCTTGGTGTTTGAGAGCGTATTGTTTTGGTGTTTGAGACCTGATGCTCTTGGTCTTATAGACCGGCTGCTCTGGGTGTTTGAGACCTGGTGCACTTGGTGAATCAGACCTGGTGATCTTGGTGTTTGAGAGCTGGTGCTCTTGGTGTTTAAGATCTGATGCTCTTGGCATTTGAGACTTCGTTGTCTTGATGTTTGAGAAATGGTGGTCTTAGTGTTTGAGACCTGGTGATCTTGGTGTTTGAGACCTGGTGCTCTTGGTGTTTGAGACCTGGTACACTTGGAGTTTCAGACCTGGTTGTCTTGGTGTTTGAAACCTTGTGCTCTTGGTGTTTTAGACCTGGTACACTTTTTGCTTGAAACCTGCTGCCCTTGGGTTTTGAGACCTGGTGATCTTGGCGTTTGAGACCTGGTACACTTGGTGTTTGAGAGCAGGTACAATTGGTGTTTGATTCCAGGTGCTCTTGGTGTTTGAGATCAGGTGTCAATGGTGGTTGAGACCTAGTTGTCTTGGTGTCTGAGACCTGGTGCTCTTGGTGTTTGAGACCTGGAGATCTTGGTGTTTGAGACCTGGTGCTCTTGGTGTTTGAGACCTGGTATTCTTGGTTTTTGGGAGCTGGCAGATTTGATTTTTGGGAATGTGTACACTTGGTGTTAGGGAAATGGCACTTTTGGTGGTTTGGATCTGGTATACTTGGCTTTTACGATCTGGTACACTTTTTGCTTCAGAACATGAAAATTTGGTCTTTCGGAGCTGCCACTCTTCATATTTGTGAGCTGGTACTCTTGGATTTTAGACCTGGCACAGTTGGTTCTGGGAGCTGGTACACTTGGTGTTTGAGTCCGGGTGAATTTGGTGTTTGAGGACCTGCTGCTCTTGGTGTTTAAGAACTGCTGCTCTTGGTGTTTGAGACCTGGTGCTCTTGGTGTTTGAGAACTTTTGCTCTTGATGTTTGACACCTAGTGCTCTTGGTGTTTGAGACGTGGTTGTCTTGGTGTTTGAGACCTTTTGCTCTTGGTGATTGAGACCTGGTACACATGGTGTTTGAGAGCTGGTGATCTTGCTGTTTGAAACCTGCTGCTCTTGGTGTTTGAGAGCTGGTGCTGTTGGTGTTTGAGAGCTGGTGCTGTTGGTTTTTGCGACCTTGTTATAGTGGTGTTTGAGACCTGGTGCTCTTTGTTTTTGAGTCCTGCTGCTCTTGGTGTTTGAGATCTGGTGATCTTGGTGTGTGAGACGTGGTGCTCTCGGTGTTTCAGACGTGCTGTTCTTGGTGTTTGAGAACTGGTGTTCTTGGTGTTTGAGAGCTGTTGCACTTGGTGTTTGATTCCTGGTGATTTTGGTGTTTGGGACCTGGTGCTCCTGGTGCTTGAGATCTGGTGATTTTGGTGTTTGAGACCTGGTGTTCTTGGTGTTAGGGAACTGGTGGCCTTGGTGTTTGTGACCTGGTACACTTGTTGTTTTAGACTTTGTGTTATTGGTGTTTGAGACCTTGTGCTCTGGGTACTTGAGATCTGGTGCTGTTGTTGTTTGAGACCTGGTGCTCTTTATGTTTGAGACCTGCTACCCTTGGTCTTTAGGAACTCGTGCTCTTGGTGTTAGAGACCTGGTGCTCTTGGTGTATGAGACCTGATGCTCTTTGTGTTTTAGAATTAGGGTCTTGGTGTTTGAGACCTGGTGATCTGGATGTTTGAGACCTGGTGGTCTTGGTGTTTGAGAACTGGTACACTTCGCGTTTGAGAGCTGGGGCTCTTGCTGTTTGTTTCCTCGTGCTCTTGGTGTTTGAGACCTGCTCCTCCTGATATTTAAGATCTGATATTCTTGGTATTTGAGACCTCGTTGTCTTGTTGTTTGAGACCTCGTGCTCTTGGTGTTTGAGACCTGTTGCTCTTGTGTGTTTGAGAATGGAGATCTTGGTGTTTGAGAACTGGTTGTCCTGGTGTTTGAGAGCTGGAGCTCTTGGTGTTTGAGAGTGTATTGTCTTGGTGTTTGAGACCTGGTGCTGTGGGTGTTAGAGACCGGCTGCTCTGGGTGTTTGAGACCTGGTGCACTTGGTGAATCAGACCTGGTGATCTTGGTGTTTGAGAGCTGGTGCTCTTGGTGTTTAAGATCTGATGCTCTTGGTATTTGCGACCTCGTTGTCTTGATGTTTGAGACCTGGTGGTCATAGTGTTTGCGACCTGTTGATTTTGGTGTTTGAGACCTGGTGCTCTTGGTGTTTGAGAGCTGGTACACTTGGTGTTTGTGACCTGGTGCTCTTGGTGTTTGAGATCCGGTGTCAAAGGTCTTTGAGACCTGGTTCTCTGGGTGTTTGAGACCTGCTGCTCTTTTGTTTAGGAACTGGTGCTCTTTGTGTTTGAGACCTGGTGCTCTTGGTGTTTGAGACCTGGTGCTCTTGGTGTTTGAGACTTGCTGCTCTTTGTTTTTGAGACCTGGTGTTCTTGGTGTTTGAGACCTGGTGATCTTGGTGTTTCAGACCTGGTGCTCTTGGTGTTTGAGATCTAGTGTCAATGGTTTTTGAGACCTGGATCTCTTGGTGTTTGAGACATGGTGCTCTTGTTGTTTGAGACCTGGTATTCTTGGTTTTTGGGAGCTGGCAGATTTGATTTTTGGGAATGTGTACACTTCGTGTTAGGGAAATGGCACATTTGGTGGTTTGGAACTGGTATACTTGGCGTTTACGACCTGGTACACTGTTTTTTTGAGAACTTGAAAATTTGGTCTTTCGGAGCTGCCACTCTTCATATTTGTGAGCTGGTCCACTTGGTATTTTAGACCTGGCACAGTTGGTTCTGGGAGCTGGTACACTTGGTGTTTGAGTCCGGGTTATTTTGGTGTTTGAGACCTGCTGCGCTTGGTGTTTAGGAAACAATGCTCTTGGCGTTTAGACCTGGTGCTCTTGGTGTTTGAGACCTGGTGCTCTTGGTGTTTGAGACCTGGTGCTCTTGATGTTTGACACCTAGTGCTCTTGGTGTTTGCGACGTGGTTGTCTTGGTTTTTGATACCTGTTGCTCTTGGTGTTTGAGACCTGTACACTTGGTGTTTGACAGCTGGTGCTCTTGGCTTTTGAGACCTGCTGCTATTGGTGTTTGAAACCTGGTGCTCTCGGTTTTTGAGACTAGGTGCTCTTGGTGTTTGAGACCTGGTGCTCTTGGTGTTTGGGAACTGCTGCTCTTGGTTTTTGATACCTGGTGCTCTTGCTGTTTGCGAACATGTTGTCTTGGTGTTTGAGACTTGTTGCTATTGGTGTTAGACACCTGCTGCTCTTGGTGTTTGGACCTGGTGCACTTGGAGATTCAGTCCTGGTGAACTTGATGTTTTAGAGCTGGTGCTCTTGGTGTTTAAGATCTCATGCTCTTGGTATTTCGATCTAGTTGTCTTGATGTTTGAGACCTGGTGCTCTTGGTGTTTGAGACCTGGTGCTCTTGGTGTTTGAGAATGGTGATCTTTGTGTTTGAGACCTGGTTGTCTTGGTGTTTGAGAGCTGGAGATCTTGGTGTTTGAGACCTAATGCTCTTGGTGTTTGGGAACTGCTGCTCTTGGTTTTTGATACCTAGTGCTCTTGTTGTTTGCGAACATGTTGTCTTGGTGTTTGAGACGTGGTGCTCTTGGTGTTAGAGACCTGGTGCACTTGGTGATTCAGACCAGGTGATCTTGGTGTTTGAGGGCTGGTGCTCTTGGTGTTTGAGACATGGTGCTCTTGGTATTTGAGACCTAGTAAACTTCATATTTGATATCAGGTACAGTTGGTGTTTAAGCCTGGTGCTCTTGGTGTTAGATACCTGGTGCTCTTGATGTTTGAGTCCTGGTGGTCTTGGTGTTTGAGACCTAGTACACTTGGTGTTTGAGATCTGATGATTTTGGTGTTTGAGACATGGTGCTCTTGGTGTTTGAGACCTGGTGCTCTTGGTGTTTGAGACGTGGTGGTCTTCGTGTTTGAGACCTGGTGCTCTTGGTTTTTGAGATCTGTTTGTCTTGGCGTTTGAGACATGGTGCTATTTGTGTTTGATACCTGCTGCTCTTGGTATTTGAGACCTGGTGAATTAGGTGTTTGAGACGTGGTGCTCTTGGTGTTTGATACCTGCTGCTCTTGGTATTTGAGACCTGGTGAATTAGGTGTTTGAGACGTGGTGCTCTTGGTGTTTGAGACCTGGTGCTCTTGGTGTTTGAGACTGGTGATCCTGGTGTTTGAGACCTGGTGGTCTTGGTGTTTGAGACCTGGTGGTCTTGGTGTTTGAAACCTGGTGCTCTTGGTGTTTGAGACCTGGAGATCTTGGTGTTTGAGACCTGGTGCTCTTGGTTTTTGAGACCTGGTATTCTTGGTTTTTGGGAGCTGGCAGATTTGATTTTTGGGAATGTGTACACTTCGTGTTAGGGAAATGGCACATTTGGTGGTTTGGAACTGGTATACTTGGCGTTTACGACCTGGCACACTGTTTTTCTGAGAACTTGACAATTTGGTCTTTCGGAGCTGCCACTCTTCATATTTGTGAGCTGGTCCACTTGGTATTTTAGACCTGGCACAGATGGTTCTGGGAGCTGGTACACTTGGTGTTTGAGTCCGGGTTATTTTGGTGTTTGAGACCTGCTGCGCTTCGTGTTTAGGAAACAATGCTCTTGGCGTCTAGACCTGGTGCTCTTGGTGTTTGAGACCTGGTGCTCTTGGTGTTTGAGACCTGGTGCTCTTGATGTTTGACACCTAGTGCTCTTGGTGTTTGCGACGTGGTTGTCTTGGTTTTTGATACCTGTTGCTCTTGGTGTTTGAGACCTGTACACTTGGTGTTTGACAGCTGGTGCTCTTGGCTTTTGAGACCTGCTGCTATTGGTGTTTGAAACCTGAAACTCTCGGTTTTTGAGACTAGGTGCTCTTGGTGTTTGAGACATGGTGCTCTTGGTTTTTGGGAACTGCTGCTCTTGGTTTTTGATACCTGGTGCTCTTGCTGTTTGCGAACATGTTGTCTTGGTGTTTGAGACTTGGTGCTCTTGGTGTTAGACACCTGCTGCTCTTGGTGTTTGTGACCTGGTGCACTTGGAGATTCAGTCCTGGTGAACTTGATGTTTGAGAGCTGGTGCTCTTGGTGTTTAAGATCTCATGCTCTTGGTATTTCGATCTAGTTGTCTTGATGTTTGAGACCTGGTGCTCTTGGTGTTTGAGACCTGGTGCTCTTGGTGTTTGAGAATGGTGATCTTTGTGTTTGAGACCTGGTTGTCTTGGTGTTTGAGAGCTGGAGATCTTGGTGTTTGAGACCTAATGCTCTTGGTGTTTGGGAACTGCTGCTCTTGGTTTTTGATACCGGGTGCTCTTGTTGTTTGTGAACATGTTGTCTTGGTGTTTGAGACGTGGTGCTATTGGTGTTAGAGACCTGGTGCACTTGGTGATTCAGACCAGGTGATCTTGGTGTTTGAGGGCTGGTGCTCTTGGTGTTTGAGACATGGTGCTCTTGGTATTTGAGACCTAGTAAACTTCATATTTGATATCAGGTACAGTTGGTGTTTAAGCCTGGTGCTCTTGGTGTTAGATACCTGGTGCTCTTGATGTTTGAGTCCTGGTGGTCTTGGTGTTTGAGACCTAGTACACTTGGTGTTTGAGATCTGATGATTTTGGTGTTTGAGACCTGGTGCTCTTGGTGTTTGAGACCTGGTGCTCTTGGTGTTTGAGACGTGGGGGTCTTCGTGTTTGAGACCTGGTGCTCTTGGTATTTGAGACCTGGTGAATTAGGTGTTTGAGACGTGGTGCTCTTGGTGTTTGATACCTGCTGCTCTTGGTATTTGAGACCTGGTGAATTAGGTGTTTGAGACGTGGTGCTCTTGGTGTTTGAGACCTGGTGCTCTTGGTGTTTGAGACTGGTGATCCTGGTGTTTGAGACCTGGTGGTCTTGGTGTTTGAGACCTGGTGGTCTTGGTGTTTGAAACCTGGTGCTCTTGGTGTTTGAGACCTGGAGATCTTGGTGTTTGAGACCTGGTGCTCTTGGTTTTTGAGACCTGGTATTCTTGGTTTTTGCGAGCTGGCAGATTTGATTTTTGGGAATGTGTACACTTCGTGTTAGGGAAATGGCACATTTGGTGGTTTGGAACTGGTATACTTGGCGTTTACGACCTGGTACACTGTTTTTCTGAGAACTTGAAAATTGGGTCTTTCGGAGCTGCCACTCTTCATATTTGTGAGCTGGTCCACTTGGTATTTTAGACCTGGCACAGTTGGTTCTGGGAGCTGGTACACTTGGTGTTTGAGTCCGGGTTATTTTGGTGTTTGAGACCTGCTGCGCTTGGTGTTTAGGAAACAATGCTCTTGGCGTCTAGACCTGGTGCTCTTGGTGTTTGAGACCTGGTGCTCTTGGTGTTTGAGACCTGGTGCTCTTGATGTTTGCACCTAGTGCTCTTGGTGTTTGCGACGTGGTTGTCTTGGTTTTTGATACCTGTTGCTCTTGGTGTTTGAGACCTGTACACTTGGTGTTTGACAGCTGGTGCTCTTGGCTTTTGAGACCTGCTGCTATTGGTGTTTGAAACCTGAAACTCTCGGTTTTTGAGACTAGGTGCTCTTGGTGTTTGAGACATGGTGCTCTTGGTGTTTGGGAACTGCTGCTCTTGGTTTTTGATACCTGGTGCTCTTGCTGTTTGCGAACATGTTGTCTTGGTGTTTGAGACTTGGTGCTCTTGGTGTTAGACACCTGCTGCTCTTGGTGTTTGTGACCTGGTGGTCTTGGTGTTTGAAACCTGGTGCTCTTGGTGTTTTAGACCTGGTACACTTGGTGTTTGAGACCTGCTGCCCTTGGTGTTTGAGACCTGGTGATCTTGGCGTTTGAGACCTGGTACACTTGGTGTTTGAGAGCTGGTACACTTGGTGTTTGAGACCAGGTGCTCTTGGTGTTTGAGATCTGGTTTCAATGGTGTTCGAGACCTGGTACTCTTGGTGTTTGAGACCTGGTGCTCTTGGTGTTTGAGACCTGTAGATATTGGTTTTTGATACCTGGTGCTCTTGCTGTTTGCGAACATGTTGTCTTGGTGTTTGAGACTTGGTGGTCTTGGTGTTAGAGACCTGCTGCTCTTGGTGTTTGTGACCTGGTGCACTTGGTGATTCAGTCCTGGTGAACTTGATGTTTGAGAGCTGGTGCTCTTGGTGTTTAAGATCTGATGCTCTTGGTATTTCGATCTCGTTGTCTTGATGTTTGAGACTTGGTGCTCTTGGTGTTTGAGACCTGGTGCTCTTGGTGTTTGAGAATGGTGATCTTTGTGTTTGAGACCTGGTTGTCTTGGTGTTTGAGAGCTGGAGATCTTGGTGTTTGAGACCTAATGCTCTTGGTGTTTGGGAACTGCTGCTCTTGGTTTTTGATACCTGGTGCTCTTGTTGTTTGCGAACATGTTGTCTTGGTGTTTGACACGTGGTGCTCTTGGTGTTAGAGACCTGGTGCACTTGGTGATTCAGACCAGGTGATCTTGGTGTTTGAGGGCTGGTGCTCTTGGTGTTTGAGACGTGGTGCTCTTGGTATTTGAGACCTGGTAAACTTCATATTTGATATCAGGTACAGTTGGTGTTTAAGCCTGGTGCTCTTGGTGTTAGATACCTGGTGCTCTTGATGTTTGAGTCCTGGTGGTCTTGGTGTTTGAGACCAAGTACACTTGGTGTTTGAGATCTGATGATTTTGGTGTTTGACACCTGGTGCTCTTGGTGTTTGAGACCTGGTGCTCTTGGTGTTTGAGACGTGTTGGTCTTCGCGTTTGAGTCCTGCTGCTCTTGGTGTTTGAGAACTGGTGCTCTTGGTGTTAGAGACCGGCTGCTCTGGGTGTTTGAGACCTGGTGCACTTGGTGAATCAGACCTGGTGATCTTGGTGTTTGAGAACTGGTTGTCTTGGTGTTTGAGACCTGGTGCTCTTGGTGTTTGAGACCAGGTGCTCTTGGTGTTTGAGGTCTGGTTTCAATGGTGTTTGAGACCTAGTTCTCTTGGTGTTTGAGACCTGGTGCTCTTGGTGTTTGAGACCTGGAGATCTTGGAGTTTGAGACCTGGTGCTCTTGGTGTTTGAGACCTGGTATTCTTGGTTTTCGGGAGCTGGCAGATTTGATTTTTGGGAATGTGTACACTTGGTGTTAGGGAAATGGCACTTTTGGTGGTTTGGATCTGGTATACTTGGCGTTTACGACCTGGTACACTTTTTGTTTGAGAACTTGAAAATTTGGTCTTTCGGAGCTGCCACTCTTCATATTTGTGAGCTGGTACTCTTGGATTTTAGACCTGGCACAGTTGTTTCTGGGAGCTGGTACACTTGGTGTTTGAGTCCGGTTGAATTTGGTGTTTGAGACCTGCTGCTCTTGGTGTTTAAGAACTGCTGCTCTTGGTGTTTGAGACCTGGTGCTCTTGGTGTTTGGGAACTTTTGCTCTTGATGTTTGACACCTAGTGCTCTTGGTGTTTGAGACGTGGTTGTCTTGGTGTTTGAGACCTGTTGCTCTTGGTGATTGAGACCTGGTACACAAGGTGTTTGAGAGCTGGTGATCTTGCTGTTTGAACCCTGCTGCTCTTGGTGTTTGAGAGCTGGTGCTGTTGGTGTTTGAGAGCTGGTGCTGTTGGTTTTTGCGACCTTGTTATCGTGGTGTTTGAGACCTGGTGCTCTTTGTTTTTGAGTCCTGCCGCTCTTGGTGTTTGAGAGCTGGTGATCTTGGTGTGTGAGACGTGGTGCTCTCGGTGTTTCAGACGTGGTGCTCTTGGTGTTTGAGACCTGGTGTTCTTGGTGTTTGAGAGCTGTTGCACTTGGTGTTTGATTCCTGGTGATTTTGGTGTTTGGGACCTGGTGCTCCTGGTGCTTGAGATCTGGTGATTTTGGTGTTTGTGACCTGGTGTTCTTGGTGTTAGGGAACTGGTGGCCTTGGTGTTTTTGACCTGGTACACTTGTTGTTTTAGACTTTGTGTTATTGGTGTTTGAGACCTTGTGCTCTATGTACTTGAGATCTGGTGCTGTTGTTTTTTGAGACCTTGTGCTCTTTATGTTTGAGACCTGCTGCCCTTGGTATTTAAGAACTCGTGCTCTTGGTGTTAGAGACCTGGTGCTCTTGGTGTTTGAGACCTGGTGCTCTTGGTGTATGAGACCTGGTGCTCTTTGTGTTTGAGAATTGCTGCTCTTGGTGTTTGAGACCTGGTGATCTTGGTGTTTTTTTGACCTGGTGGTCTTGGTGTTTGAGACCCGGTACACTTCGTGTTTGAGAGCTGGGGCTCTTGCTGTTTGTTTCCTCGTGCTCTTGGTGTTTGAGACCTGCTCCTCCTCATATTTAAGATCTGATATTCTTGGTATTTGAGACCTCGTTGTCTTGTTGTTTGAGACCTCGTGCTCTTGGTGTTTGAGACCTGTTGCTCTTGGTGTTTGAGAATGGAGATCTTGGTGTTTGAGAACTGGTTGTCCTGGTGTTTGAGAGCTGGAGCTCTTGGTGTTTGAGAGCGTATTGTTTTGGTGTTTGAGACCTGGTGCTCTTGGTCTTATAGACCGGCTGCTCTTGGTGTTTGAGACCTGGTGCACTTGGTGAATCAGACCTGGTGATCTTGGTGTTTGAGACCTGGTGCTCATGGTGTTTGAGACCTGGTACACTTGGAGTTTCAGACCTGGTTGTCTTGGTGTTTGAAACCTTGTGCTCTTGGTGTTTTAGACCTGATACACTTGGTGCTTGAAACCTGCTGCCCTTGGGTTTTGAGACCTGGTGATCTTGGCGTTTGAGACCTGGTACACTTGGTGTTTGAGAGCAGGTACAATTGGTGTTTGATTCCAGGTGCTCTTGGTGTTTGAGATCAGGTGTCAATGGTGGTTGAGACCTAGTTGTCTTGGTGTTTGAAACCTGGTGCTCTTGGTGTTTGAGACCTTGAGATCTTGGTGTTTGAGAGCTGGTGCTCTTGGTGTTTGAGACCTGGTATTCTTGGTTTTTGGGAGCTGGCAGATTTGATTTTTGGGAATGTGTACACTTGGTGTTAGGGAAATGGCACTTTTGGTGGTTTGGATCTGGTATACTTGGCTTTTACGATCTGGTACACTTTTTGCTTCAGAACTTGAAAATTTGGTCTTTCGGAGCTGCCACTCTTCATATTTGTGAGCTGGTACTCTTGAATTTTAGACCTGGCACAGTTGGTTCTGGGAGCTGGTACACTTGGTGTTTGAGTCCGGGTGAATTTGGTGTTTGAGGACCTGCTGCTCTTGGTGTTTAAGAACTGCTGCTCTTGGTGTTTGAGACCTGGTGCTCTTGGTGTTTGAGAACTTTTGCTCTTGATGTTTGACACCTAGTGCTCTTGGTGTTTGAGACGTGGTTGTCTTGGTGTTTGAGACCTGTTGCTCTTGGTGATTGAGACCTGGTACACATGGTGTTTGAGAGCTTGTGATCTTGCTGTTTGAAACCTGCTGCTCTTGGTGTTTGAGAGCTGGTGCTGTTGGTGTTTGAGAGCTGGTGCTGTTGGTTTTTGCGACCTTGTTATCGTGGTGTTTGAGACCTGGTGCTCTTTGTTTTTGAGTCCTGCTGCTCTTGGTGTTTGAGAGCTGGTGATCTTGGTGTGTGAGACGTGGTGCTCTCGGTGTTTCAGACGTGGTGTTCTTGGTGTTTGAGACCTGGTGTTCTTGGTGTTTGAGAGCTGTTGCACTTGGTGTTTGATTCCTGGTGATTTTGGTGTTTGGGACCTGGTGCTCCTGGTGTTTGAGATCTGGTGATTTTGGTGTTTGTGACCTGGTGTTCTTGGTGTTAGGGAACTGGTGGCCTTGGTGTTTGTGAACTGGTACACTTGTTGTTTTAGACTTTGTGTTATTGGTTTTTGAGACCTTGTGCTCTGGGTACTTGAGATCTGGTGCTGTTGTTGTTTGAGACCTGGTGCTCTTTATGTTTGAGACCTGCTACCCTTGGTCTTTAGGAACTCGTGCTCTTTGTGTTAGAGACCTGGTGCTCTTGGTGTTTGAGACCTGGTGCTCTTGGTCTATGAGACCTGATGCTCTTTGTGTTTTAGAATTAGGGTCTTGGTGTTTGAGACCTGGTGATCTGGATGTTTGAGACCTGGTGGTCTTGGTGTTTGAGAACTGGTACACTTCGTGTTTGAGAGCTGGGGCTCTTGCTGTTTGTTTTCTCGTGCTCTTGGTGTTTGAGACCTGCTCCTCCTCATATTTAAGATCTGATATTCTTGGTATTTGAGACCTCGTTGTCTTGTTGTTTGAGACCTCGTGCTCTTGGTGTTTGAGACCTGTTGCTCTTGTGTGTTTGAGAATGGAGATCTTGGTGTTTGAGAACTGGTTGTCCTGGTGTTTGAGAGCTGGAGCTCTTGGTGTTTGAGAGCGTATTGTCTTGGTGTTTGAGACCTGGTGCTGTGGGTGTTAGAGACCGGCTGCTCTGGGTGTTTGAGACCTGGTGCACTTGGTGAATCAGACCTGGTGATCTTGGTGTTTGAGAGCTGGTGCTCTTAGTGTTTAAGATCTGATGCTCTTGGTATTTGCGACCTCGTTGTCTTGATGTTTGAGACCTGGTGGTCATAGTGTTTGCGACCTGTTGATTTTGGTGTTTGAGACCTGGTGCTCTTGGTGTTTGAGAGCTGGTACACTTGGTGTTTGTGACCTGGTGCTCTTGGTGTTTGAGATCCGGTGTCAAAGGTGTTTGAGACCTGGTTCTCTTGGTGTTTGAGACCTGCTGCTCTTGGTGTTAAGGAACTGGTGCTCTTTGTGTTTGAGACCTGGTGCTCTTGGTGTTTGAGACCTGGTGCTCTTGGTGTTTGAGACTTGCTGCTCTTTGTTTTTGAGACCTGGTGTTCTTGGTGTTTGAGACCTGGTGATCTTGGTGTTTCAGACCTGGTGCTCTTGGTGTTTGAGATCTAGTGTCAATGGTTTTTGAGACCTGGTTCTCTTGGTGTTTGAGACATGGTGCTCTTGGTGTTTGAGACCTGGTGATCTTGGTGTTTGAGACCTGGTGCTCTTGGTTTTTGAGACCTTGTATTCTTGGTTTTTGGGAGCTGGCAGATTTGATTTTTGGGAATGTGTACACTTGGTGTTAGGGAAATGGCACATTTGGTGGTTTGGAACTGGTATACTTGGCGTTTACGACCTGGTACACTGTTTTTTTGAGAACTTGAAAATTTGGTCTTTCGGAGCTGCCACTCTTCATATTTGTGAGCTGGTCCACTTGGTATTTTAGACCTGGCACAGTTGGTTCTGGGAGCTGGTACACTTGGTGTTTGAGTCCGGGTTATTTTGGTGTTTGAGACCTGCTGCGCTTGGTGTTTAGGAAACAATGCTCTTGGTGTTTAGACCTGGTGCTCTTGGTGTTTGAGACCTGGTGCTCTTGGTGTTTGAGACCTGGTGCTCTTGATGTTTGACACCTAGTGCTCTTGGTGTTTGCGACGTGGTTGTCTTGGTTTTTGATACCTGTTGCTCTTGGTGTTTGAGACCTGTACACTTGGTGTTTGACAGCTGGTGCTCTTGTCTTTTGAAACCTGCTGCTATTGGTGTTTGAAACCTGGTGCTCTCGGTTTTTGAGACTAGGTGCTCTTGGTGTTTGAGACCTGGTGCTCTTGGTGTTTGGGAACTGCTGCTCTTGGTTTTTGATACCTGGTGCTCTTGCTGTTTGCGAACATGTGGTCTTGGTGTTTGAGACTTGGTGCTCTTGGTGTTAGACACCTGCTGCTCTTGGTGTTTGTGACCTGGTGCACTTGGAGATTCAGTCCTGGTGAACTTGATGTTTGAGAGCTGGTGCTCTTGGTGTTTAAGATCTCATGCTCTTGGTATTTCGATCTAGTTGTCTTGATGTTTGAGACCTGGTGCTCTTGGTGTTTGAGACCTGGTGCTCTTGGTGTTTGAGAATGGTGATCTTTGTGTTTGAGACCTGGTTGTCTTGGTGTTTGAGAGCTGGAGATCTTGGTGTTTGAGACCTAATGCTCTTGGTGTTTGGGAACTGCTGCTCTTGGTTTTTGATACCTGGTGCTCTTGTTGTTTGCGAACATGTTGTCTTGGTGTTTGAGACGTGGTGCTCTTGGTGTTAGAGACCTGGTGCACTTGGTGATTCAGACCAGGTGATCTTGGTGTTTGAGGGCTGGTGCTCTTGGTGTTTGAGACATGGTGCTCTTGGTATTTGAGACCTAGTAAACTTCATATTTGATATCAAGTACAGTTGGTGTTTAAGCCTGGTGCTCTTGGTGTTAGATACCTGGTGCTCTTGATGTTTGAGTCCTGGTGGTCTTGGTGTTTGAGACCTAGTACACTTGGTGTTTGAGATCTGATGATTTTGGTGTTTGAGACATGGTGCTCTTGGTGTTTGAGACCTGGTGCTCTTGGTGTTTGAGACGCGGTGGTCTTCGTGTTTGAGACCTGGTGCTCTTGGTTTTTGAGATCTGTTTGTCTTGGCGTTTGAGACATGGTGCTCTTTGTGTTTGATACCTGCTGCTCTTGGTATTTGAGACCTGGTGAATTAGGTGTTTGAGACGTGGTGCTCTTGGTGTTTGATACCTGCTGCTCTTGGTATTAGAGATGGTGAATTAGGTGTTTGAGACGTGGTGCTCTTGGTGTTTGAGAAATGGTGATCCTGGTGTTTGAGACCTGGTGGTCTTGGTGTTTGAGACCTGGTGGTCTTGGTGTTTGAAACCTGGTGCTCTTGGTGTTTGAGGCCTGGTACACTTGGTGTTTCAGACCTGGTTGTCTTGGTGTTTGAAACCTGGTGCTCTTGGTGTTTTAGACCTGGTACACTTGGTGTTTGAGACCTGCTGCCCTTGGTGTTTGAGACCTGGTGATCTTGGCGTTTGAGACCTGGTACACTTGGTGTTTGAGAGCTGGTACACTTGGTGTTTGAGACCAGGTGCTCTTGGTGTTTGAGATCTGGTTTCAATGGTGTTCGAGACCTGGTACTCTTCGTGTTTGAGACCTGGTGCTCTTGGTGTTTGAGACCTGTAGATATTGGTTTTTGATACCTGGTGCTCTTGCTGTTTGCGAACATGTTGTCTTGGTGTTTGAGACTTGGTGCTCTTGGTGTTAGAGACCTGCTGCTCTTGGTGTTTGTGACCTGGTGCACTTGGTGATTCAGTCCTGGTGAACTTGATGTTTGGGAGCTGGTGCTCTTGGTGTTTAAGATCTGATGCTCTTGGTATTTCGATCTCGTTGTCTTGATGTTTGAGATTTGGTGCTCTTGGTGTTTGAGACCTGGTGCTCTTGGTGTTTGAGAATGGTGATCTTTGTGTTTGAGACCTGGTTGTCTTGGTGTTTGAGAGCTGGAGATCTTGGTGTTTGAGACCTAATGCTCTTGGTGTTTGGGAACTGCTGCTCTTGGTTTTTGATACCTGGTGCTCTTGGTATTTGAGACCTGGTGGTCTTGGTGTTTGAAACCTGGTGCTCTTGGTGTTTGAGACCTGGAGATCTTGGTGTTTGAGACCTGGTGCTCTTGGTTTTTGAGACCTGGTATTCTTGGTTTTTGCGAGCTGGCAGATTTGATTTTTGGGAATGTGTACACTTCGTGTTAGGGAAATGGCACATTTGGTGGTTTGGAACTGGTATACTTGGCGTTTACGACCTGGTACACTGTTTTTCTGAGAACTTGAAAATTGGGTCTTTCGGAGCTGCCACTCTTCATATTTGTGAGCTGGTCCACTTGGTATTTTAGACCTGGCACAGTTGGTTCTGGGAGCTGGTACACTTGGTGTTTGAGTCCGGGTTATTTTGGTGTTTGAGACCTGCTGCGCTTGGTGTTTAGGAAACTATGCTCTTGGCGTCTAGACCTGGTGCTCTTGGTGTTTGAGACCTGGTGCTCTTGGTGTTTGAGACCTGGTGCTCTTGATGTTTGCACCTAGTGCTCTTGGTGTTTGCGACGTGGTTGTCTTGGTTTTTGATACCTGTTGCTCTTGGTGTTTGAGACCTGTACACTTGGTGTTTGACAGCTGGTGCTCTTGGCTTTTGAGACCTGCTGCTATTGGTGTTTGAAACCTGAAACTCTCGGTTTTTGAGACTAGGTGCTCTTGGTGTTTGAGACATGGTGCTCTTGGTGTTTGGGAACTGCTGCTCTTGGTTTTTGATACCTGGTGCTCTTGCTGTTTGCGAACATGTTGTCTTGGTGTTTGAGACTTGGTGCTCTTGGTGTTAGACACCTGCTGCTCTTGGTGTTTGTGACCTGGTGGTCTTGGTGTTTGAAACCTGGTGCTCTTGGTGTTTTAGACCTGGTACACTTGGTGTTTGAGACCTGCTGCCCTTGGTGTTTGAGACCTGGTGATCTTGGCGTTTGAGACCTGGTACACTTGGTGTTTGAGAGCTGGTACACTTGGTGTTTGAGACCAGGTGCTCTTGGTGTTTGAGATCTGGTTTCAATGGTGTTCGAGACCTGGTACTCTTGGTGTTTGAGACCTGGTGCTCTTGGTGTTTGAGACCTGTAGATATTGGTTTTTGATACCTGGTGCTCTTGCTGTTTGCGAACATGTTGTCTTGGTGTTTGAGACTTGGTGGTCTTGGTGTTAGAGACCTGCTGCTCTTGGTGTTTGTGACCTGGTGCACTTGGTGATTCAGTCCTGGTGAACTTGATGTTTGAGAGCTGGTGCTCTTGGTGTTTAAGATCTGATGCTCTTGGTATTTCGATCTCGTTGTCTTGATGTTTGAGACTTGGTGCTCTTGGTGTTTGAGACCTGGTGCTCTTGGTGTTTGAGAATGGTGATCTTTGTGTTTGAGACCTGGTTGTCTTGGTGTTTGAGAGCTGGAGATCTTGGTGTTTGAGACCTAATGCTCTTGGTGTTTGGGAACTGCTGCTCTTGGTTTTTGATACCTGGTGCTCTTGTTGTTTGCGAACATGTTGTCTTGGTGTTTGACACGTGGTGCTCTTGGTGTTAGAGACCTGGTGCACTTGGTGATTCAGACCAGGTGATCTTGGTGTTTGAGGGCTGGTGCTCTTGGTGTTTGAGACGTGGTGCTCTTGGTATTTGAGACCTGGTAAACTTCATATTTGATATCAGGTACAGTTGGTGTTTAAGCCTGGTGCTCTTGGTGTTAGATACCTGGTGCTCTTGATGTTTGAGTCCTGGTGGTCTTGGTGTTTGAGACCAAGTACACTTGGTGTTTGAGATCTGATGATTTTGGTGTTTGACACCTGGTGCTCTTGGTGTTTGAGACCTGGTGCTCTTGGTGTTTGAGACGTGTTGGTCTTCGCGTTTGAGTCCTGCTGCTCTTGGTGTTTGAGAACTGGTGCTCTTGGTGTTAGAGACCGGCTGCTCTGGGTGTTTGAGACCTGGTGCACTTGGTGAATCAGACCTGGTGATCTTGGTGTTTGAGAACTGGTTGTCTTGGTGTTTGAGACCTGGTGCTCTTGGTGTTTGAGACCAGGTGCTCTTGGTGTTTGAGGTCTGGTTTCAATGGTGTTTGAGACCTAGTTCTCTTGGTGTTTGAGACCTGGTGCTCTTGGTGTTTGAGACCTGGAGATCTTGGAGTTTGAGACCTGGTGCTCTTGGTGTTTGAGACCTGGTATTCTTGGTTTTCGGGAGCTGGCAGATTTGATTTTTGGGAATGTGTACACTTGGTGTTAGGGAAATGGCACTTTTGGTGGTTTGGATCTGGTATACTTGGCGTTTACGACCTGGTACACTTTTTGTTTGAGAACTTGAAAATTTGGTCTTTCGGAGCTGCCACTCTTCATATTTGTGAGCTGGTACTCTTGGATTTTAGACCTGGCACAGTTGTTTCTGGGAGCTGGTACACTTGGTGTTTGAGTCCGGTTGAATTTGGTGTTTGAGACCTGCTGCTCTTGGTGTTTAAGAACTGCTGCTCTTGGTGTTTGAGACCTGGTGCTCTTGGTGTTTGGGAACTTTTGCTCTTGATGTTTGACACCTAGTGCTCTTGGTGTTTGAGACGTGGTTGTCTTGGTGTTTGAGACCTGTTGCTCTTGGTGATTGAGACCTGGTACACAAGGTGTTTGAGAGCTGGTGATCTTGCTGTTTGAACCCTGCTGCTCTTGGTGTTTGAGAGCTGGTGCTGTTGGTGTTTGAGAGCTGGTGCTGTTGGTTTTTGCGACCTTGTTATCGTGGTGTTTGAGACCTGGTGCTCTTTGTTTTTGAGTCCTGCCGCTCTTGGTGTTTGAGAGCTGGTGATCTTGGTGTGTGAGACGTGGTGCTCTCGGTGTTTCAGACGTGGTGCTCTTGGTGTTTGAGACCTGGTGTTCTTGGTGTTTGAGAGCTGTTGCACTTGGTGTTTGATTCCTGGTGATTTTGGTGTTTGGGACCTGGTGCTCCTGGTGCTTGAGATCTGGTGATTTTGGTGTTTGTGACCTGGTGTTCTTGGTGTTAGGGAACTGGTGGCCTTGGTGTTTTTGACCTGGTACACTTGTTGTTTTAGACTTTGTGTTATTGGTGTTTGAGACCTTGTGCTCTATGTACTTGAGATCTGGTGCTGTTGTTTTTTGAGACCTTGTGCTCTTTATGTTTGAGACCTGCTGCCCTTGGTATTTAAGAACTCGTGCTCTTGGTGTTAGAGACCTGGTGCTCTTGGTGTTTGAGACCTGGTGCTCTTGGTGTATGAGACCTGGTGCTCTTTGTGTTTGAGAATTGCTGCTCTTGGTGTTTGAGACCTGGTGATCTTGGTGTTTTTTTGACCTGGTGGTCTTGGTGTTTGAGACCCGGTACACTTCGTGTTTGAGAGCTGGGGCTCTTGCTGTTTGTTTCCTCGTGCTCTTGGTGTTTGAGACCTGCTCCTCCTCATATTTAAGATCTGATATTCTTGGTATTTGAGACCTCGTTGTCTTGTTGTTTGAGACCTCGTGCTCTTGGTGTTTGAGACCTGTTGCTCTTGGTGTTTGAGAATGGAGATCTTGGTGTTTGAGAACTGGTTGTCCTGGTGTTTGAGAGCTGGAGCTCTTGGTGTTTGAGAGCGTATTGTTTTGGTGTTTGAGACCTGGTGCTCTTGGTCTTATAGACCGGCTGCTCTTGGTGTTTGAGACCTGGTGCACTTGGTGAATCAGACCTGGTGATCTTGGTGTTTGAGACCTGGTGCTCATGGTGTTTGAGACCTGGTACACTTGGAGTTTCAGACCTGGTTGTCTTGGTGTTTGAAACCTTGTGCTCTTGGTGTTTTAGACCTGATACACTTGGTGCTTGAAACCTGCTGCCCTTGGGTTTTGAGACCTGGTGATCTTGGCGTTTGAGACCTGGTACACTTGGTGTTTGAGAGCAGGTACAATTGGTGTTTGATTCCAGGTGCTCTTGGTGTTTGAGATCAGGTGTCAATGGTGGTTGAGACCTAGTTGTCTTGGTGTTTGAAACCTGGTGCTCTTGGTGTTTGAGACCTTGAGATCTTGGTGTTTGAGAGCTGGTGCTCTTGGTGTTTGAGACCTGGTATTCTTGGTTTTTGGGAGCTGGCAGATTTGATTTTTGGGAATGTGTACACTTGGTGTTAGGGAAATGGCACTTTTGGTGGTTTGGATCTGGTATACTTGGCTTTTACGATCTGGTACACTTTTTGCTTCAGAACTTGAAAATTTGGTCTTTCGGAGCTGCCACTCTTCATATTTGTGAGCTGGTACTCTTGGATTTTAGACCTGGCACAGTTGGTTCTGGGAGCTGGTACACTTGGTGTTTGAGTCCGGGTGAATTTGGTGTTTGAGGACCTGCTGCTCTTGGTGTTTAAGAACTGCTGCTCTTGGTGTTTGAGACCTGGTGCTCTTGGTGTTTGAGAACTTTTGCTCTTGATGTTTGACACCTAGTGCTCTTGGTGTTTGAGACGTGGTTGTCTTGGTGTTTGAGACCTGTTGCTCTTGGTGATTGAGACCTGGTACACATGGTGTTTGAGAGCTTGTGATCTTGCTGTTTGAAACCTGCTGCTCTTGGTGTTTGAGAGCTGGTGCTGTTGGTGTTTGAGAGCTGGTGCTGTTGGTTTTTGCGACCTTGTTATCGTGGTGTTTGAGACCTGGTGCTCTTTGTTTTTGAGTCCTGCTGCTCTTGGTGTTTGAGAGCTGGTGATCTTGGTGTGTGAGACGTGGTGCTCTCGGTGTTTCAGACGTGGTGTTCTTGGTGTTTGAGACCTGGTGTTCTTGGTGTTTGAGAGCTGTTGCACTTGGTGTTTGATTCCTGGTGATTTTGGTGTTTGGGACCTGGTGCTCCTGGTGTTTGAGATCTGGTGATTTTGGTGTTTGTGACCTGGTGTTCTTGGTGTTAGGGAACTGGTGGCCTTGGTGTTTGTGAACTGGTACACTTGTTGTTTTAGACTTTGTGTTATTGGTTTTTGAGACCTTGTGCTCTGGGTACTTGAGATCTGGTGCTGTTGTTGTTTGAGACCTGGTGCTCTTTATGTTTGAGACCTGCTACCCTTGGTCTTTAGGAACTCGTGCTCTTTGTGTTAGAGACCTGGTGCTCTTGGTGTTTGAGACCTGGTGCTCTTGGTGTATGAGACCTGATGCTCTTTGTGTTTTAGAATTAGGGTCTTGGTGTTTGAGACCTGGTGATCTGGATGTTTGAGACCTGGTGGTCTTGGTGTTTGAGAACTGGTACACTTCGTGTTTGAGAGCTGGGGCTCTTGCTGTTTGTTTTCTCGTGCTCTTGGTGTTTGAGACCTGCTCCTCCTCATATTTAAGATCTGATATTCTTGGTATTTGAGACCTCGTTGTCTTGTTGTTTGAGACCTCGTGCTCTTGGTGTTTGAGACCTGTTGCTCTTGTGTGTTTGAGAATGGAGATCTTGGTGTTTGAGAACTGGTTGTCCTGGTGTTTGAGAGCTGGAGCTCTTGGTGTTTGAGAGCGTATTGTCTTGGTGTTTGAGACCTGGTGCTGTGGGTGTTAGAGACCGGCTGCTCTGGGTGTTTGAGACCTGGTGCACTTGGTGAATCAGACCTGGTGATCTTGGTGTTTGAGAGCTGGTGCTCTTAGTGTTTAAGATCTGATGCTCTTGGTATTTGCGACCTCGTTGTCTTGATGTTTGAGACCTGGTGGTCATAGTGTTTGCGACCTGTTGATTTTGGTGTTTGAGACCTGGTGCTCTTGGTGTTTGAGAGCTGGTACACTTGGTGTTTGTGACCTGGTGCTCTTGGTGTTTGAGATCCGGTGTCAAAGGTGTTTGAGACCTGGTTCTCTTGGTGTTTGAGACCTGCTGCTCTTGGTGTTAAGGAACTGGTGCTCTTTGTGTTTGAGACCTGGTGCTCTTGGTGTTTGAGACCTGGTGCTCTTGGTGTTTGAGACTTGCTGCTCTTTGTTTTTGAGACCTGGTGTTCTTGGTGTTTGAGACCTGGTGATCTTGGTGTTTCAGACCTGGTGCTCTTGGTGTTTGAGATCTAGTGTCAATGGTTTTTGAGACCTGGTTCTCTTGGTGTTTGAGACATGGTGCTCTTGGTGTTTGAGACCTGGTGATCTTGGTGTTTGAGACCTGGTGCTCTTGGTTTTTGAGACCTGGTATTCTTGGTTTTTGGGAGCTGGCAGATTTGATTTTTGGGAATGTGTACACTTGGTGTTAGGGAAATGGCACATTTGGTGGTTTGGAACTGGTATACTTGGCGTTTACGACCTGGTACACTGTTTTTTTGAGAACTTGAAAATTTGGTCTTTCGGAGCTGCCACTCTTCATATTTGTGAGCTGGTCCACTTGGTATTTTAGACCTGGCACAGTTGGTTCTGGGAGCTGGTACACTTGGTGTTTGAGTCCGGGTTATTTTGGTGTTTGAGACCTGCTGCGCTTGGTGTTTAGGAAACAATGCTCTTGGTGTTTAGACCTGGTGCTCTTGGTGTTTGAGACCTGGTGCTCTTGGTGTTTGAGACCTGGTGCTCTTGATGTTTGACACCTAGTGCTCTTGGTGTTTGCGACGTGGTTGTCTTGGTTTTTGATACCTGTTGCTCTTGGTGTTTGAGACCTGTACACTTGGTGTTTGACAGCTGGTGCTCTTGTCTTTTGAGACCTGCTGCTATTGGTGTTTGAAACCTGGTGCTCTCGGTTTTTGAGACTAGGTGCTCTTGGTGTTTGAGACCTGGTGCTCTTGGTGTTTGGGAACTGCTGCTCTTGGTTTTTGATACCTGGTGCTCTTGCTGTTTGCGAACATGTGGTCTTGGTGTTTGAGACTTGGTGCTCTTGGTGTTAGACACCTGCTGCTCTTGGTGTTTGTGACCTGGTGCACTTGGAGATTCAGTCCTGGTGAACTTGATGTTTGAGAGCTGGTGCTCTTGGTGTTTAAGATCTCATGCTCTTGGTATTTCGATCTAGTTGTCTTGATGTTTGAGACCTGGTGCTCTTGGTGTTTGAGACCTGGTGCTCTTGGTGTTTGAGAATGGTGATCTTTGTGTTTGAGACCTGGTTGTCTTGGTGTTTGAGAGCTGGAGATCTTGGTGTTTGAGACCTAATGCTCTTGGTGTTTGGGAACTGCTGCTCTTGGTTTTTGATACCTGGTGCTCTTGTTGTTTGCGAACATGTTGTCTTGGTGTTTGAGACGTGGTGCTCTTGGTGTTAGAGACCTGGTGCACTTGGTGATTCAGACCAGGTGATCTTGGTGTTTGAGGGCTGGTGCTCTTGGTGTTTGAGACATGGTGCTCTTGGTATTTGAGACCTAGTAAACTTCATATTTGATATCAAGTACAGTTGGTGTTTAAGCCTGGTGCTCTTGGTGTTAGATACCTGGTGCTCTTGATGTTTGAGTCCTGGTGGTCTTGGTGTTTGAGACCTAGTACACTTGGTGTTTGAGATCTGATGATTTTGGTGTTTGAGACATGGTGCTCTTGGTGTTTGAGACCTGGTGCTCTTGGTGTTTGAGACGCGGTGGTCTTCGTGTTTGAGACCTGGTGCTCTTGGTTTTTGAGATCTGTTTGTCTTGGCGTTTGAGACATGGTGCTCTTTGTGTTTGATACCTGCTGCTCTTGGTATTTGAGACCTGGTGAATTAGGTGTTTGAGACGTGGTGCTCTTGGTGTTTGATACCTGCTGCTCTTGGTATTAGAGATGGTGAATTAGGTGTTTGAGACGTGGTGCTCTTGGTGTTTGAGAAATGGTGATCCTGGTGTTTGAGACCTGGTGGTCTTGGTGTTTGAGACCTGGTGGTCTTGGTGTTTGAAACCTGGTGCTCTTGGTGTTTGAGGCCTGGTACACTTGGTGTTTCAGACCTGGTTGTCTTGGTGTTTGAAACCTGGTGCTCTTGGTGTTTTAGACCTGGTACACTTGGTGTTTGAGACCTGCTGCCCTTGGTGTTTGAGACCTGGTGATCTTGGCGTTTGAGACCTGGTACACTTGGTGTTTGAGAGCTGGTACACTTGGTGTTTGAGACCAGGTGCTCTTGGTGTTTGAGATCTGGTTTCAATGGTGTTCGAGACCTGGTACTCTTCGTGTTTGAGACCTGGTGCTCTTGGTGTTTGAGACCTGTAGATATTGGTTTTTGATACCTGGTGCTCTTGCTGTTTGCGAACATGTTGTCTTGGTGTTTGAGACTTGGTGCTCTTGGTGTTAGAGACCTGCTGCTCTTGGTGTTTGTGACCTGGTGCACTTGGTGATTCAGTCCTGGTGAACTTGATGTTTGGGAGCTGGTGCTCTTGGTGTTTAAGATCTGATGCTCTTGGTATTTCGATCTCGTTGTCTTGATGTTTGAGATTTGGTGCTCTTGGTGTTTGAGACCTGGTGCTCTTGGTGTTTGAGAATGGTGATCTTTGTGTTTGAGACCTGGTTGTCTTGGTGTTTGAGAGCTGGAGATCTTGGTGTTGGAGACCTAATGCTCTTGGTGTTTGGGAACTGCTGCTCTTGGTTTTTGATACCTGGTGCTCTTGGTATTTGAGACCTGGTGAATTAGGTGTTTGAGACCTGGTGCTCTTGGTGTTTGAGACCTGGTGCTCTTGGTGTATGAGACCTGGTGCTCTTTCTGTTTTAGACCTGGTGATCCTGGTGTTTGAGACCTGGTGGTCTTGGTGTTTGAGACCTGGTGGTCTTGGTGTTTGAGACCTGGTACACTTCGTGTTTGAGAGCTGGGGCTTTTGCTGTTTGTTTCCTCGTGGTCTTGGTGTTTGAGACCTGCTCCTCCTCATATTTAAGATCTGATATTCTTGAGACCTCGTTGTCTTGTTGTTTGTGACCTCGTGCTCTTGGTGTTTGAGACCTGTTGCTCTTGGTGTTTGAGAATGGAGATCTTGGTGTTTGAGAACTGGTTGTCTTGGTGTTTGAGACCTGGTGCTCTTGGTGTTAGAGACCGGATGCTCTGGGTGTTTGAGACCTGGTGCACTTGGTGAATCAGACCTGGTGATCTTGGTGTTTGAGAGCTGGTGCTCTTGGTGTTTAAGATCTGATGCTCTTGGTATTTGCGACCTCATTGTATTGATATTTGAGACCTGGTAGTCTTAGTGTTTGAGACCTGGTACACTTGATGTTTCAGACCTGGTTGTCTTGGTGTTTGAAACCTGGTGCTCTTGGTGTTTGAGACCTGGTACACTTGGTGTTTCAGACCTGGTTGTCTTGGTGTTTGAAACCTGGTGCTCTTGGTGTTTTAGACCTGGTACACTTGGTGTTTGAGACCTGCTGCCCTTGGTGATTGAGACCTGGTGATCTTGGCGTTTGAGACCTGGTACACTTGGTGTTTGAGAGCTGGTACACTTGGTGTTTGAGACCAGGTGCTCCTGGTGTATGGGATCTGTAGATATTGGTGTTTGAGACCTGGTGCTCTTGGTGTTTGAGACCTGGTATTCTTGGTTTTTGCGAGCTGGCAGATTTGATTTTTGGGAATGTGTACACTTGGTGTTAGGGAAATGGCACTTTTGTTGGTTTGGATCTGGTATACTTGGCGTTTACGACCTGGTACTCTTTGTCTTTGAGAACTTGAAAATTTGGTCTTTCGGAGCTGCCACTCTTCATATTTGTGAACTGGTACTCTTGGATTTTAGACCTGGCACAGTTGTTTCTGGGAGCTGGTACACTTGGTGTTTGAGTCAGGGTGAATTTGGTGTTTGAGGACATGCTGCTCTTGGTGTTTAAGAACTGCTGCTCTTGGTGTTTGAGACCTGGTGCTCTTGGTGTTTGAGAACTTTTGCTCTTGATGTTTGACACCTAGTGCTCTTGGTGTTTGAGACGTGGTTGTCTTGGTGTTTGAGACCTGTTGCTCTTAGTGATTGAGACCTGGTACGCATGGTGTTTGAGAGCTGGTGATCTTGCTGTTTGAACCCTGCTGCTCTTGGTGTTTGAGAGCTGGTGCTGTTGGTGTTTGAGAGCTGGTGCTGTTGGTTTTTGCGACCTTGTTATCGTGGTGTTTGAGACCTGGTGCTCTTTGTTTTTGAGTCCTGCTGCTCTTGGTGTTTGAGAGCTGGTGATCTTGGTGTTTGAGACGTGGTGCTCTCGGTGTTTCAGACGTGGTGCTCTTGGTGTTTGAGACCTGGTGTTCTTGGTGTTTGAGAGCTGTTGCACTTGGTGTTTGATTCCTGGTGTTTGTGGTGTTTGGGACCTGGTGCTCCTGGTGTTTGAGATATGGTGATTTTGGTGTTTGAGACCTGGTGTTCTTGGTGTTAGGGAACTGGTGGCCTTTTTGTTTGTGACCTGGTACACTTGTTGTTTTAGACTTTGTGTTATTGGTGTTTGAGACCTTGTGCTCTGGGTACTTGAGATCTGGTGCTGTTGTTGTTTGAGACCTGGTGCTCTTTATGTTTGAGACCTGCTGCCCTTGGTATTTAGGAACTCGTGCTCTTGGTGTTAGAGACCTGGTGCTCTTGGTGTTTGAGACCTGGTGCTCTTGGTGTATGAGACCTGGTGCTCTTTGTTTTTGAGAATTGCTGCTCTTGGTGTTTGAGACCTGGTGATCTTGGTGTTTGAGACCTGGTGGTCTTGGTGTTTGAGACCTGGTACACTTCGTGTTTGAGAGCTGCGGCTCTTGCTGTTTGTTTCCTCGTGCTCTTGGTGTTTGAGACCTGCTCCTCCTGATATTTAAGATCTGATATTCTTGGTATTTGAGACCTCGTTGTGTTGTTGTTTGAGACCTCGTGCTCCTGGTGTTTGAGACCTGTTGCTCTTGGTGTTTGAGAATGGAGATCTTGATGTTTGAGAACTGGTTGTCCTGGTGTTTGAGAGCTGGAGCTCGTGGTGTTTGAGAGCGTATTGTCTTGGTGTTTGAGACCTGGTGCTCTTGGTGTTAGAGACCGGCTGCTCTGGGTGTTTGAGACCTGGTGCACTTGGTGAATCAGACCTGGTGATCTTGGTGTTTGAGAGCTGGTGCTCTTGGTGTTTAAGATCTGATGCTCTTGGTATTTGCGACCTCGTTGTCTTGATGTTTGAGACCTGGTGGTCTTGGTGTTTGAGACCTGGTACACTTGGAGTTTCAGACCTGGTTGTCTTGGTGTTTGAGGCCTGGTGCTCTTGGTGTTTTAGACCTGGTACACTTAGTGTTTGAGACCTGGTTGTCTTGGTGTTTGAGAGCTGGTGATCTTGGCGTTTGAGACCTGGTACACTGGGTTTTTGAGAGCTGGTACACTTGGTGTTTGAGATCTGGTGTCAAAGCTGTTTGAGACCTGGTACTCTTGGTGTTTGAGACCTGGTGCTCTTGGTGTATGAGACCTGCTGCTCTTTGTGTTTGAGACCTGCTGCTCTTGTTTTTCGAGACCTGGTGATCTTGGTGTTTGAGACCTGGTGCTCTTGGTGTTTGAGATCTAGTGTCAATGGTGTTTGAGACCTGGTTCTCTTGGTGTTTGAGACATGGTGCTCTTGGTGTTTGAGACCTGGAGATCTTGGTGTTTGAGACCTGGTGCTCTTGGTTTTTGAGACCTGGTATTCTTGGTTTTTGGGAGCTGGCAGATTTGAGTTTTGGGAATGTGTACACTTTGTGTTAGGGGAATGGCACATTTGGTGGATTGGACCTGGTATACTTGGCGTTTACGACCTGGTACACTGTTTTTTTGAGAACTTGAAAATTTGGTCTTTCGGAGCTGCCACTCTTCATATTTGTTAGCTGGTCCACTTAGTATTTTAGACCTGGCACAGTTGATTCTGGGAGCTGGTACACTTGGTGTTTGAGTCCGGGTGATTTTGGTCTTTGAGACCTGCTGCTCTTGGTGTTTAGGAAACGGTGCTCTTGGTGTTTGAGACCTGGTGCTCTTGGTGTTTGAGACCTGATGCTCTTGGTGTTTGAGACCTGGTGCTCTTGATGTTTGACACCTAGTGCTCTTGGTGTTTGCGACGTGGTTGTCTATTTTTTGATACCTGTTGCTCTTGGTGTTTGAGACCTGTACACTTGGTGTTTGACAGCTGGTGCTCTTGGCTTTTGAGACCTGCTGCTATTGGTGTTTGAAACCTGGTGCTCTCGGTATTTGAGACTAGGTGCTCTTGGTGTTTGTGACGTGGTGCTCTCGGTGTTTCAGACGTGGTGCTCTCGGTGTTTGAGACCTGGTGTTCTTGGTGTTTGAGAGCTGTTGCACTTGGTGTTTGATTCCTGGTGATTTTGGTGTTTGGGACCTGGTGCTCCTGGTGTTTGAGATCTGGTGATTTTGGTGTTTGAGACCTGGTGTTCTTGGTGTTAGGGAACTGGTGGCCTTGGTGTTTGTGACCTGGTACACTTGTTGTTTTAGACTTTGTGTTATTGGTGTTTGAGACCTTGTGCTCTGGGTACTTGAGATCTGGTGCTGTTGTTGTTTGAGACCTGGTGCTCTTTATGTTTGAGACCTGCTGCCCTTGGTATTTAGGAACTCGTGCTCTTGGTGTTAGAGACCTGGTGCTCTTGGTATTTGAGACCTGGTGCTCTTGGTGTATGAGACCTGGTGCTCTTTGTTTTTGAGAATTGCTGCTCTTGGTGTTTGAGACCTGGTGATCTTGGTGTTTGAGACCTGGTGGTCTTGGTGTTTGAGACCTGGTACACTTCGTGTTTGAGAGCTGGTGCTCTTGCTGTTTGTTTCCTCGTGCTCTTGGTGTTTGAGACCTGCTCCTCCTCATATTTAAGATCTGATATTCTTGGTATTTGAGACCTCGTTGTGTTGTTGTTTGAGACCTCGTGCTCTTGGTGTTTGAGACCTGTTGCTCTTGGTGTTTGAGAATGGAGATCTTGATGTTTGAGAACTGGTTGTCCTGGTGTTTGAGAGCTGGAGCTCTTGGTGTTTGAGAGCGTATTGTCTTGGTGTTTGAGACCTGGTGCTCTTGGTGTTAGAGACCGGCTGCTCTGGGTGTTTGAGACCTGGTGCACTAGGTGAATCAGACCTGGTGATCTTGGTGTTTGAGAGCTGGTGCTCTTGGTGTTTAAGATCTGATGCTCTTGGTATTTGCGACCTCGTTGTCTTGATGTTTGAGACCTGGTGGTCTTGGTGTTTGAGACCTGGTACACTTGGAGTTTCAGACCTGGTTGTCTTGGTGTTTGAGGCCTGGTGCTCTTGGTGTTTTAGACCTGGTACACTTGGTGTTTGAGACCTGGTTGTCTTGGTGTTTGAGAGCTGGTGATCTTGGCGTTTGAGACCTGATACACTGGGTTTTTGAGAGCTGGTACACTTGGTGTTTGAGATCTGGTGTCAAAGCTGTTTGAGACCTGGTTCTCTTGGTGTTTGAGACCTGCTGCTCTTGGTGTTTAGGAACTGGTGCTCTTGTTGTGTGAGACCTGGTGCTCTTGGTGTTTGAGACCTGGTGCTCTTGGTGTATGAGACCTGCTGCTCTTTGTGTTTGAGATCTGGTGCTCTTGGTTTTTGAGACCTGGTGATCTTGGTGTTTGAGACCTGGTGCTCTTGGTGTTTGAGATCTAGTGTCAATGGTGTTTGAGACCTGGTTCTCTTGGTGTTTGAGACATGGTGCTCTTGGTGTTTGAGACCTGGAGATCTTGGTGTTTGAGACCTGGTGCTCTTGGTTTTTGAGACCTGGTATTCTTGGTTTTTGGGAGCTGGCAGATTTGAGTTTTGGGAATGTGTACACTTCGTGTTAGGGGAATGGCAGATTTGGTGGATTGGACCTGGTATACTTGGCGTTTACGACCTGGTACACTGTTTTTTTGAGAACTTGAAAATTTGGTCTTTCGGAGCTGCCACTCTTCATATTTGTTAGCTGGTCCACTTAGTATTTTAGACCTGGCACAGTTGATTCTGGGAGCTGGTACACTTGGTGTTTGAGTCCGGGTGATTTTGGTCTTTGAGACCTGCTGCTCTTGGTGTTTAGGAAACGGTGCTCTTGGTGTTTGAGACCTGGTGCTCTTGGTGTTTGAGACCTGATGCTCTTGGTGTTTTTGTGACCTGGTGCTCTTGATGTTTGACACCTAGTGCTCTTGGTGTTTGCGACGTGGTTGTCTATTTTTTGATACCTGTTGCTCTTGGTGTTTGAGACCTGTACACTTGGTGTTTGACAGCTGGTGCTCTTGGCTTTTGAGACCTGCTGCTATTGGTGTTTGAAACCTGGTGCTCTCGGTATTTGAGACTAGGTGCTCTTGGTGTTTGTGACCTGGTGCACTTGGTGATTCAGTTCTGGTGAACTTGATGTTTGAGAGCTGGTGCTCTTGGTGTTTAAGATCTGTTGCTCTTGGTATTTGAGACCTCGTTGTCCTGATGTTTGAGACCTGGTGCTCTTGGTGTTTGAGACCTGGTGCTCCTGGTGTTTGAGAATGGTGATCTTTGTGTTTGAGACCATGTTGTCTTGGTGTTTGTGAGCTGGAGCTCTTGGTGTTTGAGACCTAGTGCTCTTGGTGTTTGGGAACTGCTGCTCTTGGTTTTTGATACCTGGTGCTCTTGTTGTTTGCGAACATGTTGTCTTGGTGTTTGAGACGTGGTGCTCTTGGTGTTAGAGACCTGGTGCACTTGGTGATTCAGAACAGGTGATCTTGGTGTTTGAGGGCTGGTGAACTTGGTGTTTGAGACGTGGTTCTCTTGGTATTTGAGACCTGGTAAACTTCATATTTGATACCAGGTACAGTTGGTGTTTAAGCCTGGTGCTCTTGGTGTTAGATGCCTGGTGCTCTTGATGTTTGAGTCCTGGTGGTCTTGGTGTTTGAGACCTAGTACACTTGGTGTTTGAGATCTGATGATTTTGGTGTTTGAGACCTGGTGCTCTTGGTGTTTGAGACCTGGTGCTCTTGGTGTTTGAGACGTGGTGGTCTTCGTGTTTGAGACCTGGTGCTCTTGGTTTTTGAGATCTGTTTGTCTTGGCGTTTGAGACATGGTGCTCCTTGTGTTTGATACCTGCTGCTCTTGGTATTTGAGACCTGGTGAATTTGGTGTTTGAGACCTGGTGCTCTTGGTGTTTGAGACCTGGTGCTCTTGGTATTTGAGACCTGGTGCTCTTTGTGTTTGAGACCTGCTGCTCTTGGTGTTTGAGACCTGGTGATCTTGGTGTTTGAGACCTGGTGGTCTTGGTGTTTGAGACCAGTTACACTTCGTGTTTGAGAGCTGGGGCTCTTGCTGTTTGTCTGCTCGTGCTCTTGGTGTTTGAGACCTGCTCCTCCTGATAATTAACATCTGATATTCTTGGTATTTGAGACCTCGTTGTCTTGTTGTTTGAGACCTCGTGCTCTTGGTGTTTGAGACCTGTTGCTTTTGGTGTTTGAGAATGGAGATCTTGGTGTTTGAGAACTGGTTGTCTTGGTGTTTGAGAGCTGGTACATTGGTTTTTGAGACCGGGTACAATTGGTGGTTGAGAACATGTTGCTCTTGGTGTTTGAAACGTGCTGCTCTTCGTGTTTGAGACCTGGTGCACTTGGTGATTCACACCAGGTGATCTTGGTGTTTGAGGGCTTGTGCTCTTGGTGTTTGAGACCTGTTGCTCTTGGTATTTGAGTCCTGGTAAACTTCATATTTGATTCCAGGTACAGTTGGTGTTTAAGCCTGGTGCTCTTGGTTTTAGATGCCTGGTGCTATTGATGTTTGAGTCCTGGTGGTCTTGGTGTTTGAGACCTAGTACACTTGGTGTTTGAGATCTGATGATTTTGGTGTTTGAGACCTGGTGCTCTTGGTGTTTGAGACCTGGTGCTCTTGGTGTCTGAAACGTGGTGGTCTTCGTGTTTGAGACCTGGTGCTCTTGGTTTTTGAGATCTGTTTGTCTTGGCGTTTGAGACATGGTGCTCTTTGTGTTTGATACCTGCTGCTCTTGGTATTTGAGAACGGGTGAATTTGGTGTTTGAGACCTGGAGCTCTTGGTGTTTGAGACCTGGTGCTCTTGGTGTATGAGACCTGGTGCTCTTTGTGTTTGAGACCTGCTGCTCTTGGTGTTTGAGACCTGGTGATCTTGGTGTTTGAGACCTGGTGGTCTTGGTGTTTGAGACCTGGTACACTTCGTGTTTGAGAGCTGGGGCTCTTGCTGTTTGTTTCCTCGTGCTCTTGGTGTTTGAGACCTGCTCCTCCTGATATTTAAGATCTGATATTCTTGGTATTTGAGACCTCGTTGTCTTGTTGTTTGAGACCTCCTGCTCTTGGTGTTTGAGACCTGTTGCTCTTGGTGTTTGAGAATGGAGATCTTGCTGTTTGAGAACTGGTTGTCCTGGTGTTTGAGAGCTGGAGCTCTTGGTGTTTGAGAGCGTATTGTCTTGGTGTTTGAGACCTGGTGCTTTTGGTGTTAGAGCCCGACAGCTCTGGGTCTTTGAGACCTGGTGCACTGGGTGAATCAGACCTGGTGATCTTGGTTTTTGAGAGCTGGTGCTCTTGGTGTTTACGTTCTGATGCTCTTGGTATTTGCGATCTCGTTGTCTTGATGTTTGAGACCTGGTGGTCTTAGTGTTTGAGACCTGGTGATGTTGGTGTTTGAGACCTGGTGCTCTTGGTGTTTGAGACCTGGTACACTTGGAGTTTCAGACCTGGTTGTCTTGGTGTTTGAAACCTGGTGCTCTTGGTGTTTTAGACCTGGTACACTTGGTGTTTGAGACCTGCTGCCCTTGGTGATTGAGACCTGGTATTCTTGGTTTTTGGGAGCTGGCAGATTTGATTTTTGGGAATGTGTACACTTGGTGTTAGGGAAATGGCACTTTTGGTGGTTTGGATCTGGTATACATGGCGTTTACGACCTGGTACACTTTTTCTTTGAGAACTTGAAAATCTGGTCTTTCGGAGCTGCCACTCTTCATATTTGTGAGCTGGTACACTTGGATTTTAGACCTGGCACAGTTGGTTCTGGGAGCTGGTACACTTGGTGTTTGAGTCCGGGTGAATTTGGTGTTTGAGACCTGCTGCTCTTTGTGTTTAAGAACTGCTGCTCTTGGTGTTTGAGACCTGGTGCTATTGGTGTTTGAGAACTTTTGCTCTTGATGTTTGACACCTTGTGCTCTTGGTGTTTGTGACGTGGTTGTCTTGTTGTTTGAGACCTGTTGCTCTTGGTGATTGAGACCTGGTACACATGGTGTTTGAGAGCTGGTGATCTTGCTGTCTGAAACCTGCTGCTCTTGGTATTTGAGACCTGGTGAATTTGGAGTTTGAGACCTGGTGCTCTTGGTGTTTGAGACCTGGTGCTCTTGGTGTATGAGACCTGGTGCTCTTTGTGTTTGAGACCTGCTGCTCTTGGTGTTTGAGAGCTGGTGATCTTGGTGTTTGAGACCTGGTTGTCTTGGTGGTTGAGACCTGGTACACTTCTTGTTTGAGAGCTGGGGCTCTTGCTGTTTGATTCGTCGTGCTCTTGGTGTTTGAGACGTTCTCCTCCTGATATTTACGATCTGATATTCTTGGTATTTGAGACCTCGTTGTCTTGTTGTTTGAGACCTCGTTCTCTTGGTGTTTGAGACCTGTTGCTCTTGGTGTTTGAGAATGGAGATCTTTGTGTTTGAGAACTGGTTGTCATGCTGTTTGAGAGCTGGAGCTCTTGGTGTTTGAGAGCGTGTTGTCTTGGTGTTTGAGACCTGGTGCTCTTGGTGTTAGAGACCGGCTGCTCTGGGTGTTTGAGACCTGGTGCACTTGGTGAATCAGACCAGTTGATCTTGGTGTTTGAGAGATGGTGCTCTTGGTGTTTAAGATCTGATGCTCTTGGTATTTGAGACCTCGTTGTCTTGATGTTTTAGACCTGGTGGTCTTAGTGTTTGAGACCTGGTGATGTTGGTGTTTGAGACCTGGTGCTCTTGATGTTTGAGACCTGGTACACTTGGAGTTTCAGACCTGGTTGTCTTGGTGTTTGAAACCTGTTGTTCTTGGTGTTTTACAGCTGGTACACTTGGTGTTTGAGACCTGGTGATGTTGGTGTTTGAGACCTGGTGCTCTTGACGTTTGAGACCTGGTACACTTGGTGTTTGAGAGCTGGTACACTTGGTGTTTGAGACCAGGTGCTCTTGGTGTTTGATATCTGGTGTCAATCGTGTTTGAGACCTAGTTCTCTTGGTGTTTGAGACCTGGTGCTCTTGGTGTTTGAGACCTGGAGATCTTGGAGTTTGAGACCTGGTGCTCTTGGTGTTTGAGACCTAATATTGTTGGTTTTTGGGAGCTGGCAGATTTGATTTTTGGGAATGTGTACACTTGGTGTTAGGGAATTGGCACTTTTGGTGGTTTGGATCTGGTATACTTGGCATTTACGACCTGGTACACTTTTTCTTTGAGAACTTGAAAATTTGGTCTTTCGGAGCTGCCACTCTTCATATTTGTGAGCTGGTACACTTGGATTTTAGACCTGGCACAGTTGGTTCTGGGAGCTGTTACACTTGGTGTTTGAGTCCGGGTTAATTTCGTGTTTGAGACCTGCTGCTCTTGGTGTTTAAGAACTGCTGCTCTTGGTGTTTGAGTCCTGGTGCTTTTGGTGTTTGAGAACTTTAGCTCTTGATGTTGGACACCTAGTGCTCTTGGTGTTTGAGACGTGGTTGTCTTGGTGTTTGAGACCTGTTGCTCTTGGTGACTGAGACCTGGTACACATGGTGTTTGAGAGCTGGTGATCTTGCTGTTTGAAACCTGCTGCTCTTGGTGTTTGAGAGCTGGTGCTGTTGGTGTTTGAGAGCTGGTGCTGTTGGTTTTTGCGACCTTGTTATCGTGGTGTTTGAGACCTGGTGCTCTTGGTATTTGAGACCTGGTAAACTTCATATTTGATTCCAGGTACAGTTGGTGTTTAAGCCTGGTGCTCTTGGTGTTAGATGCCTGGTGCTATTGATGTTTGAGTCCTGGTGGTCTTGGTGTTTGAGACCTAGTACACTTGGTGTTTGAGATCTGATGATTTTGGTGTTTGAGACCTGGTGCTCTTGGTGTTTGAGACCTGGTGCTCTTGGTGTCTGAAACGTGGTGGTCTTCGTGTTTGAGACCTGGTGCTCTTGGTTTTTGAGATCTGTTTGTCTTGGCGTTTGAGACATGGTGCTCTTTGTGTTTGATACCTGCTGCTCTTGGTATTTGAGAACGGGTGAATTTGGTGTTTGAGACGTGGTGCTCTTGGTGTTTGAGACCTGGTGCTCTTGGTGTATGAGACCTGGTGCTCTTTGTGTTTGAGACCTGCTGCTCATGGTGTTTGAGACCTGGTGATCTTGGTGTTTGAGACCTGGTGGTCTTGGTGTTTGAGACCTGGTACACTTCGTGTTTGAGAGCTGGGGCTCTTGCTGTTTGTTTCCTCGTGCTCTTGGTGTTTGAGACCTGCTCCTCCTGATATTTAAGATCTGATATTCTTGGTATTTGAGACCTCGTTGTCTTGTTGTTTGAGACCTCCTGCTCTTGGTGTTTGAGACCTGTTGCTCTTGGTGTTTGAGAATGGAGATCTTGCTGTTTGAGAACTGGTTGTCCTGGTGTTTGAGAGCTGGAGCTCTTGGTGTTTGAGAGCGTATTGTCTTGGTGTTTGAGACCTGGTGCTTTTGGTTTTAGAGCCCGGCAGCTCTGGGTCTTTGAGACCTGGTGCACTGGGTGAATCAGACCTGGTGATCTTGGTTTTTGAGAGCTGGTGCTCTTGGTGTTTACGTTCTGATGCTCTTGGTATTTGCGATCTCGTTGTCTTGATGTTTGAGACCTGGTGGTCTTAGTGTTTGAGACCTGGTGATGTTGGTGTTTGAGACCTGGTGCTCTTGGTGTTTGAGACCTGGTACACTTGGAGTTTCAGACCTGGTTGACTTGGTGTTTGAAACCTGGTGCTCTTGGTGTTTTAGACCTGGTACACTTGGTGTTTGAGACCTGCTGCCCTTGGTGATTGAGACCTGGTATTCTTGGTTTTTGGGAGCTGGCAGATTTGATTTTTGGGAATGTGTACACTTGGTGATAGGGAAATGGCACTTTTGGTGGTTTGGATCTGGTATACATGGCGTTTACGACCTGGTACACTTTTTCATTGAGAACTTGAAAATTTGGTCTTTCGGAGCTGCCACTCTTCATATTTGTGAGCTGGTACACTTGGATTTTAGACCTGGCACAGTTGGTTCTGGGAGCTGGTACACTTGGTGTTTGAGTCCGGGTGAATTTGGTGTTTGAGACCTGCTGCTCTTGGTGTTTAAGAACTGCTGCTCTTGGTGTTTGAGACCTGGTGCTATTGGTGTTTGAGAACTTTTGCTCTTGATGTTTGACACCTTGTGCTCTTGGTGTTTGTGACGTGGTTGTCTTGTTGTTTGAGACCTGTTGCTCTTGGTGATTGAGACCTGGTACACATGGTGTTTGAGAGCTGGTGATCTTGCTGTTTGAAACCTGCTGCTCTTGGTATTTGAGACCTGGTGAATTTGGAGTTTGAGACCTGGTGCTCTTGGTGTTTGAGACCTGGTGCTCTTGGTTTATGAGACCTGGTGCTCTTTGTGTTTGAGACCTGCTGCTCTTGGTGTTTGAGAGCTGGTGATCTTGGTGTTTGAGACCTGGTTGTCTTTTTGGTTGAGACCTGGTACACTTCTTGTTTGAGAGCTGGGGCTCTTGCTGTTTGATTCGTCGTGCTCTTGGTGTTTGAGACCTTCTCCTCCTGATATTTACGATCTGATATTCTTGGTATTTGAGACCTCGTTGTCTTGTTGTTTGAGACCTCGTTCTCTTGGTGTTTGAGACCTGTTGCTCTTGGTGTTTGAGAATGGAGATCTTTGTGTTTGAGAACTGGTTGTCTTGCTGTTTGAGAGCTGGAGCTCTTGGTGTTTGAGAGCGTGTTGTCTTGGTGTTTGAGACCTGGTGCTCTTGGTGTTAGAGACCGGCTGCTCTGGGTGTTTGAGACCTGGTGCACTTGGTGAATCAGATCAGTTGATCTTGGTGTTTGAGAGATGGTGCTCTTGGTGTTTAAGATCTGATGCTCTTGGTATTTGAGACCTCGTTGTCTTGATGTTTTAGACCTGGTGGTTTTAGTGTTTGAGACCTGGTGATGTTGGTGTTTGAGACCTGGTGCTCTTGATGTTTGAGACCTGGTACACTTGGAGTTTCAGACCTGGTTGTCTTGGTGTTTGCAACCTGTTGTTCTTGGTGTTTTACAGCTGGTACACTTGGTGTTTGAGACCTGCTGCCCTTGGTGTTTGAGACCTGGTGATCTTGGCGTTTGAGACCTGGTACACTTGGTGTTTGAGAGCTGGTACACTTGGTGTTTGAGACCAGGTGCTCTTGGTGTTTGATATCTGGTGTCAATGGTGTTTGAGACCTAGTTCTCTTGGTGTTTGAGACCTGGTGCTCTTGGTGTTTGAGACCTGGAGATCTTGGAGTTTGAGACCTGGTGCTCTTGGTGTTTGAGACCTAGTATTCTTGGTTTTTGGGAGCTGGCAGATTTGATTTTTGGGAATGTGTACACTTGGTGTTAGGGAATTGGCACTTTTGGTGGTTTGGATCTGGTATACTTGGCGTTTACGACCTGGTACGCTTTTTCTTTGAGAACTTGAAAATTTGGTCTTTCGGAGCTGCCACTCTTCATATTTGTGAGCTGGTACACTTGGATTTTAGACCTGGCACAGTTGGTTCTGGGAGCTGTTACACTTGGTGTTTGAGTCCGGGTTAATTTCGTGTTTGAGACCTGCTGCTCTTGGTGTTTAAGAACTGCTGCTCTTGGTGTTTGAGACCTGGTGCTTTTGGTGTTTGAGAACTTTAGCTCTTGATGTTGGACACCTAGTGCTCTTGGTGTTTGAGACGTGGTTGTCTTGGTGTTTGAGACCTGTTGCTCTTGGTGATTGAGACCTGGTACACATGGTGTTTGAGAGCTGGTGATCTTGCTGTTTGAAACCTGCTGCTCTTGGTGTTTGAGAGCTGGTGCTGTTGGTGTTTGAGAGCTGGTGCTGTTGGTTTTTGCGACCTTGTTATCGTGGTGTTTGAGACCTGGTGCTCTTTGTTTTTGAGTCCTGCTGCTCTTGGTGTTTGAGAGCTGGTGATCTTGGTGCTTGAGACGTTCTGCTCTTGGTGTTTCAGACGTGGTGCTCTTGGTGTTTGAGACCTGGTGTTCTTGGTGTTTGAGAGCTGTTGCACTTGGTGTTTGATTCCTGGTGATTTTGGTGTTTGGGACCTGGTGCTCCAGGTGTTTGAGATCTGGTGATTTTGGTGTTTGAGACCTGGTGTTCTTGGTGTTAGGGAACTGGTGGTCTTGGTGTTTGACTCCTGGTGGTCTTGGTTTTTGAGATCTGGTGATCTTGGTGTTTGGGGCCAGGTGGTCTTGGAGTTTGAGACCTGGTACACTTGGTGTTTGAGAGCTGGTGCTATTGGTGTTTGAGATCTGGTACACTTGGAGTTTCAGACCTGGTTGTCTTGATGTTTGCGAATGGTGCTCTTTGTGTTTGAGACCTGGTACACTTGGTGTTTGCGAGCTGGTGCACTTGGTGTTTGAAACCTGCTGCTCTTGGTGTTTTAGAGCTGATGCTGTTGGTTTTTGCCACCTTGTTATCATGGAGTTTGAGACCTGGTGCTCTTTGTGTTTGAGACATGCTGCTCTTGTTGTTTGAGACCTGTTACATTTGTTTTTGAGACCAGGTACACTTGGTGTTTGGGACCTGGTGCTCTTGGTGTTTGAGGCTTGGTGCTATTCCTGTTTGAGACCTGGTGCTCTTGGTGTTTGAGACATGGTGTTCTTGATGTTTGAGAGCTGGTGCACTTGGTGTTTGATTCCTCGTGATTTTGGTGTTTGGGACCTGGTGCTCCTGGTGTTTGAAACCTGGTGCTCTTGGTGTATGAGACCTGGTGCTCTTTGTGTTTGAGACTCCCTGCTCTTGGTGTTTGAGACCTGATGATCTTTGTGTTTGAGACCTGGTGGACTTGGTGTTTGAGACCTGGTGCTCTTGGTTCTTGAGACCTGGTGATCTTGGTGTTTGAGACCTGGTGCTCTTGGTGTTTGAGATCTAGTGTCAATGGTGTTTGAGACCTGGTTCTCTTGGTGTTTGAGACATGGTGCTCTTGGTGTTTGAGACCTGGTAAACTTCATATTTGATACCAGGTACAGTTGGTGTTTAAGCCTGGTGCTCTTGGTGTTAGATGCCTGGTGCTCTTGATGTTTGAGTCCTGGTGGTCTTGGTGTTTGAGACCTAGTACACTTGGTGTTTGAGATCTGATGATTTTGGTGTTTGAGACCTGGTGCTCTTGGTGTTTGAGACCTGGTGCTCTTGGTGTTTGAGACGTGGGGGTCTTCGTGTTTGAGACCTGGTGCTCTTGGTTTTTGAGATCTGTTTGTCTTGGCGTTTGAGACATGGTGCTCCTTGTGTTTGATACCTGCTGCTCTTGGTATTTGAGACCTGGTGAATTTGGTGTTTGAGACCTGGTGCTCTTGGTGTTTGAGACCTGGTGCTCTTTTTGTTTGAGACCTGCTGCTCTTGGTGTTTGAGACCTGGTGATCTTGGTGTTTGGGACCTGGTGGTCTTGGTGTTTGAGACCTGGTACACTTCGTGTTTGAGAGCTGGGGCTCTTGCTGTTTGTTTCCTCGTGCTCTTGGTGTTTGAGACCTGCTCCTCCTGATATTTAAGATCTGATATTCTTGGTATTTGAGACCTCGTTGTCTTGTTGTTTGAGACCTCGTGCTCTTGGTGTTTGAGACCTGTTGCTTTTGGTGTTTGAGAATGGAGATCTTGGTGTTTAAGAACTGGTTGTCTTGGTGTTTGAGAGCTGGTACATTGGTTTTTGAGACCGGGTACAATTGGTGGTTGAGACCTGGTGCTCTTGGTGTTTGAAACGTGCTGCTCTTCGTGTTTGAGACCTGGTGCACTTGGTGATTCAGACCAGGTGATCTTGGTGTTTGAGGGCTTGTGCTCTTGGTGTTTGAGACCTGTTGCTCTTGGTATTTGAGACCTGGTAAACTTCATATTTGATTCCAGGTACAGTTGGTGTTTAAGCCTGGTGCTCTTGGTTTTAGATGCCTGGTGCTATTGATGTTTGAGTCTTGGTGTTGGTGTTTGAGACCTAGTGCTCTTGGTGTTTGCGACGTGGTTGTCTATTTTTTGATACCTGTTGCTCTTGGTGTTTGAGACCTGTACACTTGGTGTTTGACAGCTGGTGCTCTTGGCTTTTGAGACCTGCTGCTATTGGTGTTTGAAACCTGGTGCTCTCGGTATTTGAGACTAGGTGCTCTTGGTGTTTGTGACCTGGTGCACTTGGTGATTCAGTTCTGGTGAACTTGATGTTTGAGAGCTGGTGCTCTTGGTGTTTAAGATCTGATGCTCTTGGTATTTTCGACCTCGTTGTCTTGATGTTTGAGACCTGGTGGTCTTAGTGTTTGAGACCTGTTGATCTTGGTGTTTGAGACCTGGTGCTCTTGGTGTTTGAGACCTGGTACGCTTCGTGTTTGAGAGCTGGGGCTCTTGCTGTTTGATTCGTCGTGCTCTTGGTGTTTGAGACCTGCTCCTCCTGATATTTACGATCTGATATTCTTGGTATTGGAGACCTCGTTGTCTTGTTGTTTGAGACCTCGTTCTCTTGGTGTTTGAGACCTGTTGCTCTTGGTGTTTGAGAATGGAGATCTTTGTGTTTGAGAACTGGTTGTCTTGCTGTTTGAGAGCTGTAGCTCTTGGTGTTTGAGAGCGGGTTGTCTTGGTGTTTGAGACCTGGTGCTCTTGGTGTTAGAGACCGGCTGCTCATGGTGTTTGAGACCTGGTGCACTTGGTGAATCAGACCAGTTGATCTTGGTGTTTGAGACCTGGTGCTCTTGGTGTTTAAGATCTGATGCTCTTGGTATTTGAGACCTCGTTGTCTTGATGTTTGAGACCTGGTGGTCTTAGTGTTTGAGACCTGGTGATGTTGGTGTTTGAGACCTGGTGCTCTTGATGTTTGAGACCTGGTACACTTGGATTTTTGAGACCTGGTTGTCTTGGTGTTTGAAACCTGGTGTTCTTGGTGTTTTACAGCTGGTACACTTGGTGTTTGACACCTGCTGCCCTTGGTGTTTGGGACCTGGTGATCTTGGCGTTTGAGACCTGGTACACTTGGTGTTTGAGAGCTGGTACACTTGGTGTTTGAGACCAGGTGCTCTTGGTGTTTGAGATCTGGTGTCAATGGTGTTTGAGACCTAGTTCTCTTGGTGTTTGTGACCTAGTGCTCTTGGTGTTTGAGACCTGGAGATCTTGGTGTTTGAGACCTGGTATTCTTGGTTCTTGGGAGCTGGCAGATTTGATTTTTGGGAATGTGTACACTTGGTGTTAGGGAAATGGCACTTTTGGTGGTTTGGATCTGGTATACTTGTCGTTTACGACCTGGTACACTTTTTCTTTGAGAACTTGAAAATTTGGTCTTTCGGAGCTGCCACTCTTCATATTTGTGAGCTGGTACACTTGGATTTTACACCTGGCACAGTTGGTTCTGGGAGCTGTTACACTTGGTGTTTGAGTCCGGGTGAATTTGGTGTTTGAGACCTGCTGCTCTTGGTGTTTAAGAACTGCTGCTCTTGGTGTTTGAGACCTGGTGCTTTTGGTGTTTGAGAACTTTAGCTCTTGATGTTTGACACCTAGTGCTCTTGGTGTTTGATACGTGGTTTCACTTGGTGTTTGAGACCTGTTGCTCTTGGTGATTGAGACCTGGTACACATGGTGTTTGAGAGCTGGTGATCCTGCTGTTTGAAACCTGCTGCTCTTGGTGTTTGAGAGCTGGTGCTGTTGGTTTTTGAGAGCTGGTGCTGTTGGTTTTTGCGACCTTGTTATCGTGGTGTTTGAGACCTGGTGCTCTTTGTTTTTGAGTCCTGCTGCTCTTGGTGTTTGAGAGCTGGTGATCTTGGTGCTTGAGACGTTGTGCTCTTGGTTTTTCAGACGTGGTGCTCTTGGTGTTTGAGACCTGGTGTTCTTGGTGTTTGAGAGCTGTTGCTCTTGGTGTTTGATTCCTGGTGATTTTGGTATTTGGGACCTGGTGCTCCAGGTGTTTGAGATCTGGTGATTTTGCTGTTTGAGACCTGGTGTTCTTGGTGTTAGGGAACTGGTGGTCTTGGTGTTTGACTCCTGGTTGTCTTGTTTTTTGAGATCTGGTGATCTTGGTGTTTGGGACCAGGTGGTCTTGGAGTTTGAGACCTGGTACACTTGGTGTTTGAGAGCTGGTGCTATTGGTGTTTGAGATCTGGTACGCTTGGAGTTTCAGATCTGGTTGTCTTGATGTTTGCGAATGGTGCTCTTTGTGTTTGAGACCTGGTACACTTGGTGTTTGCGAGCTGGTGCTCTTGGTGTTTGAAACCTGCTGCTCTTGGTGTTTTAGAGCTGGTGCTGTTGGTTTTTGCCACCTTGTTATCATGGAGTTTGAGACCTGGTGCTCTTTGTGTTTGAGACCTGCTGCTCTTGGTGTTTGAGACCTGTTACATTTGTTTTTGAGACCAGGTACACTTGGTGTTTGAGACCTGGTGCTCTTGGTGTTTGAGGCTTGGTGTTAGTCGTGTTTGAGACCTGGTGCTCTTGGTGTATGAGACATGGTGTTCTTGATGTTTGAGAGCTGGTGCACTTGGTGTTTGATTCCTCGTGATTTTGTTTTTTTGGGACCTGGTGCTCCTGGTGTTTGAAACCTGGTGCTCTTGGTGTATGAGACCTGGTGCTCTTTGTGTTTGAGACTTGCTGCTCTTGGTGTTTGAGACCTGATGATCTTGGTGTTTGAGACCTGGTGGTCTTGGTGTTTTAGACCTGGTACACTTCGTGGTTGAGAGCTGGGGCTCTTGCTGTTTGTTTCCTCGTTTTCTTGGTGTTTGAGACCTGCTCCTTCTGATATTTAAGATCTGATATTCTTGGTATTTGAGACCTCGTTGTATTGTTGTTTGAGACCTCGTGCTCTTGGTGTTTGAGACCTGTTGCTCTTGGTGTTTGAGAATGGATATCTTGGTGTTTGAGAACTGGTTGTCCTGGTGTTTGAGAGCTGGAGCTCTTGGTGTTTGAGAGCGTGTTGTCTTGGTGTTTGAGACCTGGTGCTCTTGGTGTTAGAGACCGGCTGCTCTGGGTGTTTGAAACCTGGTGCACTTGGTGAGTCAGACCTGGTGATCTTGGTGTTTGAGAGCTGGTGCTCTTGGTGTTTAAGATCTGATGCTCTTGGTATTTGCGACCTCGTTGTCTTGATGTTTGAGAACTGGTGGTGTGTTTGAGACCTGGTGATCTTGGTGTTTGAGACCTGGTACACTTGGAGTTTCAGACCTGGTTGTCTTGGTGTTTGAGGCCTGGTGCTCTTGGTGTATTAGACCTGGTACACTTGGTGAATCAGACCTGCTGCCCTTGGTGTTTGAGACCTGGTGATCTTTGCGTTTCAGACCTGGTACACTTGGTGTTTGAGAGCTAGTTCTCTTGGTGTTTGAGACCTGCTGCTCTTGGTGTTTAGGAACTGGTGCTCTTGTTGTTTGAGACCTAGTGCTCTTGGTGTATGAGACCTGGTCCTCTTGGTGTTTGAGACCTGGTGATCTTGGTGTTTGAGACCTGGTGCTCTTGGTGTTTGAGATCAGGTGTCAATGGTGTTTGAGACCTGGTTCTCTTGGTGTTTAAGACATGGTGCTCTTGGTGTTTGAGACCTGGAGATCTTGGTGTTTGAGACCTGGTGCTCTTGGTTTTTGAGACCGGTTATTCTTGGTTTTTGGGAGCTGGCAGATTTGATTTTTGGGAATGTGTACACTTCGTGTTAGGGAAATGGCACATTTGGTTGTTTGGATCTAGTATACTTGGCGTTTACGACCTGGTACACTGTTTTTTTGAGAACTTGAAAATTTGGTCTTTCGGAGCTGCCACTCTTCATATTTGTGAGCTGGTACACTTGGTATTTTAGACCTGGCACAGTTGGATCTGGGAGCTGGTAAACTTGGTGTTTGAGTCCGGGTGATTTTGGTGTTTGAGACCTGCTGTTCTTGGTGTTTTGGAACCGGTGCTCTTGGTGTTTGAGACTAGGTGCTCTTGGTGTTTGGGATCGGCTGGTCTTGGTTTTTGATGCCTGGTGCTCTTGTTGTTTGCGAACATGTTGTCTTGGTGTTTGAGACGTGGTTCTCTTGGTGTTAGAGACCTGCTGCTCTTGGTGTTTGTGACCTGGTGTACTTGGTGATTCAGTCCTGGTGATCTTGATGTTTCAGAGCTGGTGCTCTTGGTGTTTAGGATCTGATGCTCTTGGTATTTGAGACCTCGTTGTCTTGATGTTTGAGTCCCGGTGCTCTTGGTGTTTGAGACCTGGTGCTCTTGGTCTTTGAGAATGGTGATCTTTGTGTTTGAGACTTGGTTGTCTTTGTGTTTGAGAGCTGGAGCTCTTGGTGTTTGAAACCTGGTGCTCTTGGTGTTTGGGAACTGCTGCTCTTGGTTTTTGATACCTGGTGCTCTTGTTGTTTGCGAACATGTTGTCTTGGTGTTTGAGACGTGGTGCTCCTGGTGTTAGAGACCTGCTGTGCTTGGTGTTTGTGACCTGGTGCACTTGGTGATTCAGTCCTGGTGATCTTGGTGTTTGAGAGCTGGTGCTCTTGGTGTTTAAGATCTGATGCTCTTGTTATTTGAGACCTCGTTGTCTTGATGTTTGAGACCTGGTGCTCTTGTTTTATGAGACTGGGTTGTCTTGTCTTGAGAAATGGTGCTCTTGGTGTTTGAGAGCTGGTACACTTGGAGTTTCAGACCTAGTTGTCTTGGTGTTTGAGACCTGGTGATCTTGGTGTTTGAGACCTGGTACACATGGTGTTTGAGAGCTGGTACACTTGGTGTTTGAGACCAGGTGCTCTTGGTGTTTGAGATCTGGTGTCATTGGTGTTTGAGACCTGGTTCTTTTGGTGTTTGAGATTTGGTGCTCTTGGTCTTTGAGACCTGGAGATATTGGTGTTTGAGACCTTGTGCTCTTGGAGTTTGAGACCTGGTATTCTTGGTTTTTGGGAGCTGGCAGATTTGATTTTTGGGAATGTGTACACTTGGTGTTAGGGAAATGGCTCATTTGGTTGTTCTGATCTGGTATACTTGGCGTTTACGACCTGGCACACTTTTTGTTTGGAAACTTGAAAATTTGATCTTTCGGAGCTGCCACTCTTCATATTTGTGAGCTGGTACACTTGGTATTTTAGCCCTGGCACAGTTGTTTCCTGGAGCTGGTACACTTGGTGATTGAGTCCAGGTGATTTTGGTGTTTGAGACCTGCTGCTCTTGTTGTTTAAGAACTGCTGCTCTTGGTGTTTGAGACCTGGTGCTCTTGGTGTTTGAGACCTGTTGCTCTTGGTGTTTGAGACCTTTTGCTCTTGATGTTTGACACCTAGTGCTCTTGGTGTTTGAGACGTGGTCGTCTTGGTCTTTGAGACATGTTGCTCTTGGTTTTTGAGACCTGGTACACTTCGTGTTTGAGAGCTGGTGCTCTTGCTATTTGACACCTGCTGCTCTTGGTGTTTGAGAGCGGATGCTTTTGGTTTTTGCGACCTTGTTATCGTGGTGTTTGAGACCTGGTGCTCTTTGTGTTTGAGACCTGCTGCTCTTGGTGTTTGACCACTAGTGATCTTGGTGTTTGAGACGTGGTGCTCTTGGTGTTTGAGACCTGTTACATTTGTTTTTTGAGACCAGGTACACTTGGTGTTTGAGACCTGGTGCTCTTGGTGTTTGAGGCTTGGTGCTATTCATGTTTGTGACCTGGTGCTGTTGGTGTTTGAGACCTGGTGTTCTTGATGTTTGAGAGCTGGTGCACTTGGTGTTTGATTCCTCGTGATTTTGGTGTTTGGGACCTGGTGCTCCTGGTGTTTGAAACCTGGTGATTTTCTTGTTTGACACCTGGTGCACTTGGTGTTTGAGACCTGATGCTCTTGGTGTTTGAGACCTGGTACACTTGGGATTTGAGTGGTGAATGTCCTTGTGTTTGTGATTTGCTGCTCTTGGTGTTTGAGATCTGATGCACTTGGTATTTGAGACCTGCTGCTCTTGGTGTTTGACACCTAGTGCTCTTGGCGTTTGCGACCTGGGTGTCTTGATGTGTGCGACTTGGTGCTCTTGGTGTTTGAGACCTGGTTGTCTTGGTATTTGAGAGCTGGAGGTCTTGGTGTTTGAGAGCTAGTGCTCCTGGGGTTTGAGAACTGCTGCTCTTGGTGTTTGAAACCTGGTACTCTTGTTTTTTGAGACCGGGTTGTCTTGGTGATTGAGACCTGGTGCTATTGGTGTTTGAGACCTGGTACACTTGGACTTTCAGCCCTGGTTGTCTTGGTGTTTGAGACCTGGTACACTTGGTGTTTGAGACCTGCTGCCCTTGGTGTTTGAGACCTGGTGATCTTGGCGTTTGAGACCTGGTATATTTGGTGTTTGAGACCTGGTACACTTGGTGTTTGAGACCAGGTGCTCTTCGAGTTTGAGATCTGGTGTCAATGGTGTTTGAGAACTGCTGATCTTGGTTTTTGATATCTGGTGCTCTTGTTGTTTGAGAGCGTGTTTTCTTGGTGTTTTAGACCTGGTGCACTTGGTGTTAGAGACCTGCTACGCTTGGTGTTTATGACCTGGTGCACTTGGTGATTCAGTCCTGGTGGTCTTGGTGTTTGAGAGCTGGTGCTCTTGGTGTTTAAGATCTGATGCTCTTGGTATTTGAGACCTCGTTGTCTTGATTTTAGAGACCTGGTGCTCTTGGTGTTTGAGACCTGGTGCTCTTGGTGTTTGAGAATGGTGATCTACGTGTTTGAGACATGGTTGTCTTGGTGTTTGAGACCTATTGCTCTTTGCGTTTGAGACCTGCTGCTCTTGGTCTTTGAAACCTGTTACTCTTGTTTTTTGAGACCGGGTTGTCTTGGTGTTTGAGACCTGGTGCTCTTGGTGTTTGATACCTGGTACACTTGGAGCTTCAGACCTGGTTGTCTTGGTGTTTGCGACCTGGTGATCTTAGCGTTTGAGTCCTGGTACACTTGGTGTTTGAGAGCTGGTGCTCTTGGTGTTTGAGACATGGAGATCTTGGTTTTGAGACCTGGTGCTCTTGCTGTTTGAGACCTGATATTCTTGGCTTTTGGGAGCTGGCAGATTTTATTTTTGGAATGTGTACCCTTGGTGTTAGGGAAATGGCACATTTGGTGGTTTGGATCTGGTATACTTGGCGTTTACAACCTGGTACACTTTTTTTTTGAGAACCTGAAAATTTGGTCTTTCGGAGCTGCCACTTTTCATATTTGTGAGCTGGTACACTTGGTATTTTAGACCTGGCACAGTTGTTTCTGGGAGCTGTTACACTTGGTGTTTGAGACCGGGAGATTTTGGTGTTTGAGACCTGCTGCTCTTGGTGTTTAAGGACTGGTGCTTTTGGTGTTTGTGACCTGGTGCTTTTGGTGTTTGAGACCTGTTTCTCTTGGTGCTGGAGACCTGGTGCTATTGGTGTTTGAGACCTGGTGCTCTTGGTGTTTGAGACCTGGTGCTCTTGGTGTTTGAGACCTGGTACACTTGGTGTTTGAGAGCTGGTGCTCTTGGATTTTGAAACCTGCTGCTCTTGGTGTTTGAAACCTGGCACTCTTGTTTTTTGAGACCGGGATCTCTTGGTGTTTGAGACCTGGTGCTCTCGGTGTTTGAGAGTAGGTGCTCCTGGTGTTTGAGACCTGCTGCTCTTGGTGTTTGATAACTGGTGCTCTTGTTTTTGAGAGGGTGTTGTCTTGGTGTTTGAGACCTGGTGCGTTTGGTGTTAGAGACCTGCTGCGCTTGGTGTTTGAAAACTGGTGCACCTTGTGATTCAGACCTGGTGATCTTGGTGTTTGCGGATTGGTGCTCTTGGTGTTTAAGATCTGATGCTCTTGGTATTTGAGACCTCGTTGTCCTGATTTTTGTGACCTGGTGCTCTTGGTGTTTGAGAGCTGGTGCTCTTGGTGTTTGAGACCTGTTTGTCTTGGTGTTTGAGAGCTGGAGCTCTTGGTGTTTGAGATTTCGTGCTCTTGGCGTTTGTGACCTGGTGCTCTTGGTCTTTGAAACCTGGTACTCTTGTTTTTTGAGGCCGTGCTGTCTTGGTGTTTGAGATCTGGTGCTCTTGGTGTTTGAGACCTGGTACACTTGGAGTTGCAGATCTGGTTGTCTTGGTATTTGAGACCTGGTGCTCTTGGTGTTTGAGACCTGTTACACTTGGTGTTTGAGACCTGCTGCCCTTGGTGTTTGAGACCTGGTGATCTTAGCGTTTGAGACCTGGTACACTTGGTGTTTAAGACCTGGTACACTTGGTGTTTGAGACCAGGTGCTCTTGTTGTTTGAGATCTGGTGTCAATGGTGTTTGAGACCCGGTTCTCTTGGTGTTTGAGACCTCGAGATCTTGGTGTTTGAGACCTGGTGTTCTTGGTGTTTGAGAACTGGTGGTCTTGGTATTTGATTCCTGGTGGTCTTGGTTTTTGAGATCTGGTGATCTTGGTATTTGAGACCTCGTGGTCTTTGAATTTGAGACCTGGTACACTTGGTGTTTGAGACCTTGTGCTCTTGGTGTTTGACACCAGTGCTCCTGGTGTTTGGGACCTGGTTGTCTTGATGTTTGCGACCTGGTGCTCTTCGTGTTTGAGACCTGGTACAATTGGTGTTTGCGACGTGGTGCTCTTGGTGTTTGACACCTAATGTTCTTGTGTTTGAGAACGGGTTGTCTTGATGTTTGCGACCTGGTGCTCTTTGTGTTTGACACCTGGTACACTTGGTGTTTGCGAGCTGGTGCTCTTGGTGTTTGAGACCTGCTTCTCTTGGTGTTTGACAGCTAGTGATCTTGGTGTTTGAGACCTGGTGCTCTTGGTGTTTGAGACCTGTTACATTTGTTTTTGAGACCAGGTACACTTGGTGTTTGAGACCTGGTGCTCTTGGTGTTTGAGACCTGGTTGTCTTGGTATTTGAGAGCTGGAGCTCTTGGTGTTTGAGAGCTAGTGCTCCTGGGGTTTGAGAACTGCTGCTCTTGGTGTTTGAAACCTGGTACTCTTGTTTTTTGGGACCGAGTTGTCTTGGTGATTGAGACCTGGTGCTATTGGTGTTTGAGACCTGGTACACTTGGACTTTCAGCCCTGGTTGTCTTGGTGTTTGAGACCTGGTGCTCTTGGTGTTTGAGACCTGGTACACTTGGTGTTTGAGACCTGCTGCCCTTGGTGTTTGAGACCTGGTGATCTTGGCGTTTGAGACCTGGCACACTTGGTGTTTGAGAGCTGGTACACTTGGTGTTTGAGACCAGGTGCTCTTCGTGTTTGAGATCTGGTGTCAATGGTGTCTGAGAACTGCTGCTCTTGGTTTTTGATATCTGGTGCTCTTGTTGTTTGAGAGCGTGTTGTTTTGGTGTTTGAGAAATGGTGCTCTTCGTGTTAGAGACCTGCTGCTCTTGGTGTTTGTGACTTGGTGCACTTGGTGATTCAGTCCTGGTGGTCTTGGTGTTTGAGAGTTGGTGCTCTTGGTGTTTATGATCTGATGCTCTTGGTATTTGAGACCTCGTTGTCTTGATGTTTGAGACAAGGTGCTCTTGGGGTTTGAGACCTGCTGCTCTTGGTGTTTGTGACTTGGTGCACTTGGTGATTCAGTCCTGGTGGTCTTGGTGTTTGAGAGCTGGTGCTCTTGGTGTTTATGATCTGATGCTCTTGGTATTTGAGACCTCGTTGTCTTGATGTTTGAGACAAGGTGCTCTTGGTGTTTGAGTCCTGGTGCTCTGGGTGTTTGAGAATGGTGATCTTCGTGTTTGAGACCTGGTTGTCTTGGTGTTTGAGAGCTGGAGCTCTTGGTGTTTGAGACCTATTGCTCTTTGCGTTTGAGACCTGCTGCTCTTGGTCTTTGAAACCTGGTACTCTTGTTTTTTGAGACCGGGTTGTCTTGGTGTTTGAGACCTGGTGCTCTTGTTGTTTTAGACCTGGTACACTTGGTGTTTGAGTCCTGCTGTCCTTGGTGTTTGAGACCTGGTGATCTTGGCGTTTGAGACCTGGTACACTTGGTGTTTGAGAGCTGGTGCTCTTGGCGTTTGAGACCTGGAGATCTTGGTGTTTGAGACCTGGTGCTCTTGGTTTTTGAGACTTGATATTCTTGGTTTTTGGGAGCTGGCAGATTTTATTTTTGGAATGGGTACACTTGTTGAAAGGGAAATGGCACATTTGGTTGTTTGGATCTGGTATACTTGGCGTTTACGACCTGGTACACTTTTTGTTTGATAACTTGAAAATTTGGTCTTTCGGAGCTGCCACTTTTCATATTTGTGAGCTGCTACACTTGGTATTTTAGACCTGGCACATTTGGTTCTGGGAGCTGGTAGACTTGGTGTTTGAGTCCGGGTGATTTTTGTGTTTGAGACCTGCTGCTCTTGGTGTTTAAGGACTGGTGCTCTTGGTGTTTGAGACCTGGTGCTCTTGGTGTTTGTGACCTGTTTCTCTTGGTGCTGGAAACCTGGTGCTATTGGTGTTTGAGACCTGGTGCTCTTGGTGTTTGAGATCTGGTGCTCTTGGTGTTTGTGAACTGTTGCACTTGGTGTTTGAGGGCTGGTGCTCTTGGTGTTTAAGATCTGATGCTCTTGGTATTTGAGACCTCGTTGTCTTCGTTTTTGAGACCTGGTACACTTGGTGTTTGAGACCTGCTGCCCTTGGTGTTTGAGACCTGGTGATCTTGGCGTTTGAGACCTGGTACACTTGGTGTTTGAGACCTGGTGCACTTGGTGTTTGAGACGAGGTGCTCTTCGTGTTTGAGATCTGGTGTCAATGGTGTTTGAGAATTGCTGCTCTTGGTGTTAGAGACCTGTTGCTCTTGCTGTTTGTGACCTGGTGCACTTGGTGATTCAGTCCTGGTGGTCTTGGTGTTTGGGAGCTGGTGCTCTTGGTGTTTAAGATCTGATGATCTTGTTATTTGAGACCTCGTTGTCTTGATGTTAGAGACCTGGTGCTCTTGGTGTTTGAGACCTGGTGCTCTTGGTGTTTGAGAAGGGTGATCTTCGTGTTTGAGACCTGGTTGTCTTTGTGTTTGAGAGCTGGAGGTCTTGGTGTTTGAGACCTATTGCTCTAGGCGTTTGAGACCTGCTGCTCTTGGTCTTTGAAACCAGTTACTCTTGGTTTTTGAGACGGTGTTGTCTTGGTGTTTGAGACCTGGTGCTCTTGGTGTTTGAGAACTGCTACACATGCAGTTTCAGACCTGGTTGTCTTGGTGTTTGAGACCTGGTGCTCTTGGTGTTTGAGATCTGGTGCTCTTGGTGTTTGTGAACTGTTGCACTTGGTGTTTGAGGGCTGGTGCTCTTGGTGTTTAAGATCTGATGCTCTTGGTATTTGAGACCTCGTTGTCTTCGTTTTTGAGACCTGGTACACTTGGTGTTTGAGACCTGCTGCCCTTGGTGTTTGAGACCTGGTGATCTTGGCGTTTGAGACCTGGTACACTTGGTGTTTGAGACCTGGTGCACTTGGTGTTTGAGACGAGGTGCTCTTCGTGTTTGAGATCTGGTGTCAATGGTGTTTGAGAATTGCTGCTCTTGGTGTTAGAGACCTGTTGCTCTTGCTGTTTGTGACCTGGTGCACTTGGTGATTCAGTCCTGGTGGTCTTGGTGTTTGGGAGCTGGTGCTCTTGGTGTTTAAGATCTGATGATCTTGGTATTTGAGACCTCGTTGTCTTGATGTTAGAGACCTGGTGCTCTTGGTGTTTGAGACCTGGTGCTCTTGGTGTTTGAGAAGGGTGATCTTCGTGTTTGAGACCTGGTTGTCTTTGTGTTTGAGAGCTGGAGGTCTTGGTGTTTGAGACCTATTGCTCTAGGCGTTTGAGACCTGCTGCTCTTGGTCTTTGAAACCAGTTACTCTTGGTTTTTGAGACGGTGTTGTCTTGGTGTTTGAGACCTGGTGCTCTTGGTGTTTGAGAACTGCTACACATGCAGTTTCAGACCTGGTTGTCTTGGTGTTTGAGACCTGGTGCTCTTGGTGTTTTAGACCTGGTACACTTGGTGTTTGAGACCTGCTGTCCTTTGTGTTTGAGACCTGGTGATCTTGGCGTTTGAGACCTGGTACACTTGGTGTTTGAGACCTGGTACACTTGGTGTTTGAGACCAGGTGCTCTTTGTGTTTGAGATCTGGTGTCAATGGTGTTTGAGAACTGCTGCTCCTGGTTTTTGATATCTGGTGCTCTTGTTGTTTGAGAGCGTGTTGTTTTGGTGTTTGAGACCTGGTGCTCTTGGTGTTAGAGACCTGCTGCTCTTGGTGTTTGTGACTTGGTACACTTGGTGATTCAGTCCTGGTGGTCTTGGTGTTTGAGAGCTGGTGCTCTTGGTGTTTAAGATCTGATGCTCTTGGTATTTAAGATCTGATGCTCTTGGTATTTGAGACCTCGTTGTCTTGATGTTTGAGACAAGGTGCTCTTGGTGTTTGAGAGCTGGAGCTCTTGGTGTTTGAGACCTGTTGCTCTTTGCGTTTGAGACCTGCTGCTCTTGGTCTTTGAAACCTGGTAATCTTGTTTTTTGAGACCGGGTTGTCTTGGTGTTTGAGACCTGGTGCTCTTGGTGTTTTAGACCTGGTACACTTGGTGTTTGAGTCCTGCTGTCCTTGGTGTCTGAGACCTGGTGATCTTGGCGTTTGAGACCTGGTACACTTGGTGTTTGAGAGCTGGTGCTCTTGGCGTTTGAGACCTGGAGACCTTGGTGTTTGAGACCTGGTGCTCTTGGTTTTTGAGACCTGATATTCTTGGTTTTTGGGAGCTGGCAGATTTTATTTTTGGAATGGGTACACTTGTTGATAGGGAAATGGCACATTTGGTTGTTTGGATCTGGTATACTTGGCGTTTACGACCTGGTACACTTTTTGTTTGATAACTTGAAAATTTGGTCTTTCGGAGCTGCCACTTTTCATATTTGTGAGCTGGTGCACTTGGTATTTTAGACTAGGCACATTTGGTTCTGGGAGCTGGTACACTTGTTGTTTGAGTCCGGGTGATTTTGGTGTTTGAGACCTGCTGCTCTTGGTGTTTAAGGACTGGTGCTCTTGGTGTTTGAGACCTGGTGCTCTTGGTGTTTGTGACCTGTTTCTCTTGGTGCTGGAAACCTGGTGCTATTGGTGTTTGGGACCTGGTGCTCTTGGTGTTTGAGACCTGGTGGTCTTGGTGTTTGAGACCTGGTACACTTGGTGTTTGAGAGCTGGTGCTCTTGGTGTTTGAAACCTGGTACTCTTGTTTTTTGAGACCGGGTTGTCTTGGTGTTTGAGACTTGGTGCTCTCGGTGTTTGAGACTAGGTGCTCTTGGTGTTTGAGACCTGGTGCTCTTGTTGTTTGTGAACTGCTGCACTTGGTGTTTGAGGGCTGGTGCTCTTGGTGTTTAAGATCTGATGCTCTTGGTATTTGAGACCTCGTTGTCTTCATTTTTGAGACCTGGTACACTTGGTGTTTGAGACCTGCTGCCCTTGGTGTTTGAGACCTGGTGATCTTGGCGTTTGAGACCTGGTACACTTGGTGTTTGAGACCTGGTACACTTGGTGTTTGAGACCAGGTGCTCTTCGTATTTGAGATCTGGAGTCAATGGCGTTTGAGAATTGCTGCTCTTGGTGTTAGAGACCTGTTGCTCCTGCTGTTTGTGACCTGGTGCACTTGGTGATTCAGTCCTGGTGGTCTTGGTGTTTGGGAGCTGGTGCTCTTGGTGTTTAACATCTGATGATCTTGGTATTTGAGACCTCGTTGTCTTGATGTTAGAGACCTGGTTGTCTTGGTGTTTGAGAAGAGTGATCTTCGTGTTTGAGACCTTGTTGTCTTGGTGTTTGAGAGCTGGAGCTCTTGGTGTTTGAGATCTATTGCTCTTGGCGTTTGAGACCTGCTGCTCTTGGTCTTTGAAACCAGGTACTCTTGTTTTTTGAGACCGTGTTGTCTTGGTGTTTTAGACCTGATGCTCTTGGTGTTTGAGAACTGCTACACATGGAGTTTCAGACCTGGTGGTCTTGGTGTTTGAGACCTGGTGCTCTTGGTGTTTGAGACCGGCTGCTCTTGGTGTTTGATACCTGCTGCTCTTGTTGTTTGAGAGCGTGTTTTCTTGGTGTTTTAGACCTGGTGCACTTGGTGTTAGAGACCTGCTACGCTTGGTGTTTATGACCTGGTGCACTTGGTGATTCAGTCCTGGTGGTCTTGGTGTTTGAGAGCTGGTGCTCTTGGTGTTTAAGATCGGATGCTCTTGGTATTTGAGATCTCGTTGTCTTGATGTTAGAGACCTGGTGCTCTTGGTGTTTGCGACCTGGTGCTCTTGGTGTTTGAGAATGGTGATCTACGTGTTTGAGACATGGTTGTCTTGGTGTTTGAGAGCTGGAGCTCTTGGTGTTTGAGACCTATTGCTCTTTGCGTTTGAGACCTGCTGCTCTTGGTCTTTGAAACCTGTTACTCTTGTTTTTTGAGACCGGGTTGTCTTGGTGTTTGAGACCTGGTGCTCTTGGTGTTTGAGACCTGGTACACTTGGAGCTTCAGACCTGGTTGTCTTGGTGTTTGCGACCTGGTGATCTTAGCGTTTGAGTCCTGGTACACTTGGTAGTTTGAGAGCTGGTGCTCTTGGTGTTTGAGACCTGGAGATCTTGGTGTTTGAGACCTGGTGCTCTTGCTGTTTGAGACCTGATATTCTTGGTTTTTGGGAGCTGGCAGATTTTATTTTTGGAATGTGTACCCTTTGTGTTAGGGAAATGGCACATTTGGTGGTTTGGATCTGGTATACTTGGCGTTTACGACCTGGTACACTTTTTTTTTGAGAACTTGAAAATTTGGTCTTTCGGAGCTGCCACTTTTCATATTTGTGAACTGGTACACTTGGTATTTTAGACCTGGCACAGTTGGTTCTGGGAGCTGTTACACTTGGTGTTTGAGTCCGGGAGATTTTGGTGTTTGAGACCTGCTGCTCTTGGTGTTTAAGGACTGTTGCTCTTGGTGTTTGTGACCTGGTGCTCTTGGTGTTTGAGACCTGTTTCTCTTGGTGCTGGAGACCTGGTGCTATTGGTGTTTGAGACCTGGTGCTCTTGGTGTTTGAGACCTGGTGCTCTTGGTGTTTGAGACCTGGTACACTTGGTGTTTGAGAGCTGGTGCTCTTGGATTTTGAAACCTGCTGCTCTTGGTGTTTGAAACCTGGCACTCTTGTTTTTAGAGACCGGGTTCTCTTGGTGTTTGAGACCTGGTGCTCTCGGTGTTTGAGAGTAGGTGCTCCTGGTGTTTGAGACCTGCTGCTCTTGGTGTTTGAGAACTGCTGCTCTTGGTGTTTGATAACTGGTGCTCTTGTTGTTTGAGAGGGTGTTGTCTTGGTGTTTGAGACCGGGTGCGTTTGGTGTTAGAGACCTGCTGCGCTTGGTGTTTGAAAACTGGTGCACTTTGTGATTCAGACCTGGTGATCTTGGTGTTTGCGGCCTGGTGCTCTTGGTGTTTAAGTTCTGATGCTCTTGGTATTTGAGAGCTCGTTGTCTTGATTTTTGTGACCTGTTTGTCTTGGTGTTTGAGAGCTGGAGCTCTTGGTGTTTGAGATTTCGTGCTCTTGGCGTTTGTGACCTGGTGCTCTTGGTCTTTGAAACCTGGTACACTTATTTTTTGAGACAGTGTTGTCTTGGTGTTTGAGATCTGGTGCTCTTTGTGTTTGAGACCTGGTACACTTGGAGTTGCAGACCTGGTTGTCTTGGTATTTGAGACCTGGTGCTCTTGGTGTTTGAGACCTGTTACACTTGGTGTTTGAGACCTGCTGCCCTTGATGTTTGAGACCTGGTGATCTTGGCGTTTGAGACCTGGTACACTTGGTGTTTAAGACCTGGTACACTTGGTGTTTGAGACCAGGTGCTCTTGGTTTTTGAGACCTGATATTCTTGGTTTTTGGGAGCTGGCAGATTTTATTTTTGGAATGGGTACACTTGTTGATAGGGAAATGGCACATTTGGTTGTTTGGATCTGGTAGACTTGGCGTTTACGACCTGGTGCACTTTTTGTTTGAGAACTTGAAATTTTTTTCTTTCGGAGCTGCCACTTTTCATATTTGTGAGCTGGTACACTTGGTATTTTAGACTAGGCACATTTGGTTCTGGGAGCTGGTACACTTGTTGTTTGAGTCCGGGTGATTTTGGTGTTTGAGACCTGCTGCTCTTGGTGTTTAAGGACTGGTGCTCTTGGTGTTTGAGACCTGGTGCTCTTGGTGTTTGTGACCTGTTTCTCTTGGTGCTGGAAACCTGGTGCTATTGGTGTTTGGGACCTGGTGCTCTTGGTGTTTGAGACCTGGTGGTCTTGGTGTTTGAGACCTGGTACACTTGGTGTTTGAGAGCTGGTGCTCTTGGTGTTTGAAACCTGGTACTCTTGTTTTTTGAGACCGGGTTGTCTTGGTGTTTGAGACTTGGTGCTCTCGGTGTTTGAGACTAGGTGCTCTTGGTGTTTGAGACCTGGTGCTCTTGTTGTTTGTGAACTGCTGCACTTGGTGTTTGAGGGCTGGTGCTCTTGGTGTTTAAGATCTGATGCTCTTGGTATTTGAGACCTCGTTGTCTTCATTTTTGAGACCTGGTACACTTGGTGTTTGAGACCTGCTGCCCTTGGTGTTTGAGACCTGGTGATCTTGGCGTTTGAGACCTGGTACACTTGGTGTTTGAGACCTGGTACACTTGGTGTTTGAGACCAGGTGCTCTTCGTGTTTGAGATCTGGTGTCAATGGCGTTTGAGAATTGCTGCTCTTGGTGTTAGAGACCTGTTGCTCCTGCTGTTTGTGACCTGGTGCACTTGGTGATTCAGTCCTGGTGGTCTTGGTGTTTGGGAGCTGGTGCTCTTGGTGTTTAACATCTGATGATCTTGGTATTTGAGACCTCGTTGTCTTGATGTTAGAGACCTGGTTGTCTTGGTGTTTGAGAAGAGTGATCTTCGTGTTTGAGACCTTGTTGTCTTGGTGTTTGAGAGCTGGAGCTCTTGGTGTTTGAGATCTATTGCTCTTGGCGTTTGAGACCTGCTGCTCTTGGTCTTTGAAACCAGGTACTCTTGTTTTTTGAGACCGTGTTGTCTTGGTGTTTTAGACCTGATGCTCTTGGTGTTTGAGAACTGCTACACATGGAGTTTCAGACCTGGTGGTCTTGGTGTTTGAGACCTGGTGCTCTTGGTGTTTGAGACCGGCTGCTCTTGGTGTTTGATACCTGCTGCTCTTGTTGTTTGAGAGCGTGTTTTCTTGGTGTTTTAGACCTGGTGCTCTTGGTGTTAGAGACCTGCTACGCTTGGTGTTTATGACCTGGTGCACTTGGTGATTCAGTCCTGGTGGTCTTGGTGTTTGAGAGCTGGTGCTCTTGGTGTTTAAGATCGGATGCTCTTGGTATTTGAGATCTCGTTGTCTTGATGTTAGAAACCTGGTGCTCTTGGTGTTTGCGACCTGGTGCTCTTGGTGTTTGAGAATGGTGATCTACGTGTTTGAGACATGGTTGTCTTGGTGTTTGAGAGCTGGAGCTCTTGGTGTTTGAGACCTATTGCTCTTTGCGTTTGAGACCTGCTGCTCTTGGTCTTTGAAACCTGTTACTCTTGTTTTTTGAGACCGGGTTGTCTTGGTGTTTGAGACCTGGTGCTCTTGGTGTTTGAGACCTGGTACACTTGGAGCTTCAGACCTGGTTGTCTTGGTGTTTGCGACCTGTTGATCTTAGCGTTTGAGTCCTGGTACACTTGGTAGTTTGAGAGCTGGTGCTCTTGGTGTTTGAGACCTGGAGATCTTGGTGTTTGAGACCTGGTGCTCTTGCTGTTTGAGACCTGATATTCTTGGTTTTTGGGAGCTGGCAGATTTTATTTTTGGAATGTGTACCCTTTGTGTTAGGGAAATGGCACATTTGGTGGTTTGGATCTGGTATACTTGGCGTTTACGACCTGGTACACTTTTTTTTTGAGAACTTGAAAATTTGGTCTTTCGGAGCTGCCACTTTTCATATTTGTGAACTGGTACACTTGGTATTTTAGACCTGGCACAGTTGGTTCTGGGAGCTGTTACACTTGGTGTTTGAGTCCGGGAGATTTTGGTGTTTGAGACCTGCTGCTCTTGGTGTTTAAGGACTGTTGCTCTTGGTGTTTGTGACCTGGTGCTCTTGCTGTTTGAGACCTGTTTCTCTTGGTGCTGGAGACCTGGTGCTATTGGTGTTTGAGACCTGGTGCTCTTGGTGTTTGAGACCTGGTGCTCTTGGTGTTTGAGACCTGGTACACTTGGTGTTTGAGAGCTGGTGCTCATGGATTTTGAAACCTGCTGCTCTTGGTGTTTGAAACCTGGCACTCTTGTTTTTAGAGACCGGGTTCTCTTGGTGTTTGAGACCTGGTGCTCTCGGTGTTTGAGAGTAGGTGCTCCTGGTGTTTGAGACCTGGTGCTCTTGGTGTTTGAGAACTGCTGCTCTTGGTGTTTGATAACTGGTGCTCTTGTTGTTTGAGAGGGTGTTGTCTTGGTGTTTGAGACCGGGTGCGTTTGGTGTTAGAGACCTGCTGCGCTTGGTGTTTGAAAACTGGTGCACTTTGTGATTCAGACCTGGTGATCTTGGTGTTTGCGGCCTGGTGCTCTTGGTGTTTAAGTTCTGATGCTCTTGGTATTTGAGAGCTCGTTGTCTTGATTTTTGTGACCTGTTTGTCTTGGTGTTTGAGAGCTGGAGCTCTTGGTGTTTGAGATTTCGTGCTCTTGGCGTTTGTGACCTGGTGATCTTGGTCTTTGAAACCTGGTACTCTTATTTTTTGAGACAGTGTTGTCTTGGTGTTTGAGATCTGGTGCTCTTGGTGTTTGAGACCTGGTACACTTGGAGTTGCAGACCTGGTTGTCTTGGTATTTGAGACCTGGTGCTCTTGGTGTTTGAGACCTGTTACACTTGGTGTTTGAGACCTGCTGCCCTTGATGTTTGAGACCTGGTGATCTTGGCGTTTGAGACCTGGTACACTTGGTGTTTAAGACCTGGTACACTTGGTGTTTGAGACCAGGTGCTCTTGTTGTTTGAGATCTGGTGTCAATGGTGTTTGAGACCCGGTTCTCTTGGTGTTTGAGACCTCGAGATCTTGGTGTTTGAGACCTGGTGTTCTTGGTGTTTGAGAACTGGTGGTCTTGCTATTTGATTCCTGTTGGTCTTGGTTTTTGAGATCTGGTGATCTTGGTATTTGAGACCTCGTGGTCTTGGAATTTGAGACCTGGTACACTTGGTGTTTGAGACCTTGTGCTCTTGGTGTTTGACACCAGTGCTCCTGGTGTTTGAGACCTGGCTGTCTTGATGTTTGCGACCTGGTGCTCTTCGTGTTTGAGACCTGGTACAATTGGTGTTTGAGACCTGGTGCTCTTTGTGTTTGACACCTAATGTTCTTGTGTTTGAGAACTGGTTGTCTTGATGTTTGCGACCTGGTGCTCTTTGTGTTTGACACCTGGTACACTTGGTGTTTGCGAGCTGGTGCTCTTGGTGTTTGAGACCTGCTGCTCTTGGTGTTTGACAGCTGGTGATCTTGGTGTTTGAGACCTGGTGCTCTTGGTGTTTGAGACCTGTTACATTTGTTCTTGACACCAGGTACACTTGGTGTTTGAGACCTGGTGCTCTTGGTGTTTGAGACCTGGTTGTCTTGGTGTTTGAGGGCTGGAGCTCTTGGTGTTTGAGACCTATTGCTCATGGCGTTTGAGACCTGCTGCTCTTGGTCTTTGAAACCAGTTACTCTTGGTTTTTGAGACGGTGTTGTCTTGGTGTTTGAGACCTGGTGCTCTTGGTGTTTGAGAACTGCTACACATGGAGTTTCAGACCTGGTTGTCTTGGTGTTTGAGACCTGGTGCTCTTGGTGTTTTAGACCTGGTACACTTGGTGTTTGAGACCTGCTGTCCTTGGTGTTTGAGACCTGGTGATCTTGGCGTTTGAGACCTGGTACACTTGGTGTTTAAGATCTGATGCTCTTGGTATTTAAGATCTGATGCTCTTGGTATTTGAGAGCTCGTTGTCTTGATGTTTGAGACAAGGTGCTCTTGGTGTTTGAGACCTGGTGCTCTTGGTGTTTGAGAATGGTGATCTTCGTGTTTGAGACCTGGTTGTCTTGGTGTTTGAGAGCTGGAGCTCTTGGTGTTTGAGACCTGTTGCTCTTTGCGTTTGAGACCTGCTGCTCTTGGTGTTTGAAACCTGGTACTCTTGTTTTTTGAGACCGGGTTGTCTTGGTGTTTGAGACCTGGTGCTCTTGGTGTTTTAGACCTGGTACACTTGGTGTTTGAGTCCTGCTGTCCTTGGTGTCTGAGACCTGGTGATCTTGGCGTTTGAGACCTGGTACACTTGGTTTTTGAGACCTGATATTCTTGGTTTTTGGGAGCTGGCAGATTTTATTTTTGGAATGGGTGCACTTGTTGATAGGGAAATGGCACATTTGGTGGTTTGGATCTGGTATACTTGGCGTTTACGACCTGGTACACTTTTTGTTTGAGAACTTGAAAATTTGGTCTTTTGGAGCTGCCACATTTCATATTTGTGAGCTGGTACACTTGGTATTTTAGACTAGGCACATTTGTTTCTGGGAGCTGGTACACTTGTTGTTTGAGTCCGGGTGCTCTTGGTGTTTGAGACCTGGTGCTCTTGGTGTTTGTGACCTGTTTCTCTTGGTGCTGGAAACCTGGTGCTATTGGTGTTTGAGACCTGGTGCTCTTGGTGTTTGAGACCTGGTGGTCTTGGTGTTCGAGACCTGGTACACTTGGTGTTTGAGAGCTGGTGCTCTTGGTGTTTGAAACCTGGTACTCTTGTTTTTTGAGACCGGGTTGTCTTGGTGTTTGAGACTTGGTGCTCTCGGTGTTTGAGAGTAGGTGCTCTTGGTGTTTGAGACCTGGTGCTCTTGTTGTTTGTGAACTGCTGCACTTGGTGTTTGAGGGCTGGTGCTCTTGGTGTTTAAGATCTGATGCTCTTGGTATTTGAGACCTCGTTGTCTTCATTTTTGAGACCTGGTACACTTGGTGTTTGAGACCTGCTGCCCTTGGTGTTTGAGACCTGGTGATCTTGGCGTTTGAGACCTGGTACACTTGGTGTTTGAGACCTGGTACACTTGGTGTTTGAGACCAGGTGCTCTTCGTGTTTGAGATCTGGTGTCAATGGTGTTTGAGAATTGCTGCTCTTGGTGTTAGAGACCTGTTGCTCTTGCTGTTTGTGACCTGGTGCACTTGGTGATTCAGTCCTGGTGGTCTTAGTGTTTGGGAGCTGGTGCTCTTGGTGTTTAAGATCTGATGATCTTGGAATTTGAGAACTCGTTGTCTTGATGTTAGAGACCTGGTGCTCTTGGTGTTTGAGAAGAGTGATCTTCGTGTTTGAGACCTTGTTGTCTTGGTGTTTGAGAGCTGGAGCTCTTGGTGTTTGAGATCTATTGCTCTTGGCGTTTGAGACCTGCTGCTCTTGGTCTTTGAAACCAGGTACTCATGTTTTTTGAGACCGTGTTGTCTTGGTGTTTTAGACCTGATGCTCTTGGTGTTTGAGAACTGCTGCACATGGAGTTTCAGACCTGGTTGTCTTGGTGTTTGAGACCTGGTGCTCTTGGTGTTTTAGACCTGGTACACTTGGTGTGTGAGACCTGCTGTCCTTGGTGTTTGAGACCTGGAGATCTTGCGGTTTGAGACCTTGTACACTTCGTGTTTGAGAGCTGGTACACTTGGTGTTTGAGACCAGGTGCTCTTGAAGTTTGAGATCTGGTGTCAATGGTGTTAGAGATCTGGTTCTCTTGGTGTTTGAGACCTAGTGCTCTTGGTGTTTGAGACCTGGAGATCTTGGTGTTTGAGACCTGGTGCTCTTGGTGTTTTAGACCTGGTACACTTGGTGTTTGAGACCTGCTGTCCTTGATGTTTGAGACCTGGAGATCTTGGGGTTTGAGACCTGGTACACTTGGTGTTTGAGAGCTGGTACACTTGGTGTTTGAGACCAGGTGCTCTTGAAGTTTGAAATCTGGTGTCAATGGTGTTAGAGATCTGGTTCTCTTGGTGTTTGAGACCTAGTGCTCTTGGTGTTTGAGACCTGGAGATCTTGGTGTTTGAGATCTGGTGCTCTTGGTTTTTGGGGCCTGGTATTCTTGGCTTTTGGGAGCTGGCAGATTTGATTTTTGGGAATATGTACACTTCGTGTTAGGGAAATGGCACATTTGGTGGTTTGGATCTGGTATACTTGGCGTTTACGACCTGGTACACGTTTGGTTTGGGAACATGAAAATTTGGTCTTTCGGAGCTGCCACTCTTCATATTTGTGAGCCGGTACACTTGGTATTTTAGACCTGGCACAGTTGTTTCTGGGAGCTGGTACACTTTGTGTTTGAGTCCGGGTGATTTTGGTTTTTGAGACCTGCTGCTCTTGGTTTTTAAGGACTGATGCTCTTGGTGTTTGAGACCAGGTGCCCTTGGTGTTTGAGACCTGGTGCTCTTGGTGTTTGAGACCTTTTGCTCTTGATGTTTGACACCTAGTGGTCTTGGTGTTTGAGAAGTGGTTGTCTTGGTGTTTCAGACTTATTGCTCTTGGTTTTTGAGACCTGGTACATTTGGTGTTTGAGAGCTGGTGCTCTTGCTGTTTGAAAACTGCTGCTCTTGGTGTTTGAGAACTGGTGCTCTTTGTGTTTGAGACCTGCTGCTCTTGGTGTTTGAGAGCTGGTGATCTTGGTGTTTGAGACCTGGTGCTCTTGCTGTTTGAGACGTGGTGCTCCTGGTGTTTGAGTCCTGGTGTTCTTGGTGTTTGAGAGCTGTTGCTCTTGGTGTTTGATTCCTGGTGATTTTGGTGTTTGTGACCTCGTGCTCCTGCTGTTTGCGACCTTGTGATTTTGGTGTTTGAGAACTGGTGGTCTTGGTGTTTGATTCCTGGTGGTCCTGGTTTTTGAGATCTGGTGATCTTGGCGTTTGAGACCTGGTACACTTGGTGTTTGAGAGCTGGTACACTTTGTGTTTGGGACCAGGTACTCTTGGTGTTTGAGATATGGTGTCAATGGTGTTTGAGATCTTGTTCTCTTGGTGTTTGAGACCTGGTGCTCCTGGTGTTTGAGACCTGGAGATCTTGGTGTTTGAGATCTGGTGCTTTTGGTGTTTGAGACCTGGTATTCTTGGCTTTTGGGAGCTGGCAGATTTGATGTTTGCGAATATGTACACTTCGTGTTAGGGAAATGGCACATTTGGTGGTTTGGATCTGGTATACTTGGCGTTTACGACCTGGCACACTTTTTGTTTGGGAATTTGAAAATTTGGTCTTTCGGAGCTGCCACTCTTCATTTTTGTGAGCCGGTACACTTGGTATTTTAGATCTGGCACAGTTGTTTCTGGGAGCTGGTACACTTGGTGTTTGAGTCCGGGTGATTTTGGTTTTTGAGACCTGCTGCTCTTGGTGTTTAACGACTGCTGCTCTTGGTGTTTGAGACCTGGTGCCCTTGGTGTTTGAGACCTGGTGCTCTTGGTGTTTGAGACCTTTTGCTCTTGATGTTTGACACCTAGTGGTCTTGGTGTTTGAGACGTGGTTGTCTTGGTGTTTCAGACCTGTTGCTCTTGGTTTTTGAGACCTGGTACATTTGGTGTTTGAGAGCTTGTGCTCTTGCTGTTTGAAACCTGCTGCTCTTGGTGTTTGAGAGATGGTGCTCTTGGTTTTTGCGACCTTGTTTTCGTGGTGCTTGAGACCTGGTGCTCTTTGTGTTTGAGACCTGCTGCTCTTGGTGTTTGAAAGCTGGTGATCTTGGTGTTTGAGAGCTGGTGCTCTTGCTGTTTGAGACGTGGTGCTCTTGGTGTTTGAGTCCTGGTTTTCTTGGTGTTTGAGAGCTGTTGCTCTTGGTGTTTGATTCCTGTTGATTTTGGTGTTTGTGACCTGGTGCTCCTGGTGTTTGCGACCTTGTGATTTTGGTTTTGAGGCCTGGTGTTCTTCGTGTTTGAGAACTTGTGGTCTTGGTGTTTGATTCCTGGTGGTCTTGGTCTTTGAGATCTGGTGATCTTGGTGTTTGAGACATGGTGGTCCTGGAATTTGAAACCTGGTACACTTGGTGTTCGAGACCTTGTGCTCTTGGTGTTTGACACCAGTGCTCTTTGTGTTTGAGACCTGGTTGTTTTGATGTTTGCGACCTGGTGCTCTTGTTGTTTGAGACCTGGTACAATTGGTGTTTGAGAGCTGGTGCTATTGGTGTTTGAGAGTTAGTGCTTTTGGTGTTTGAGACCTGGCTGTCTTGATGTTTGCGACCTGGTGATCTTTGTGTTTGACAGCTGGTGATCTTGGTGTTTGAGACCTGGTGCTCTTGGTGTTTGCGACCTGTTACATTTGTTTTTGAGACCAGGTACACTTGGTGTTTAAGACCTGGTGCTCTTGGTGTTTGAGGCTTTGTGCTATTCGTGTTTGAGACCTGGTGCTCTTGGTGTTTGAGACCTGGTGTTCTTGATGTTTGAGAGCTGGTGCACTTGGTGTTTGATTCCTCGAGATTTTGGTGTTTGGGACCTGGTGCTCCTGGTGTTTGAAACATGATGATTATCGTGTTTGAGACCTTGTACTCTTGGTGTTTGAGAGATGCTGCTCTTGAAGTTTGAGACCTGATGCTCTTGGTGTTTGAGACCTGGTACACTTGGACTTTCAGCCCTGGTTGTCTTGGTGTTTGAGACCTGGTGCCCTTGGTGTTTGAGACCTGGTACACTTGGACTTTCAGACCTGGATGTCTTGGTGTTTGAGACCTGGTGCTCTTGGTGTTTGAGAGCTAGTGCTCCTGGGGTTTGAGAACTGCTGCTCTTGGTGTTTGAAACCTGGTACTCTTGTTTTTTGAGACGGAGTTGTCTTGGTGATTGAGACCTGGTGCTATTGGTGTTTGAGAACTGGTACACTTGGACTTTCAGCCCTGGTTGTCTTGGTGTTTGAGACCTGGTGCTCTTGGTGTTTGAGACCTGGTACATTTGGTGTTTGAGACCAGCTGCCCTTGGTGTTTGAGACCTGGTGATCTTGGCGTTTGAGACCAGGTGCTCTTGCTGTTTGAGATCTGGTGTCAATGGTGTTTGAGACCTGGTTCTCTTGGTGTTTGAGACCTGGAGATCTTGGTGTTTGAGACCTGGTGTTCTTGGTGTTTGAGAACTGGTGGTCTTGGTGTTTGATTCCTGGTGGTCTTGGTTTTTGAGATCTGGTGATCTTGGTGTTTTTGACCTCGTGGTCTTGGAATTTGAGACCTGGTACACTTGGTGTTTGAGACCTTGTGCTCTTGGTGTTTGACACCAGTGCTCCTGGTGTTTGAGACCTGGTTGTCTTGATGTTTGCGACCTGGTGCTCTTTGTGTTTGAGACCTGGTACACTTGGTGTTTGCGAGCTGGTGATCTTGGTGTCTGAAACCTGCTGCTCTTGGTGTTTGAGACCTGGTTGTCTTGATGTTTGCGACCTGGTGCTCTTTGTGTTTGAGACCTGGTACACTTGGTGTTTGCGAGCTGGTGATCTTGGTGTCTGAAACCTGCTGCTCTTGGTGTTTGAGACCTGGTTGTCTTGATGTTTGCGACCTGGTGCTCTTTGTGTTTGAGACCTGGTACACTTGGTGTTTGAGACCTTGTGCTCTTGGTGTTTGACACCAGTGCTCCTGGTGTTTGAGACCTGGTTGTCTTGATGTTTGCGACCTGGTGCTCTTTGTGTTTGAGACCTGGTACACTTGGTGTTTGCGAGCTGGTGATCTTGGTGTCTGAAACCTGCTGCTCTTGGTGTTTGAGACCTGGTTGTCTTGATGTTTGCGACCTGGTGCTCTTTGTGTTTGAGACGTGGTACACTTGGTGTTTGCGAGCTGGTGATCTTGGTGTTTGAAACCTGCTGCTCCTTCTGTTTGAGAGCTGGTGCTGTTGGTATTTGCCACCTTGTTATCATGGAGTTTGAGACCTGGTGCTCTTTGCGTTTGATACCTGCTGCTCTTGGTGTTTGACAGCTGGTGATCTTGGTGTTTGAGACCTGGTGCTCTTGGTGTTTGAGACCTGTTACATTTGTTTTTGAGACCAGGTACACTTGGTGTTTGAGACCTGGTGCTCTTGGTGTTTGAGGCTTGGTGCTATTCGTGTTTGAGACCTGGTGCTCTTGGTGTTTGAGACCTGGTGTTCTTGATGTTTGAGAGCTGGTGCACTTGGTGTTTGATTCCTCGTGATTTTGGTGTTTGGGACCTGGTGCTCCTGGTGTTTGAAACATGGTGATTTTCTTGTTTGAGACCTGGTACACTTGGTGTTTGTGAGATGCTGCTCTTGGTGTTTGAGACCAGATGCTCTTGGTGTTTGAGACCTGGTACACTTGGGTTTTGAGTGGTGGTTCTCCTTGTGTTTGTGATCTGCTGCTTTTGGTGTTTGAGATCTGATGCACTTGATATTTGAGACCTGCTGCTATTGGTGTTTGACACCCAGTGCACTTGGTGTTTGAGACCTGGGTGTCTTGACGTGTGCGACCTGGTGCTCTTGGTGTTTGAGACCTGGTTTTCTTGGTATTTGAGAGCTGGCAGTCTTGGTGTTTGAGAGCTAGAGCTCCTGGGGTTTGAGAACTGCTGCTCTTGGTGTTTGAAAGCTGCTACTCTTGTTTTTTGAGACCGAGTTCTCTTGGTGATTGAGACCTGGTGCTATTGGTGTTTGAGACCTGGTACTCTTGGACTTTCAGCCCTGGTTGTCTTGGTGTTTGAGACCTGGTGCTCTTGGTGTTTGAGACCTGGTACACTTGGTGTTTGAGACATGCTGCCCTTGGTGTTTGAGACCTGGTGATCTTGGCGTTTGAGACCTGGTACACTTGGTGTTTGAGACCTGGTACACTTGGTGTTTGAGACCAGGTGCTCTTGGTGTTTGAGATCTGGTGTCAATGGTGTTTGAGAACTGCTGCTCTTGGTTTTTGATATCTGGTGCTCTTGTTGTTTGAGAGCGTGTTGTTTTGGTGTTTGAGACCTGGTGCTCTTGGTGTTAGAGACCTGCTGCTCTTGGTGTTTGTGACCTGGTACACTAGGTGATTCAGTCCTGGTGGTCTTGGTGTTTGAGAGCTGGTGCTCTTGGTGTTTAAAATCTGATGCTCTTGGTATTTGAGACCTCGTTGTCTTGATGTTTGAGACAAGCTGCTCTTGGTGTTTGAGACCTGGTGCTCTTGGTGTTTGAGAATGATGATCTTCGTGTTTGAGATTGGGTTGTCTTGGTGTTTGAGAGCTTTCGGTCTTGGTGTTTGAGAGCTAGAGCTCCTGGGGTTTGAGAACTGCTGCTCTTGGTGTTTGAAACCTGGTACTCTTGTTTTTTGAGACCGAGTTCTCTTGGTGATTGAGACCTGGTTCTACTGGTGTTTGAGACCTGGTACACTTGGACTTTCAGCCCTGGTTGTCTTGGTGTTTGAGACCTGGGGCTCTTGTTGTTTGAGACCTGGTACACTTGGTGTTTGAGAGCTGCTGCCCTTGGTGTTTGAGACCTGGTGATCTTGGCGTTTGAGACCTGGTACACTTGGTGTTTGAGACCTGGTACACTTGGTGTTTGAGACCAGGTGCTCTTGGTGTTTGAGATCTGGTGTCAATGGTGTTTGAGAACTGCTGCTCTTGGTTTTTGATATCTGGTGCTCTTGTTGTTTGAGAGCGTGTTGTTTTGGTGTTTGAGACCTGGTGCTCTTGGTGTTAGAGACCTGCTGCTCTTGGTGTTTGTGACCTGGTACACTAGGTGATTCAGTCCTGGTCGTCTTGGTGTTTGAGAGCTGGTGCTCTTGGTGTTTAAGATCTGATGCTCTTGGTATTTGAGAGCTCGTTGTCTTGATGTTTGAGACAAGCTGCTCTTGGTGTTTGAGACCTGGTGCTCTTGGTGTTTGAGAATGGTGATCTTCGTGTTTGAGACCGGGTTGTCTTGGTGTTTGAGACCTGGTGCTCTTGGTGTTTGAGACCTGGTACACTTGGAGTTTCAGACCTGGTTGTCTTGGTGTTTGAGACCTGGTGCTCTTGGTGTTTTAGACCTGGTACACTTGGTGTTTCAGTCCTGCTGTCCTTGGTGTTTGAGACCTGGTGATCTTGGCGTTTGAGACATGGTACACTTTGTGTTTGAGAGCTGGTGCTCTTGGCGTTTGAGACCTGGAGATCTTGGTGTTTGAGACCTGGTGCTCTTGCTGTTTGAGCCCTGATATTCTTGGTTTTTGGGAGCTGGCAGATTATATTTTTGGAATGTGTACACTTGGTGTTAGGGAAAAGGCACATTTGGTGGTTTGGATCTAGTATACTTGGCGTTTACGACCTGGTGCACTTTTTGTTTGAGAACTTGAAATTTTTTTCTTTCGGAGCTGCCACTTTTCATATTTGTGAGCTGGTACACTTGGTATTTTAGACCTAGCACAGTTGGTTCTGGGAGCTGGTACACTTGCTGTTTGAGTCCGGGTGATTTTGGTGTTTGAGACCTGCTGCTCTTGGTGTTTAAGGACTGGTGCTCTTGGTGTTTGAAACCTGGTACTCTTGTTTTTTGAGACCGGGTTGTCTTGGTGTTTGAGACCTGGTGCTATTGGTTTTTGAGACCTGGTACACTTGGACTTTCAGACCTGGATGTCTTGGTGTTTGAGACCTGGTGCTCTTGGTGTTTGAGACCTGGTACACTTGGTGTTTGAGACCTGCTGCTATTGGTGTTTGACACCTAGTGCTCTTGGTGTTTGAGACCTGGGTTGCTTGATGTGTGCGACCTGGTGCTCTTGGTGTTTGAGACCTGCTTGTCTTGGTATTTGAGAGCTGGAGGTCTTGGTGTTTGAGAACTAGAGCTCCTGGCGTTTGAGAACTGCTGCTCTTGGTGTTTGAAACCTGGTACTCTTGTGTTTTGAGCCCGGGTTGTCTTAGTGTTTGAGACCTGGTGCTATTGGTTTTTGAGACCTGGTACACTTGGACTTTCAGACCTGGATGTCTTGGTGTTTGAGACCTGGTGCTCTTGGTGTTTGAGAGCTAGTGCTCGTGGGGTTTGAGAACTGCTGCTCTTGGTGTTTGAAACCTGGTACTCTTGTGTTTTGAGACGGAGTTGTCTTGCTGATTGAGACCTGGTGCTATTGGTGTTTGAGAACTGGTACACTTGGACTTTCAGCCCTGGTTGTCTTGGTGTTTGAGACCTGGTGCTCTTGGTGTTTGAGACCTGGTACATTTGGTGTTTGAGACCAGCTGCCCTTGGTGTTTGAGACCTGGTGATCTTGGCGTTTGAGACCAGGTGCTCTTGGTGTTTGAGACCTGGAGATCTTGGTGTTTGAGACCTGGTGTTCTTGGTGTTTGAGAACTGGTGGTCTTGGTGTTTGATTCCTGGTGGTCTTGGTTTTTGAGATCTGGTGATCTTGGTGTTTTAGACCTCTTGGTCTTGGAATTTGAAAGCTGGTACACTTGGTGTTTGAGACCTTGTGCTCTTGGTGTTTGACACCAGAGCTCCTGGTGTTTGAGACCTGGTTGTCTTGATGTTTGCGACCTGGTGCTCTTTGTGTTTGAGACCTGGTACACTTGGTGTTTGCGAGCTGGTGATCTTGGTGTCTGAAACCTGCTGCTCTTGGTGTTTGAGACCTGGTTGTCTTGATGTTTGCGACCTGGTGCTCTTTGTGTTTGAGACCTGGTACACTTGGTGTTTGCGAGCTGGTGATCTTGGTGTTTGAAACCTGCTGCTCCTGGTGTTTGAGAGCTGGTGCTGTTGGTATTTGCCACCTTGTTATCATGGAGTTTGAGACCTGGTGCTCTTTGCGTTTGATACCTGCTGCTCTTGGTGTTTGACAGCTGGTGATCTTGGTGTTTGAGACCTGGTGCTCTAGTTGTTTGAGACCTGTTACATTTGTTTTTGAGACCAGGTACACTTGGTGTTTGAGACCTGGTGCTTTTGGTGTTTGAGGCTTGGTGCTATTCGTGTTTGAGACCTGGTGCTCTTGGTGTTTGAGACCTGGTGTTCTTGATATTTGAGAGCTGGTGCACTTGGTGTTTGATTCCTCGTGATTTTGGTGTTTGGGACCTGGTGCTCCTGGTGTTTGAAACATGGTGATTTTCGTGTTTGAGACCTGGTACACTTGGTGTTTGTGAGATGCTGCTCTTGGTGTTTGAGACCAGATGCTCTTGGTGTTTGAGACCTGGTACACTTGGGTTTTGAGTGGTGGTTCTCCTTGTGTTTGTGATCTGCTGCTTTTGGTGTTTGAGATCTGATGCACTTGGTATTTGAGACCTGCTGCTATTGGTGTTTGACACCCAGTGCACTTGGTGTTTGAGACCTGGGTGTCTTGATGTGTGCGACCTGGTGCTCTTGGTGTTTGAGACCTGGTTGTCTTGGTATTTGAGAGCTGGCAGTCTTGGTGTTTGAGAGCTAGAGCTCCTGGGGTTTGTGAACTGCAGCTCTTGGTGTTTGAAACCTGCTACTCTTGTTTTTTGAGACCGAGTTCTCTTGGTGATTGAGACCTGGTGCTATTGGTGTTTGAGACCTGATACTCATGGACTTTCAGCCCTGGTTGACTTGGTGTTTGAGACCTGGTGCTCTTGGTGTTTGAGACCTGGTACACTTGGTGTTTGAGACCTGCTGCCCTTGGTGTTTGAGACCTTGTGATCTTGGCGTTTGAGAACTGGTACACTTGGTGTTTGAGACCTGGTACACTTGGTGTTTGAGACCAGGTGCTCTTGGCGTTTGAGATCTGGTGTCAATGGTGTTTGAGAACTGCTGCTCTTGGTTTTTGATATCTGGTGCTCTTGTTGTTTGAGAGCGTGTTGTTTTGGTGTTTGAGACCTGGTGCTCTTGGTGTTAGAGACCTGCTGCTCTTGGTGTTTGTGACCTGGTACACTAGGTGATTCAGTCCTGGAGGTCTTGGTGTTTGAGAGCTGGTGCTCTTGGTGTTTAAGATCTGATGCTCTTGGTATGTGAGACCTCGTTGTCTTGATGTTTGAGACAAGCTGCTCTTGGTGTTTGAGACCTGGTGCTCTTGGTGTTTGAGAATGGTGATCTTCGTGTTTGAGACCGGGTTGTCTTGGTGTTTGAGAGCTTTCGGTCTTGGTGTTTGAGAGCTAGAGCTCCTGGGGTTTGAGAACTGCTGCTCTTGGTGTTTGAAACCTGGTACTCTTGTTTTTTGAGACCGAGTTCTCTTGGTGATTGAGACCTGGTTCTACGGGTGTTTGAGACCTGGTACACTTGGACTTTCAGCCCTGGTTGTCTTGGTGTTTGAGACTTGGGGCTCTTGTTGTTTGAGACCTGGTACACTTGGTGTTTGAGAGCTGCTGCCCTTGGTGTTTGAGACCTGGTGATCTTGGCGTTTGAGACCTGGTACACTTGGTGTTTGAGACCTGGTACACTTGGTGTTTGAGACCAGGTGCTCTTGGTGTTTGAGATCTGGTGTCAATGGTGTTTGAGAACTGCTGCTCTTGGTTTTTGAAATCTGGTGCTCTTGTTGTTTGAGAGCGTGTTGTTTTGGTGTGTGAGACCTGGTGCTCTTGGTGTTAGAGACCTGCTGCTCTTGGTGTTTGTGACCTGGTACACTAGGTGATTCAGTCCTGGTGGTCTTGGTGTTTGAGAGCTGGTGCTCTTGGTGTTTAAGATCTGATGCTCTTGGTATTTGAGAGCTCGTTGTCTTGATGTTTGAGACAAGGTGCTCTTGGTGTTTGAGACCTGGTGCTCTTGGTGTTTGAAAATGGTGATCTTCGTGTTTGAGACCGGGTTGTCTTGGTGTTTGAGACCTGGTGCTCTTGGTGTTTGAGACCTGGTACACTTGGAGTTTCAGACCTGGTTGTCTTGGTGTTTGAGACCTGGTGCTCTTGGTGTTTTAGACCTGGTACACTTGGTGTTTCAGTCCTGCTGTCCTTGGTGTTTGAGACCTGGTGATCTTGGCGTTTGAGACATGGTACACTTGGTCTTTGAGAGCTGGTGCTCTTGGCGTTTGAGACCTGGAGATCTTGGTGTTTGAGACCTGGTGCTCTTGCTGTTTGAGCCCTGATATTCTTGGTTTTTGGGAGCTGGCAGATTATATTTTTGGAATGTGTACACTTGGTGTTAGGGAAAAGGCACATTTGGTGGTTTGGATCTAGTATACTTGGCGTTTACGACCTGGTGCACGTTTTGTTTGAGAACTTGAAAATTTTTTCTTTCGGAGCTGCCACTTTTCATATTTGTGAGCTGGTACACTTGGTATTTTAGACCTAGCACAGTTGGTTCTGGGAGCTGGTACACTTGGTGTTTGAGTCCGGGTGATTTTGGTGTTTGAGACCTGCTGCTCTTGGTGTTTAAGGACTGGTGCTCTTGGTGTTTGAGACCTGGTGCTCTTGGTGTTTGAGACCTGTTTCTCTTGGTGCTGGAGACCTGGTGCTATTGGTGTTTGAGACCTGGTGCTTTTGTTGTTTGAGACCTGGTGCTCTTGGTTTTTGAGACCTGGTACAAATGGTGTTTTAGATCTGATGCTCTTGGTATTTGAGACCTCGTTGTCTTGATTTTTGTGACCTGGTGCTCTTGGTGTTTGAGACCTGGTGCTCTTGGTGTTTGAGAATGGTGATCTTGGTGTTTGAGACCTGGTTGTCTTGGTGTTTGAGAGCTGGAGCTCTTGTGTTTGAGACTTCATGCTCTTGGCGTTTGTGACCTGGTTCTCTTGGTCTTTGAAACCTGGTACTCTTGTTTTTTGAGACCGTGTTGTCTTGGTGTTTGAGACCTGGTGCCTTTGGTGTTTGAGACCTGGTGCACTTGGAGTTGCAGACCTGGTTGTCTTGGTATTTGAGACCTGGTGCTCTTGGTGTTTGAGATCTCGTACACTTGGTGTTTGAGACCTGCTGCCCTTGGTGTTTGAGACCTGGTGATCTTGGCGTTTGAGACCTGGTACACTTGGTGTTTGAGACCTGGTACACTTGGTGTTTGAGACCTGGTGCTCTTGTTGTTTGAGATCTGGTGTCAATGCTGTTTGAGACCTGGTTCTCTTGGTGTTTGAAAACTGGAGATCTTGGTGTTTGAGACCTGGTGCTCTTGGTGTTTGAGACCTGGTGTTATTGGTTTTGGGGAGCTGGCAGGTTTGATTTTTGGGAATGTGTACACTTGGTGTTAGGGAAATGGCACTTTTGATGTTTTGGATCTGGTATACTTGGCGTTTACGAACTGGTACACTTTTTGTTTGAGAACTTGAAAATTTGGTCTTTCGGAGCTGCCACTCTTCATATTTGTGAACTGGTACTCTTGGTATTTTAGACCTGGCACAGTTGTTTCTGGGAGCTGGTACACTTGGTGTTTGAGTCCGGGTGATTTTGGTGTTTGCGACCTGCTGCTCTTGTGTTTAAGAACTGGTGCTCTTCGTGTTTGAGACCTGGTGCTCTTGGTGTTTGAGACCTGGTGCTCTTGGTGTTTGAGACCTGGTGCTCTTGATGTGTGACACCTAGTCCTGTTCGTGTTTGAGAAGTGGTTGTCTTGGTGTTTGAGACCTGTTGCTCTTGTGTTTGAAACCTGGTACACTTGGTGTTTGAGAGCTGGTGCTCTTGCTGCTTGAGATCTGCTGCTCTTTGTGTTTGAGAGCTGGTGCTGTTGGTTTTTGCCACCTTGTTATCGTGGTGTTTGAGACCTGGTGCTCTTTGTGTTTGAGACCGGCTGCTCTTGGTGTTTGGGAGCTGGTGATCTTGGTGTTTGAGACCTGGTACACTTGGTGTTTGAGACCTGGTACACTTGGTGTTTGAGACCAGGTGCTCTTGTTGTTTGAGATCCGGTGTCAATGCTGTTTGAGACCTGGTTCTCTTGGTGTTTGAAAACTGGAGATCTTGGTGTTTGAGACCTGGTGCTCTTGGTGTTTGAGACCTGGTGTTATTAGTTTTTGGGGAGCTGGCAGGTTTGATTTTTGGGAATGTGTACACTTGGTGTTAGGGAAATGGCACTTTTGATGTATTGGATCTGGTATACTTGGCGTTTACGAACTGGTACACTTTTTGTTTGAGAACTTGAAAATTTGTTCTTTCGGAGCTGCCACTCTTCATATTTGTGAACTGGTACACTTGGTATTTTAGACCTGGCACAGTTGTTTCTGGGAGCTGGTACACTTGGTGTTTGAGTCCGGGTGATTTTGGTGTTTGCGACCTGCTGCTCTTGTGTTTAAGAACTGGTGCTCTTCGTGTTTGAGACCTGGTGCTCTTGGTGTTTGAGACCTGGTGCTCTTGGTGTTTGAGACCTGTTGCTCTTGTGTTTGAAACCTGGTACACTTGGTGTTTGAGACCTGGTGCTCTTGCTGCTTGAGATCTGCTGCTCTTTGTGTTTGAGAGCTGGTGCTGTTGGTTTTTGCCACCTTGTTATCGTGGTGTTTGAGACCTGGTGCTCTTTGTGTTTGAGACCGGCTGCTCTTGGTGTTTGAGAGCTGGTGATCTTGGTGTTTGAGACCTGCTACACTTGGTGTTTGAGATCTGGTGATCTTGGCGTTTCAGACCTGCTACACTTGGTGTTTGAGATCTGGTTCTCTTGGTGTTTGAGACCTTGAGATCTTGGTGTTTGAGACCTGCTGCTCTTGGTGTTTGAGACCTGGTATTCTTGGTTTTTGGGAGCTGGCAGATTTGATTTTTGGGAACGTGTACACTTGGTGTTAGGGAAATGGCTCATTTGGTGGCTTAGATCTGGTATACTTGGCGTTTACGAGCTGGCACACTTTTTGTTTGAGAACTTGAAAATTTGGTCTTTCGGAGCTGCCACTCTTCATATTTGCGAGCTGGTACACTTGGTATTTTAGACCTAGCACAGTTGGTTCTGGGAGCTGGTACACTTGGTGTTTGAGTCCGGGTGATTTTGGTGTTTGAGACCTGCTGCTCTTGTGTTTAAGAATTGGTGCTCTTGGTGTTTGAGACCTGGTGCTCTTGATGTTTGACACCTAGTGCTCTTGGTGTTTCAGGCGTGGTTGTCTTGGTGTTTGAGACCTGTTTCTCTTGTCTTTGAAACCTGATACACTTGGTGTTTGAGAGCTGGTGCTCTTGCTGCTTGAAATCTGCTGCTCTTTGTTCTTGAGAGCTGGTGCTGTTGGTTTTTGCCACCTTGTTATCGTGGTGTTTGAGACCTGGTGCTCTTTGTGTTTGAGACCTGCTGCTCTTGGTGTTTGAGAGCTGGTGATCTTGGTGTTTGAGACCTGGTGCACTTAGAGTTGCAGACCTGTTTGTCATGGTATTTGAGACCTGGTGCTCTTGGTGTTTGAGACCTGGTACACTTGGTGTTTGAGACCTGCTGCCCTTGATGTTTGGGACCTGGTGATCTTGGTGTTTGAGACCTGGTGCTCTTGTTGTTTGAGATCTGGTGTCAATGGTATTTGAGACCTGGTTCTCTTGGTGTTTGAGACCTGGAGATCTTGGTGTTTCAAACCTGGTGCTCTTGATGTTTGACACCTAGTGCTCTTGGTGTTTGAGACCTGGTGCTATTGGTGTTTGAGACCTGGTGCTCTTGGTGTTTGAGACCTGGTGCTCTTGATGTTTGACACCTAGTGCTCTTGGTGTTTGAGAAGTGGTTGTCTTGGTGTTTGAGACATGTTGCGCTTGGTGTTTGAGACCTGGTACCCTTGTTGTTTGAGAGCTGGTGCTCTTGCTGTTTGAAATTTTCTGCTCTTTGTGTTTGAGAGCTGGTGCTGTTGGTTTTTGCGACCTGGCGCTCTTGGTGTTTGAGACGTGGTGTTCTTGATGTTTGAGAGCTGTTGCACTTGGTGTCTGATTCCTGGTGATTTTGGTGTTTGGGACCTGGTGCTCCTGGTGTTTGAGAATTGGTGATTTTGGTGTTTGGGATCTGGTGTTCTTGGTTTTTGAGAACTGGTGGTCTTGGTGTTTCAATCTTGGTGGTCTTGGTTTTTGAGATCTGGTGATCTTGGTGTTTGAGACCTGTTGGTCTTGGAGTTTGAGACCTGGTGCACTTGGTGTTTGAGACCTGGTGCTCTTTGTTGTTGAGACCTGGTACTGTTGGTGTTTGAGCGCTGGTGATCTTGGTGTTGGAGACTAGGTGCTCTTGGTGTTTGAGACCCGGTGCTCTTGGTATTTGAGACCAGTTTCTCTTGGTGTTTGAGACCTGGTGCTCTCGGTGTTTGAGACTAGGTGCTCTTGGTGTTTGAGACCTGGTACTGTTAGTGTTTGAGACCTGCTGCTCTTGGTGTTTGATACCTGGTGCTCTTGTTGGTTGAGAGCGTGTTGTCTTGGTGTTTGAGACCTGGTGCTCTTGATGTTGGAGACCTGCTGCTCTTGTTGTTTGAGACCTGGTACACTTGGACTTTCAGACCTGGATGTCTTGGTGTTTGAGACCTGGTGCTCTTGGTGTTAGAGACCTGGTACACTTGGTGTTTGAGACCTGCTGCTATTGGTGTTTGACACCTAGTGCTCTTGGTGTTTGAGACCTGGGTTGCTTGATGTGTGCGACCTGGTGCTCTTGGTGTTTGAGACCAGGTTGTCTTGGTATTTGAGACCTGGAGGTCTTGGTGTTTGAGAACTAGAGCTCCTGGCGTTGGAGAACTGCTGTTCTTGGTGTTTGAAACCTGGTACTCTTGTTTTTTGAGACCGGGTTGTCCTAGTGTTTGAGACCTGGTGCTATTGGTTTTTGAGACCTGGTACACTTGGACTTTCAGACCTGGATGTCTTGATGTTTGAGACCTGGTGCTCTTGGTGTTTGAGAGCTAGTGCTCGTGGGGTTTGAGAACTGCTGCTCTTGGTGTTTGAAACCTGGTACTCTTGTGTTTTGAGACGGAGTTGTCTTGGTGATTGAGACCTGGTGCTATTGGTGTTTGAGAACTGGTACACTTGGACTTTCAGCCCTGGTTGTCTTGGTGTTTGAGACCTGGTGCTCTTGGTGTTTGAGACCTGGTACATTTGGTGTTTGAGACCAGCTGCCCTTGGTGTTTGAGACCTGGTGATCTTGGCGTTTGAGACCAGGTGCTCTTGGTGTTTGAGACCTGGAGATCTTGGTGTTTGAGACCTGGTGTTCTTGGTGTTTGAGAACTGGTGGTCTTGGTGTTTGATTCCTGGTGGTCTTGGTTTTTGAGATCTGGTGATCTTGGTGTTTTAGACCTCTTGGTCTTGTAATTTGAAACCTGGTACACTTGGTGTTTGAGACCTTGTGCTCTTGGTGTTTGACACCAGTGCTCCTGGTGTTTGAGACCTGGTTGTCTAGATGTTTGCGACCTGGTGCTCTTTGTGTTTGAGACCTGGTACACTTGGTGTTTGCGAGCTGGTGATCTTGGTGCCTGAAACCTGCTGCTCTTGGTGTTTGAGACCTCGTTGTCTTGATGTTTGCGACCTGGTGCTCTTTGTGTTTGAGACCTGGTACACTTGGTGTTTGCGAGCTGGTGATCTTGGTGTTTGAATCCTGCTGCTCCTGGTGTTTGAGAGCTGGTGCTGTTGGTATTTGCCACCTTGTTATCATGGAGTTTGAGACCTGGTGCTCTTTGCGTTTGATACCTGCTGCTCTTGGTGTTTGACAGCTGGTGATCTTGGTGTTTGAGACCTGGTGCTCTAGGTGTTTGAGACCTGTTACATTTGTTTTTGAGACCAGGTACACTTGGTGTTTGAGACCTGGTGCTCTTGGTGTTTGAGGCTTGGTGCTATTCGTGTTTGAGACCTGGTGCTCTTGGTGTTTGAGACCTGGTGTTCTTGATATTTGAGAGCTGGTGCACTTGGTGTTTGATTCCTCGTGATTTTGGTCTTTGGGACCTGGTGCTCCTGGTGTTTGAAACATGGTGATTTTCGTGTTTGAGACCTGGTACACTTGGTGTTTGTGAGATGCTGCTCTTGGTGTTAAAGACCAGATGCTCTTGGTGTTTGAGACCTGGTACACTTGGGTTTTGAGTGGTGGTTCTCCTTGTGTTTGTGATCTGCTGCTTTTGGTGTTTGAGATCTGATGCACTTGGTATTTGAGACCTGCTGCTATTGGTGTTTGACACCCAGTGCACTTGGTGTTTGAGACCTGGGTGTCTTGATGTGTGCGACCTGGTGCTCTTGGTGTTTGAGACCTGGTTGTCTTGGTATTTGAGAGCTGGCAGTCTTGGTGTTTGAGAGCTAGAGCTCCTGGGGTTTGTGAACTGCTGCTCTTGGTGTTTGAAAGCTGCTACTCTTGTTTTTTGAGACCGAGTTCTCTTGGTGATTGAGACCTGGTGCTATTGGTGTTTGAGACCTGGTACTCTTGGACTTTCAGCCCTGGTTGTCTTGGTGTTTGAGACCTGGTGCTCTTGGTGTTTGAGACCTGGTACACTTGGTGTTTGAGACCTGCTGCCCTTGGTGTTTGAGACCTGGTGATCTTGGCGTTTGAGACCTGGTACACTTGGTGTTTGAGACCTGGTACACTTGGTGTTTGAGACCAGGTGCTCTTGGTGTTTGAGATCTGGTGTCAATGGTGTTTGAGAACTGCTGCTCTTGGTTTTTGATATCTGGTGCTCTTGTTGTTTGAGAGCGTGTTGTTTTGGTGTTTGAGACCTGGTGCTCTTGGTGTTAGAGACCTGCTGCTCTTGGTGTTTGTGACCTGGTACACTAGGTGATTCAGTCCTGGAGGTCTTGGTGTTTGAGAGCTGGTGCTCTTGGTGTTTAAGATCTGATGCTCTTGGTATTTGAGACCTCGTTGTCTTGATGTTTGAGACAAGCTGCTCTTGGTGTTTGAGACCTGGTGCTCTTGGTGTTTGAGAATGGTGATCTTCGTGTTTGAGACCGGGTTGTCTTGGTGTTTGAGAGCTTTCGGTCTTGGTGTTTGAGAGCTAGAGCTCCTGGGGTTTGAGAACTGCTGCTCTTGGTGTTTGAAACCTGGTACTCTTGTTTTTTGAGACCGAGTTCTCTTGGTGATTGAGACCTGGTTCTACGGGTGTTTGAGACCTGGTACACTTGGACTTTCAGCCCTGGTTGTCTTGGTGTTTGAGACCTGGGACTCTTGTTGTTTGAGACCTGGTACACTTGGTGTTTGAGAGCTGCTGCCCTTGGTGTTTGAGACCTGGTGATCTTGGCGTTTGAGACCTGGTACACTTGGTGTTTGAGACCTGGTACACTTGGTGTTTGAGACCAGGTGCTCTTGGTGTTTGAGATCTGGTGTCAATGGTGTTTGAGAACTGCTGCTCTTGGTTTTTGATATCTGGTGCTCTTGTTGTTTGAGAGCGTGTTGTTTTGGTGTTTGAGACCTGGTGCTCTTGGTGTTAGAGACCTGCTGCTCTTGGTGTTTGTGACCTGGTACACTAGGTGATTCAGTCCTGGTGGTCTTGGTGTTTGAGAGCTGGTGCTCTTGGTGTTTAAGATCTGATGCTCTTGGTATTTGAGAGCTCGTTGTCTTGATGTTTGAGACAAGGTGCTCTTGGTGTTTGAGACCTGGTGCTCTTGGTGTTTGAAAATGGTGATCTTCGTGTTTGAGACCGGGTTGTCTTGGTGTTTGAGACCTGGTGCTCTTGGTGTTTGAGACCTGGTACACTTGGAGTTTCAGACCTCGTTGTCTTGGTGTTTGAGACCTGGTGCTCTTGGTGTTTTAGACCTGGTACACTTGGTGTTTCAGTCCTGCTGTCCTTGGTGTTTGAGACCTGGTGATCTTGGCGTTTGAGACATGGTACACTTGGTCTTTGAGAGCTGGTGCTCTTGGCGTTTGAGACATGGAGATCTTGGTGTTTGAGACCTGGTGCTCTTGCTGTTTGAGCCCTGATATTCTTGGTTTTTGGGAGCTGGCAGATTATATTTTTGGAATGTGTACACTTGGTGTTAGGGAAAAGGCACATTTGGTGGTTTGGATCTAGTATACTTGGCGTTTACGACCTGGTGCACTTTTTGTTTGAGAACTTGAAAGTTTTTTCTTTCGGAGCTGCCACTTTTCATATTTGTGAGCTGGTACACTTGGTATTTTAGACCTAGCACAGTTGGTTCTGGGAGCTGGTACACTTGGTGTTTGAGTCCGGGTGATTTTGGTGTTTGAGACCTGCTGCTCTTGGTGTTTAAGGACTGGTTCTCTTGGTGTTTGAGACCTGGTGCTCTTGGTGTTTGAGACCTGTTTCTCTTGGTGCTGGAGACCTGGTGCTATTGGTGTTTGAGACCTGGTGCTTTTGGTGTTTGAGACCTGGTGCTCTTGGTATTTGAGACCTGGTACACTTGGTGTTTTAGATCTGATGCTCTTGGTATTTGAGACCTCGTTGTCTTGATTTTTGTGACCTGGTGCTCTTGGTGTTTGAGACCTGGTGCTCTTGGTGTTTGAGAATGGTGATCTTGGTGTTTGAGACCTGGTTGTCTTGGTGTTTGAGAGCTGGAGCTCTTGTGTTTGAGACTTCATGCTCTTGGCGTTTGTGACCTGGTTCTCTTGGTCTTTGAAACCTGGTACTCTTGTTTTTTGAGACCGTGTTGTCTTGGTGTTTGAGACCTGGTGCCTTTGGTGTTTGAGACCTGGTGCACTTGGAGTTGCAGACCTGGTTGTCTTGGTATTTGAGACCTGGTGCTCTTGGTGTTTGAGATCTCGTACACTTGGTGTTTGAGACCTGCTGCCCTTGGTGTTTGAGACCTGGTGATCTTGGCGTCTGAGACCTGGTACACTTGGTGTTTGAGACCTGGTACACTTGGTGTTTGAGACCTGGTGCTCTTGTTGTTTGAAATCTGGTGTCAATGCTGTTTGAGACCTGGTTCTCTTGGTGTTTGAAAACTGGAGATCTTGGTGTTTGAGACCTGGTGCTCTTGGTGTTTGAGACCTGGTGTTATTGGTTTTGGGGAGCTGGCAGGTTTGATTTTTGGGAATGTGTACACTTGGTGTTAGGGAAATGGCACTTTTGATGTTTTGGATCTGGTATACTTGGCGTTTACGAACTGGTACACTTTTTGTTTGAGAACTTGAAAATTTGGTCTTTCGGAGCTGCCACTCTTCATATTTGTGAACTGGTACTCTTGGTATTTTAGACCTGGCACAGTTGTTTCTGGGAGCTGGTACACTTGGTGTTTGAGTCCGGGTGATTTTGGTGTTTGCGACCTGCTGCTCTTGTGTTTAAGAACTGGTGCTCTTCGTGTTTGAGACCTGGTGCTCTTGGTGTTTGAGACCTGGTGCTCTTGGTGTTTGAGACCTGCTGCTCTTGATGTTTGACACCTAGTCCTGTTCGTGTTTGAGAAGTGGTTTTCTTGGTGTTTGAGACCTGTTGCTCTTGTGTTTGAAACCTGGTACACTTGGTGTTTGAGAGCTGGTGCTCTTGCTGCTTGAGATCTGCTGCTCTTTGTGTTTGAGAGCTGGTGCTGTTGGTTTTTGCCACCTTGTTATCGTGGTGTTTGAGACCTGGTGCTCTTTGTGTTTGAGACCGGCTGCTCTTGGTGTTTGAGAGCTGGTGATCTTGGTGTTTGAGACCTGGTACACTTGGTGTTTGAGACCTGGTACACTTGGTGTTTGAGACCAGGTGCTCTTGTTGTTTGAGATCCGGTGTCAATGCTGTTTGAGACCTGGTTCTCTTGGTGTTTGAAAACTGGAGATCTTGGTGTTTGAGACCTGGTGCTCTTGGTGTTTGAGACCTGGTGTTCTTGGTTTTGGGGAGCTGGCAGGTTTGATTTTTGGGAATGTGTACACTTGGTGTTAGGGAAATGGCACTTTTGATGTATTGGATCTGGTATACTTGGCGTTTACGAACTGGTACACTTTTTGTTTGAGAACTTGAAAATTTGGTCTTTCGGAGCTGCCACTCTTCATATTTGTGAACTGGTACACTTGGTATTTTAGACCTGGCACAGTTGTTTCTGGGAGCTGGTACACTTGGTGTTTGAGTCCGGGTGATTTTGGTGTTTGCGACCTGCTGCTCTTGTGTTTAAGAACTGGTGCTCTTGGTGTTTGAGACCTGGTGCTCTTGGTGTTTGAGACCTGGTGCTCTTGGTGTTTGAGACCTGGTGCTCTTGATGTTTGACACCTAGTCCTGTTCGTATTTGAGAAGTGTTTGTCTTGGTGTTTGAGACCTGTTGGTCTTCTGTTTGAAACCTGGTACACTTGGTGTTTGAGAGCTGGTGCTCTTGCTGCTTGAGATCTGCTGCTCATTGTGTTTGAGAGCTGGTGCTGTTGGTTTTTGCCACCTTGTTATCGTGGTGTTTGAGACCTGGTGCTCTTTGTGTTTGAGACCGGCTGCTCTTGGTGTTTGAGAGCTGGTGATCTTGGTGTTTGAGACCTGGTGCACTTGGAGTTGCAGACCTGGTTGCACACGGTGTTTGAGACCTGGTGCTCTTGGTGTTTGAGACCTGGTACACTTGGTGCATGAGACCTGCTGCCCTTGGTGTTTGAGATCTGGTGATCTTGGCGTTTCAGACCTGCTACACTTGGTGTTTGAGACCTGGTTCTCTTGGTGTTTGAGACCTTGAGATCTTGGTGTTTGAGACCTGGTGCTCTTGGTGTTTGAGACCTGGTATTCTTGGTTTTTGGGAGCTGGCAGATTTGATTTTTGGGAATGTGTACACTTGGTGTTAGGGAAATGGCTCATTTGGTGGCTTAGATCTGGTATACTTGGCGTTTACGAGCTGGCACACTTTTTGTTTGAGAACTTGAAAATTTGGTCTTTCGGAGCTGCCACTCTTCATATTTGTGAGCTGGTACACTTGGTATTTTAGACCTAGCACAGTTGGTTCTGGGAGCTGGTACACTTGGTGTTTGAGTCCGGGTGATTTTGGTGTTTGAGACCTGCTGCTCTTGTGTTTAAGAACTGGTGCTCTTGGTGTTTGAGACCTGGTGCTCTTGATGTTTGACACCTAGTGCTCTTGGTGTTTGAGGCGTGGTTGTCTTTGTGTTTGAGACCTGTTGCTCTTGTCTTTGCAACCTGGTACACTTGGTGTTTGAGAGCTGGTGCTCTTGCTGCTTGAAATCTGCTGCTCTTTGTGCTTGAGAGCTGGTGCTGTTGGTTTTTGCCACCTTGTTATCGTGGTGTTTGAGACCTGGTGCTCTTTGTGTTTGAGACCTGCTGCTCTTGGTGTTTGAGAGCTGGTGATCTTGGTGTTTGAGACCTGGTGCACTTGCAGTAGCAGACCTGTTTGTCATGGTATTTGAGACCTGGTGCTCTTGGTGTTTGAGACCTGGTACACTTGGTGTTTGAGACCTGCAGCCCTTGATGTTTGAGACCTGGTGATCTTGGTGTTTGAGACCTGGTGCTCTTGTTGTTTGAGATCTGGTGTCAATGGTGTTTGAGACCTGGTTCTCTTGGTGTTTGAGACCTGGAGATCTTGGTGTTTGAGACCTGGTGCTCTTGATGTTTGACACCTAGTGCTCTTGGTGTTTGAGACCTGGCGCTCTTGGTGTTTGAGACCTGGTGCTCTTGGTGTTTGAGACCTGGTGCTCTTGATGTTTGACACCTAGTGCTCTTGGTGTTTGAGAAGTGGTTGTCTTGGTGTTTGAGAACTGGTACCCTTGTTGTTTGAGAGCTGGTGCTCTTGCTGTTTGAGATTTTCTGCTCTTTGTGTTTGAGAGCTGGTGCTGTTGGTTTTTGCGACCTGGCGCTCTTGGTGTTTGAGACGTGGTGTTCTTGATGTTTGAGAGCTGTTGCACTTGGTGTCTGATTCCTGGTGATTTTGGTGTTTGGGACCTGGTGCTCCTGGTGTTTGAGAATTGGTGATTTTGGTGTTTGGGATCTGGTGTTCTTGGTGTTTGAGAACTGGTGGTCTTGGTGTTTCAATCTTGGTGGTCTTGGTTTTTGAGATCTGGTGATCTTGGTGTTTGAGACCTGTTGGTCTTGGAGTTTGAGACCTGGTGCACTTGGTGTTTGAGACCTGGTGCTCTTTGTTGTTGAGACCTGGTACTGTTGGTGTTTGAGCGCTGGTGATCTTGGTGTTGGAGACTAGGTGCTCTTGGTGTTTGAGACCCGGTGCTCTTGGTATTTGAGACCAGTTTCTCTTGGTGTTTGAGACCTGGTGCTCTCGGTGTTTGAGACTAGGTGCTCTTGGTGTTTGAGACCTGGTACTGTTAGTGTTTGAGACCTGCTGCTCTTGGTGTTTGATACCTGGTGCTCTTGTTGTTTGAGAGCGTGTTGTCTTGGTTGTTTGAGACCTGGTGCTCTTGATGTTGGAGACCTGCTGCTCTTGTTGTTTGAGACCTGGTACACTTGGACTTTCAGACCTGGATGTCTTGGTGTTTGAGACCTGGTGCTCTTGGTGTTTGAGACCTGGTACACTTGGTGTTTGAGACCTGCTGCTATTGGTGTTTGACACCTAGTGCTCTTGGTGTTTGAGACCTGGGTTGCTTGATGTGTGCGACCTGGTGCTCTTGGTGTTTGAGACCTGGTTGTCTTGGTATTTGAGAGCTGGAGGTCTTGGTGTTTGAGAACTAGAGCTCCTGGCGTTTGAGAACTGCTGCTCTTGGTGTTTGAAACCTGGTACTCTTGTTTTTTGAGACCGGGTTGTCTTAGTGTTTGAGACCTGGTGCTATTGGTTTTTGAGACCTGGTACACTTGGTCTTTCAGACCTGGATGTCTTGGTGTTTGAGACCTGGTGCTCTTGGTGTTTGAGAGCTAGTGCTCCTGGGGTTTGAGAACTGCTGCTCTTGGTGTTTGAAACCTGGTACTCTTGTTTTTTGAGACGGAATTGTCTTTGTGATTGAGACCTGGTGCTATTGGTGTTTGAGAACTGGTACACTTGGACTTTCAGGCCTGGTTGTCTTGGTGTTTGAGACCTGGTGCTCTTGGTGTTTGAGACCTGGTACATTTGGTGTTTGAGACCAGCTGCCCTTGGTGTTTGAGACCTGGTGATCTTGGCGTTTGAGACCAGGTGCTCTTGGTGATTGAGATCTGGTGTCAATGGTGTTTGAGACCTGGTTCTCTTGGTGTTTGAGACCTGGAGATCTTGGTGTTTGAGACCTGGTGTTCTTGGTGTTTGAGAACTGGTGGTCTTGGTGTTTGATTCCTGGTGGTCTTGGTTTGTGAGATCTGGTGATCTTGGTGTTTTAGACCTCTTGGTCTTGGAATTTGAAACCTGGTACACTTGGTGTTTGAGACCTTGTGCTCTTGGTGTTTGACACCAGTGCTCCTGGTGTTTGAGACCTGGTTGTCTTGATGTTTGCGACCTGGTGCTCTTTGTGTTTGAGACCTGGTACACTTGGTGTTTGCGAGCTGGTGATCTAGGTGTCTGAAGCCTGCTGCTCTTGGTGTTTGAGACCTGGTTGTCTTGATGTTTGCGACCTGGTGCTCTTTGTGTTTGAGACCTGGTACACTTGGTGTTTGCGAGCTGGTGATCTTGGTGTTTGAAACCTGCTGCTCCTGGTGTTTGAGATCTGGTGCTGTTGGTATTTGCCACCTTGTTATCATGGAGTTTGAGACCTGGTGCTCTTTGCGTTTGATACCTGCTGCTCTTGGTGTTTGACAGCTGGTGATCTTGGTGTTTGAGACCTGGTGCTCTAGGTGTTTGAGACCTGTTACATTTGTTTTTGAGACCAGGTACACTTGGTGTTTGAGACCTGGTGCTCTTGGTGTTTGAGGCTTGGTGCTATTCGTGTTTGAGACCTGGTGCTCTTGGTGTTTGAGACCTGGTGTTCTTGATGTTTGAGAGCTGGTGCACTTGGTGTTTGATTCCTCGTGATTTTGGTGTTTGGGACCTGGTGCTCCTGGTGTTTGAAACATGGTGATTTTCGTGTTTGAGACCTGGTACACTTGGTGTTGGTGAGATGCTGCTCTTGGTGTTTGAGACCAGATGCTCTTGGTGTTTGAGACCTGGTACACTTGGGTTTTGAGTGGTGGTTCTCCTTGTGTTTGTGATCTGCTGCTTTTGGTGTTTGAGATCTGATGCACTTGGTATTTGAGACCTGCTGCTATTGGTGTTTGACACCCAGTGCACTTGGTGTTTGAGACCTGGGTGTCTTGATGTGTGCGACCTGGTGCTCTTGGTGTTTGAGACCTGGTTGTCTTGGTGTTTGAGAGCTTTCGGTCTTGGTGTTTGAGAGCTAGAGCTCCTGGTGTTTGAGAACTGCTGCTCTTGGTGTTTGAAACCTGGTACTCTTGTTTTTTGAGACCGAGTTCTCTTGGTGATTGAGACCTGGTTCTACGGGTGTTTGAGACCTGGTACACTTGGACTTTCAGCCCTGGTTGTCTTGGTGTTTGAGACCTGGGGCTCTTGTTGTTTGAGACCTGGTACACTTGGTGTTTGAGAGCTGCTGCCCTTGGTGTTTGAGACCTGGTGATCTTGGCGTTTGAGACCTGGTACACTTGGTGTTTGAGACCTGGTACACTTGGTGTTTGAGACCAGGTGCTCTTGGTGTTTGAGATCTGGTGTCAATGGTGTTTGAGAACTGCTGCTCTTGGTTTTTGATATCTGGTGCTCTTGTTGTTTGAGAGCGTGTTGTTTTGGTGTGTGAGACCTGGTGCTCTTGGTGTTAGAGACCTGCTGCTCTTGGTGTTTGTGACCTGGTACACTAGGTGATTCAGTCCTGGTGGTCTTGGTGTTTGAGAGCTGGTGCTCTTGGTGTTTAAGATCTGATGCTCTTGGTATTTGAGAGCTCGTTGTCTTGATGTTTGAGACAAGGTGCTCTTGGTGTTTGAGACCTGGTGCTCTTGGTGTTTGAGAATGGTGATCTTCTTATTTGAGACCGGGTTGTCTTGGTGTTTGAGACCTGGTGCTCTTGGTGTTTGAGACCTGGTACACTTGGAGTTTCAGACCTGGTTGTCTTGGTGTTTGAGACCTGGTGCTCTTGGTGTTTTAGACCTGGTACACTTGGTGTTTCAGTCCTGCTGTCCTTGGTGTTTGAGACCTGGTGATCTTGGCGTTTGAGACATGGTACACTTGGTGTTTGAGAGCTGGTGCTCTTGGCGTTTGGGACCTGGAGATCTTGGTGTTTGAGACCTGGTGCTCTTGCTGTTTGAGCCCTGATATTCTTGGTTTTTGGGAGCTGGCAGATTATATTTTTGGAATGTGTACACTTGGTGTTAGGGAAAAGGCACATTTGGTGGTTTGGATCTAGTATACTTGGCGTTTACGACCTGGTGCACTTTTTGTTTGAGAACTTGAAATTTTTTTCTTTCGGAGCTGCCACTTTTCATATTTGTGAGCTGGTACACTTGGTATTTTAGACCTAGCACAGTTGGTTCTGGGAGCTGGTACACTTGGTGTTTGAGTCCGGGAGATTTTGGTGTTTGAGACCTGCTGCTCTTGGTGTTTGAGACCTGGTACACTTGGTGTTTTAGATCTGATGCTCTTGGTATTTGAGACCTCGTTGTCTTGATTTTTGTGACCTGGTGCTCTTGGTGTTTGAGACCTGTTGCTCTTGGTGTTTGAGAATGGTGATCTTGGTGTTTGAGACCTGGTTGTCTTGGTGTTTGAGAGCTGGAGCTCTTGTGTTTGAGACTTCATGCTCTTGGCGTTTGTGACCTGGTTCTCTTGGTCTTTGAAACCTGGTACTCTTGTTTTTTGAGACTGTGTTGTCTTGGTGTTTGAGACCTGGTGCCTTTGGTGTTTGAGACCTGGTGCACTTGGAGTTGCAGACCTGGTTGTCTTGGTATTTGAGACCTGGTGCTCTTGGTGTTTGAGATCTCGTACACTTGGTGTTTGAGACCTGCTGCCCTTGGTGTTTGAGACCTGGTGATCTTGGCGTTTGAGACCTGGTACACTTGGTGTTTGAGACCTGGTACACTTGGTGTTTGAGACCTGGTGCTCTTGTTGTTTGAGATCTGGTGTCAATGCTGTTTGAGACCTGGTTCTCTTGGTGTTTGAAAACTGGAGAACTTGGTGTTTGAGACCTGGTGCTCTTGGTGTTTGAGACCTGGTGTTATTGGTTTTGGGGAGCTGGCAGGTTTGATTTTTGGGAATGTGTACACTTGGTGTTAGGGAAATTGCACTTTTGATGTATTGGATCTGGTATACTTGGCGTTTACGAACTGGTACACTTTTTGTTTGAGAACTTGAAAATTTGGTCTTTCGGAGCTGCCACTCTTCATATTTGTGAACTGGTACACTTGGTATTTTAGACCTGGCACAGTTGTTTCTGGGAGCTGGTACACTTGGTGTTTGAGTCCGGGTGATTTTGGTGTTTGCGACCTGCTGCTCTTGTGTTTAAGAACTGGTGCTCTTGGTGTTTGAGACCTGGTGCTCTTGGTGTTTGAGACCTGGTGCTCTTGGTGTTTGAGACCTGGTGCTCTTGATGTTTGACACCTACTCCTGTTCGTGTTTGAGAAGTGGTTGTCTTGTGATTGAGACCTGTTGCTCTTGTGTTTGAAACCTGGTACACTTGGTGTTTGAGAGCTGGTGCTCTTGCTGCTTGAGATCTGCTGCTCTTTGTGTTTGAGAGCTGGTGCTGTTGGTTTTTGCCACCTTGTTATCGTCGTCTTTGAGACCTGGTGCTCTCTGTGTTTGAGACCGGCTGCTCTTGGTGTTTGAGAGCTGGTGATCTTGGTGTTTGAGACCTGGTGCACTTGGAGTTGCAGACCTGGTTGTCACGGTTTTGAGACCTGGTGCTCTTGGTGTTTGAGACCTGGTACACTTGGTGCATGAGACCTGCTGCCCTTGGTGTTTGAGACCTGGTGATCTTGGCGTTTCAGACCTGCTACACTTGGTGTTTGAGACCTGGTTCTCTTGGTGTTTGAGGCCTTGAGATCTTGGTGTTTGAGACCTGGTGCTCTTGGTGTTTGAGACCTGGTATTCTTGGTTTTTGGGAGCTGGCAGATTTGATTTTTGGGAATGTGTACACTTGGTGTTAGGGAAATGGCTCATTTGGTGGCTTAGATCTGGTATACTTGGCGTTTACGAGCTGGCACACTTTTTGTTTGAGAACTTGAAAATTTGGTCTTTCGGAGCTGCCACTCTTCATATTTGTGAGCTGGTACACTTGGTATTTTAGACCTGGCACAGTTGTTTCTGGGAGCTGGTACACTTGGTGTTTGAGTCCGGGTGATTTTGGTGTTTGCGACCTGCTGCTCTTGTGTTTAAGAACTGGTGCTCTTCGTGTTTGAGACCTGGTGCTCTTGGTGTTTGAGACCTGGTACTCTTGGTGTTTGAGACCTGGTGCTCTTGATGTTTGACACCTAGTCCTGTTCGTGTTTGAGAAGTGGTTGTCTTGGTGCTTGAGACATTTTGCTCTTGTGTTTGAAACCTGGTACACTTGGTGTTTGAGAGCTGGTGCTCTTGCTGCTTGAGATCTGCTGCTCTTTGTGTTTGAGAGCTGGTGCTGTTGGTTTTTGCCACCTTGTTATCGTGGTCTTTGAGACCTGGTGCTCTTTGTGTTTGAGACCGGCTGCTCTTGGTGTTTGAGAGCTGGTGATCTTGGTGTTTGAGACCTGGTGCACTTGGAGTTGCAGACCTGGTTGTCACGGTGTTTGAGACCTGGTGCTCTTGGTGTTTGAGACCTGGTACACTTGGTGCATGAGACCTGCTGCCCTTGGTGTTTGAGACCTGGTGATCTTGGCGTTTCAGACCTGCTACACTTGGTGTTTGAGACCTGGTTCTCTTGGTTTTGGGGGGCTGGCAGATTTGATTTTTGGGAATGTGTACACTTGGTGTTAGGGAAATGGCTCATTTGGTGGCTTAGATCTGGTATACTTGGCGTTTACGAGCTGGCACACTTTTTGTTTGAGAACTTGAAAATTTGGTCTTTCGGAGCTGCCACTCTTCATATTTGTGAGCTGGTACACTTGGTATTTTAGACCTGGCACAGTTGGTTCTGGGAGCTGGTACACTTGGTGTTTGAGTCCGGGTGATTTTGGTGTTTGAGACCTGCTGCTCTTGTGTTTAAGAACTGGTGCTCTGGGTGTTTGAGACCTGGTGCTCTTGATGTTTGACACCTAGTGCTCTTGGTGTTTGAGAGCTGGTGATCTTGGTGTTTGAGACCTGGTGCACTTGGAGTTGCAGACCTGTTTGTCATGGTATTTGAGACCTGGTGCTCTTGGTGTTTGAGACCTGGTACACTTGGTGTTTGAGACCTGCTGCCCTTGATGTTTGAGACCTGGTGATCTTGGTGTTTGAGACCTGGTGCTCTTGTTGTTTGACATCTGGTGTCAATGGTGTTTGAGACCTGGTTCTCTTGGTGTTTGAGACCTGGAGATCTTGGTGTTTGAGACCTGGTGCTCTTGATGTTTGACACCTAGTGCTCTTGGTGTTTGAGACCTGGTGCTCTTGGTGTTTGAGACCTGGTGCTCTTGATGTTTGACACCTAGTGCTCTTGGTGTTTGAGAAGTGGTTGTCTTGGTGTTTGAGACATGTTGCGCTTGGTGTTTGAGACCTGGTACCCTTGTTGTTTGAGAGCTGGTGCTCTTGCTGTTTGAAATTTTCTGCTCTTTGTGTTTGAGAGCTGGTGCTGTTGGTTTTTGCGAACTGGCGCTCTTGGTGTTTGAGACGTGGTGTTCTTGATGTTTGAGAGCTGTTGCACTTGGTGTCTGATTCCTGGTGATTTTGGTGTTTGGGACCTGGTGCTCCTGGTGTTTGAGAATTGGTGATTTTGGTGTTTGGGATCTGGTGTTCCTGGTGTTTGAGAACTGGTGGTCTTGGTGTTTCAATCTTGGTGGTCTTGGTTTTTGAGATCTGGTGATCTTGGTGCTTGAGACCTGTTGGTCTTGGAGTTTGAGACCTGGTGCACTTGGTGTTTGAGACCTGGTGCTCTTTGTTGTTGAGACCTGGTACTGTTGGTGTTTGAGCGCTGGTGATCTTGGTGTTGGAGACTAGGTGCTCTTGGTGTTTGAGACCCGGTGCTCTTGGTATTTGAGACCAGTTTCTCTTGGTGTTTGAGACCTGGTGCTCTCGGTGTTTGAGACTAGGTGCTCTTGGTGTTTGAGACCTGGTACTGTTAGTGTTTGAGACCTGCTGCTCTTGGTGTTTGATACCTGGTGCTCTTGTTGGTTGAGAGCGTGTTGTCTTGGTGTTTGAGACCTGGTGCTCTTGATGTTGGAGACCTGCTGCTCTTGTTGTTTGAGACCTGGTGAACTTGGTGATTCAGAAATGGTGATCTTGGTGTTTGAGAGCTGGGGCTTTTGGTGTTTGAGACCTGTGGTCTTGGTGTTTGTTTGCTGGTGCTCTTGGTGTTTGAGACCTGCTGCTCCTGATATTTAAGATCTGATGTTCTTGCTATTTGAGACCTCGTTGTCTTGATGATTGAGACCTGGTGCTCTTGGTGTTTGAGACCTGGTATTCTTGGTGTTTGAGAATGGTGATCTTCGTGTTTGAGACCTGGATGCCTTGGTGTTTGAGAGCTGGGGCTCTTGGTGTTTGAGACCTGGTGCTCTTGGGGTTTGAGACCTGGTGCTCTTGGTGTTTGGAAATGATGATCTTGGTGTTTGAGACCTGGTTGACTTGGTGTTCGAGAGCTGGAGCTCTTGGTGTTTGAGACCTGGGGCTCTTGGGGTTTGGAACCTGGTGCTCTTGGTGTTTGAGACCTGGTACTTTTGTTTTTGCGACCAGGTACACTTGGTGCTTGAGCCCTGGTGCTCTTGGTGTTTGAGACCTAGTGCTATTGGTGTTTCAGACCTCGTCCTCATGGTGCTTGAGACCTGGTGCTCTTGATGTTTGAGACCGTGTGCTCTTGGTGTTTGAGAAGTGGTTGTCTTGGTGTTTGAGACATGTTGCGCTTGGTGTTTGAGACCTGGTACCCTTGTTGTTTGAGAGCTGGTGCTCTTGCTGTTTGAAATTTTCTGCTCTTTGTGTTTGAGAGCTGGTGCTGTTGGTTTTTGCGAACTGGCGCTCTTGGTGTTTGAGACGTGGTGTTCTTGATGTTTGAGAGCTGTTGCACTTGGTGTCTGATTCCTGGTGATTTTGGTGTTTGGGACCTGGTGCTCCTGGTGTTTGAGAATTGGTGATTTTGGTGTTTGGGATCTGGTGTTCCTGGTGTTTGAGAACTGGTGGTCTTGGTGTTTCAATCTTGGTGGTCTTGGTTTTTGAGATCTGGTGATCTTGGTGCTTGAGACCTGTTGGTCTTGGAGTTTGAGACCTGGTGCACTTGGTGTTTGAGACCTGGTGCTCTTTGTTGTTGAGACCTGGTACTGTTGGTGTTTGAGCGCTGGTGATCTTGGTGTTGGAGACTAGGTGCTCTTGGTGTTTGAGACCCGGTGCTCTTGGTATTTGAGACCAGTTTCTCTTGGTGTTTGAGACCTGGTGCTCTCGGTGTTTGAGACTAGGTGCTCTTGGTGTTTGAGACCTGGTACTGTTAGTGTTTGAGACCTGCTGCTCTTGGTGTTTGATACCTGGTGCTCTTGTTGGTTGAGAGCGTGTTGTCTTGGTGTTTGAGACCTGGTGCTCTTGATGTTGGAGACCTGCTGCTCTTGTTGTTTGAGACCTGGTGAACTTGGTGATTCAGAAATGGTGATCTTGGTGTTTGAGAGCTGGGGCTTTTGGTGTTTGAGACCTGTGGTCTTGGTGTTTGTTTGCTGGTGCTCTTGGTGTTTGAGACCTGCTGCTCCTGATATTTAAGATCTGATGTTCTTGCTATTTGAGACCTCGTTGTCTTGATGATTGAGACCTGGTGCTCTTGGTGTTTGAGACCTGGTATTCTTGGTGTTTGAGAATGGTGATCTTCGTGTTTGAGACCTGGATGCCTTGGTGTTTGAGAGCTGGGGCTCTTGGTGTTTGAGACCTGGTGCTCTTGGGGTTTGAGACCTGGTGCTCTTGGTGTTTGGAAATGATGATCTTGGTGTTTGAGACCTGGTTGACTTGGTGTTCGAGAGCTGGAGCTCTTGGTGTTTGAGACCTGGGGCTCTTGGGGTTTGTAACCTGGTGCTCTTGGTGTTTGAGACCTGGTACTTTTGTTTTTGCGACCAGGTACACTTGGTGCTTGAGCCCTGGTGCTCTTGGTGTTTGAGACCTAGTGCTATTCGTGTTTCAGACCTCGTCCTCATGGTGCTTGAGACCTGGTGCTCTTGATGTTTGAGACCGTGTGCTCTTGGTGTTTGAGATCTGTTTCTCCAGGTGTTTGAGACCTGGTGTTCTTAGTGTTTGAGACCTGCTGCTCTTGGTGTTTGATACCTGGTGCTCTTGTTGTTTGAGAGCGTGTTGTTTTGGTGTTTGAGACCTGGTGCTCTTGATGTTAGAGACCTGCTGCTCTTGGTGTTTGAGACCTGGTAAACTGTGTGTTTGAGACCAGATACAGTTGCTGTTTGAGGCCTGGTGCTCTTGGTGTTAGATACCTGGTGCTCTTGGTGTTTGAGTCCTGGTGCTCTTGGTGTTTGAGACCTAGTAGACTTGGTGTCTGAGAGCTGGTGATTTTGGTGTTTGAGACCTGGTGGTCTCCGTGATTGAGACCTGGTGCTTTTGGTTTTTGAGACCTGTTTGTCTTGGTGTTTGAGACCTGGTGATCTTGGCGTTTGAGACCTGCTGCTCTTGGTGTTTGAGACCTGGTGATCTTGGTGCTTGAGACCTGGTGGCCTTGCTGTTTTTGACCTGGTACACTTGTTGTTTTAGACTTTGTGCTATTGGTGTTTGAGACCTTGTGCTCTGGGTGTTTGAGACCTGATGCTCTTGGTGTTTGAGAACTGGTGCTCTTGATGTTTAGGAACTGGTGCTCTTGGTGTTTGAGACCTGGTGCTCTTTGTGTTTGAGACCTGCAGCTCTTATGTTTGAGACCTGGTGAACTTGCTATTTGAAACCTGGTGTTCTTGGTCTTTGAGAACTGTTGGTCTTGGTGTTTGAGTCTTGGTGGACTTGGTTTTTGAGATCTGGTGATCTTGGTGTTGAGACCTGGTGGTCTTAGAGTTTGAGAGCTGGTACACTTGGTGTTTGAGACCTGGTGCTATTGGTGTTTGACACCTAGTGCTCTTGGTGTTTGAGACCTGGTTCTCTTGGTGTTTGCGACCTGGTGCTCTTGGTGTTGGAGACCTGGTACACTTGGTGTCTGAGAGCTGGTGCTCTGGGTGTTTGAAACCTGCTGCTCTTGGTGTTTGAGAGCTGGTGTTGTTGGTTTTTGCGACCTTGTTATCATGGTGTTTGAGCCCTGGTGCTCTTTGTGTTTGAGGGCTGGTGATCTTTGTGTTTGAGACCCGGAGATATTGTTGTTTGAGACCTGTTACATTTGTTTATGAGAAAAGGTACACTTGGTGTTTGATACCTGGTGCTCTTGGTGTTTGAGACCTGGTGCAATTGGTCTTTGAGACCTGGTGCTCTTGGTGTATGGGACCTGGTGATCTTTGTGTTTGAGACCTGCTGTCTTGATGTTTGAGACCTGGTGATCTTGGTGTTTGAGACCTGGTGGTTATGGTGTTTGAGACCAGGTACACTTAGTGTTTGAGACCTGCTGCTCCTGATATTTAAGATCAGATGCTCTTGGTATTTGAGACCTCGTTTTCTTGATGTTTGAGACCTGGTGCTCTTGGTGTTTGTGACCTGCTGCTCTTGGTGTTTGAGAATGGTGATCTTGGTGTTTGAAACCTGGTTGTCTTCGTGTTAGAGGGCTGGTGCTCTTTGTGTTTGAGACCTGGTGCTCTTGGTGTTTGAGAATGGTGATCTTGGTTTTTGAGACCCGGTTGTTTTTGTGTTTGACAGCTGGATTTCTTGGCGTTTGAGACCTGGTGCTCTTGCGATTTGTGTCCTGATGCTCTTGGTGTTTGTGACCTGGTACATTTGTTTTTGAGACCAGGTACACTTGGTGTTTGAGACCTGGTGCTCTTGTTGTTTGAGACCTGGTGCTATTGGTGTTTGAGACCTGGTGCTCTTGGTGTTTGAGACCTGGTGCTATTGGTGTTTGAGAGATGGTGCACTTGGTGTTTGATTCCTCTGATTTTGCTGTTTGGGACCTGCTGGTCTTGGTGTTTGAGACCGGGTGATCTTGGTGTTTTTGACCTGGTATACTTGTTGCTTTAGTTTTTGTGCTATTGGTTTTTGAGACCTTGTGCTGTGGGTATTTGAGATGTGGTGCTGTTAGTGTTTGAGACCTGGTGCTCTTCGTGTTTGAGACCTAGTGATTTTGGTGTTTGAGACCTGCTGCTCTTGATGTTTAGGAATTGGTACTCTTGATGTTTGAGACCTGGTGCTCTTGGTGTTTTAGACCTGGTGTTCTTTGTGTTTGAGACCTGCTGCTCTTGATGTTTGAGACCTGGTGATCTTGGTGTTTGAGACCTGGTGGTCTTGCTGTTTGAGACCTGGTAGAATTGGTATTTGAGACCAGGTTTTCTTGGTGTTTGGTATCTGGTGTCACTGGTGTTTGAGACCTGGTGGTCTTGGTGTTTGAGACCTGGTGGTCTTGGTGTTTGAGACCTGGTGGTCTTGGTGTTTGAGACCTGGTACACTTGGTTTGTGAGAGCTTGGGCTCTTGATCTTTGTTTCCTGGTGCTCCTGTTGTTTGAGACCTGCTGTTCCTGATATTTAAGATCTGATGCTTTTGCTATTTGAGACCTAGTTGTCTTGATGTTTGAGACCTGGTGCTCTTGGTGTTTGAGACCTGGTTGTCTTGGTGTGTGAGAGCTGAAGCTCTTAGTGTTTGAGATCTGGTGCTCTTTGGTTTTGAGCCCTGGTGCTCTTGGTGTTTGAGAATGGTGATCTTGGTGTTTGGGACCTGGTTGTCTTGGTATTTGAGAGCTGGAGCTCTTGGTGTTTGAGACCTGGGTCTCTTGGGATATGAGACCTGCTGCTCTTGGTGTTTGAGACCTGGTACATTTGTTTTTGAGACCATTTGCACTTGGTGTTTGAGACCCGGTGCTCTTGGTGTTTGAGACCTGGTGCTATTGGTGTTTGAGACCTGGTGCTCTTGGTCTTTGAGACCTGGTGTTCTTTGTTTTTTGAGAACTGTTAGTCTTGGTGTTTGAGACTTGGTGCTATTGGTGTTTTACACCTAGTGCTCTTGGTGTTTGAGACCTGGTTCTCTTGGTGTTTGCGACCTGGTGCTCTTGGTGTTGGAGACCTGGTACACTTGGTGTCTGAGAGCTGGTGCTCTTGGTCTTTGAAACCTGCTGTTTCTGGTGTTTGAGAACTGGTGTTGTTGGTTTTTGCGACCTTGTTATCATGGTGTTTGAGACCTGGTGCTCTTTGTGTTTGAGAGCTGGTGATCTTTGTGTTTGAGACCTGGAGATATTGTTGTTTGAGACCTGGTACATTTGTTCATGAGACAAGGTGCACTTGGTGTTTGATACCTGGTGCTCTTGGTGTTTGAGACCTGGTGATATTGGTGTTTGAGTCCTGGTGCTCTTGGTGTATGAGACCTGGTGCTCTTTGTGTTTGAGACCTGCTGTCTTGATGTTTGAGACCTGGTGATCTTGGTGTTTGAGACCTGGTGGTTTTGTTGTTTGAGACCTGGTACACTTGGTGTTTGAGACCTGCTGCTCCTGATATTTAAGATCAGAAGCTCTTGGTATTTGAGACCTCGTTTTCTTGATGTTTGAGACCTGGTGCTCTTGGTGTTTGTGACCATCTGCTCTTGGTGTTTGAGAATGGTGATCTTGGTATTTGAGACCTGGTTGTCTTCGTGTTTGAGGGCTGGTGCTCTTAGTGTTTGAGACCTGGTGCTCTTGGTGTTTGAGAATGGTGATCTTGGTTTTTGAGACCTGGTTGTCTTGGTGTTTGACAGCTGGAGTTCTTGGTGTTTGAGACCTGGTGCTCTTGCGGTTTGGGACCTGATGCTCTTGGTGTTTGTGACCAGGTACATTTGTTTTTGAGACCAGGTACACTTGGTTTTTGAGACCTGGTGCTCTTGGTGTTTGAGACCTGGTGCTATTGGTGTTTGAGACCTGGTGCTCTTGGTGTTTGAGTCCTGGTGCTACTGGTGTTTGAGTGCTGGTGCACTTGGTGTTTGATTCCTGGTGATTTTGCTGTTTGGGACCTGGTGCTCCTAGTGTTTGAGATCTGTTGATTTTGGTGTTTGAGAAGTGGTGTTCTTGTTGTATGAGAACTGGTGGTCTTGGTTTTTGAGTCTTGGTGGTCTTGGTTTTTGAGATCTGGTGATCTTGGTGTTTGAGACCTGGTGGTCTTGGAGTTTGAGACCTGGTACACTTGGTGTTTGAGACCTGGTGCTCTTGATGTTTGAGACGTGTTTCTCATGGTGTTTGAGACCTGGTGCTCTTGTTGTTTGAGACTAGGTGCTCTTGGTGTTTGAGACCTGCTGCTCTTGGTGTTTGATACCTGCTGCTCCTGGTGTTTGATACCTGGTGCTCTTGTTGTTTGAGAGCGTGTTGTTTTGGTGTTTGAGACCTGGTGCTCTTGATGTTAGAGACCTGCTGCTCTTGGTGTTTGAGACCTGGTAAACTGTGTGTTTGAGACCAGATACAGTTGCTGTTTGAGGCCTGGTGCTCTTGGTGTTAGATACCTGGTGCTCTTGGTGTTTGAGTCCTGGTGCTCTTGGTGTTTGAGACCTAGTAGACTTGGTGTCTGAGAGCTGGTGATTTTGGTGTTTGAGACCTGGTGGTCTTCGTGATTGAGACCTGGTGCTTTTGGTTTTTGAGACCTGTTTGTCTTGGTGTTTGAGACCTGGTGATCTTGGCGTTTGAGACCTGCTGCTCTTGGTGTTTGAGACCTGGTGATCTTGGTGCTTGAGACCTGGTGGCCTTGCTGTTTTTGACCTGGTACACTTGTTGTTTTAGACTTTGTGCTATTGGTGTTTGAGACCTTGTGCTCTGGGTGTTTGAGACCTGATGCTCTTGGTGTTTGAGAACTGGTGCTCTTGATGTTTAGGAACTGGTGCTCTTGGTGTTTGAGACCTGGTGCTCTTTGTGTTTGAGACCTGCAGCTCTTATGTTTGAGACCTGGTGAACTTGCTATTTGAAACCTGGTGTTCTTGGTCTTTGAGAACTGTTGGTCTTGGTGTTTGAGTCTTGGTGGACTTGGTTTTTGAGATCTGGTGATCTTGGTGTTGAGACCTGGTGGTCTTAGAGTTTGAGAGCTGGTACACTTGGTGTTTGAGACCTGGTGCTATTGGTGTTTGACACCTAGTGCTCTTGGTGTTTGAGACCTGGTTCTCTTGGTGTTTGCGACCTGGTGCTCTTGGTGTTGGAGACCTGGTACACTTGGTGTCTGAGAGCTGGTGCTCTGGGTGTTTGAAACCTGCTGCTCTTGGTGTTTGAGAGCTGGTGTTGTTGGTTTTTGCGACCTTGTTATCATGGTGTTTGAGCCCTGGTGCTCTTTGTGTTTGAGGGCTGGTGATCTTTGTGTTTGAGACCCGGAGATATTGTTGTTTGAGACCTGGTACATTTGTTTATGAGAAAAGGTACACTTGGTGTTTGATACCTGGTGCTCTTGGTGTTTGAGACCTGGTGCAATTGGTCTTTGAGACCTGGTGCTCTTGGTGTATGGGACCTGGTGATCTTTGTGTTTGAGACCTGCTGTCTTGATGTTTGAGACCTGGTGATCTTGGTGTTTGAGACCTGGTGGTTATGGTGTTTGAGACCAGGTACACTTAGTGTTTGAGACCTGCTGCTCCTGATATTTAAGATCAGATGCTCTTGGTATTTGAGACCTCGTTTTCTTGATGTTTGAGACCTGGTGCTCTTGGTGTTTGTGACCTGCTGCTCTTGGTGTTTGAGAATGGTGATCTTGGTGTTTGAAACCTGGTTGTCTTCGTGTTAGAGGGCTGGTGCACTTTTTGTTTGAGACCTGGTGCTCTTGGTGTTTGAGAATGGTGATCTTGGTTTTTGAGACCCGGTTGTTTTTGTGTTTGACAGCTGGATTTCTTGGCGTTTGAGACCTGGTGCTCTTGCGATTTGTGTCCTGATGCTCTTGGTGTTTGTGACCTGGTACATTTGTTTTTGAGACCAGGTACACTTGGTGTTTGAGACCTGGTGCTCTTGTTGTTTGAGACCTGGTGCTATTGGTGTTTGAGACCTGGTGCTCTTGGTGTTTGAGACCTGGTGCTATTGGTGTTTGAGAGATGGTGCACTTGGTGTTTGATTCCTCTGATTTTGCTGTTTGGGACCTGCTGGTCTTGGTGTTTGAGACCGGGTGATCTTCGTGTTTTTGACCTGGTATACTTGTTGCTTTAGTTTTTGTGCTATTGGTTTTTGAGACCTTGTGCTGTGGGTATTTGAGATGTGGTGCTGTTAGTGTTTGAGACCTTGTGCTCTTCGTGTTTGAGACCTAGTGATTTTGGTGTTTGAGACCTGCTGCTCTTGATGTTTAGGAATTGGTACTCTTGATGTTTGAGACCTGGTGCTCTTGGTGTTTTAGACCTGGTGTTCTTTGTGTTTGAGACCTGCTGCTCTTGATGTTTGAGACCTGGTGATCTTGGTGTTTGAGACCTGGTGGTCTTGCTGTTTGAGACCTGGTAGAATTGGTATTTGAGACCAGGTTTTCTTGGTGTTTGGTATCTGGTGTCACTGGTGTTTGAGACCTTGTGGTCTTGGTGTTTGAGACCTGGTGGTCTTGGTGTTTGAGACCTGGTGGTCTTGGTGTTTGAGACCTGGTACACTTGGTTTGTGAGAGCTTGGGCTCTTGATGTTTGTTTCCTGGTGCTCCTGTTGTTTGAGACCTGCTGTTCCTGATATTTAAGATCTGATGCTTTTGCTATTTGAGACCTAGTTGTCTTGATGTTTGAGACCTGGTGCTCTTGGTGTTTGAGACCTGGTTGTCTTGGTGTGTGAGAGCTGAAGCTCTTAGTGTTTGAGATCTGGTGCTCTTTGGTTTTGAGCCCTGGTGCTCTTGGTGTTTGAGAATGGTGATCTTGGTGTTTGGGACCTGGTTGTCTTGGTATTTGAGAGCTGGAGCTCTTGGTGTTTGAGACCTGGGTCTCTTGGGATATGAGACCTGCTGCTCTTGGTGTTTGAGACCTGGTACATTTGTTTTTGAGACCATTTGCACTTGGTGTTTGAGACCCGGTGCTCTTGGTGTTTGAGACCTGGTGCTATTGGTGTTTGAGACCTGGTGCTCTTGGTCTTTGAGACCTGGTGTTCTTTGTTTTTTGAGAACTGTTAGTCTTGGTGTTTGAGACTTGGTGCTATTGGTGTTTTACACCTAGTGCTCTTGGTGTTTGAGACCTGGTTCTCTTGGTGTTTGCGACCTGGTGCTCTTGGTGTTGGAGACCTGGTACACTTGGTGTCTGAGAGCTGGTGCTCTTGGTCTTTGAAACCTGCTGTTTCTGGTGTTTGAGAACTGGTGTTGTTGGTTTTTGCGACCTTGTTATCATGGTGTTTGAGACCTGGTGCTCTTTGTGTTTGAGAGCTGGTGATCTTTGTGTTTGAGACCTGGAGATATTGTTGTTTGAGACCTGGTACATTTGTTCATGAGACAAGGTGCACTTGGTGTTTGATACCTGGTGCTCTTGGTGTTTGAGACCTGGTGATATTGGTGTTTGAGTCCTGGTGCTCTTGGTGTATGAGACCTGGTGCTCTTTGTGTTTGAGACCTGCTGTCTTGATGTTTGAGACCTGGTGATCTTGGTGTTTGAGACCTGGTGGTTTTGTTGTTTGAGACCTGGTACACTTGGTGTTTGAGACCTGCTGCTCCTGATATTTAAGATCAGAAGCTCTTGGTATTTGAGACCTCGTTTTCTTGATGTTTGAGACCTGGTGCTCTTGGTGTTTGTGACCATCTGCTCTTGGTGTTTGAGAATGGTGATCTTGGTATTTGAGACCTGGTTGTCTTCGTGTTTGAGGGCTGGTGCTCTTAGTGTTTGAGACCTGGTGCTCTTGGTGTTTGAGAATGGTGATCTTGGTTTTTGAGACCTGGTTGTCTTGGTGTTTGACAGCTGGAGTTCTTGGTGTTTGAGACCTGGTGCTCTTGCGGTTTGGGACCTGATGCTCTTGGTGTTTGTGACCAGGTACATTTGTTTTTGAGACCAGGTACACTTGGTTTTTGAGACCTGGTGCTCTTGGTGTTTGAGACCTGGTGCTATTGGTGTTTGAGACCTGGTGCTCTTGGTGTTTGAGTCCTGGTGCTACTGGTGTTTGAGTGCTGGTGCACTTGGTGTTTGATTCCTGGTGATTTTGCTGTTTGGGACCTGGTGCTCCTAGTGTTTGAGATCTGTTGATTTTGGTGTTTGAGAAGTGGTGTTCTTGTTGTATGAGAACTGGTGGTCTTGGTTTTTGAGTCTTGGTGGTCTTGGTTTTTGAGATCTGGTGATCTTGGTGTTTGAGACCTGGTGGTCTTGGAGTTTGAGACCTGGTACACTTGGTGTTTGAGACCTGGTGCTCTTGATGTTTGAGACGTGTTTCTCATGGTGTTTGAGACCTGGTGCTCTTGTTGTTTGAGACTAGGTGCTCTTGGTGTTTGAGACCTGCTGCTCTTGGTGTTTGATACCTGCTGCTCCTGGTGTTTGATACCTGGTGCTCTTGTTGTTTGAGAGCGTGTTGTTTTGGTGTTTGAGACCTGGTGCTCTTGATGTTAGAGACCTGCTGCTCTTGGTGTTTGAGACCTGGTAAACTGTGTGTTTGAGACCAGATACAGTTGCTGTTTGAGGCCTGGTGCTCTTGGTGTTAGATACCTGGTGCTCTTGGTGTTTGAGTCCTGGTGCTCTTGGTGTTTGAGACCTAGTAGACTTGGTGTCTGAGAGCTGGTGATTTTAGTGTTTGAGACCTGGTGGTCTTCGTGATTGAGACCTGGTGCTTTTGGTTTTTGAGACCTGTTTGTCTTGGTGTTTGAGACCTGGTGATCTTGGCGTTTGAGACCTGCTGCTCTTGGTGTTTGAGACCTGGTGATCTTGGTGCTTGAGACCTGGTGGTTATGGTGTTTGAGACCAGGTACACTTAGTGTTTGAGACCTGCTGCTCCTGATATTTAAGATCAGATGCTCTTGGTATTTGAGACCTCGTTTTCTTGATGTTTGAGACCTGGTGCTCTTGGTGTTTGTGACCTGCTGCTCTTGGTGTTTGAGAATGGTGATCTTGGTGTTTGAAACCTGGTTGTCTTCGTGTTAGAGGGCTGGTGCACTTTTTGTTTGAGACCTGGTGCTCTTGGTGTTTGAGAATGGTGATCTTGGTTTTTGAGACCCGGTTGTTTTTGTGTTTGACAGCTGGATTTCTTGGCGTTTGAGACCTGGTGCTCTTGCGATTTGTGTCCTGATGCTCTTGGTGTTTGTGACCTGGTACATTTGTTTTTGAGACCAGGTACACTTGGTGTTTGAGACCTGGTGCTCTTGTTGTTTGAGACCTGGTGCTATTGGTGTTTGAGACCTGGTGCTCTTGGTGTTTGAGACCTGGTGCTATTGGTGTTTGAGAGATGGTGCACTTGGTGTTTGATTCCTCTGATTTTGCTGTTTGGGACCTGCTGGTCTTGGTGTTTGAGACCGGGTGATCTTCGTGTTTTTGACCTGGTATACTTGTTGCTTTAGTTTTTGTGCTATTGGTTTTTGAGACCTTGTGCTGTGGGTATTTGAGATGTGGTGCTGTTAGTGTTTGAGACCTTGTGCTCTTCGTGTTTGAGACCTAGTGATTTTGGTGTTTGAGACCTGCTGCTCTTGATGTTTAGGAATTGGTACTCTTGATGTTTGAGACCTGGTGCTCTTGGTGTTTTAGACCTGGTGTTCTTTGTGTTTGAGACCTGCTGCTCTTGATGTTTGAGACCTGGTGATCTTGGTGTTTGAGACCTGGTGGTCTTGCTGTTTGAGACCTGGTAGAATTGGTATTTGAGACCAGGTTTTCTTGGTGTTTGGTATCTGGTGTCACTGGTGTTTGAGACCTTGTGGTCTTGGTGTTTGAGACCTGGTGGTCTTGGTGTTTGAGACCTGGTGGTCTTGGTGTTTGAGACCTGGTACACTTGGTTTGTGAGAGCTTGGGCTCTTGATGTTTGTTTCCTGGTGCTCCTGTTGTTTGAGACCTGCTGTTCCTGATATTTAAGATCTGATGCTTTTGCTATTTGAGACCTAGTTGTCTTGATGTTTGAGACCTGGTGCTCTTGGTGTTTGAGACCTGGTTGTCTTGGTGTGTGAGAGCTGAAGCTCTTAGTGTTTGAGATCTGGTGCTCTTTGGTTTTGAGCCCTGGTGCTCTTGGTGTTTGAGAATGGTGATCTTGGTGTTTGGGACCTGGTTGTCTTGGTATTTGAGAGCTGGAGCTCTTGGTGTTTGAGACCTGGGTCTCTTGGGATATGAGACCTGCTGCTCTTGGTGTTTGAGACCTGGTACATTTGTTTTTGAGACCATTTGCACTTGGTGTTTGAGACCCGGTGCTCTTGGTGTTTGAGACCTGGTGCTATTGGTGTTTGAGACCTGGTGCTCTTGGTCTTTGAGACCTGGTGTTCTTTGTTTTTTGAGAACTGTTAGTCTTGGTGTTTGAGACTTGGTGCTATTGGTGTTTTACACCTAGTGCTCTTGGTGTTTGAGACCTGGTTCTCTTGGTGTTTGCGACCTGGTGCTCTTGGTGTTGGAGACCTGGTACACTTGGTGTCTGAGAGCTGGTGCTCTTGGTCTTTGAAACCTGCTGTTTCTGGTGTTTGAGAACTGGTGTTGTTGGTTTTTGCGACCTTGTTATCATGGTGTTTGAGACCTGGTGCTCTTTGTGTTTGAGAGCTGGTGATCTTTGTGTTTGAGACCTGGAGATATTGTTGTTTGAGACCTGGTACATTTGTTCATGAGACAAGGTGCACTTGGTGTTTGATACCTGGTGCTCTTGGTGTTTGAGACCTGGTGATATTGGTGTTTGAGTCCTGGTGCTCTTGGTGTATGAGACCTGGTGCTCTTTGTGTTTGAGACCTGCTGTCTTGATGTTTGAGACCTGGTGATCTTGGTGTTTGAGACCTGGTGGTTTTGTTGTTTGAGACCTGGTACACTTGGTGTTTGAGACCTGCTGCTCCTGATATTTAAGATCAGAAGCTCTTGGTATTTGAGACCTCGTTTTCTTGATGTTTGAGACCTGGTGCTCTTGGTGTTTGTGACCATCTGCTCTTGGTGTTTGAGAATGGTGATCTTGGTATTTGAGACCTGGTTGTCTTCGTGTTTGAGGGCTGGTGCTCTTAGTGTTTGAGACCTGGTGCTCTTGGTGTTTGAGAATGGTGATCTTGGTTTTTGAGACCTGGTTGTCTTGGTGTTTGACAGCTGGAGTTCTTGGTGTTTGAGACCTGGTGCTCTTGCGGTTTGGGACCTGATGCTCTTGGTGTTTGTGACCAGGTACATTTGTTTTTGAGACCAGGTACACTTGGTTTTTGAGACCTGGTGCTCTTGGTGTTTGAGACCTGGTGCTATTGGTGTTTGAGACCTGGTGCTCTTGGTGTTTGAGTCCTGGTGCTACTGGTGTTTGAGTGCTGGTGCACTTGGTGTTTGATTCCTGGTGATTTTGCTGTTTGGGACCTGGTGCTCCTAGTGTTTGAGATCTGTTGATTTTGGTGTTTGAGAAGTGGTGTTCTTGTTGTATGAGAACTGGTGGTCTTGGTTTTTGAGTCTTGGTGGTCTTGGTTTTTGAGATCTGGTGATCTTGGTGTTTGAGACCTGGTGGTCTTGGAGTTTGAGACCTGGTACACTTGGTGTTTGAGACCTGGTGCTCTTGATGTTTGAGACGTGTTTCTCATGGTGTTTGAGACCTGGTGCTCTTGTTGTTTGAGACTAGGTGCTCTTGGTGTTTGAGACCTGCTGCTCTTGGTGTTTGATACCTGCTGCTCCTGGTGTTTGATACCTGGTGCTCTTGTTGTTTGAGAGCGTGTTGTTTTGGTGTTTGAGACCTGGTGCTCTTGATGTTAGAGACCTGCTGCTCTTGGTGTTTGAGACCTGGTAAACTGTGTGTTTGAGACCAGATACAGTTGCTGTTTGAGGCCTGGTGCTCTTGGTGTTAGATACCTGGTGCTCTTGGTGTTTGAGTCCTGGTGCTCTTGGTGTTTGAGACCTAGTAGACTTGGTGTCTGAGAGCTGGTGATTTTAGTGTTTGAGACCTGGTGGTCTTCGTGATTGAGACCTGGTGCTTTTGGTTTTTGAGACCTGTTTGTCTTGGTGTTTGAGACCTGGTGATCTTGGCGTTTGAGACCTGCTGCTCTTGGTGTTTGAGACCTGGTGATCTTGGTGCTTGAGACCTGGTGGTTATGGTGTTTGAGACCAGGTACACTTAGTGTTTGAGACCTGCTGCTCCTGATATTTAAGATCAGATGCTCTTGGTATTTGAGACCTCGTTTTCTTGATGTTTGAGACCTGGTGCTCTTGGTGTTTGTGACCTGCTGCTCTTGGTGTTTGAGAATGGTGATCTTGGTGTTTGAAACCTGGTTGTCTTCGTGTTAGAGGGCTGGTGCACTTTTTGTTTGAGACCTGGTGCTCTTGGTGTTTGAGAATGGTGATCTTGGTTTTTGAGACCCGGTTGTTTTTGTGTTTGACAGCTGGATTTCTTGGCGTTTGAGACCTGGTGCTCTTGCGATTTGTGTCCTGATGCTCTTGGTGTTTGTGACCTGGTACATTTGTTTTTGAGACCAGGTACACTTGGTGTTTGAGACCTGGTGCTCTTGTTGTTTGAGACCTGGTGCTATTGGTGTTTGAGACCTGGTGCTCTTGGTGTTTGAGACCTGGTGCTATTGGTGTTTGAGAGATGGTGCACTTGGTGTTTGATTCCTCTGATTTTGCTGTTTGGGACCTGCTGGTCTTGGTGTTTGAGACCGGGTGATCTTCGTGTTTTTGACCTGGTATACTTGTTGCTTTAGTTTTTGTGCTATTGGTTTTTGAGACCTTGTGCTGTGGGTATTTGAGATGTGGTGCTGTTAGTGTTTGAGACCTTGTGCTCTTCGTGTTTGAGACCTAGTGATTTTGGTGTTTGAGACCTGCTGCTCTTGATGTTTAGGAATTGGTACTCTTGATGTTTGAGACCTGGTGCTCTTGGTGTTTTAGACCTGGTGTTCTTTGTGTTTGAGACCTGCTGCTCTTGATGTTTGAGACCTGGTGATCTTGGTGTTTGAGACCTGGTGGTCTTGCTGTTTGAGACCTGGTAGAATTGGTATTTGAGACCAGGTTTTCTTGGTGTTTGGTATCTGGTGTCACTGGTGTTTGAGACCTTGTGGTCTTGGTGTTTGAGACCTGGTGGTCTTGGTGTTTGAGACCTGGTGGTCTTGGTGTTTGAGACCTGGTACACTTGGTTTGTGAGAGCTTGGGCTCTTGATGTTTGTTTCCTGGTGCTCCTGTTGTTTGAGACCTGCTGTTCCTGATATTTAAGATCTGATGCTTTTGCTATTTGAGACCTAGTTGTCTTGATGTTTGAGACCTGGTGCTCTTGGTGTTTGAGACCTGGTTGTCTTGGTGTGTGAGAGCTGAAGCTCTTAGTGTTTGAGATCTGGTGCTCTTTGGTTTTGAGCCCTGGTGCTCTTGGTGTTTGAGAATGGTGATCTTGGTGTTTGGGACCTGGTTGTCTTGGTATTTGAGAGCTGGAGCTCTTGGTGTTTGAGACCTGGGTCTCTTGGGATATGAGACCTGCTGCTCTTGGTGTTTGAGACCTGGTACATTTGTTTTTGAGACCATTTGCACTTGGTGTTTGAGACCCGGTGCTCTTGGTGTTTGAGACCTGGTGCTATTGGTGTTTGAGACCTGGTGCTCTTGGTCTTTGAGACCTGGTGTTCTTTGGTTTTTGAGAACTGTTAGTCTTGGTGTTTGAGACTTGGTGCTATTGGTGTTTTACACCTAGTGCTCTTGGTGTTTGAGACCTGGTTCTCTTGGTGTTTGCGACCTGGTGCTCTTGGTGTTGGAGACCTGGTACACTTGGTGTCTGAGAGCTGGTGCTCTTGGTCTTTGAAACCTGCTGTTTCTGGTGTTTGAGAACTGGTGTTGTTGGTTTTTGCGACCTTGTTATCATGGTGTTTGAGACCTGGTGCTCTTTGTGTTTGAGAGCTGGTGATCTTTGTGTTTGAGACCTGGAGATATTGTTGTTTGAGACCTGGTACATTTGTTCATGAGACAAGGTGCACTTGGTGTTTGATACCTGGTGCTCTTGGTGTTTGAGACCTGGTGATATTGGTGTTTGAGTCCTGGTGCTCTTGGTGTATGAGACCTGGTGCTCTTTGTGTTTGAGACCTGCTGTCTTGATGTTTGAGACCTGGTGATCTTGGTGTTTGAGACCTGGTGGTTTTGTTGTTTGAGACCTGGTACACTTGGTGTTTGAGACCTGCTGCTCCTGATATTTAAGATCAGAAGCTCTTGGTATTTGAGACCTCGTTTTCTTGATGTTTGAGACCTGGTGCTCTTGGTGTTTGTGACCATCTGCTCTTGGTGTTTGAGAATGGTGATCTTGGTATTTGAGACCTGGTTGTCTTCGTGTTTGAGGGCTGGTGCTCTTAGTGTTTGAGACCTGGTGCTCTTGGTGTTTGAGAATGGTGATCTTGGTTTTTGAGACCTGGTTGTCTTGGTGTTTGACAGCTGGAGTTCTTGGTGTTTGAGACCTGGTGCTCTTGCGGTTTGGGACCTGATGCTCTTGGTGTTTGTGACCAGGTACATTTGTTTTTGAGACCAGGTACACTTGGTTTTTGAGACCTGGTGCTCTTGGTGTTTGAGACCTGGTGCTATTGGTGTTTGAGACCTGGTGCTCTTGGTGTTTGAGTCCTGGTGCTACTGGTGTTTGAGTGCTGGTGCACTTGGTGTTTGATTCCTGGTGATTTTGCTGTTTGGGACCTGGTGCTCCTAGTGTTTGAGATCTGTTGATTTTGGTGTTTGAGAAGTGGTGTTCTTGTTGTATGAGAACTGGTGGTCTTGGTTTTTGAGTCTTGGTGGTCTTGGTTTTTGAGATCTGGTGATCTTGGTGTTTGAGACCTGGTGGTCTTGGAGTTTGAGACCTGGTACACTTGGTGTTTGAGACCTGGTGCTCTTGATGTTTGAGACGTGTTTCTCATGGTGTTTGAGACCTGGTGCTCTTGTTGTTTGAGACTAGGTGCTCTTGGTGTTTGAGACCTGCTGCTCTTGGTGTTTGATACCTGCTGCTCCTGGTGTTTGAGACCCGGTGCACTTGGTGATTCAGACCTGGTGATCTTGGTGTTTTAGTAATGGTGCTCTTGGTGTTTGAGACCTGGTGCTCTTGGTGTTTGAGACCTGGTAAACTTCGTGATTGAGACCAGGTACAGTTGGTGTTTGAGGCCTGGTTTTCTTCGTGTTAGATACCTGGTGCTCTTGGTGTTTGAGTCCTGGTGGTCTTACTGTTTGAGACCTAGTAGACTTGGTGTTTGAGATCTGGTGATTTTGGTGTTTGAGACCTGGTGCTCTTGGTGTTTGAGACCTGGTGCTCTTGGCGTTTGAGACCTGGTGATTCCTGGTGTTTGAGACCGGGTACACTTGGTGTTTGAGAGCTGGGGCTCTTGGTGTTTTTTTCCTGGTTCTCTTGGTGTTCGAGTCCTGCTGCTGTTGATATTTAAGATCAGATGCTCTTGGTATTTGAGAACTCGTTGTCTTGAAGTTTGACACCTAGTGCTCTTGGTGCTTGAGACCTGGTTTTCTTGGTGTTTGCGACCTGGTGCTCTTGTTGTTGTTGACCTGGTACACTTGGTGTTTGAGAGCTGGTACTCTTGGTGTTTGAAACCTGCTGCTCTTCGTGTTTGAGAGCTGGTGCTCTTGGTTTTTGTGACCTTGTTATCATGGTGTTTGAGACCTGGTGCTCTTTGTGTTTGAGACCTGCTGCTCTTGGTGTTTGAGAGCTGGTGATCTTTGTGTTTGAGACCCGGAGATATTGTTGTTTGAGACCTGGTACATTTTTTTATGAGACCAGGTGCACTTGGTGTTTGATACCTGGTGCTCTTGATGTATGAGACCTGTTGCTCTTTGTGTTTGAGACCTGCTGTCTTGATGTTTGCGACCTGGTGATCTTTGTGTTTGACACCTGGTGGTTTTGGTGTTTGAGACCTGGTACACTTGGAGTTTGAGACCTGGTGCTATTGCTGTTTGACACCTAGTGCTCTTGGTGTTTGAGACCTGGTGCTCTTGGTGTTTGAGACCTGGTATACTTGGTGATTGAGAGCTGGAGCTCTTGGTGTTTGTTTCCTGGTGCTCTGGGTGTTTGAGACCTGGTTGTCTTGGTGTGTGAGAGCTGAAGCTCTTAGTGTTTGAGATCTGGTGCTCTTTGGTTTTGAGCCCTGGAGCTCTTGGTGTTTGAGAATGGTGATCTTGGTGTTTGGGACCTGGTTGTCTTGGTATTTGAGAGCTGGAGCTCTTGGTGTTTGAGACCTGGGTCTCTTGGGATATGAGACCTGCTGCTCTTGGTGTTTGAGACCTGGTACATTTGTTTTTGAGACCATTTGCACTTGGTGTTTGAGACCCGGTGCTCTTGGTGTTTGAGACCTGGTGCTATTGGTGTTTGAGACCTGGTGCTCTTGGTCTTTGAGACCTGGTGTTCTTTGGTTTTTGAGAACTGTTAGTCTTGGTGTTTGAGACTTGGTGCTATTGGTGTTTTACACCTAGTGCTCTTGGTGTTTGAGACCTGGTTCTCTTGGTGTTTGCGACCTGGTGCTCTTGGTGTTGGAGACCTGGTACACTTGGTGTCTGAGAGCTGGTGCTCTTGGTCTTTGAAACCTGCTGTTTCTGGTGTTTGAGAACTGGTGTTGTTGGTTTTTGCGACCTTGTTATCATGGTGTTTGAGACCTGGTGCTCTTTGTGTTTGAGAGCTGGTGATCTTTGTGTTTGAGACCTGGAGATATTGTTGTTTGAGACCTGGTACATTTGTTCATGAGACAAGGTGCACTTGGTGTTTGATACCTGGTGCTCTTGGTGTTTGAGACCTGGTGATATTGGTGTTTGAGTCCTGGTGCTCTTGGTGTATGAGACCTGGTGCTCTTTGTGTTTGAGACCTGCTGTCTTGATGTTTGAGACCTGGTGATCTTGGTGTTTGAGACCTGGTGGTTTTGTTGTTTGAGACCTGGTACACTTGGTGTTTGAGAGCTGCTGCTCCTGATATTTAAGATCAGAAGCTCTTGGTATTTGAGACCTCGTTTTCTTGATGTTTGAGACCTGGTGCTCTTGGTGTTTGTGACCATCTGCTCTTGGTGTTTGAGAATGGTGATCTTGGTATTTGAGACCTGGTTGTCTTCGTGTTTGAGGGCTGGTGCTCTTAGTGTTTGAGACCTGGTGCTCTTGGTGTTTGAGAATGGTGATCTTGGTTTTTGAGACCTGGTTGTCTTGGTGTTTGACAGCTGGAGTTCTTGGTGTTTGAGACCTGGTGCTCTTGCGGTTTGGGACCTGATGCTCTTGGTGTTTGTGACCAGGTACATTTGTTTTTGAGACCAGGTACACTTGGTTTTTGAGACCTGGTGCTCTTGGTGTTTGAGACCTGGTGCTATTGGTGTTTGAGACCTGGTGCTCTTGGTGTTTGAGTCCTGGTGCTACTGGTGTTTGAGTGCTGGTGCACTTGGTGTTTGATTCCTGGTGATTTTGCTCTTTGGGACCTGGTGCTCCTAGTGTTTGAGATCTGTTGATTTTGGTGTTTGAGAAGTGGTGTTCTTGTTGTATGAGAACTGGTGGTCTTGGTTTTTGAGTCTTGGTGGTCTTGGTTTTTGAGATCTGGTGATCTTGGTGTTTGAGACCTGGTGGTCTTGGAGTTTGAGACCTGGTACACTTGGTGTTTGAGACCTGGTGCTCTTGATGTTTGAGACGTGTTTCTCATGGTGTTTGAGACCTGGTGCTCTTGTTGTTTGAGACTAGGTGCTCTTGGTGTTTGAGACCTGCTGCTCTTGGTGTTTGATACCTGCTGCTCCTGGTGTTTGATACCTGGTGCTCTTGTTGTTTGAGAGCGTGTTGTTTTGGTGTTTGAGACCTGGTGCTCTTGATGTTAGAGACCTGCTGCTCTTGGTGTTTGAGACCTGGTAAACTGTGTGTTTGAGACCAGATACAGTTGCTGTTTGAGGCCTGGTGCTCTTGGTGTTAGATACCTGGTGCTCTTGGTGTTTGAGTCCTGGTGCTCTTGGTGTTTGAGACCTAGTAGACTTGGTGTCTGAGAGCTGGTGATTTTGGTGTTTGAGACCTGGTGCTCTTGGTGTTTGAGACCTGGTAAACTTCGTGATTGAGACCAGGTACAGTTGGTGTTTGAGGCCTGGTTTTCTTCGTGTTAGATACCTGGTGCTCTTGGTGTTTGAGTCCTGGTGGTCTTACTGTTTGAGACCTAGTAGACTTGGTGTTTGAGATCTGGTGATTTTGGTGTTTGAGATCTGGTGCTCTTGGTGTTTGAGACCTGGTGCTCTTGGGGTTTGAGACCTGGTGATTCCTGGTGTTTGAGACCGGGTACACTTGGTGTTTGAGAGCTGGGGCTCTTGGTGTTTTTTTCCTGGTTCTCTTGGTGTTCGAGTCCTGCTGCTGTTGATATTTAAGATCAGATGCTCTTGGTATTTGAGAACTCGTTGTCTTGAAGTTTGACACCTAGTGCTCTTGGTGCTTGAGACCTGGTTGTCTTGGTGTTTGCGACCTGGTGCTCTTGTTGTTGTTGACCTGGTACACTTGGTGTTTGAGAGCTGGTGCTCTTGGTGTTTGAAACCTGCTGCTCTTCGTGTTTGAGAGCTGGTGCTCTTGGTTTTTGCGACCTTGTTATCATGGTGTTTGAGACCTGGTGCTCTTTGTGTTTGAGACCTGCTGCTCTTGGTGTTTGAGAGCTGGTGATCTTTGTGTTTGAGACCCGGAGATATTGTTGTTTGAGACCTGGTACATTTTTTTATGAGACCAGGTGCACTTGGTGTTTGATACCTGGTGCTCTTGATGTATGAGACCTGGTGCTCTTTGTGTTTGAGACCTGCTGTCTTGATGTTTGCGACCTGGTGATCTTTGTGTTTGACACCTGGTGGTTTTGGTGTTTGAGACCTGGTACACTTGGTGTTTGAGACCTGGTGCTATTGGTGTTTGACACCTAGTGCTCTTGGTGTTTGAGACCTGGTTGTCTTGGTGTTTGCGACCTGGCGCTCTTGGTCTTTGACACCTTGTGCTCTTGGTGTTTGTGACCTGTTTCTCTTGGTGTTTGAGACCTGGTGATCTTGTTGTTTGAGACAAGGTGCTCTTGTTGTTTGAGACCTCGTGCTCGTGGTGTTTGACACCTGCTGCTCTTGGTGATTGATACCTGTTGCTCTTGTTGTTTGAGAGCGTGTTGTCTTGAGACCTGGTGCTCTTGGTGTTAGAGACCTGCTGCTCTTGGTATTTGAGCCCTGGTGCACTTGGTGATTCAGACCTGGTGATCTTGGTGTTTTAGAAATGGTGCTCTTGGTGTTTGAGACCTGGTGCTCTTGGTGTTTGGGACCTGGTAAACTTCGTGTTTGAGACCAGGTACAATTGGTGTTTGAGGCCTGGTTCTCTTGTTGTTGGAGACCTGGTACACGTGGTGTTTGAGAGCTGGTGCTCTTTGTGTTTGAGACCTGCTGCTCTTGGTGTTTGAGAGCTGGTGATCTTTGTGTTTGAGACCAGGAGTACTTGGTGTTTAAGACCTGGAACATTTGTTTATGAGACCAGGTACACTTGGTGTTTGATACCTGGTGGTCTTGGTGTTTGAGACCTGGTGCTATTGATGTTTGTGACCTGGTGCTCTTGGTGTATGCGACCTGGTGCTCTTTGTGTTTGAGACCTGCTGTCTTGATGTTTGAGACCTGGTGATCTTGGTGTTTGAGACCTGGTGGTTTTGGTGTTTGAGACCTGGTACTCTTGGTGTTTGAGAGCTGGGGCTCTTGATGTTTGTTTCCTGGTGCTCTTGGTTTTTGAGACCTGCTGCTCCTGATATTTAAGATCAGATGCTCTTGGTTTTTGAGACCTCGTTTTCTTGATGTTTGAGACCTGGTGCTCTTGGTGTTTGAGACTTGGTGTTCTTGGTGTTTGAGAATGGCGATCTTGGTGTTTGAGACCTGGTTGTCTTGGTGTTTGAGAGCTGGTGCTCTTAGTCTTTGAGACCTGGTGCTCTTGGTGTTTGAGAATGGTGATCTTGGTTTTCGAGACCTCGTTGTCTTGGTGTTTGAGAGCTGGAGTTCTTGGTGTTAGAGATCTGGTTCTCTTGCGGTTTGGGACCTGATGCTCTTGGTGTTTGTGACCTGGTACATTTGTTTTTGAGACCAGGTACACTTGTTGTTTGAGACCTGGTGCTCTTGGTGTTTGAGACCTGCTGCTCTTGGTGTTTGATACCTGCTGCTCCTGGTGTTTGATACCTGGTGCTCTTGTTGTTTGAGAGCGTGTTGTTTTGGTGTTTGAGACCTGGTGCTCTTGATGTTAGAGACCTGCTGCTCTTGGTGTTTGAGACCTGGTAAACTGTGTGTTTGAGACCAGATACAGTTGCTGTTTGAGGCCTGGTGCTCTTGGTGTTAGATACCTGGTGCTCTTGGTGTTTGAGTCCTGGTGCTCTTGGTGTTTGAGACCTAGTAGACTTGGTGTCTGAGAGCTGGTGATTTTGGTGTTTGAGACCTGGTGCTCTTGGTGTTTGAGACCTGGTAAACTTCGTGATTGAGACCAGGTACAGTTGGTGTTTGAGGCCTGGTTTTCTTCGTGTTAGATACCTGGTGCTCTTGGTGTTTGAGTCCTGGTGGTCTTACTGTTTGAGACCTAGTAGACTTGATGTTTGAGATCTGGTGATTTTGGTGTTTGAGACCTGGTGCTCTTGGTGTTTGAGACCTGGTGCTCTTGGCGTTTGAGACCTGGTGATTCCTGGTGTTTGAGACCGGGTACACTTGGTGTTTGAGAGCTGGGGCTCTTGGTGTTTTTTTCCTGGTTCTCTTGGTGTTCGAGTCCTGCTGCTGTTGATATTTAAGATCAGATGCTCTTGGTATTTGAGAACTCGTTGTCTTGAAGTTTGACACCTAGTGCTCTTGGTGCTTGAGACCTGGTTGTCTTGGTGTTTGCGACCTGGTGCTCTTGTTGTTGTTGACCTGGTACACTTGGTGTTTGAGAGCTGGTGCTCTTGGTTTTTGAAACCTGCTGCTCTTCGTGTTTGAGAGCTGGTGCTCTTGGTTTTTGCGACCTTGTTATCATGGTGTTTGAGACCTGGTGCTCTTTGTGTTTGAGACCTGCTGCTCTTGGTGTTTGAGAGCTGGTGATCTTTGTGTTTGAGACCCGGAGATATTGTTGTTTGAGACCTGGTACATTTTTTTATGAGACCAGGTGCACTTGGTGTTTGATACCTGGTGCTCTTGATGTATGAGACCTGGTGCTCTTTGTGTTTGAGACCTGCTGTCTTGATGTTTGCGACCTGGTGATCTTTGTGTTTGACACCTGGTGGTTTTGGTGTTTGAGACCTGGTACACTTGGTGTTTGAGACCTGGTGCTATTGGTGTTTGACACCTAGTGCTCTTGGTGTTTGAGACCTGGTTGTCTTGGTGTTTGCGACCTGGCGCTCTTGGTCTTTGACACCTTGTGCTCTTGGTGTTTGTGACCTGTTTCTCTTGGTGTTTGAGACCTGGTGATCTTGTTGTTTGAGACAAGGTGCTCTTGTTGTTTGAGACCTCGTGCTCGTGGTGTTTGACACCTGCTGCTCTTGGTGATTGATACCTGTTGCTCTTGTTGTTTGAGAGCGTGTTGTCTTGGTGTTTGAGACCTGGTGCTCTTGGTGTTAGAGACCTGCTGCTCTTGGTATTTGAGCCCTGGTGCACTTGGTGATTCAGACCTGGTGATCTTGGTGTTTTAGAAATGGTGCTCTTGGTGTTTGAGACCTGGTGCTCTTGGTGTTTGGGACCTGGTAAACTTCGTGTTTGAGACCAGGTACAATTGGTGTTTGAGGCCTGGTTCTCTTGTTGTTGGAGACCTGGTACACTTGGTGTTTGAGAGCTGGTGCTCTTTGTGTTTGAGACCTGCTGCTCTTGGTGTTTGAGAGCTGGTGATCTTTGTGTTTGAGACCAGGAGTACTTGGTGTTTAAGACCTGGAACATTTGTTTATGAGACCAGGTACACTTGGTGTTTGATACCTGGTGGTCTTGGTGTTTGAGACCTGGTGCTATTGATGTTTGAGACCTGGTGCTCTTGGTGTATGCGACCTGGTGCTCTTTGTGTTTGAGACCTGCTGTCTTGATGTTTGAGACCTGGTGATCTTGGTGTTTGAGACCTGGTGGTTTTGGTGTTTGAGACCTGGTACTCTTGGTGTTTGAGAGCTGGGGCTCTTGATGTTTGTTTCCTGGTGCTCTTGGTTTTTGAGACCTGCTGCTCCTGATATTTAAGATCAGATGCTCTTGGTTTTTGAGACCTCGTTTTCTTGATGTTTGAGACCTGGTGCTCTTGGTGTTTGAGACTTGGTGTTCTTGGTGTTTGAGAATGGCGATCTTGGTGTTTGAGACCTGGTTGTCTTGGTGTTTGAGAGCTGGTGCTCTTAGTCTTTGAGACCTGGTGCTCTTGGTGTTTGAGAATGGTGATCTTGGTTTTCGAGACCTCGTTGTCTTGGTGTTTGAGAGCTGGAGTTCTTGGTGTTAGAGATCTGGTTCTCTTGCGGTTTGGGACCTGATGCTCTTGGTGTTTGTGACCTGGTACATTTGTTTTTGAGACCAGGTACACTTGTTGTTTGAGACCTGGTGCTCTTGGTGTTTGAGACCTGCTGCTCTTGGTGTTTGATACCTGCTGCTCCTGGTGTTTGATACCTGGTGCTCTTGTTGTTTGAGAGCGTGTTGTTTTGGTGTTTGAGACCTGGTGCTCTTGATGTTTGAGACCTGGTGCTATTGGTGTTTGAGACCTGGTGCTCTTGGTTTTTGTGACCTGGTGTTCTTGGTGTTTGAGAGCTGGTGCACTTGGTGTTTGATTCCTCGTGATTTTGGTGTTTGGGACCTGGTGGTCTTCGAGTTTGAGACCTGGTACACTTGGTGTTTGAGACCTGGTGCTATTGGTGTTTGACACCTACTGCTCTTGGTGTTTGAGACCAGGTTGTCTTGGCGTTTGCGAGCTGGTGCTCTTGGTGTTGGAGACCTGGTACACTTGGTGTCTGGGAGCTGGTGCTCTTGGTGTTTGAAACCTGCTGCTCATGGTGTTTGAGACCTGGTGATCTTTGTGTTTGAGACCCGGAGATATTGTTGTTTGAGACCTGGTACATTTTTTTATGAGACCAGGTGCACTTAGTGTTTGATACCTGGTGCTCTTGGTGTTTGAGAACTGGTGCTATTGGTGTTTGAGACCTGGTGCTCTTGGTGCATGAGACCTGGTGCTCTTTCTGTTTGAGACCTGCTGTCTTGATGTTTGAGACCTGGTGATCTTGGTGTTTGAGACCTGGTGGTTTTGGTGTTTGAGACTTGGTACACTTGGTGTTTGAAACCTGATGCTCCTGATATTTAAGATCAGATGCTCTTGGTATTTGAGACCTCGTTTTCTTGATGGTTGAGACCTGGTGCTCTTGGTGTTTGTGACCTGCTGCTCTTGGTTTTTGGAAATGGTGATCTTGCTGTTTGAGACCTGGTTGTCTTCGTGTTTGAGGGCTGGTGCTCTTAGTGTTTGAGACCTGGTGCTCTTCGTGTTTGAGAATGGTGATCTTGGTTTTTGAGACCTGGTTGTCTTTGTGTTTGACAGCTGGAGTTCTTGCTGTTTGAGACCTGGTGCTCTTGCGGTTTGGGACCTGATGCTCTTGGCGTTTGTGACCTGGTACATTTGTTTTTGAGACCAGGTACACTTGGTGTTTGAGACCTGGTGCTATTGGTGTTTGAGGCCTGGTGCTCTTGGTGTTTGAGACCTGCTGCTACTGGTGTTTGAGACCTGGTGCACTTAGTGTTTGATTCATGGTGATTTTTGTGTTTGGGAACTGCTGCTCTTGGTGTTTGAGACCTGGTGAGCTTGGTTCTTGAGACCTGGTGGCCTTGGTGTTTTTGACCTGGTATACTTGTTGTTTTAGACTTTGTGGTATTGGTTTTTGAGACCTTGTGCTGTGGTTATTTGAGATCTGGTGCTGTTAGTGTTTGTGACCTGGTGCTCTTCGTGTTTGAGACCTAGTGATTTTGGTGTTTGAGACCTGCTGCTCTTGATGTTTTGGAATTGGTGCTCTTGGTGTTTGACAGCTGGTGCTCTTGATGTTTGAGAACTGGTGCTCTTGGTGTTTTAGACCTGGTGTTCTTTGTGTTTGAGACCTGCTGCTCTTGATGTTTGAGACCTGGTGATCTTGGTGTTTGAGACCTGGTGGTCTTGCTGTTTGAGACCTGATAGAATTGGTATTTGAGACCAGGTTATCTTGGTGTTTGGTATCTGGTGTCCCTGGTGTTTGAGACCTGGTTCTCTTGTTGTTTGAGACCTGGTGGTCTTGGTGTCTGAGACCTTGTTATCTTGGTGTTTGAGACCTGGTGGTCTTGGTGTTTGAGACGAGGTACACTTGGTTTTTGAGAGCTTGGGCTCTTGGTGTTTGTTTCCTGGTGCTCTTGTTGTTTGAGACCTGCTGTTCCTGATATTTAGGATCTGATGCTCTTGCTATTTGAGACCTCGTTGTCTTGATGTTTGAGACCTGGTGCTCTTGGTGTTTCAGAATGGTGATCTTGGTGTTTGAGACCTCGTTGTCTTGGTGTGTGAGAGCTGGAGCTCTTAGTGTTTGAGATCTGGTGCTCTTTGGGTTTGAGCCCTGGTGCTCTTGGTGTTTGCGAATGGTGAGATTGGTGTTTGAGACCTTGTTGTCTTGGTGTTTGAGAGCTGGAGCTCTTGGTGTTTGAGACCTGGGTCTCTTGGGATATGAGACCTGCTGCTCTTGGTGTTTGAGACCTGGTACATTTGTTTTTGAGACCAGGTACACTTGGTGTTTGAGACCCGGTGATCTTGGTGTTTGAGACCTGGTGCTATTGGTGTTTGAGACCTGGTGCTCTTGGTCTTTGAGACCTGGTGTCCTTTGGTTTTTGAGAGCTGGTGCACTTGGCGTTTTATTCCTGGTGATTTTGGTGTTTGGGACCTGGTGTTCCTGGTTTTTGAGACCTGGTGAATTTGCTGTTTGAAACCTGGTGTTCTTGGTCTTTGAGAACTGTTGGTCTTGGTGTTTGAGTCTTGGTGGACTTGTTTTTTGAGATCTGGTGATCTTGGTGTTGAGACCTGGTGGTCTTAGAGTTTGAGACCTGGTACACTTGGTTTTTGAGACCTCGTGCTATTGGTGTTTGACACCTAGTGCTCTTGGTGTTTGAGACCAGGTTGTCTTGGTGTTTGCGACCTGGTGCTCTTGGTGCTGGAGACCTGGTACACTTGGTGTCTGAGAGCTGGTGCTCTTGGTGTTTGAAACCTGCTGCTCTTGGTGATTGAGAGCTGGTGTTGTTGGTTTTTGCGACCTTGTTATCATGGTGTTTGAGACCTGGTGCTCTTTGTGTTTGAGAGCTGGTGATCTTTGTGTTTGAGACCCGGAGATATTGTTGTTTGAGACCTGGTACATTTGTTTATGAGACAAGGTACACTTGGTGTTTGATACCTGGTGCTCTTGTTGTTTGAGACCTGGTGCTATTGGTGTTTGAGACCTGGTGCTCTTGGTGTATGAGACCTGGTGCTCTTTGTGTATGAGACCTGGTGCTCTTTGTGTTTGAGACTTGCTGTCTTGATGTTTAAGTCCTGGTGATCTTGGTGTTTGAGACCTGGTGGTTTTGGTGTTTGAGACCTGGTACACTTGGTGTTTGAAACCTGATGCTCCTGATATTTAAGATCAGATGCTCTTGGTATTTGAGACCTCGTTTTCTTGATGTTTGAGACCTGGTGATCTTGGTTTTTGAGACCTGGTTGTCTTGGTGTTTGACAGATGGATTTCTTGGTGTTTGAGACCTGGTGCTCTTGCGGTTTGGGACCTGATGCTCTTGGTGTTTGTGACCAGGTACATTTGTTTTTGAGACCAGGTACACTTGGTGTTTGAGACCTGGTGCTCTTGGTGTTTGAGACCTGGTGCTATTGGTGTTTGAGACCTGGTGCTACTGGTGTTTGAGAGCTGGTGCACTTGGTGTTTGATTCCTGGTGATTTTGCTGTTTGGGACCTGGTGCTCCTAGTGTTTGAGACCTGGTGATCTTGTTGTTTGAGACCTGGTGGTTTTGTTGTTTGAGACCTGGTACACTTGGTGTTTGAGACCTGCTGCTCCTGATATTTAAGATCAGAAGCTCTTGGTATTTGAGACCTCGTTTTCTTGATGTTTGAGACCTGGTGCTCTTGGTGTTTGTGACCTGCTGCTCTTGGTGTTTGAGAATGGTGATCTTGGTGTTTGAGACCTGGTTGTCTTCGTGTTTGAGGGCTGGTGTTCTTAGTGTTAGAGACCTGGTGCTCTTGGTGTTTGAGAATGGTGATCTTGGTTTTTGAGACCTGGTTGTCTTGGTGTTTGACAGCTGGAGTTCTTGGTGTTTGAGACCTGGTGCTCTTGCGGTTTGGGACCTGATGCTCTTGGTGTTTGTGACCAGGTACATTTGTTTTTGAGACCAGGTACACTTGGTGTTTGAGACCTGGTGCTCTTGGTGTTTGAGACCTGGTGCTATTGGTGTTTGAGACCTGGTGCTCTTGGTGTTTGAGTCCTGGTGCTACTGGTGTTTGAGTGCTGGTGCACTTGGTGTTTGATTCCTGGTGATTTTGCTGTTTGGGACCTGGTGCTCCTAGTTTTTGAGATCTGTTGATTTTGGTGTTTGAGAAGTGGTGTTCTTGTTGTTTGAGAACTGGTGGTCTTGGTTTTTGAGTCTTGGTGGTCTTGGTTTTTGAGATCTGGTGATCTTGGTGTTTGAGACCTGGTGGTCTTGGATTTTGAGACCTGGTACACTTGGTGTTTGAGACCTGGTGCTATTGGTGTTTGACACCTAGTGCACTTGGTGTTTGAGACCTGGTTGTTTTTGTGTTTGCGACCTGGTGCTCTTGGTCTTTGAGACCTTGTGCTCTTGATGTTTGAGACCTGTTTCTCATGGTGTTTGAGACCTGGTGCTCTTGTTGTTTGAGACTAGGTGCTCTTGGTGTTTGAGACCTGGTGCTCTTGGTGTTTGAGACCTGCTGCTCTTGGTGTTTGATACCTGCAGCTCCTGGTGTTTTAGACCTGGTGCACTTGGTGATTCAGACCAGGTGATCTTGGTGTTTTAGAAATGGTGCTCTTGGTGTTTGTGACCTGGTGCTCTTGCGGTTTGGGACCTGATGCTCTTGGTGTTTGTGACCTGGTACATTTGTTTTTGAGACCAGGTACACTTCGTGTTTGAGACCTGGTGCTATTGGTGTTTGAGGCCTGGTGCTCTTGGTGTTTGAGACCTGGTGCTCTTGGTGTTTGAGACCTGGTGCTATTGGTGTTTGAGAGCTGGAGCACTTGGTGTTTGATTCCTGGTGATTTTGCTGTTTGGGACCTTGTGCTCCTGGTCTTTGAGAGCTGGTGATTTTGGTGTTTGAGAAGTGGTGTTCTTGTTGATTGAGAACTGGTGGTCTTGGTTTTTGAGTCTTGGTGGTCTTGGTTTTTGAGATCTGGTGATCTTGGTGTTTGAGACCTGGTGGTCTTGGATTTTGAGACCTGGTACACTTGGTGTTTGAGACCTGGTGCTATTGGTGTTTGACACCTAGTGCACTTGGTGTTTGAGAGCTGGTTGTTTTTGTGTTTGCGACCTGGTGCTCTTGGTCTTTGAGACCTTGTGCTCTTGATGTTTGAGACCTGTTTCTCATGGTGTTTGAGACCTGGTGCTCTTGTTGTTTGAGACTAGGTGCTCTTGGTGTTTGAGACCTGGTGCTCTTGGTGTTTGAGACCTGCTGCTCTTGGTGTTTGATACCTGCAGCTCCTGGTGTTTGAGACCTGGTGCACTTGGTGATTCAGACCAGGTGATCTTGGTGTTATAGAAATGGTGCTCTTGGTGTTTGTGACCTGGTGCTCTTGGTGTTTGAGACCTGGTAAACCTCGTGTTTGAGACCAGGTACAGTTGGTGTTTGAGGCCTGGTTTTCTTCGTGTTAGATACCTGGTGCTCTTGGTGTTTGAGTCCTGGTGGTCTTACTGTTTGAGACCTAGTAGACTTGGTGTTTGAGATCTGGTGATTTTGGTGTTTGAGACCTGGTGCTCTTGGTGTTTGAGACCTGGTGTTCTTGGCGTTTGAGAGCTGGTGATCTTGGTGTTTGAGACCTGGTACACTTGGTGTTTGAGAGCTGGGGCTCTTGGTGTTTGTTTCCTGGTGCCCTTGGTGTTCGAGTCCTGCTGCTGTTGATATTTAAGATCAGATGCTCTTGGTATTTGAGAACTCGTTCTCTTGAAGTTTGAGACCTGGTGCTCCTGGTGTTTGAAATCTGGTGGTCTTGGTGTTTGCGACCTGGTGCTCTTGTTGTTTGAGACCTGGTACACTTGGTGTTTGAGAGCTGGTGCTCTTGGTGATTGAAACCTGCTGCTCTTGGTGTTTGAGAGCTGGTGTTGTTGGTTTTTGCGACCTTGTTATCATGGTGTTGGAGACCTGGTGCTCTTTGTGTTTGAGACCTGCTGCTCTTGGTGTTTGAGAGCTAGATGCTCTTGGTGTTTGAGACCTGGTGCTCTTGGTGTTAGAGACTTGCTGCTCTTGGTGTTTGAGACCTGGAGCACATGGTGATTCAGACCTGGTTATCTTGGTGTTTTAGAAATGGTGCTCTTGATGTTTGAGAGCTGCTGATCTTTGTGTTTGAGACCCGGAGGACTTGGTGTTTGAGACCTGGTACATTTGTTTATGAGACCAGGTACACTTGGTGTTTGATACCTGGTGCTCTTGGTGTTTGAGACCTAGTGATTTTGGTGTTTGAGACCTGCTGCTCTTGATGTTTTGGAATTGGTGCTCTTGGTGTTTGACAGCTGGTGCTCTTGATGTTTGAGAACTGGTGCTCTTGGTGTTTTAGACCTGGTGTTCTTTGTGTTTGAGACCTGCTGCTCTTGATGTTTGAGACCTGGTGATCTTGGTGTTTGAGACCTGGTGGTCTTGCTGTTTGAGACCTGATAGAATTGGTATTTGAGACCAGGTTATCTTGGTGTTTGGTATCTGGTGTCCCTGGTGTTTGAGACCTGGTTCTCTTGTTGTTTGAGACCTGGTGGTCTTGGTGTCTGAGACCTTGTTATCTTGGTGTTTGAGACCTGGTGGTCTTGGTGTTTGAGACGAGGTACACTTGGTTTTTGAGAGCTTGGGCTCTTGGTGTTTGTTTCCTGGTGCTCTTGTTGTTTGAGACCTGCTGTTCCTGATATTTAGGATCTGATGCTCTTGCTATTTGAGACCTCGTTGTCTTGATGTTTGAGACCTGGTGCTCTTGGTGTTTCAGAATGGTGATCTTGGTGTTTGAGACCTCGTTGTCTTGGTGTGTGAGAGCTGGAGCTCTTAGTGTTTGAGATCTGGTGCTCTTTGGGTTTGAGCCCTGGTGCTCTTGGTGTTTGCGAATGGTGAGATTGGTGTTTGAGACCTTGTTGTCTTGGTGTTTGAGAGCTGGAGCTCTTGGTGTTTGAGACCTGGGTCTCTTGGGATATGAGACCTGCTGCTCTTGGTGTTTGAGACCTGGTACATTTGTTTTTGAGACCAGGTACACTTGGTGTTTGAGACCCGGTGATCTTGGTGTTTGAGACCTGGTGCTATTGGTGTTTGAGACCTGGTGCTCTTGGTCTTTGAGACCTGGTGTCCTTTGGTTTTTGAGAGCTGGTGCACTTGGCGTTTTATTCCTGGTGATTTTGGTGTTTGGGACCTGGTGTTCCTGGTTTTTGAGACCTGGTGAATTTGCTGTTTGAAACCTGGTGTTCTTGGTCTTTGAGAACTGTTGGTCTTGGTGTTTGAGTCTTGGTGGACTTGTTTTTTGAGATCTGGTGATCTTGGTGTTGAGACCTGGTGGTCTTAGAGTTTGAGACCTGGTACACTTGGTTTTTGAGACCTCGTGCTATTGGTGTTTGACACCTAGTGCTCTTGGTGTTTGAGACCAGGTTGTCTTGGTGTTTGCGACCTGGTGCTCTTGGTGCTGGAGACCTGGTACACTTGGTGTCTGAGAGCTGGTGCTCGTGGTGTTTGAAACCTGCTGCTCTTGGTGATTGAGAGCTGGTGTTGTTGGTTTTTGCGACCTTGTTATCATGGTGTTTGAGCCCTGGTGCTCTTTGTGTTTGAGGGCTGGTGATCTTTGTGTTTGAGACCCGGAGATATTGTTGTTTGAGACCTGGTACATTTGTTTATGAGACAAGGTACACTTGGTGTTTGATACCTGGTGCTCTTGTTGTTTGAGACCTGGTGCTATTGGTGTTTGAGACCTGGTGCTCTTGGTGTATGAGACCTGGTGCTCTTTGTGTATGAGACCTGGTGCTCTTTGTGTTTGAGACTTGCTGTCTTGATGTTTAAGTCCTGGTGATCTTGGTGTTTGAGACCTGGTGGTTTTGGTGTTTGAGACCTGGTACACTTGGTGTTTGAAACCTGATGCTCCTGATATTTAAGATCAGATGCTCTTGGTATTTGAGACCTCGTTTTCTTGATGTTTGAGACCTGGTGATCTTGGTTTTTGAGACCTGGTTGTCTTGGTGTTTGACAGCTGGATTTCTTGGTGTTTGAGACCTGGTGCTCTTGCGGTTTGGGACCTGATGCTCTTGGTGTTTGTGACCAGGTACATTTGTTTTTGAGACCAGGTACACTTGGTGTTTGAGACCTGGTGCTCTTGGTGTTTGAGACCTGGTGCTATTGGTGTTTGAGACCTGGTGCTACTGGTGTTTGAGAGCTGGTGCACTTGGTGTTTGATTCCTGGTGATTTTGCTGTTTGGGACCTGGTGCTCCTAGTGTTTGAGACCTGGTGATCTTGTTGTTTGAGACCTGGTGGTTTTGTTGTTTGAGACCTGGTACACTTGGTGTTTGAGACCTGCTGCTCCTGATATTTAAGATCAGAAGCTCTTGGTATTTGAGACCTCGTTTTCTTGATGTTTGAGACCTGGTGCTCTTGGTGTTTGTGACCTGCTGCTCTTGGTGTTTGAGAATGGTGATCTTGGTGTTTGAGACCTGGTTGTCTTCGTGTTTGAGGGCTGGTGCTCTTAGTGTTAGAGACCTGGTGCTCTTGGTGTTTGAGAATGGTGATCTTGGTTTTTGAGACCTGGTTGTCTTGGTGTTTGACAGCTGGAGTTCTTGGTGTTTGAGACCTGGTGCTCTTGCGGTTTGGGACCTGATGCTCTTGGTGTTTGTGACCAGGTACATTTGTTTTTGAGACCAGGTACACTTGGTGTTTGAGACCTGGTGCTCTTGGTGTTTGAGACCTGGTGCTATTGGTGTTTGAGACCTGGTGCTCTTGGTGTTTGAGTCCTGGTGCTACTGGTGTTTGAGTGCTGGTGCACTTGGTGTTTGATTCCTGGTGATTTTGCTGTTTGGGACCTGGTGCTCCTAGTTTTTGAGATCTGTTGATTTTGGTGTTTGAGAAGTGGTGTTCTTGTTGTTTGAGAACTGGTGGTCTTGGTTTTTGAGTCTTGGTGGTCTTGGTTTTTGAGATCTGGTGATCTTGGTGTTTGAGACCTGGTGGTCTTGGATTTTGAGACCTGGTACACTTGGTGTTTGAGACCTGGTGCTATTGGTGTTTGACACCTAGTGCACTTGGTGTTTGAGACCTGGTTGTTTTTGTGTTTGCGACCTGGTGCTCTTGGTCTTTGAGACCTTGTGCTCTTGATGTTTGAGACCTGTTTCTCATGGTGTTTGAGACCTGGTGCTCTTGTTGTTTGAGACTAGGTGCTCTTGGTGTTTGAGACCTGGTGCTCTTGGTGTTTGAGACCTGCTGCTCTTGGTGTTTGATACCTGCAGCTCCTGGTGTTTTAGACCTGGTGCACTTGGTGATTCAGACCAGGTGATCTTGGTGTTTTAGAAATGGTGCTCTTGGTGTTTGTGACCTGGTGCTCTTGCGGTTTGGGACCTGATGCTCTTGGTGTTTGTGACCTGGTACATTTGTTTTTGAGACCAGGTACACTTGGTGTTTGAGACCTGGTGCTATTGGTGTTTGAGGCCTGGTGCTCTTGGTGTTTGAGACCTGGTGCTCTTGGTGTTTGAGACCTGGTGCTATTGGTGTTTGAGAGCTGGTGCACTTGGTGTTTGATTCCTGGTGATTTTGCTGTTTGGGACCTTGTGCTCCTGGTCTTTGAGAGCTGGTGATTTTGGTGTTTGAGAAGTGGTGTTCTTGTTGTTTGAGAACTGGTGGTCTTGGTTTTTGAGTCTTGGTGGTCTTGGTTTTTGAGATCTGGTGATCTTGGTGTTTGAGACCTGGTGGTCTTGGATTTTGAGACCTGGTACACTTGGTGTTTGAGACCTGGTGCTATTGGTGTTTGACACCTAGTGCACTTGGTGTTTGAGAGCTGGTTGTTTTTGTGTTTGCGACCTGGTGCTCTTGGTCTTTGAGACCTTGTGCTCTTGATGTTTGAGACCTGTTTCTCATGGTGTTTGAGACCTGGTGCTCTTGTTGTTTGAGACTAGGTGCTCTTGGTGTTTGAGACCTGGTGCTCTTGGTGTTTGAGACCTGCTGCTCTTGGTGTTTGATACCTGCAGCTCCTGGTGTTTGAGACCTGGTGCACTTGGTGATTCAGACCAGGTGATCTTGGTGTTTTAGAAATGGTGCTCTTGGTGTTTGTGACCTGGTGCTCTTGGTGTTTGAGACCTGGTAAACCTCGTGTTTGAGACCAGGTACAGTTGGTGTTTGAGGCCTGGTTTTCTTCGTGTTAGATACCTGGTGCTCTTGGTGTTTGAGTCCTGGTGGTCTTACTGTTTGAGACCTAGTAGACTTGGTGTTTGAGATCTGGTGATTTTGGTGTTTGAGACCTGGTGCTCTTGGTGTTTGAGACCTGGTGTTCTTGGCGTTTGAGAGCTGGTGATCTTGGTGTTTGAGACCTGGTACACTTGGTGTTTGAGAGCTGGGGCTCTTGGTGTTTGTTTCCTGGTGCCCTTGGTGTTCGAGTCCTGCTGCTGTTGATATTTAAGATCAGATGCTCTTGGTATTTGAGAACTCGTTCTCTTGAAGTTTGAGACCTGGTGCTCCTGGTGTTTGAAATCTGGTGGTCTTGGTGTTTGCGACCTGGTGCTCTTGTTGTTTGAGACCTGGTACACTTGGTGTTTGAGAGCTGGTGCTCTTGGTGATTGAAACCTGCTGCTCTTGGTGTTTGAGAGCTGGTGTTGTTGGTTTTTGCGACCTTGTTATCATGGTGTTGGAGACCTGGTGCTCTTTGTGTTTGAGACCTGCTGCTCTTGGTGTTTGAGAGCTAGATGCTCTTGGTGTTTGAGACCTGGTGCTCTTGGTGTTAGAGACTTGCTGCTCTTGGTGTTTGAGACCTGGAGCACATGGTGATTCAGACCTGGTTATCTTGGTGTTTTAGAAATGGTGCTCTTGATGTTTGAGAGCTGCTGATCTTTGTGTTTGAGACCCGGAGGACTTGGTGTTTGAGACCTGGTACATTTGTTTATGAGACCAGGTACACTTGGTGTTTGATACCTGGTGCTCTTGGTGTTTGAGACCTGGTGCTATTGGTGTTTGAGACCTGGTGCTCTTGGTGTATGAGAACCTGGTGCTCTTTGTGTTTGAGACCTGCTGTCTTGATGTTTGCGACCTGGTGATCTTGGTGTTTGAGACCTGGTGGTGTTGGTGTTTGAGTCCTCGTACACTTGGTGTTTGATACCTGGTGCTATTGGTGTTTGACACCTAGTGCACTTGGTGTTTGAGACCTGGTTGTCTTGGTGTTTGCGACCTGGTGCTCTTGGTCTTTGAGACCTTGTGCTCTTGGTGTTTGAGACCCCTTTCTCTTGGTGTTTGAGACCTGGTGATCTTGTTGTTTGAGACAAGGTGCTCTTGTTGTTTGAGACCTCGTGCCCTTGGTGTTTGAGACCTGCTGCTCTTGGTGTTTGATACCGGTTGCTCCTGTTGTTTGAGAGCGTGTTGTCTTGGTGTTTGAGACCTGGTGTTCTTGGTGTTAGAGACCTGCTGCTCTTGGTGTTTGAGACCTAGTGCACTTGGTTATTCAGACCTCGTGATCTTGGTGTTTTAGAAATTGTGCTCTTGGTGTTTGAGAACCGGTGCTCTTGGTGTTTGAGACCTGGTAAACTTCGTGTTTGAGACCAGGTACAGTTGGTGTTTTTGGCCTGGTGCTCTTGTTGTTGGAGACCTGGTACACTTGTTGTTTGAGAGCTGGTGCTCTTGGTATTTGAAACCTCCTGCTCTTGGTGTTTGAGAGCTGGTGTTGTTGCTTTTTGAGACCTTGTTATCATGGTGTTTGAGACCTGGTGCTCTTTGTGTTTGAGACCTGCTGCTCTTGGTGTTTGAGAGCTGGTGATCTTTGTGTTTGAGACCCCGAGGTCTTGGTGTTTAAGACCTGGAACATTAGTTTATGATACCAGGTACACTTGGTGTTTGATACCTGGTGCTCTTGGTTTTTGAGACCTGGTGCTATTGGTGTTTGAGACCTGGTGCTCTTGGTGTATGCGACCTGGTGCTCTTTGTGTTTGAGACCTGCTGTCTTGATGTTTGAGACCTGGTGATCTTGGTGTTTGAGACCTGGTGCTTTTGGTGTTTGAGACCTGGTAAACTTGGTGTTTGAGAGCTGGGCCTCTTGGTGTTTGTTTCCTGGTGCTCTTGGTGTTTGAGACCTGCTGCTCCTGATATTTAAGATCAGATGCTCTTGGTATTTGAGACCTCCTTTTCTTGATGTTTGAGACCTGGTGCTCTTGGTGTTTGAGACCTGTTGCTCTTGGTGTTTGAGAATGGCGATCTTCGTGTTTGAGACCTGGTTGTCTTGGTGTTTGAGAGCTGGTGCTCTTAGTGTTTGAGACCTGGTGCTCTTGGTGTTTGAGAATGGTGATCTTGGATTTTGAGACCTGGTTGTCTTGGTGTTTGAGAGCTGGATTTCTTGGTGTTTGAGATCTGGTACACTTGCGGTTTGGGACCTGATGCTCTTGGTGTTTGTGACCTGGTACATTTGTTTTTGAGACCAGGTACACTTGGTGTTTGAGACCTGGTGCTATTGGTGTTTGAGACCTGGTGCTATTGGTGTTTGAGACCTGGTGCTCTTGGTTTTTGTGACCTGGTGTTCTTGGTGTTTGAGAGCTGGTGCACTTGGTGTATGATTCCTCGTGATTTTGGTGTTTGGGACCAGGTGGTCTTGAAGTTTGAGACCTGGTACACTTGGTGTTTGAGACCTGGTGCTATTGGTGTTTGACACCTAGTGCTCTTGGTGTTTGAGACCTGGTTGTCTTCGTGTTTGCGACCTGGTGCTCTTGGTTTTGAGACCTTGTGCTCTTGGTGTTTGAGAATTGTTTCTCTTGGTGTTTGAGACCTGGTGCTCTAGTTGTTTGAGACTAGGTGCTCTTGGTGTTTGAGACCTGGAGCTCTTGGTGTTAGAGACTTGCTGCTCTTAGTGTTTGAGGCCTGGAGCACATGGTGATTCAGACCTGGTGATCTTGGTGTTTTAGAAATGGTGCTCTTGGTGTTTGAGACCTGGTGCTCTTGGTGTTTGAGACCTGGTAAACTTCGTGTTTCAGACCCGGTACAGTTGGTGTTTGAGGCCTGGCGCTCTTCATGTTAGATATCTGGTGCTTTTGGTGTTTGAGACGTGGTGCTCTTGGTGTTTGAGACCTGGTGCTCTTGGTGTTTGAGACCAGGAGGTCTTCGTGTTTGAGACCTGGTGCTCTTGGTTTTGAGACCTGTTTGTCTTGACGTTTGAGACCTGGTCCTCTTTGTGTTTGATACCTGCTGCTCTTTGTGTTTGAGACCAGGTGATCTTAGTGTTTGAGACCTGGTGGCCTTGGTGTTTTTGACCTGCTACACTTGTTGTTTTAGACTGTGTGCTATTGGTGTTTGAGACCTTGTGCTCTTGGTATTTGAGATCTGTTGCTGTTGGTCTTTGAGACCTGGTGCTCTTCGTGTTTGAGACCTGGTGATTTTGGTGTTTGAGACCTGCTGCTCTTGGTGTTTAGGAACTGGTGCTCTTGGTGTTTGAGAGCTGGTGCTCTTAGTGTTTGAGACCTGGTGCTCTTTGTGTATGAGACCTGGTGCTCTTTCTGTTTGAGAACTGCTGCTCTTAGTGTTTGAGACCTGGAGATCTTGGTGTTTGAGACCTAGTACACTTGGTGTTTGAGAGCTGGGGCTCTTGGTTTTTGTTTCCTGGTGCTCTTGGTGTTCGTGACCTGCTGCTGTTGATATTTAAGATCTGATGCTCTTGGTATTTGAGACCTCGTTGTCTTGAAGTTTGAGACCTGGCGCTCTTCGTGTTTTAAACCTGGTGGTCTTGGTGATTGCGACCTGGTGCTCTTGTTGTTTGAGACCTGGTACACTTGGTGTTTGAGAGCTGGTGCTCTTGGTGTTTGAAAGCTGCTGCTCTTGGTGTTTGAGAGCTGGTGCTGTTGGTTGTTGCGACCTTGTTATCATGTTGTTTGAGACCTGGTGCTCTTTGTGTTTGAGACCTGCTGTCTTGATGTTTGCGACCTGGTGATCTTGGTGTTTGAGACCTGGTGGTTTTGGTGTTTGAGACCTGGTACACTTGGTGTTTGAGAGCTGGGGCTCTTGGTGTTTGTTTCCTGGTGATCTTGGTGTTTGAGACCTGGTGCTCTTTGTGTATGAGACCTGGTGCTCTTTGTGTTTGAGACCTGCTCTCTTGATGTTTGAGACCTGGTGATCTTGGTGTTTGAGACCTGGTGGTTTTGGTGTTTGAGACCTGGTACACTTGGTATCTGAGAGCTGGGGCTCTTGGTGTTTGTTTCCAGGTGCTCTTGGTGTTTGAGAGCTACTGCGCCTGATATGTAAGATCAGATGCTCTTGGTATTTGAGACCTCGTTTTCTTCGTGTTTGAGACCTGGTGCTCTTGGCGTTTGAGAATGGTGATCTTGGTGTTTGAGACCTGGTGCACTTGGTGTTTGATTCCTGTTGATTTTGCTGTTTGGGACCTGGTGCTCCTGCTTTTTGAGTGCTGGTGATTTTGGTGTTAGGGACGTGGTGTTCTTGGTGTTTGAGAACTCGTGGTCATGTTTTTTGAGTCTTGTTGGCCTTGGATTTGCGAACTGGTTTTCTTGGTGTTTGAGACCTGGTGGTCTTGGAGTTTGAGACCTGGTGCACTTCGTGATTCAGACCTGGTGATCTTGGTATTTGTGACCTTGTACTCTTGGTGTTTGATACCTTTTGCACTTGTTGTTTGAGAGCGTGTTGTCTTGCTGTTTGAGACCTGTTGCTCTTGGTGTTAGAGACCTGCTGCTCTTGGTGTTTGAGACTTGGTGCACTTGGTGATTTAGACCTGGTGATCTTGGTGTTTGAGAGCTGGTGCTCTTGGTGTTTGAGACCTGGTGCTCTTGTTGTTTGAGACCTGGTAAACTTAGTGTTAGAGACCAGGTACAGTTGTTGTTTGAAGCCTGGTGCTCTTCGTGTTAGATACCTCTTGCTCTTGGTGTTTGAGTCCTGGTGGTCTTGTTGTTTGAGACCTGGTGCTTTTGGTGCTTGAGACCTGGTGCTCTTGGTGTTTGAGACCTGGTGCTCCGGGTGTTTCAGACCTGGTGGTCTTCGTGTTTGAGACCTGGTGCTCTTGGTTTTTGAGACCTGTTTGTCTTGGCGTTTGAGTCCTGGTCCTCTTTGTGTTTGAGACCTGCTGCTCTTGGTGTTTTAGACCTGGTGATCTTGGTGTTTGAAAACTGGCGACCATGGTGTTTGTGACCTGCTACACTTGTTGTTTTAGGCTGTGTGCTATTGGTGTTTGAGACCTTTTGCTCTTGGTATTTGAGATCTGGTGCTGTTGGTCTTTGAGACCTGGTGCTCTTCATGTTTGAGACCTGGTGAGTTTGGTGTTTGAGAACTGCTGCTCTTGGTGTTTACGAACTGGTGCTCTTGGTGTTTGAGACCTGGTGCTCTTGGTGTATGAGACCTGGTGCTCATTGTGTTTGAGACCTGCTGCTCTTAGTGTTTGAGACCTGGTGATCTTGGTGTTTGAGACCTGGTACACTTGGTGTTTGAGAGCTGGGGCTCTTGGTGTTTGTTTCCTGGTGCTCTTGGTATTCGAGACCTGCTGCTAATGAGATTTAAGATCTGACGCTCTTGGTATTTGAGACCTCGTTCTCTTGAAGTTTGAGACATGTTGCTTTTGGTGTTTGAAACCTGGTGGTCTTGGTGTTTGCGACCTGGTGCTCTTGTTGTAGGAGACCTGGTACACTTGGTGTTTGAGACTTGGTGCTCTTGGTGTTTGAAACCTGCTGCTCTTGGTGTTTGAGAGCTGGTGCTGTTGGTTTTTGCGACCTTGTTATCATGTTGTTTGTAACCTGGTGCTCATTGTGTTTGAGACCTGTTGCTCTTGGTGTTTGAGAGCTGGTGATCTTTGTGTTTGAGACCCGGAGGTCTTGTTGTTTGAGACCTGGTACTTTTGTTTATGAGACCAGGTACACTTGGTTTTTGATACCTGGTGCTCTTGGTGTTTGAGACCTGGTGCTCTTTGTGTATGAGACCTGGTGCTCTTTGTGTTTGAGACCTGCTCTCTTGATGTTTGAGACCTGGTGATCTTGGTGTTTGAGACCTGGTGGTTTTGGTGTTTGAGAGCTGGGGCTCTTGGTGTTTGTTTCCTGGTGCTCTTGGTCTTCGAGACCTGCTGCTAATGATATTTAAGATCTGATGCTCTTGGTATTTGAGACCTCGTTGTCTTGAAGTTTGAGACATGTTGCTTTAGGTGTTTGAAACCTGGTGGTCTTCGTTTTTGCGACCTGGTGCTCTTGTTGTTGGAGACCTGGTACACTTGGTGTTTGAGAGCTGGTGCTCTTGGTGTTTGAAACCTGCTGCTTTTGGTTGAGAGCTGGTACTGTTGGTTTTTGCGACCTTGTTATCATGTTGTTTGAGACCTGGTGCTCTTTGTGTTTGAGACCTGCTGCTCTTGGTGTTTGAGAGCTGGTGATCTTTGTGTTTGAGACCCGGAGGTCTTGGTGTTTGAGACCTGGTACATTTGTTTATGAGACCAGGTACACTTGGTGTTTGACACCTGGTGCTCTTGGTGTTTGAGACCTGGTGCTATTGGTGTTTGAGACCTGGTGCTCTTGGTGTATGCGACCTGGTGCTCTTTGTGTTTGAGACCTGCTGTATTGATGTTTGAGACCTGGTGATCTTGGTATTTGAGACCTGTTGGTCTTGGTGTTTGAGAACTGGTACAGTTGGTGTTTGAGAGCTGGAACCTTTTGTTTGTTTCCTGGTGCTCTTGGTGTTTGAGACCTGCTGCTCCTGATATTTAAGATCAGATGCTCTTGGTATTTGTGACCTCGTTGTCTTGATGTTTGAGACCTGGTGCTCTTGGTGTTTGAGACCTGGTGCTCTTGGTGTTTGAGAATGGTGATCTTGGTGTTTGGGACCTAGTTGTCTTGATGTTTGAGACCTGGGGCTCTTGGTGTTTGAGACCTGGTGCTCTTGGTGTTTGAGAATGTTGATCTTGGTGTCTTAGACCTGGTTGTCTTGGTTTATGAGAGCTGGAGCTCTTGGTGTTTGAGATCGGGTGCTCTTGCGGTTGGGGACCTGCTTCTCATGGTGTTTGTGACCTGGTACATTTGTTTTTCAAACCAGGTGCACTTGGCGTTTGAGACCTTGTGCTCTTGATGTTTGAGACCTGATGCTATTGGTGTTTGGGACCTGGTGCTCTTGGTGTTTGTGACCTGGTGTTCTTGGTGTTTGAGAGCTGGTGCACTTGGTGTATGCGACCTGGTGCTCTGTGTGTTTGAGACCTGCTGTCTTGATGTTTGAGACCTGGTGATCTTGGTGTTTGAGACCTTGTGGTTTTGGTTTTTGAGAACTTTTACACTTGGTGTTTGAGAGCTGGGGCTCTTGGTGTTTGTTTCCTGGTGCTCTTGGTGTTTAGAACCTGCTGCTCCTGATATTTAAGATCAGATGCTCTTAGTATTTGTGACCTCGTTGTCATGATGTTTGAGACCTGGTGCTCTTGGAGTTTGAGAACTGGTGCTCTTGGTGTTTGAGACCTGGTGCTCTTGGTGTTTGAGAATGGTGATCTTGGTGTCTGACACCTGGTTGTCTTGGTATTTGAGAGCTGGAGCTCTTGGTGTTTGAGACCTGGTGCTCTTGCGGTTTGGTACCTGCTTCTCTTGGTGTTTCTGAACGGTACATTTGTTTTTGAGACCAGGTACACTTGGCGTTTGAGACCTGGTGCTATTGTGGTTTGAGACCTGGTGCTCTTGGTGCTTGTGACCTGGTGTTCTTGGTGTTTGAGAGCTGGTGCACTTGGTGTTTGATTCCTGTTGATTTTGTTTTTTGGCACCTGGTGCCCCTGGTGTTTGAGACCTGGAGATTTTCGTGTTTGTGATTTGGTGTTCTTGGTGTTGAGAACTGGTGGTCTTGGTTTTTCAGTCATGGTGGTCTTGGGTTTTGAGATCTGGTGATCTTGGTGTTTGAGACCACGTGGTCTTGGAGTTTGAGACCTGGTACACTTGAAGTATGAGAGCTGGTGTTATTGGTGTTTGACACCTAGTGCTCTTGGTGTTTGAGACCTTGTGCTCTTGGTGTTTGAGATCTGTTTCTCTTCGTGTTTGAGACCTGGTGCTCTTGGTGTTTGAGACTAGGTGCTCTCGGTGCTTGAGACCTGGTGCTCTTGGTTTTTAAGACCTGCTGCTCTTGGTGTTTGATACCTGCTGCTCTTGATTTTTGAGAGCGTGTTGTCTTGGTGGTTGAGACCTGGTGCTCTTGGTGTTAGAGACCTGCTGCTCTTGGTGTTTGAGACCTGGTGCACTTGGTGATTCAGACCTGGTGATCTTGGTATTTGAGAGCTGGTGCTCTTGGTGTTTGAGACCTGGTGCTCTTGGTGTTTGAGACCTGGTGTTCTTGGTTTTTGAGAGGTGGAGCTTTTGGTGTTTGAGACCTGGTACTCTTGCGGTTTGGGACCTGCTTCTCTTGGTGTGTGTGACCTGGTACATTTGTTTTTGAGACCAGTTACACTTGGCGTTTGAGACCTGGTGCTCCTGGTGTTTGAGACCTGGTGCTATTGGTGTTTGAGACCTGGTGCTCTTGGTGTTTGTGACCTGGTGTTCTTGGTGTTTGAGAGCTGGTGCACTTGGAGTTTGATTCCTGGTGATTTTGGTTTTTGGGACCTGGTGCTATTGGTGTTTGAGACCTGGTGCTCTTGGTGTTTGTGACCTGGTGTTCTTGGTGTTTGAGAGCTGCTGCACTTGGTGTTTGAGACCTGGTGATTTTGGTATTTGAGACGTGGTGTTCTTGGTGTTTGTGATCTGGTGGTCTTGGTTTTTGCGTGTTGGTGGTCTTGGGTTTTGAGATCTGGTGATCTTGGTTTTTGAGACCTCGTGGTCTTGGAGTTTGAGACCTTGTACACATGTTTGAGACCTGGTAAACTTTGTGTTTGAGACCAGGTACAGTTGGTGTTTGAGGCCTGGTGCTCTTCGTGTTAGATACCTGGTGCTCTTGGTGTTTGAGACCTAGTAGACTTGGTGTTTGAGACCTGGTGATTTTGGTGTTTGAGAACTGATTCTCTTGGTGTTTGAGACCTAGTACTCGTGGTGTTTGAGACCTGGTGGTCTTCGTGTTTGAGACCTGGTGCTTTTGGTTTTTGAGACCTGTTTGTCTTGGTGTTTGAGACCTGGTCCTCTTTGTGTTTGAGAACTGCTGCTTTGGTGTTTGAGATCTGGTGATCTTGTTGTTTGAGACCTGGTGGCCTTGGTGTTTGTGACCTGCTACACTTGTTGTTTTAGACTTTGTGCTATTCCTGTTTGAGACCTTGTGCTCTGGGTATTTGAGATCTGGTGTTGTTGGTCTTTGAGACCTGCTGCTCTTCGTGATTGAGAACTGGTGATTTTGGTGTTTGAGACCTGCTGCTCTTGGTGTTTAGGAACTGGTGCTCTTGGTGTATGAGACCTGGTACTCTTTGTGTTTGAGACCTGCTGCTCTAAGTGTTTGAGACCTGGTGATCTTGGTGTTTGAGACCTGGTAAACTTGGTGTTTGAGAGCTGGGGCTCTTGGTGTTTGTTTCCTGGTGCTCTTGGTGTTCGAGACCTTGTGCTCTTGGTGTTTGAGACCTGTTTCTCTTGGTGTTTGAGACCTGGTGCTCTTGGTGTTTGAGACTAGGTGCTCTCGGTGCTAGAGACCTGCTGCTCTTGGTGTTTGAGACCTGGTGCACTTGGTGATTCAGACCTGGTGATCTTGGTATTTGAGAGCTGGTGCTCTTGGTGTTTGAGACCTGGTGCTCTTGGTGTTTGAGACCTGGTGTTCTTGGTTTTTGAGAGGTGGAGCTCTTGGTGTTTGAGACCTGGTGCTCTTGCGGTTTGGGACCTGCTTCTCTTGGTGTTTGTGACCTGGTACATTTGCTTTTGAGACCAGTTACACTTGGCGTTTGAGACCTGGTGCTCTTGGTGTTTGAGACCTGGTGCTATTCGTGTTTGAGACCTGGTGCTCTTGGTGTTTGTGACCTGGTGTTCTTGGTGTTTGAGAGCTGGTGCACTTGGTGTTTGATTCCTGGTGATTTTGGTTTTTGGGACCTGGTGTTATTGGTGTTTGAGACCTGGTGATTTTGGTTTTTGGGACCTGGTGCTATTGGTGTTTGAGAGCTGCTGCACTTGGTGTTTGAGACCTGGTGATTTTGGTATTTGAGACGTGGTGTTCTTGGTGTTTGTAATCTGGTGGTCTTGGTTTTTGCGTGTTGGTGCTCTTGGGTTTTGAGATCTGGTGATCTTGGTTTTTGAGACCTCGTGGTCTTGGAGTTTGAGACCTTGTACACTTGTTTGAGACCTGGTAAACTTTGTGTTTGAGACCAGGTACAGTTGGTGTTTGAGGCCTGGTGCTCTTCGTGTTAGATACCTGGTGCTCTTGGTGTTTGAGACGTAGTAGACTTGGTGTTTGAGACCTGGTGATTTTGGTGTTTGAGATCTGGTTCTCTTGGTGTTTGATACCTAGTGCTCGTGGTGTTTGAGACCTGGTGGTCTTCGTGTTTGAGACCTGGTGCTCTTGGTTTTTGAGACCTGTTTGTCTTGGTGTTTGAGACCTGGTCCTCTTTGTGTTTGAGAACTGCTGCTTTGGTGTTTGAGACCTGGTGATCTTGTTGTTTGAGACCTGGTGGCCTTGGTGTTTGTGACCTGCTACACTTGTTGTTTTAGACTTTGTGCTATTCCTGTTTGAGACCTGGTGCTATGGGTATTTGAGATCTGGTGTTGTTGGTCTTTGAGACCTTCTGCTCTTCGTGTTTGAGAACTGGTGATTTTGGTGTTTGAGACCTGCTGCTCTTGGTGTTTAGGAACTGGTGCTCTTGGTGTTTGAGAGCTGGTTCTCTTGGTGTTTGAGACCTGGTGCTCTTGGTGTATGAGACCTGGTACTCTTTGTGTTTGAGACCTGCTGCTCTAAGTGTTTGAGACCTGGTGATCTTGGTGTTTGAGACCTGGTACACTTGGTGTTTGAGAGCTGGGGCTCTTGGTGTTTGTTTCCTGGTGCTCTTGGTGTTCGAGACGTGCTGCTGTTGATATTTAAGATCTGATGCTCTTGGTATTTGAGACCTCGTTGTCTTGCTGTTTGAGTCCTGGTGCTCTTGTTTTTGCAGACCTGGTACACTTGGTGTTTGAGAGCTGGTGCTCTTGGTGTTTGAAACCTGCTGCTCTTGGTGTTTGAGAGCAGGTGCTGTTGGTTTTTGCGACCTTGTTATCATGGTGCTTGAGACCTGGTGCTCTTTCTGTTTGAGACCTGCTGCTCTTGGTGTTTGAGAGCTGGTGATCTTTGTGTTTGAGACCCGGAGGTATTGGTGTGGAGACATGGTACATTTGTTTATGAGAGCAGGTACACTTGGTGTTTGATACCTGGTGCTCTTGGTCTTTGAGACCTGGTGCTATTGGTGTTTGAGACCTGGTCCTCTTGCTGTATGAGACCTGGTGCTCCTTCTGTTTGAGACCGGCTGTCTTGATGTTTGAGACCTGGTGATCTTGGTGTTTGAGACCTGCTGCTCATGATATTTAAGATCAGATGCTCTTAGTATTTGTGACCTCGTTGTCTTGATGTTTGAGACCTGATGCTCTTGGTGTTTGAGACCTGGTGCTCTTGGTGTTGGAGACCTGGTGCTCTTGGTGTTTGAGAATGGTGATCTTGGTGTCTGAGAACTGGTTGTCTTGGTATTTGAGAGCTGGAGCACCTGGTGTTTGAGACCTTGTGCTCTTGCGGTTTGGGACCTGGTTCTCTTGTTGTTTGTGACCTGGTACATTTGTTTTTGAGACCAGGTACACTTGGCGTTTGAGACCAGGTACACTTAGTGTTTGAGAGTTGGAGCTCTTGATGTTTGTTTCCTGGTGCTCTTTGTGTTTGAGACCTGCTGCTCCTGATATTTAAGATCCGGTGCTCTTGGTATTTGTGACCTCGTTTTCTTGATGCTTGAGACCTGGTGCTCTTGGTGTTTGAGACCTGGTGCTCTTGGTCTTTAAGAATGGTGATCTTGGTGTCTGAGACAAGGTTGTCTTGATGTTTGAGAGCTGGAGTTCTTGGTGTTTGAGACCTGGCGCTCTTGCGGTTTGGGACCTGCTTCTCTTGGTGTTTGTGACCTGGTACATTTGTTTTTGAGACCAGGTACACTTGCCGTTTGAGACCTGGTGCTCTTGGTGTTTGAGACCTGGTGCTATTGGCTTTTGGGACCTGGTGCTCTTGGTGTTTGTGACCTGGTGTTCTTGGTGTTTGAGTGCTAGTGCACTTGGTGTTTGATTCCTGTTGATTTTGGTGTTTGGGACCTGGTGCTCCTGGTGTTTGAGACCTGGTGATTTTGGTGTTTGAGACGTGGTGTTCTTGGTGTTTGAGAACAGGTGGTCTTGGTTTTTGAGTCTTGGTGGTCTTGGGTTTTGAGATCAGGTGATCTTGGTGTTTGAAACCTCGTGGTCTTGGAGTTTGCGACCTGGTACACTTGATGTATGAGAACTGGTGCTATTGGTGTTTGACACCTAGTGCTCTTGGTGTTTGAGACCTGGTTGTCTTGGTGTTGCGACCTGGTGCTCTTGGTTTTTGAGACTTTGTGCTCTTGGTGTTTGAGACCTGTTTCTCTTGGTGTTTGAGACCTGGTGCTCTTGGTGTTTGCGACTAGGTGCTCTCGTTGGTTGAGACCTGGTGCTCTTGGTTTTTGAGACCGGCTGCTCTTGGTGTTTGATTCCTGCTGCTCTTGTTGTTTGAGAGCGTGTTGTCTTGGTATTTGCGACCTGTTGCTCTTGGTGTTAGAGACCTGCTGCTCTTGGTGTTTGAGACCTGGTGCACTTCGTGATTCAGACCTGGTGATCTTGGTATTTGAGAGCTGGTGATCTTTGTGTTTGAGACCTGGTGCTCTTGGTTTTTGAGACCAGGTAAACTTCTTGTTTGAGACCCTGTACAGTTGGTGTTTGAGGCCTGATGCTCTTTGTGTTAGATATCTGGTGCTCGTGGTGTTTGAGTCCTGGTGGTCTTGGTGTTTGAGACCTAGTACACTTGGTGTTTGAGATCTGGTGATTTTGGTGTTTGAGACCTGGTTCTTTTGGTGCTTGAGACCAAGTGCTCGTGGTGTTTGTGACCTGGTGGTCTTCGTGTTTGAGACCTGGTGCTCTTGGTTTTTGAGACCTCTTTGTCTTGGCGTTTGAGACCTGGTGATCTTTGTGTTGGAGACCCGGAGGTCTTGGTGTTTGAGACCTGGTACATTTGTTTATGAGACCAGGTACACTTGGTGTTTGATACCTGGTGCTCTTGGTGTTTGAGACCTGGTGCTAATGGTGTTTGAGACCTGGTGCTCTTGGTGTTTGTGACCTGGTGTTCTTGGTGTTTGAGAGCTGGTGCACTTGGTGTTTGATTCCTGGTGATTTAGGTGTTTGGGATCTGGTGCTATTGGAGTATGAGACCTGGTGCTCTTGGTTTTTGTGACCTGGTGTTCTTGGTGTTTGAGAGCTGGTGCACTTGGTGTTTGATTCCTGGTGATTTTGGTGTTTTGGACCTGGTGCCCCTGGTGTTTGAGACCTGTTGATTTGGTGTTTTAGACGTGGTGTTCTTGGTGTTTGAGAACTGGTGGTCTTGGTTTTTGAGTCTTGGTGGTCTTGGGTTTTGAGATCTGGTGATCTTGGTTTTTGAGACCTGGTGGTCTTGGAGTTTGAGACCTGGTACACTTGATGTATGAGAACTGTTGCTATTGGTGTTTGACACCTAGTGCTTTTGGTGTTTGAGACATGGTTGTCTTGGTGTTGCGACCTGGTGCTCTTGGTGTTTGAGACCTTGTGCCTTTGGTGTTTGAGACCTGTTTCTCTTGGTGTTTGAGACCTGGTGCTCTTGGTGTTTGAGAGCAGGTGCTCTCGGTGTTTGAGACCTGGTGCTCTTGGTTTTTGAGACCTGCTGCTCTTGTTGTTTGATACCTGCTGCTCTTGTTGTTTGAGAACGTGTTGTCTTGGTGTTTGAGACCTGGTGCTCTTGGAGATGGAGAACTGCTGCTCTTGGTGTTTGAGTCCTGGTGAACTTGGTGATTCAGACCTGGTGATCTTGGTATTTGAGAGCTGGTGCTCTTGGTGTTTGAGACCTGGTGCTCTTGGTGTTTGAGACCTGGTAAACTTTGTGTTTGAGACCCGGTAAAGTTGGTGTTTGAGGCCTGGTGCTCTTCGTGTTAGATACCTGGTGCTCTTGGTGTTTGAGTGCTGGTGGTCTTGGTGTTTGAGACCTATTACTCTTGGTGTTTGAGATCTATTGATTTTGGTGTTTGAGACCTGGTTCTCTTGGTGTTTGAGACCTAGTGCTCGTGGTGTTTGAGACGTGGTTGTCTTCGTGTTTGAGACCTGGTGCTCTTGGTTTTTGAGACCTGTTTGTCTTGACCTTTGAGACCTGGTCCTCTTTGTGTTTGATACCTGCTGCTCTTGGTGTTTGAGACCTGATGATCTTTGTGTTTGAGACCTGGTGACCTTGGTGTTTGTGGACTGCTACACTTGTTGTTTTAGACTTTGTGGTATTCCTGTTTGAGACCTTGTGCTCTGGGTATTTGAGATCTGGTGCTGTTGATCTTTGAGACCTGCTGCTCTTCGTTTTTGAGAACTGGTGATTTTGGTGTTTGAGACCTGCTGCTCTTGGTGTTTAGTAACTGGTTCTTTTGGTGTTTGAGAGCTGGTTCTCATGGTGTTTTAGGCCTGGTGCTCTTGGTTTATGAGACCTGGTACTCTTTGTGTTTGAGACCTGCTGCTCTAAGTGTTTGAGACCTGGTGATCTTGTGTTTGAGACCTGGTACACTTGGTGTTTGAGAGCTGGGGCTCTTGGTGTTTGTTTCCTGGTGCTCTTGGTGTTCGAGACGTGCTGCTGTTGATATTTAAGATCTGATGCTCTTGGTATTTGAGACCTCGCTGTCTTGCTGTTTGAGACCTGGTGCTCTTGTTTTTGCAGACCTGAGACACTTGGTGTTTGAGAGCTGGTGCTCTTGGTGTTTGAAACCTGCTGCTCTTGGTGTTTGAGAGCTGGTGATCTTTGTGTTTGAGACCCGGAGGTCTTGGTGTTTGAGACCTGGTACATTTGTTTATGATACCAGGTACACTTGGTGTTTGATACATGGTTCTCTTGGTGTTTGAGACCTGGTGCTAATGGTGTTTGAGACCTGGTCCTCTTGCTGTATGAGACCTGGTGCTCTTTGTGTTTGAGACCTGCTGTCTTGATGTTTGAGACCTGGTGATCTTGTGTTTGAGACCTGTTGGTCTTGGTTTTTGAGACCTGGTACACTTTGTGCTTGGGAGCTGGAGATCTTGGTGTTTGTTTCCTGGTGCTCTTGGTGTTTGAGACCTGCTGCTCATGATATTTAAGATCAGATGCTCTTAGTATTTGTGACCTCGTTGTCTTGATGTTTGAGACCTGGTGTTCTTGGTGTTTGAGAACTGGTGCTCTTGGTGTTTGAGACCTGGAGCTCTTGGTGTTTGAGAATGGTGATCTTGGTGTCTGAGACCTGGTTGTCTTGGTATTTGAGAGCTGGAGCTCCTGGTGTTTGAGACCTGGTGCTCTTGCGATTTGGGACCTGGTTCTCGTGTTGTTTGTGACCTGGTACATTTGTTTTTTAGACCAGGTACACTTGGCGTTTGAGACCAGGTACACTTGGTGTTTGAGAGTTGCAGCTCTTGGTGTTTGTTTCCTGGTGCTCTTTGTGTTAGAGACCTGCTGCTCCTGATATTTAAAATCAGATGCTCTTGGTATTTGTGACCTCGTTGTCTTGATGTTTGAAACCTGATGCTCTTAGTGTTTGAGATGTGGTGCTCTTCGTGCTTGAGAATGGTGATCTTGGTGTCTGAGACCTGGTTGTCTTGATGTTTGAGAGCTGGAGTTCTTGGTGTTTGAGAGCCGGTGCTCTTGCGGTTTGGGACCTGCTTCTCTTGGTGTTTGTGACCTGGTACATTTGTTTTTGAGACCAGGTACACTTGGCGTTTGAGACCTGGTGCTCTTGGTGTTTGAGACCTGGTGCTTTTGGTGTTTGAGACCTGGTGCTCTTGTTGTTTGTGACCTGGTGTTCTTGGTGTTTGAGAGCTGGTGCACTTGGTGTTTGATTCCTGGTGATTTTGGTTTTTGGGAACTGGTGCTATTGGGGATTGAGACCTTGTGCTCTTGGTTTTTGTGACCTGGTGTTCTTGGTGTTTGAGAGCTGGTGCACTTGGTGTTTGTTTCCTGGTGATTTTGGTGTTTTGGACCTGGTGCCCCTGGTGTTTGAGACCTGGTGATTTGGTGTTTGAGACGTGGTGTTCTTGGTGTTTGAGAACTGGTGGTATTGGTTTTTGAGTCTTGGTGGTCTTGGGTTTTGAGATATGGTGATTTTGGTTTCTGAGACCTCGTGGTCTTGGAGTTTGAGACATGGTACACTTGATGTATGAGAACTGTTGCTATTGGTGTTTGACACCTAGTGCTTTTGTGTTTGAGACCTGGTTGTCTTGATGTTGCGACCTGGTGCTCTTGGTGTTTGAGACCTTGTGCTCTAGGTGTTTGCGACCTGTTTCTCTTGGTGTTTGAGAGCTGGTGCTCTTGGTGTTTGAGAGCAGGTGCTCTCGGTGTTTGAGACCTGGTGCTCTTGGTTTTTGAGACCTGCTGCTCTTTGTGTTTGATACCTGCTGCTCTTGTTGTTTGAGAGCTTGTTGTCTTGGTGTTTGAAACGTCTTGCTCTTGGTGTTAGAGACCTGCTGCTCTTGGTGTTTGAGAACTGGTGCACTTGGTGATTCAGACCTGGTGCTCTTGGTGTTTGAGACCTGGTAAACTTCGTGTCTGAGACCCGGTACAGTTGGTGTTTGAGGCCTGGTGCTCTTCGTGTTAGATACCTGGTGCTCTTGGTGTTTGAGTCCTGGTGGTCTTGGTGTTTGAGACCTAGTACTCTTGGTGTTTGAGATCTGGTGATTTTGGTTTTTGAGACCTGGTTCTCTTGGTGTTTGAGATCTGGTGATTTTGGTTTTTGAGACCTGGTTCTCTTGGTGTGTGAGACCTGGTGCTCGTGGTGTTTGCGACGTGGTGGTCTTCGTGTTTGAGACCTGGTGCTCTTGGTTTTTGAGACCTGTTTGACTTGACATTTGAGACTTGGTCCTCTGTGTGTTTGATACCTGCTGCTCTTGGTGTTTGAGACCTGATGATCTTGGTGTTTGAGACCTAGTGACCTTGGTGTTTGTGACCTGCTACACTTGTTGTTTTAGACTTTGTGCTATTCCTGTTTGAGACCTTGTGCTCTGGGTATTTGAGATCTGGTGCTGTTGACCTTTGAGACCTGCTGCTCTTCGTGTTTGAGAACTGGTGATTTTGGTGTTTGAGACCTGCTGCTCTTGGTGTTTAGTAACTGGTGTTCTTGGTGTTTGAGAGCTGGTTCTCTTGGTGTTTGAGACCTTGTGCTCTTGTTGTATGAGACCTGGTTCTCTTTGTGTTTGAGACCTGCTGCTCTAAGTGTTTGAGACCTGATGATCTTGGTGTTTGAGACCTGGTACACTTGGTGTTTGAGAGCTGGGGCTCTTGGTGTTTGTTTCTTGGGCTCTTGGTGTTCGAGACGTGCTGCTGTTGATATTTAAGATCTGATGCTCTTGGTATTTGAGACCTCGTTGTCTTGCTCTTTGAGACCTGGTGCTCTTGTTTTTGCAGACCTGGTACACTTGGTGTTTGAGAGCTGGTGCTCTTGGTGTTTGAAACCTGCTGCTCTTGGTGTTTGAGAGCTGGTACTGTTCGTTTTTGCGACCTTGTTATCATGGTCTTTGAGACCTGGTGCTCTTTGTGTTTGTGACCTGCTGCTCTTGGTGTTTGAGAGCTGGTGATCTTTGTGTTTGAGACCCGGAGGTCTTGGTGTTTGAGACCTGGTACATTTGTTTATGAGACCAGGTACACTTGGTGTTTGATACCTGGTTCTCTTGGTGTTTGAGACCTGGTGCTATTGGTGTTTGAGACCTGGTCCTCTTGGTGTATGAGACCTGGTGCTCTTTCTGTTTGAGACCTGCTGTCTTGATGTTTGAGACCTGGTGATCTTCGTGTTTGAGACCTGTTGGTCTTGGTTTTTTAGAACTGGTACACTTGGTGTTTGGGAGCTGGAGATCTTGGTGTTTGTTTCCTCGGGCTCTTGGTGTTTGAGACCTGCTGCTCCTGATATTTAAGATCAGATGCTCTTGGTATTTGTGACCTCGTTGTCTTGATGTTTGAGACCTGGTGCTCTTGGAGTTTGAGACTTGGCGCTCTTGGTGTTTGAGAATGGTGCTCTTGGTGTTTTAGAATGGTGATCTTGGTGTCTGAGACCTGGTTGTCTTGGTATTTGAGAGCTGGAGCTCTTGGTGTTTGAAACCCGGTGCTCTTGCGCTTTTGGACCTTCTTCCCTTTTGTTTGTGAATTGGTACATTTGTTTTTGAGACCAGGTACACTTGGTGTTTGAGACCTGGTGCTCTTGGTATTTGAGACCTGGGGATTTTGGTGTTTGGGACCTGGTGCTATTGGTGCTTCAGACCTGGTGCTCTTGGTGTTTGTGGCCTGGTGTTCTTGGTGTTTGAGAGCTGGTGCACTTGGTGTTTGAATCCTGGTGATTTTCGTGTTTGGGACCAGGTGCCCCTGGTGTTTGAGACCTTGTGATTTTGATTTTTGAGACGTCGTGTTCTTGGTGTTTGAGAACTGGTGGTCTTGGTTTTTGAGTCTTGGTGGTCTTGGTTTTTGAGATCTGTTGTTCTTGGTGTTTGAGACCTGGTGGTCTTGGAGTATGAGACCTGGTGCTATTGGTGTTTGACACCTAGTGCTCTTGGTGTTTGAGACCTTGTGATCTTTGTGTTTGAGACCTGTTTCTCTTGGTGTTTGATATCTGCTGCTCTTGTTGTTTGAGAGCGTGTTGTCTTAGTGTTTGAGACCTGGTGCTCTTCGTGTTAGATACCTGGTGCTCTTGCTGTTTGATTCCTGGTTGTCTTGGTGTTTGAGACCTAGTAGACTTGGTGTTTGAGACCCGGTACAGTTGGTGTTTCAGGCCTGGTGCTCTTCGTGTTAGATACCTGGTGCTCTTGGTGTTTGATTCCTGGTTGTCTTGGTGTTTGAGACCTAGTAGACTTGGTGTTTGAGATCTGGTGATTTTGGTGTTTGAGACCTAGTTCCCTTGGTGTTTGAGACGTGGTGGTCTTCGTGTTTGACACCTGGTGCTCTTGGTTTTTGAGACCTGTTTGTCTTGGCGTTTGAAACCTGGTCCTCTTTGTGCTTGATACCTGCTGCTCTTGGTGTTTGAGACCTGGTGATCTTGGTGTTTGAGACCTGGTGGCCTTGGTGTTTGTGTCCTGCTACACTTGTTGTTTTAGACTGTGTGCGATTGGTGTTTGAGACCTTGTGATCATGTTATTTGAGACCTGCTGCTCTTCGTGTTTGAGAACTGGTGACTTTGGTGTTTGAGACCTGCTGCTCTTGGTGTTTAGTAACTGGTCCTCTTGGTGTTTGAGACCTGGTGCTCTTGGTGTATGAGACATGGTTTTCTTTGTGTTTGAGACCTTTTGCTCTAAGTGTTTGAGACCTGGTGATCTTGGTGTTTGAGACCTGGTACCACTTCTTGTTTGAGAGCTGGGGTGTATGAGACATGGTTTTCTTTGTGTTTGAGACCTTTTGCTCTAAGTGTTTGAGACCTGGTGCTCTTGGTGTTCGAGACGTGCTGCTGTTGATATTTAAGATCTGATGCTCTTGGCATTTGAGACCTCGTTGTCTTGATGTTTGAGACCTGGTGCTCTTTGTGTTTGAGACTTGCTGCTCTTGGTGTTTGAGAGCTGCTGATCTTTGTGTTTGAGACCCGGAGGTCTTGGTGTTTGAGACCTGGTACATTTGTTTATGAGACCAGGTACACTTGGTGTTTGATACCTGGTGCTCTTGGTGTTTGAGACCTTGTGCTATTGGTGTTTGAGACCTGGTGCTCTTGCTGTTGGAGACCTGGTACACTTGATGTTTGAGTACTTCTGCTCTTGGTGTTTGAAACCTGCTGCTCTTGGTGTTTGAGAGCTGGTGCTGTTGTTTTTTGCGACACTGTTATCATGGTGTTTGAGACCTGGTGCTCATTGTGTTTGAGACTTGCTGCTCTTGGTGTTTGAGAGCTGGTGATCTTTGTGTTTGAGACCCGGAGGTCTTGGTGTTTGAGACCTGGTACATTTGTTTATGAGACCAGGTACACTTGGTGTTTGATACCTTATGCTCTTGGTGTTTGAGACCTTGTGCTATTGGTGTTTGACACCTGGTGCTCTTGCTGTATGAGACCTGGTGCTCTTTGTGTTTGAGACCAGCTGTCTTGATGTTTGAGACCTGGTGATATTAGTGTTTGAGACATGGTGTTCTTGGTGTTTGAGACCTGGTACACTTGGTGATTGAGAGCTGGAGCTCTTGGTGTTTATTTCCTGGTGCTCTGGGTGTTTGAGACCTGCTGCTCCTGATATTTAAGATCAGATGCTCTTGGTGTTTGAGACCTCGTTGTCTTGAAGTTTGAGACCTGGTGCTCTTGTTGTTTGAGAGCTGGTGCTCTTGGTGTTTGAGAATGGTGATCTTGGTGTTTAAGACCTAGTTGTCTTTGTGTTTGAGAGCTGGAGCTCTTGGTGTTTGAGACCTGGTGCTCTTGCGATTTGGGACCTGCTTCTCTTGGTGTTGGTGACCTGGTACATTTGTTTTTTAGACCAGATACACTTGGCGTTTGAGACCTGGTGCTCTTGGTGTTTGAGCCCCCTTGCTATTGCTGTTTGAGACCTGGTGCTCTTGGTGTTTGTGTCCTGGTGTTCTTGGTGTTTGAGAGCTGGTGCACTTAGTGTTTGATTCCTGGGGATTTTGGTGTTTGGGACCTGGTGCTATTGGTGTTTGAGAACTGGTGCTTTTGGTGATTCAGACGTGGTGCTCTTGGTGTTTGAGACCTGGTGCTTTTGGTGTATGAGACCTGGTACACTTTGTGTTTGAGACCTTTTGCTCTAAGTGTTTGAGACCTGGTGATCTTGGTGTTTGAGACCTGGTACCACTTCGTGTTTGAGAGCTGGAGCTCTTGGTGTTTGTTTCGTGGTGCTCTTGGTGTTCGAGACGTGCTGCTGTTGATATTTATGATCTGATGCTCTTGGTATTTGAGACCTCGTTGTCTTGATGTTTGAGACCTGGTGCTCTTTGTGTTTGAGAGTTGCTGCTCTTGGTGTTTGAGAGCTGCTGATCTTTGTGTTTGAGACGCGGAGGTCTTGGTGTTTGAGACCTGGTACATTTGTTTATGAGACCAGGTACACTTGGTGTTTGATAACTGGTGCTCTTGGTGTTTGAGACCTTGTGCTATTCGTGTTTGAGACCTGGTGCTCTTGCAGTATGAGACCTGGTGCTCTTTGTGTTTGAGACCTGCTGTCTTGATGCTTGAGACCTGGTGATCTTAGTGTTTGAGACCTGGTGCTCTGGGTGTTTGAGATCTGCTGCTCCTGATATTTAAGATCAGATGCTCTTGGTGTTTGAGACCTCTTTGTCATGATGTTTGAGACCTTTGCTCTTGGTGTTTGCGATCTGGTGCTCTTGGTGTTGGAGACCTTGTAAACTTGGTGTTTGAATCCTTGTGCTCTTGGTGTTTGAAACCTGCCGCTCTTGGTGTTTGAGAGCTGGTGCTGTTGGTTTTTGCGACCTTGTTATCATATTGTTTGAGACCTGGTGCTCTTTGTGTTTGAGACCAGCTGTCTTGATGTTTGAGACCTGGTGATATTAGTGTTTGAGACCTGGTGCTCTTGGTGTTTGAGACCTGGTACACTTGGTGATTGAGAGCTGGAGCTCTTGGTGTTTGTTGCCTGGTGCTCTGGGTGTTTGAGACCTGCTGCTCCTGATATTTAAGATCAGATGCTCTTGGTGTTTGAGACCTCGTTGTCTTGAAGTTTGAGACCTGGTGCTCTTGGTGTTTGAGACCTGGTGCTCTTGGTGTTTGAGAATGGTGATCTTGGTGTTTAAGACCTAGTTGTCTTTGTTTTTGAGAGCTGGAGCTATTGGTGTTTGAGACCTGGTGCTCTTGCGATTTGGAACCTGCTTCTCTTGGTGTTGGTGACCTGGTACATTTGTTTTTGAGACCAGATACACTTGGCGTTTGAGACCTGGTGCACTTGGTCATTCAGACGTGGTGATCTTGGTGTTTGAGAGCTGGTGCTCTTGGTGTTTGAGACCTGGTGCTCTTGGTGCTTGAGACCTGGTAAACTTGGTGTTTGAGAGCCGGTACAGTTGGTGTTTGAGGCCTGGTGCTCTTCGTGTTAGATACCTGGTGCTCTTGATGTTTGAGTCCTGGTGGTCTTGGTGTTTGAGACCTAGTAGACTTGGTGTTTGAGATCTGGTGATTTTGGTGTTTGAGACCTAGTTCCCTTGGTGTTTGAGACGTGGTGGTCTTCGTGTTTGAAACCTGGTGCTCTTGGTTTTTGAGACCTGTTTGTCTTGGCGTTTGAAACCTGGTCCTCTTTGTGTTTGATACCTGCTGCTCTTGTTGTTTGACACCTGGTGATCTTGGTGTTTGAGACCTGGTGGCCTTGGTGTTTGTGTCCTGCTACACTTGTTGTTTTAGACTGTGTGCTATTGATGTTTGAGACCTTGTGATCTTGTTATTTGAGACCTGCTGCTCTTCGTGTTTGAGAACTTGTGACTTTGGTGTTTGAGACCTGCTGCTCTTGGTGTTTAGTAACTGGTGCTCTTGGTGTTTGAGACCTGGTGCTCTTGGTGTATGAGACCTGGTACTCTTTGTGTTTGAGACCTTTTGCTCTACGTGTTTGAGACCTGGTGATCTTGGTGTTTGAGACCTGGTACCACTTCGTGTTTGAGAGCTGGGGCTCTTGGTGTTTGTTTCCTGGTGCTCTTGGTGTTCGAGACTTGCTGCTGTTGATATTTAAGATCTGATGCTCTTGGTATTTGAGACCTCGTTGTCTTGGTGTTTGAGACCTGGTGCTCTTTGTGTTTGAGAGTTGCTGCTCTTGGTGTTTGAGAGCTGGTGAGCTTTGTGTTTGAGACCCGGAGGTCTTGGTGTTTGAGACCTGGTACTTTTGTTTATGAGACCAGGTACACTTGGTGTTTGATACCTGGTGCTCTTGGTGTTTGAGACCTTGTGCTATTGGTGTTTGAGACCTGTTGCTCTTGCTGTTGGAGACCTGGTACACTTGATGTTTGAGTGCTTCTGCTCTTGGTGTTTGAAACCTGCTGCTCTTCGTGTTTGAGATCTGGTGCTGTTGGTTTTTGCGACCTTGTTATCATGGTGTTTGAGACCTGGTGCTCTTTGTGTTTGAGACTTGCTGCTCTTGGTGTTTGAGAGCTGGTGATCTTTGTTTTTGAGACCCGGAGGTCTTGGTGTTTGAGACCTGGTACATTTGTTTATGAGACCAGGTACACTTGGTGTTTGATAACTGTTGCTCTTGGTGTTTGAGACCTTGTGCTATTGGTGTTTGAGGCCTGGTGCTCTTGCAGTATGAGACCTGGTGCTCTTTGCGTTTGAGACCTGCTGTCTTGATGCTTGAGACCTGGTGATCTTAGTGTTTGAGACCTGGTGCTCTTGGTGTTTGAGACCTGGTACACTTGGTGATTGAGAGCTGGAGCTCTTGGTGTTTGTTTCCTGGTGCTCTGGGTGTTTGAGACCTGATGCTCCTGATATTTAAGATCAGATGCTCTTGGTGCTTGAGACCTCGTTGTCATCATGTTTGAGACCTGGTGCTCTTGGTGTTTGAGACCTCTTGCTCTTGGTGTTTGCGATCTGGTGCTCTTGGTGTTGGAGACCTGGTAAACTTGGTGTTTGAATGCTTGTGCTCTTGGTGTTTGAAACCTGCTGCTCTTGGTGTTTCAGAGCTGGTGCTGTTGGTTTTTGCGACCTTGTTATCATGGTTTTTGAGACCTGGTGCTCTTTGTGTTTGAGACTTGCTGCTCTTGGTGTTTGAGAGCTGGTGATCTTTGTGTTTGAGACCGGAGGTCTTTGTTTTTGAGAATTGGTACATTTGTTTATGAGACCAGGTACACTTGGTGTTTGATACCTGGTGCTCTTGGTGTTTGAGACTTTGTGCTATTGGTGTTTGAGACCTGGTGCTCTTGCTGTTGGAGACCTGGTGCTCTTTGTGTTTGAGACCAGCTGTTTTGATGTTTGAGACCTGGTGATATTAGTGTTTGAGACATGGTGCTCTTGGTGTTTGAGACCTGGTACACTTGGTGATTGAGAGCTGGAGCTCTTGGTGTTTGTTGCCTGGTGCTCTGGGTGTTTGAGACCTGCTGCTCCTGATATTTAAGATCAGATGCACTTGGTGTTTGAGACCTCGTTGTCTTGAAGTTTGAGACCTGGTGCTCTTGGTGTTTGAGACCTGGTGCTCTTGGTGTTTGAGAATGGTGTTTTTGGTGTTTGAGACCTGGTTGTCTTGGTGTTTGAGAGCTGGTGCTCTTGGAATTTGAGACCTGGTGCTCCTGGTGTTTGAGAATGGTGATCTTGGTGTTTAAGACCTAGTTGTCTTTGTGTTTGAGAGCTGGAGCTCTTGGTGTTTGAGACCTGGTGCTCTTGGTGTTTGAGACCTGCTGCTCTTGGTGTTTGATATCTGCTGCTCTTGTTGTTTGAGAGCGTGTTGTATTAGTGTTTGAGACCTGGTGCTCTTGGTGTTAGAGACCTGCTGCTCTTGGCGTTTGAGACCTGGTGCACTTGGTGTTTGAGAATGGTGATCTTGGTGTTTAAGACCTAGTTGTCTTTGTGTTTGAGAGCTGGAGCTCTTGGTGTTTGAGACCTGATGCTCTTGGTTTTTGAGACCTGCTGCTCTTGGTGTTTGCTATCTGCTGCTCTTGTTGTTTGAGAGCGTGGTGTCTTAGTGTATCAGACCTGGTGCTCTTGGTGTTAGAGACCTGCTGCTCTTGGCGTTTGAGACCTGGTGCACCTGGTCATTCAGACGTGGTGATCTTGGTGTTTGAGAGCTGGTGCTCTTGGTGTTTGAGACCTGGTGCTCTTGGTGCTTGAGACCTGGTAAACTTGGTGTTTGAGACCGGTACAGTTGGTGTTTGAGGCCTGGTGCTCTTCTTGTTAGATACCTGGTGCTCTTGGTGTCTGATTCCTGGTTGTCTTGGTGTTTGAGACCTAGTAGACTTGGTGTTTGAGATCGGGTGATTTTGGTGTTTGAGACCTGGTGCTCTGGGTGTATGAGACCTGGTACTCTTTGTGTTTGAGACCTTTTGCTCTAAGTGTTTGAGACCTGGTGATCTTGGTGTTTGAGACCTGGTACCACTTCGTGTTTGAGATATTGGGCTCTTGGTGTTTGTTTCCTGGTGCTCTTGGCGTTCGAGACGTGCTGCTGTTGATATTTAAGATCTGATTCTCTTGGTATTTGAGACCTCGCTGTCTTGATGTTTGAGACCTGGTGCTCTTTGTGTTTGAGACTTGCTGCTCTTGGTATTTGAGAGCTGGTGAGCTTTGTGTTTGAGACCCGGAGGTCTTGGTGTTTGAGACCTGGTACATTTGTTTATGAGACCAGGTACACTTGGTGTTTGATACCTGGTGCTCTTGGTGTTTGAGACCTTGTGCTATTGGTGTTTGAGACCTGGTGCTCTTGCTTTTGGAGACCTGGTACACTTGATGTTTGAGTGCTTCTGCTCTTGGTGTTTGAAACCTGCTGCTCTTGGTGTTTGAGAGCTGGTGCTGTTGGTTTTTGCGACCTTGTTATCATGGTGTTTGAGACCTGCTGCTCTTTGTGTTTGAGACTTGCTGCTCTTGGTGTTTGAGAGCTGGTAATCTTTGTGTTTGAGACCCGGAGGTCTTGGTGTTTGAGACCTGGTACATTTGTTTATGAGACCAGGTACACTTGGTGTTTGATACCTGGTGCTCTTGGTGTTTGAGACCTTGTGCTATTGGTGTTTGAGACCTGGTGGTCTTGCATTATGAGACCTGGTGCTCTTTGTGTTTGAGACCTGCTGTCTTGATGCTTGAGACCTGGTGATCTTAGTGTTGAGACCTGGTGCTCTTGGTGTTTGAGACCTTTTACACTTGGGGATTGAGAGCTGGAGCTCTTGGTGTTTGTTTCCTGGTGTTCTGGGTGTTTGAGACCTGCTGCTCCTGATATTTAAGATCAGATGCTCTTGGTGTTTGAGACCTCGTTGTCAAGATGTTTGAAACCTGGTGCTCTTGGTGTTTGAGACCTGTTGCTCTTGGTGTTTGCGATCTGGTGCTCTTGGTGTTGGAGACCTGGTAAACTTGGTGTTTGAATGCTTGTGCTCTTGGTGTATAAAACCTGCTGCTCTTGGTGTTTGAGAACTGGTGCTGTTGGTTTTTGCGACCTTGTTATCATGGTGTTTGAGACCTGGTGCTCTTTGTGTTTGAGACTTGCTGCTCTTGGTGTTTGAGAGCTGGTGATCTTGGTGCTTGAGACCCGGAGGTCTTTGTGTTTGAGAATTGGTACATTTGTTTATGAGACCAGGTACACTTGGTGTTTGATACCTGGTGCTCTTGGTGTTTGAGACCTTGTGCTATTGGTGTTTGAGACCTGGTGCTCTTGCTGTATGAGACCTGGTGCTCTTTGTGTTTGAGACCAGCTGTTTTGATGTTTGAGACCTGGTGATATTAGTGTTTGAGACATGGTGCTCTTGGTGTTTGAGACCTGGTACACTTGGTGATTGAGAGCTGGAGCTCTTGGTGTTTGTTGCCTGGTGCTCTGGGTGTTTGAGACCTGCTGCTCCTGATATTTAAGATCAGATGCACATGGTGTTTGAGACCTCGTTGTCTTGAAGTTTGAGACCTGGTGCTCTTGGTGTTTGAGACCTGGTGCTCTTGGTGTTTGAGAATTGTGTTCTTGGTGTTTGAGACCTGGTTGTCTTGGTGTTTGAGAATGGTGATCTTGGTGTTTAAGACCTAGTTGTCTTTGTGTTTGAGAGCTGGAGCTCTTGGTGTTTGAGACCTGGTGCTCTTGGTGTTTGAGACCTGCTGCTCTTGGTGTTTGATATCTGCTGCTCTTGTTGTTTGAGAGCGTGTTGTCTTAGAGTTTGAGACCTGTTGCTCTTGGTGTTAGAGACCTGCTGCTCTTGGCGTTTGAGACCTGGTGCACCTGGTCATTCAGACGTGGTGATCTTGGTGTTTGAGAGCTGGTGCTCTTGGTGTTTGAGACCTGGTGCTCTTGGTGCTTGAGACCTGGTAAACTTGGTGTTTGAGACCGGTACAGTTGGTGTTTGAGGCCTGGTGCTCTTCGTGTTAGATACCTGGTGCTCTTGGTGTCTGATTCCTGGTTGTCTTGGTGTTTGAGACCTAGTAGACTTGGTGTTTGAGATCGGGTGATTTTGGTGTTTGAGACCTGGTGCTCTGGGTGTATGAGACCTGGTACTCTTTGTGTTTGAGACCTTTTGCTCTAAGTGTTTGAGACCTTTTGATCTTGGTGTTTGAGACCTGGTACCACTTCGTGTTTGAGATATTGGGCTCTTGGTGTTTGTTTCCTGGTGCTCTTGGCGGTCGAGACGTGCTGCTGTTGATATTTAAGATCTGATGCTCTTGGTATTTGAGACCTCGCTGTCTTGATGTTTGAGACCTGGTGCTCTTTGTGTTTGAGACTTGCTGCTCTTGGTATTTGAGAGCTGGTGAGCTTTGTGTTTGAGACCCGGAGGTCTTGGTGTTTGAGACCTGGTACATTTGTTTATGAGACCAGGTACACTTGGTGTTTGATACCTGGTGCTCTTGGTGTTTGAGACCTTGTGCTATTGGTGTTTGAGACCTGGTGCTCTTGCTGTTGGAGACCTGGTACACTTGATGTTTGAGTGCTTCTGCTCTTGGTGTTTGAAACCTGCTGCTCTTGGTGTTTGAGAGCTGGTGCTGTTGGTTTTTGCGACCTTGTTATCATGGTGTTTGAGACCTGCTGCTCTTTGTGTTTGAGACTTGCTGCTCTTGGTGTTTGAGAGCTGGTAATCTTTGTGTTTGAGACCCGGAGGTCTTGGTGTTTGAGACCTGGTACATTTGTTTATGAGACCAGGTACACTTGGTGTTTGATACCTGGTGCTCTTGGTGTTTGAGACCTTGTGCTATTGGTGTTTGAGACCTGGTGGTCTTGCATTATGAGACCTGGTGCTCTTTGTGTTTGAGACCTGCTGTCTTGATGCTTGAGACCTGGTGATCTTAGTGTTGAGACCTGGTGCTCTTGGTGTTTGAGACCTTTTACACTTGGGGATTGAGAGCTGGAGCTCTTGGTGTTTGTGTCCTGGTGTTCTGGGTGTTTGAGACCTGCTGCTCCTGATATTTAAGATCAGATGCTCTTGGTGTTTGAGACCTCGTTGTCATGATGTTTGAGACCTGGTGCTCTTGGTGTTTGAGACCTGTTGCTCTTGGTGTTTGCGATCTGGTGCTCTTGGTGTTGGAGACCTGGTAAACTTGGTGTTTGAATGCTTGTGCTCTTGGTGTATGAAACCTGCTGCTCTTGGTGTTTGAGAACTGGTGCTGTTGGTTTTTGCGACCTTGTTATCATGGTGTTTGAGACCTGGTGCTCTTTGTGTTTGAGACTTGCTGCTCTTGGTGTTTGAGAGCTGGTGATCTTGGTGCTTGAGACCCGGAGGTCTTTGTGTTTGAGAATTGGTACATTTGTTTATGAGACCAGGTACACTTGGTGTTTGATACCTGGTGCTCTTGGTGTTTGAGACCTTGTGCTATTGGTGTTTGAGACCTGGTGCTCTTGCTGTATGAGACCTGGTGCTCTTGGTGTTTGAGACCAGCTGTTTTGATGTTTGAGACCTGGTGATCTTAGTGTTTGAGACATGGTGCTCTTGGTGTTTGAGACCTGGTACACTTGGTGATTGAGAGCTGGAGCTCTTGGTGTTTGTTGCCTGGTGCTCTGGGTGTTTGAGACCTGCTGCTCCTGATATTTAAGATCAGATGCTCTTGGTGTTTAAGACCTCGTTGTCATGATGTTTGAGACCTGGTGCTCTTGGTGTTTGAGACCTGGTACACTTGGTGATTGAGAGCTGGAGCTCTTGGTGTTTGTTGCCTGGTGCTCTGGGTGTTTGAGACCTGCTGCTCCTGATATTTAAGATCAGATGCACTTGGTGTTTGAGACCTCGTTGTCTTGAAGTTTGAGACCTGGTGCTCTTGGTGTTTGAGACCTGGTGCTCTTGGTGTTTGAGAATGGTGATCTTGGTGTTTAAGACCTAGTTGTCTTTGTGTTTGAGAGCTGGAGCTCTTGGTGTTTGAGACCTGGTGCTCTTGGTGTTTGAGACCTGCTGCTCTTGGTGTTTGATATCTGCTGCTCTTGTTGTTTGAGAGCGTGTTGTCTTAGTGTTTGAGACCTGGTGCTCTTGGTGTTAGAGACCTGCTGCTCTTGGCGTTTGAGACCTGGTGCACTTGGTGCTTGAGACCTGGTAAACTTGGTGTTTGAGACCCGGTACAGTTGGTGTTTGAGGCCTGGTGCTCTTCGTGTTTGATACCTGGTGCTCTTGGTGTTTGATTCCTGGTTGTCTTGGTGTTTGAGACCTAGTAGACTTGGTGTTTGAGATCTGGTGATTTTGGTGTTTGAGACCTGGTGCTCTTGGTGTATGAGACCTGGTAATCTTTGTGTTTGAGACCTTTTGCTCTAAGTGTTTGAGACCTGGTGATCTTGGTGTTTGAGACCTGGTACCACTTCGTGTTTGAGAGCTGGGGCTCTTGGTGTTTGTTTCCTGGTGCTCTTGGTGTTCGAGACGTGCTGCTGTTGATATTTAAGATCTGATGCTCTTGTTATTTGAGACCTCGTTGTCTTGATGTTTGGACCTGGTGCTCTTTGTGTTTGAGACTTGCTGCTCTTGGTGTTTGAGAGCTGGTGATCTTTGTGTTTGAGACCCGGAGGTCTTGGTATTTGAGACCTGGTACATTTGTTTATGAGACCAGGTACACTTGGTGTTTGATACCTGGTGCTCTTGGTGTTTGAGACCTTGTGCTATTGGTGTTTGAGACCTGGTGGTCTTGCATTATGAGACCTGGTGCTCTTTGTGTTTGAGACCTGCTGTCTTGATGCTTGAGACCTGGTGATCTTAGTGTTGAGACCTGGTGCTCTTGGTGTTTGAGACCTTTTACACTTGGGGATTGAGAGCTGGAGCTCTTGGTGTTTGTTTCCTGGTGTTCTGGGTGTTTGAGACCTGCTGCTCCTGATATTTAAGATCAGATGCTCTTGGTGTTTGAGACCTCGTTGTCATGATGTTTGAGACCTGGTGCTCTTGGTGTTTGAGACCTGTTGCTCTTGGTGTTTGCGATCTGGTGCTCTTGGTGTTGGAGACCTGGTAAACTTGGTGTTTGAATGCTTGTGCTCTTGGTGTATGAAACCTGCTGCTCTTGGTGTTTGAGAACTGGTGCTGTTGGTTTTTGCGACCTTGTTATCATGGTGTTTGAGACCTGGTGCTCTTTGTGTTTGAGACTTGCTGCTCTTGGTGTTTGAGAGCTGGTGATCTTGGTGCTTGAGACCCGGAGGTCTTTGTGTTTGAGAATTGGTACATTTGTTTATGAGACCAGGTACACTTGGTGTTTGATACCTGGTGCTCTTGGTGTTTGAGACCTTGTGCTATTGGTGTTTGAGACCTGGTGCTCTTGCTGTATGAGACCTGGTGCTCTTGGTGTTTGAGACCAGCTGTTTTGATGTTTGAGACCTGGTGATCTTAGTGTTTGAGACATGGTGCTCTTGGTGTTTGAGACCTGGTACACTTGGTGATTGAGAGCTGGAGCTCTTGGTGTTTGTTGCCTGGTGCTCTGGGTGTTTGAGACCTGCTGCTCCTGATATTTAAGATCAGATGCTCTTGGTGTTTAAGACCTCGTTGTCATGATGTTTGAGACCTGGTGCTCTTGGTGTTTGAGACCTGGTACACTTGGTGATTGAGAGCTGGAGCTCTTGGTGTTTGTTGCCTGGTGCTCTGGGTGTTTGAGACCTGCTGCTCCTGATATTTAAGATCAGATGCACTTGGTGTTTGAGACCTCGTTGTCTTGAAGTTTGAGACCTGGTGCTCTTGGTGTTTGAGACCTGGTGCTCTTGGTGTTTGAGAATGGTGATCTTGGTGTTTAAGACCTAGTTGTCTTTGTGTTTGAGAGCTGGAGCTCTTGGTGTTTGAGACCTGGTGCTCTTGGTGTTTGAGACCTGCTGCTCTTGGTGTTTGATATCTGCTGCTCTTGTTGTTTGAGAGCGTGTTGTCTTAGTGTTTGAGACCTGGTGCTCTTGGTGTTAGAGACCTGCTGCTCTTGGCGTTTGAGACCTGGTGCACTTGGTGCTTGAGACCTGGTAAACTTGGTGTTTGAGACCCGGTACAGTTGGTGTTTGAGGCCTGGTGCTCTTCGTGTTTGATACCTGGTGCTCTTGGTGTTTGATTCCTGGTTGTCTTGGTGTTTGAGACCTAGTAGACTTGGTGTTTGAGATCTGGTGATTTTGGTGTTTGAGACCTGGTGCTCTTGGTGTATGAGACCTGGTAATCTTTGTGTTTGAGACCTTTTGCTCTAAGTGTTTGAGACCTGGTGATCTTGGTGTTTGAGACCTGGTACCACTTCGTGTTTGAGAGCTGGGGCTCTTGGTGTTTGTTTCCTGGTGCTCTTGGTGTTCGAGACGTGCTGCTGTTGATATTTAAGATCTGATGCTCTTGTTATTTGAGACCTCGTTGTCTTGATGTTTGGACCTGGTGCTCTTTGTGTTTGAGACTTGCTGCTCTTGGTGTTTGAGAGCTGGTGATCTTTGTGTTTGAGACCCGGAGGTCTTGGTATTTGAGACCTGGTACATTTGTTTATGAGACCAGGTACACTTGGTGTTTGATACCTGGTGCTCTTGGTGTTTGAGACCTTGTGCTATTGGTGTTTGAGACCTGGTGCTCTTGCTGTTGGAGACCTGGTACACTTGATGTTTGAGTGCTTCTGCTCTTGGTGTTTGAAACCTGCTGCTCTTGGTGTTTGAGAGCTGGAGCTGTTGGTTTTTGCGACCTTGTTATCATGGTGTTTGAGACCTGGTGCTCTTTGTGTTTGAGACTTGCTGCTCTTGGTGTTTGAGAGCTGGTGATCTTTGTGTTTGAGACCCGGAGGTCTTGGTGTTTGAGACCTGGTTCATTTGTTTATGAGACCAGGTACACTTGGTGTTTGATACCTGGTGCTCTTGGTGTTTGAGACCTTGTGCTATTGGTGTTTGAGACCTGGTGCTCTTGCTGTATGAGACCTGGTGCTCTTTGTGTTTGAGACCAGCTGTTTTGATGTTTGAGACCTGGTGATATTAGTGTTTGAGAAATGGTGCTCTTCGTGTTTGAGACCTGGTACACTTGGTGATTGAGAGCTGGAGCTCTTGGTGTTTGTTGACTGGTGCTCTGGGTGTTTGAGACCTGCTGCTCCTGATATTTAAGATCAGATGCTCTTTGTGTTTGAGACCTCGTTGTCATGATGTTTGAGACCTGGTGCTCTTGGTGTTTGAGACCTGTTACACTTGGTGATTGAGAGCTGGAGCTCTTGGTGTTTGTTGCCTGGTGCTCTGGGTGTTTGAGACCTGCTGCTCCTGATATTTAAGATCAGATGCACTTGGTGTTTGAGACCTCGTTGTCTTGAAGTTTGAGACCTGGTGCTCTTGGTGTTTGAGACCTGGTGCTATTGGTGTTTGAGAATGGTGTTCTTGGTGTTTGAGACCTGGTTGTCTTGGTGTTTGAGAGCTGGTGCTCTTGGAATTTGAGACCTGGTGCTCTTGGTGTTTGAGAATGGTGATCTTGGTGTTTAAGACCTAGTTGTCTTTGTGTTTGAGAGCTGGAGCTCTTGGTGTTTGAGACCTGGTGCTCTTGGTGTTTGAGACCTGCTGCTCTTGGTGTTTGATATCTGCTGCTCTTGTTGTTTGAGAGCGTGTTGTCCTAGTGTTTTAGACCTGGTGCTCTTGGTGTTAGAGACCTGCTGCTCTTGGCGTTTGAGACCTGGTGCACTTGGTATTTCAGACGTGGTGATCTTGGTGTTTGAGAGCTGGTGCTCTTGGTGTTTGAGACCTGGTGCTCTTGGTGCTTGAGACCTGGTAAACTTGGTGTTTGAGACCCGGTACAGTTGGTGTTTGAGGCCTGGTGCTCTTCGTGTTAGATGCCTGGTGCTCTTGGTGTTTGATTCCTGGTTGTCTTGGTGTTTGAGACCTAGTAGACTTGGTGTTTGAGATCTGGTGATTTTGGTGTTTGAGACCTGGTGCTCTTGGTGTATGTGACCTGGTAATCTTTGTGTTTGAGACCTTTTGCTCTAAGTTTTTGAGACCTGGTGATCTTGGTGTTTGAGACCTGGTACCACTTCGTGTTTGAGAGCTGGGGCTCTTGGTGTTTGTTTCGTGGTGCTCTTGGTGTTCGAGACGTGCTGCTGTTGATATTTAAGATCTGATGCTCTTGGTATTTGAGACCTCGTTGTCTTGATGTTTGGACCTGGTGCTCTTTGTGTTTGAGACTTGCTGCTCTTGGTGTTTGAGAGCTGGTGATCTTTGTGTTTGAGACCCGGAGGTCTTGGTGTTTGAGACCTGGTACATTTGTTTATGAGACCAGGTACACTTGGTGTTTGATACCTGGTGCTCTTGGTGTTTGAGACCTTGTGCTATTGGTGTTTGAGACCTGGTGCTCTTGCTGTTGGAGACCTGGTACACTTGATGTTTGAGTGCTTCTGCTCTTGGTGTTTGAAACCTGCTGCTCTTGGTGTTTGAGAGCTGGAGCTGTTGGTTTTTGCGACCTTGTTATCATGGTGTTTGAGACCTGGTGCTCTTTGTGTTTGAGACTTGCTGCTCTTGGTGTTTGAGAGCTGGTGATCTTTGTGTTTGAGACCCGGAGGTCTTGGTGTTTGAGACCTGCTTCATTTGTTTATGAGACCAGGTACACTTGGTGTTTGATAACTGGTGCTCTTGGTGTTTGAGACCTTGTGCTATTGGAGTTTGAGACCTGGTGCTCTTGCAGTATGAGACCTGGTGCTCTTTGTGTTTGAGACCAGCTGTTTTGATGTTTGAGACCTGGTGATATTAGTGTTTGAGACATGGTGCTCTTGGTGTTTGAGACCTGGTACCCTTGGTGATTGAGAGCTGGAGCTCTTGGTGTTTGTTGCCTGGTGCTCTGGGTGTTTGAGACCTGCTGCTCCTGATATTTAAGATCAGATGCTCTTGGTGTTTGAGACCTCGTTGTCATGATGTTTGAGACCTGGTGCTCTTGGTGTTTGAGACCTGGTACACTTGGTGATTGAGAGCTGGAGCTCTTGGTGTTGGAGACCTGGTAAACTTGGTGTTTGAATCCTTGTGCTCTTGGTGTTTGAAACCTGCTGCTCTTGGCGTTTGAGAGCTGGTGCTGTTGGTTTTTGCGACCTTGTTATCATGGTGTTTGAGACCTGGTGCTCTTTGTGTTTGAGACTTGTTTTTCTTGGTGTTTGAGAGCTGGTGATCTTGGTGTTTGAGAATGGTGTTCTTGGTGTTTGAGACATGGTTGTCTTGGTTTTTGAGAGCTGGTGCTCTTGGTGTTTGAGACCTGGTGCTCTTGGTGTTTGAGAATGGTGATCTTGGTGTTTAAGACCTAGTTGTCTTTGTGTTTGAGAGCTGGAGCTCTTGGTGTTTGAGACTTGGTGCTCTTGCGATTTGGGACCTGCTTCTCTTGGTGTTGGTGACCTGGTACTTTTGTTTTTGACACCAGGTACACTTGGCGTTTGAGACCTGGTGCTCTTGGTGTTTGAGACCTGCTGCTCCTGATATTTAAGATCAGATGCTCTTGGTATTTGAGACCTCGTTGTCTTGATGATTGAGACCTGGTGGTCTTGGTGTCTGAGACCTGTTGCTCTTGGTGTTTGCGATCTGGTGCTCTTGGTGTTGGAGACCTGGTAAACTTGGTGTTTGAATGCTTGTGATCTTGGTGTTTGAAACCTGCTGCTCTTGGTGTTTGAGAACTGGTGCTGTTGGTTTTTGCGACCTTGTTATAATGGTGTTTGAGACCTGGTGCTCTTTGTGTTTGAGACTTGCTGCTCTTGGTGTTTGAGAGCTGGTGATCTTAGTGTTTGAGACCTGGTGCTCTTGGTGTTTGAGACCTGGTACACTTGGTGATTGAGAGCTGGAGCTCTTGGTGTTTGTTGCCTGGTGCTCTGGGTGTTTGAGACCTGCTGCTCCTGATATTTAAGATCAGATGCACTTGGTGTTTGAGACCTCGTTGTCTTGAAGTTTGAGACCTGGTGCTCTTGGTGTTTGAGACCTGGTGCTCTTGGTGTTTGAGAATGGTGATCTTGGTGTTTAAGACCTAGTTGTCTTTGTGTTTGAGAGCTGGAGCTCTTGGTGTTTGAGACCTGGTGCTCTTGGTGTTTGAGACCTGCTGCTCTTGGTGTTTGATATCTGCTGCTCTTGTTGTTTGAGAGCGTGTTGTCTTAGTGTTTGAGACCTGGTGCTCTTGGTGTTAGAGACCTGCTGCTCTTGGCGTTTGAGACCTGGTGCACTTGGTGCTTGAGACCTGGTAAACTTGGTGTTTGAGACCCGGTACAGTTGGTGTTTGAGGCCTGGTGCTCTTCGTGTTTGATACCTGGTGCTCTTGGTGTTTGATTCCTGGTTGTCTTGGTGTTTGAGACCTAGTAGACTTGGTGTTTGAGATCTGGTGATTTTGGTGTTTGAGACCTGGTGCTCTTGGTGTATGAGACCTGGTAATCTTTGTGTTTGAGACCTTTTGCTCTAAGTGTTTGAGACCTGGTGATCTTGGTGTTTGAGACCTGGTACCACTTCGTGTTTGAGAGCTGGGGCTCTTGGTGTTTGTTTCCTGGTGCTCTTGGTGTTCGAGACGTGCTGCTGTTGATATTTAAGATCTGATGCTCTTGTTATTTGAGACCTCGTTGTCTTGATGTTTGGACCTGGTGCTCTTTGTGTTTGAGACTTGCTGCTCTTGGTGTTTGAGAGCTGGTGATCTTTGTGTTTGAGACCCGGAGGTCTTGGTATTTGAGACCTGGTACATTTGTTTATGAGACCAGGTACACTTGGTGTTTGATACCTGGTGCTCTTGGTGTTTGAGACCTTGTGCTATTGGTGTTTGAGACCTGGTGGTCTTGCATTATGAGACCTGGTGCTCTTTGTGTTTGAGACCTGCTGTCTTGATGCTTGAGACCTGGTGATCTTAGTGTTGAGACCTGGTGCTCTTGGTGTTTGAGACCTTTTACACTTGGGGATTGAGAGCTGGAGCTCTTGGTGTTTGTTTCCTGGTGTTCTGGGTGTTTGAGACCTGCTGCTCCTGATATTTAAGATCAGATGCTCTTGGTGTTTGAGACCTCGTTGTCATGATGTTTGAGACCTGGTGCTCTTGGTGTTTGAGACCTGTTGCTCTTGGTGTTTGCGATCTGGTGCTCTTGGTGTTGGAGACCTGGTAAACTTGGTGTTTGAATGCTTGTGCTCTTGGTGTATGAAACCTGCTGCTCTTGGTGTTTGAGAACTGGTGCTGTTGGTTTTTGCGACCTTGTTATCATGGTGTTTGAGACCTGGTGCTCTTTGTGTTTGAGACTTGCTGCTCTTGGTGTTTGAGAGCTGGTGATCTTGGTGCTTGAGACCCGGAGGTCTTTGTGTTTGAGAATTGGTACATTTGTTTATGAGACCAGGTACACTTGGTGTTTGATACCTGGTGCTCTTGGTGTTTGAGACCTTGTGCTATTGGTGTTTGAGACCTGGTGCTCTTGCTGTATGAGACCTGGTGCTCTTGGTGTTTGAGACCAGCTGTTTTGATGTTTGAGACCTGGTGATCTTAGTGTTTGAGACATGGTGCTCTTGGTGTTTGAGACCTGGTACACTTGGTGATTGAGAGCTGGAGCTCTTGGTGTTTGTTGCCTGGTGCTCTGGGTGTTTGAGACCTGCTGCTCCTGATATTTAAGATCAGATGCTCTTGGTGTTTAAGACCTCGTTGTCATGATGTTTGAGACCTGGTGCTCTTGGTGTTTGAGACCTGGTACACTTGGTGATTGAGAGCTGGAGCTCTTGGTGTTTGTTGCCTGGTGCTCTGGGTGTTTGAGACCTGCTGCTCCTGATATTTAAGATCAGATGCACTTGGTGTTTGAGACCTCGTTGTCTTGAAGTTTGAGACCTGGTGCTCTTGGTGTTTGAGACCTGGTGCTCTTGGTGTTTGAGAATGGTGATCTTGGTGTTTAAGACCTAGTTGTCTTTGTGTTTGAGAGCTGGAGCTCTTGGTGTTTGAGACCTGGTGCTCTTGGTGTTTGAGACCTGCTGCTCTTGGTGTTTGATATCTGCTGCTCTTGTTGTTTGAGAGCGTGTTGTCTTAGTGTTTGAGGCCTGGTGCTCTTGGTGTTAGAGACCTGCTGCTCTTGGCGTTTGAGACCTGGTGCACTTGGTGCTTGAGACCTGGTAAACTTGGTGTTTGAGACCCGGTACAGTTGGTGTTTGAGGCCTGGTGCTCTTCGTGTTTGATACCTGGTGCTCTTGGTGTTTGATTCCTGGTTGTCTTGGTGTTTGAGACCTAGTAGACTTGGTGTTTGAGATCTGGTGATTTTGGTGTTTGAGACCTGGTGCTCTTGGTGTATGAGACCTGGTAATCTTTGTGTTTGAGACCTTTTGCTCTAAGTGTTTGAGACCTGGTGATCTTGGTGTTTGAGACCTGGTACCACTTCGTGTTTGAGAGCTGGGGCTCTTGGTGTTTGTTTCCTGGTGCTCTTGGTGTTCGAGACGTGCTGCTGTTGATATTTAAGATCTGATGCTCTTGTTATTTGAGACCTCGTTGTCTTGATGTTTGGACCTGGTGCTCTTTGTGTTTGAGACTTGCTGCTCTTGGTGTTTGAGAGCTGGTGATCTTTGTGTTTGAGACCCGGAGGTCTTGGTATTTGAGACCTGGTACATTTGTTTATGAGACCAGGTACACTTGGTGTTTGATACCTGGTGCTCTTGGTGTTTGAGACCTTGTGCTATTGGTGTTTGAGACCTGGTGCTCTTGCTGTTGGAGACCTGGTACACTTGATGTTTGAGTGCTTCTGCTCTTGGTGTTTGAAACCTGCTGCTCTTGGTGTTTGAGAGCTGGAGCTGTTGGTTTTTGCGACCTTGTTATCATGGTGTTTGAGACCTGGTGCTCTTTGTGTTTGAGACTTGCTGCTCTTGGTGTTTGAGAGCTGGTGATCTTTGTGTTTGAGACCCGGAGGTCTTGGTGTTTGAGACCTGGTTCATTTGTTTATGAGACCAGGTACACTTGGTGTTTGATACCTGGTGCTCTTGGTGTTTGAGACCTTGTGCTATTGGTGTTTGAGACCTGGTGCTCTTGCTGTATGAGACCTGGTGCTCTTTGTGTTTGAGACCAGCTGTTTTGATGTTTGAGACCTGGTGATATTAGTGTTTGAGAAATGGTGCTCTTCGTGTTTGAGACCTGGTACACTTGGTGATTGAGAGCTGGAGCTCTTGGTGTTTGTTGACTGGTGCTCTGGGTGTTTGAGACCTGCTGCTCCTGATATTTAAGATCAGATGCTCTTTGTGTTTGAGACCTCGTTGTCATGATGTTTGAGACCTGGTGCTCTTGGTGTTTGAGACCTGTTACACTTGGTGATTGAGAGCTGGAGCTCTTGGTGTTTGTTGCCTGGTGCTCTGGGTGTTTGAGACCTGCTGCTCCTGATATTTAAGATCAGATGCACTTGGTGTTTGAGACCTCGTTGTCTTGAAGTTTGAGACCTGGTGCTCTTGGTGTTTGAGACCTGGTGCTATTGGTGTTTGAGAATGGTGTTCTTGGTGTTTGAGACCTGGTTGTCTTGGTGTTTGAGAGCTGGTGCTCTTGGAATTTGAGACCTGGTGCTCTTGGTGTTTGAGAATGGTGATCTTGGTGTTTAAGACCTAGTTGTCTTTGTGTTTGAGAGCTGGAGCTCTTGGTGTTTGAGACCTGGTGCTCTTGGTGTTTGAGACCTGCTGCTCTTGGTGTTTGATATCTGCTGCTCTTGTTGTTTGAGAGCGTGTTGTCCTAGTGTTTTAGACCTGGTGCTCTTGGTGTTAGAGACCTGCTGCTCTTGGCGTTTGAGACCTGGTGCACTTGGTATTTCAGACGTGGTGATCTTGGTGTTTGAGAGCTGGTGCTCTTGGTGTTTGAGACCTGGTGCTCTTGGTGCTTGAGACCTGGTAAACTTGGTGTTTGAGACCCGGTACAGTTGGTGTTTGAGGCCTGGTGCTCTTCGTGTTAGATGCCTGGTGCTCTTGGTGTTTGATTCCTGGTTGTCTTGGTGTTTGAGACCTAGTAGACTTGGTGTTTGAGATCTGGTGATTTTGGTGTTTGAGACCTGGTGCTCTTGGTGTATGTGACCTGGTAATCTTTGTGTTTGAGACCTTTTGCTCTAAGTTTTTGAGACCTGGTGATCTTGGTGTTTGAGACCTGGTACCACTTCGTGTTTGAGAGCTGGGGCTCTTGGTGTTTGTTTCGTGGTGCTCTTGGTGTTCGAGACGTGCTGCTGTTGATATTTAAGATCTGATGCTCTTGGTATTTGAGACCTCGTTGTCTTGATGTTTGGACCTGGTGCTCTTTGTGTTTGAGACTTGCTGCTCTTGGTGTTTGAGAGCTGGTGATCTTTGTGTTTGAGACCCGGAGGTCTTGGTGTTTGAGACCTGGTACATTTGTTTATGAGACCAGGTACACTTGGTGTTTGATACCTGGTGCTCTTGGTGTTTGAGACCTTGTGCTATTGGTGTTTGAGACCTGGTGCTCTTGCTGTTGGAGACCTGGTACACTTGATGTTTGAGTGCTTCTGCTCTTGGTGTTTGAAACCTGCTGCTCTTGGTGTTTGAGAGCTGGAGCTGTTGGTTTTTGCGACCTTGTTATCATGGTGTTTGAGACCTGGTGCTCTTTGTGTTTGAGACTTGCTGCTCTTGGTGTTTGAGAGCTGGTGATCTTTGTGTTTGAGACCCGGAGGTCTTGGTGTTTGAGACCTGCTTCATTTGTTTATGAGACCAGGTACACTTGGTGTTTGATAACTGGTGCTCTTGGTGTTTGAGACCTTGTGCTATTGGAGTTTGAGACCTGGTGCTCTTGCAGTATGAGACCTGGTGCTCTTTGTGTTTGAGACCAGCTGTTTTGATGTTTGAGACCTGGTGATATTAGTGTTTGAGACATGGTGCTCTTGGTGTTTGAGACCTGGTACCCTTGGTGATTGAGAGCTGGAGCTCTTGGTGTTTGTTGCCTGGTGCTCTGGGTGTTTGAGACCTGCTGCTCCTGATATTTAAGATCAGATGCTCTTGGTGTTTGAGACCTCGTTGTCATGATGTTTGAGACCTGGTGCTCTTGGTGTTTGAGACCTGGTACACTTGGTGATTGAGAGCTGGAGCTCTTGGTGTTGGAGACCTGGTAAACTTGGTGTTTGAATCCTTGTGCTCTTGGTGTTTGAAACCTGCTGCTCTTGGCGTTTGAGAGCTGGTGCTGTTGGTTTTTGCGACCTTGTTATCATGGTGTTTGAGACCTGGTGCTCTTTGTGTTTGAGACTTGTTTTTCTTGGTGTTTGAGAGCTGGTGATCTTGGTGTTTGAGAATGGTGTTCTTGGTGTTTGAGACATGGTTGTCTTGGTTTTTGAGAGCTGGTGCTCTTGGTGTTTGAGACCTGGTGCTCTTGGTGTTTGAGAATGGTGATCTTGGTGTTTAAGACCTAGTTGTCTTTGTGTTTGAGAGCTGGAGCTCTTGGTGTTTGAGACTTGGTGCTCTTGCGATTTGGGACCTGCTTCTCTTGGTGTTGGTGACCTGGTACTTTTGTTTTTGACACCAGGTACACTTGGCGTTTGAGACCTGGTGCTCTTGGTGTTTGAGACCTGCTGCTCCTGATATTTAAGATCAGATGCTCTTGGTATTTGAGACCTCGTTGTCTTGATGATTGAGACCTGGTGGTCTTGGTGTCTGAGACCTGTTGCTCTTGGTGTTTGCGATCTGGTGCTCTTGGTGTTGGAGACCTGGTAAACTTGGTGTTTGAATGCTTGTGATCTTGGTGTTTGAAACCTGCTGCTCTTGGTGTTTGAGAACTGGTGCTGTTGGTTTTTGCGACCTTGTTATAATGGTGTTTGAGACCTGGTGCTCTTTGTGTTTGAGACTTGCTGCTCTTGGTGTTTGAGAGCTGGTGATCTTAGTGTTTGAGACCTGGTGCTCTTGGTGTTTGAGACCTGGTACACTTGGTGATTGAGAGCTGGAGCTCTTGGTGTTTGTTGCCTGGTGCTCTGGGTGTTTGAGACCTGCTGCTCCTGATATTTAAGATCAGATGCTCTTGGTGTTTGAGACCTCGTTGTCTTGAAGTTTGAGACCTGGTGCTCTTGGTGTTTGAGACCAGGTGCTCTTGGTGTTTTAGAATGGTTTTCTTGGTGTTTGAGACCTGGTTGTCTTGGTGTTTGAGAGCTGGTGCTCTTGATGTTTGAGACCTGGTGCTCTTGGTGTTTGAGAATGGTGATTTTGGTGTTTAAGACCTAGTTGTCTTTGTGTTTGAGAGCTGGAGCTCTTGGTGTTTGAGACCTGGTGCTCTTGCTATTTGGGACCTGCTTCTCTTGGTGTTGGTGCCCTGGTACATTTGTTTTTCAGACCAGATACACTTGGCGTTTGAGACCTGGTGCTCTTGGTGTTTGAGACCCCTTGCTATTGCTGTTTGAGACCTGGTGCTCTTGGTGTTTGTCTCCTGGCGTTCTTGGTGTTTGTAAGCTGGTGCACTTGGTGTTTGATTCCTGGTGATTTTGGTGTTTGGGACCTGGTGCTATTGGTGTTTGAGAACTGGTGCTTTTGGTGATTCAGACGTGGTGATCTTGGTGTTTGAGAGCTAGTGATCTTGGTGTTAGAGAGCTGCTGCTCTTGGTGTTTTAGACCTGGTGCACTTGGTGATTCTGAGCTGGTGATCTTGGTGTTTGAGAGCTGGTGCTCTTGGTGTTTGAGACCTGGTGCTCTTGGTGCTTGAGACCTGGTAAACTTCGTGTTTGAAACCCGGTACAGTTGGTGTTTGAGGCCTGTTGCTCTTCGTGATAGATACCTGGTTCTCTTGGTGTTTTAGTCCTGATGGTCTTGGTGTTTCAGACCTAGTAGACTTGGTGTTTGAGATCTGGTGATTTTGGTGTTTGAGACCTGGTGGTCTTGGTGTTTGAGACGTAGTGCTCTTGGTGTTTGAGACCTGGTTGTCTTCGTGTTTGAGTCCTGGTGATCTTGGTGTTTGAGACCTGGTGGCCTTGGTGTTTGTGACCTGCTACACTTGTTGTTTTAGACTGTGTGCTATTGTTTTTTGAGACCTTGTGCTCTTCTTTTTTGAGGTCTGGTGCTGTTGGTCTTTGAGACCTGCTGCTCTTGGTGTTTGAGACCTAGTTCCCTTGGTGTTTGAGACGTGGTGGTCTTCGTGTTTGAGAACTGGCGATTTTGGTGTTTGAGACATGCTGCTCTTGGTGTTTAGTAACTGGTGCTCTTGGTGTTTGAGAGCTGGTTCTCTTGGTGTTTGAGACCTGGTGCTCTTGGTGTATGAGACCTGGTACCCTTCTTGTTTGAGAGCTGGGGCTCTTGGTGTTTGTTTCCTGGTTCTCTTGGTGTTGGAGACGTGCTGCTGTTGATATTTAAGATCTGATGCTCTTGGTATTTGAGACCTCGTTGTCTTGCCTTTTGAGACCTGGTGCTCTTGGTGTTTGAGACCAGGCACACTTGGCGTTTGAGACCTGGTGCTCTTGGTGTTTGAGACCTGGTGCTATTGGTGTTTGGGACCTGGTGCTATTGGTGTTTGTAACCTGGTGCTCTTGGTGTTTGTGAACTGGTGTTCTTGGTGTTTGAGAGCTGGTGCACTTGGTGTTTGATTCCTGGTGATTTTGGTGTTTGGGACCTGGTGCCCCTGGTGTTTGAGACCTGGTGATTTTGCTGTTTGAGACGTGGTGTTCTTGGTGTTTGAGTACTGGTGGGCTTGGTTTTTGAGTCTTGGTGGTCTTGATTTTTGAGATCTGGTGATATTGGTGTTTGAGACCTGGTGGTATTGACGTTTGAGACCTGGTACACTTGGAGTTTGAGAGCTGGTGCTATTGGTGTTTGACAACTAGTGCTCTTGGTGTTTGAGACTTGGTTGTCTTGGTGTTTGCGACCTGGTTCTCTTGGTGTTTGAGACCTTGTGCTCTTGGTGTTTGAGACCTGTTTCTCTTGGTGTTTGAGACCTGGTGCTCTTGGTGTTTGAAAGCGTGTAGTCTTGGTGTTTGAGACCTGGTGCTCTTGGTTTTAGAGAGCTGCTGTTCTTGGTGTTTGAGACCTGGTGCACTAGGTGATTCAGACCTGGTGATCTTGGTGTTTGAGAGCTGGTGCTGTTGTTGTTTGAGATCTTGTGCTCTTGGTGTTTGAGACCTGGTGCTCTTGGTGTTTGAAACCTGGTGGTCTTCGTTTTCGAGACCTTGTGCTCTTGGTGTTTGAGACCTGTTTCTCTTGTGTTTGAGAGGTGGTGCTCTTGGTGTTTGAGACTAGGTGCTCTCGGTGTTTGAGACCTGGTGCTCTTGGTTTTTGAAACCTGCTGCTCTTGGTGTTTGATACCTGCTGCTCTTGTTGTTTGAGAGCGTGTAGTCTTGGTGTTTGAGACCTGGTGCTCTTGCGATTTTGGACCTGCTTCTCTTGGTGTTGGTGACCTGGTACATTTGTTTTTGAGACCAGATACACTTTGCGTTTGAGCCCTGGTGCTCTTGGTGTTTGAGACCCCTTGCTATTGCTGTTTGAGACCTGGTGCTCTTGTTATTTGTGTCCTGGTGTTCTTGGTGTTTGGGAGCTGGTGCACTTGGTCTTTGATTCCTGGTGATTTTGGTGTTTGGGACCTGGTGCTATTGGTGTTTGAGAACTGGTGCTTTTGGTGATTCAGACGTGGTGATCTTGGTGTTTGAGAGCTAGTTTTCTTGGTGTTAGAGAGCTGCTGCTCTTGGTGTTTGAGTCCTGGTGGTCTTGGTGCTTGAGACCTAGTAGACTTGGTGTTTGAGGTCTGGTGATTTTGGTGTTTGAGACCTGGTGCTCTTGGTGTTTGAGACCTAGTTCCCTTGGTGTTTGAGACGTGGTGGTCTTCGTGTTTGAGAACTGGCGATTTTGGTGTTTGAGAAATGCTGCTCTTGGTGTTTAGTAACTTGTGCTCTTGGTGTTTGAGAGCTGGTTCTCTTGGTGTTTGAGACCTGGTGCTCTTGGTGTATGAGACCTGGTACACTTCTTGTTTGAGAGCTGGGGCTCTTGGTGTTCGAGACGTGCTGCTGTTGATATTTAAGATCTGATGCTCTTGGTATTTGAGACCTCGTTGTCTTGCTGTTTGAGACCTGGTGCTCTTGGTGTTTGAGACCTGGTACACTTGGTGTTTGAGTGCTGGTGCTCTTGGTGTTTGAAACCTGCTGCTCTTTGTGTTTGAGAGCTGGTGCTGTTGGCTTTTTGCGACCTTGTTATCATGGTGTTTGTGACCTGGTGCTCTTTGTGTTTGAGACTTGCTGCTCTTGGTTTTTGAGAGCTGGTGATCTTTGTTTTTGTGACCCGGAGGTCTTGGTGTTTGAGACCTGGTACATTTGTTTATGAGACGAGGTACACTTGGTGTTTGATACGTTGTGCTCTTGGTGTTTGAGACCTTGTGCTATTGGTGTTTGAGACCTGGTGCTCTTGCTGTATGAGACCTGGTGCTCTTTGTGCTTGAGACCTGCTGTCTTGATGTTTGAGACATGGTGATATTTCTGTTTGAGACATAGTGCTCTATGCGTTTGAGACCTGGTACACTTGGTGATTGAGAGCTGGTGCTCTTGGTTTTTGTTTCCTGGTGCTCTGGGTGTTTGAGACCTGCTGCTCCTGATATTTAAGATCAGATGCTCTTGGTATTTGAGACCTCGTTGTCTTGATGTTTGAGACCTGGTGCTCTTGGTGTTTGAGACCTGTTGCTCTTGGTGTTTGAGAATGGGGATCTTAGTGTTTGAGACCTGGTTGTCTTGGTGTTTGAGAGCTGGTGCTCTTGGTGTTTGAGACCTGTGCTCTTGGTGTTTGAGAATGATGATCTTGGTGTTTAAGACCTAGTTGTCTTGGTGTTTGAGAGCTGGAGCTCTTGGTGTTTGAGACCTGGTGCTCTTGCGATTTGGGACCTACTTCTCTTGGGGTTTGTGACCTGGTACATCTGTTTTTGAGACCAGGTACACTTGGCGTTTGTGACCTGGTGCTCTTGGTGTTTGAGACCTGGTGCTATTGTTGTTTGAGACCTGGTGCTATTGGTGTTTTTGACCTGGTGTTCTTGGTGTTTGAGTGCTGGTGCACTTGGTGTTTAATTCCTGTTAATTTTGGTATTTGGGACCTGGTGCTATTGGTGTTTTTAACCTGGTGCTCTTGGTGTTTGAGAGCTGGTGCACTTGGTGTTTGATTCCTGGTGATTTTGGTGTTTGGGACCTGGTGCCCCTGGTGTTTGAGACCTGGTGCTTTTGGTGTTTGGGACGTGGTGTTCTTGGTGTTTCAGAACTGGTGGGCTTGGTTTTTGAGTCTTGGTGGTCTTGATTTTTGAGATCTGGTGATATTGGTGTTTGAGACCTGGTGGTCTTGACCTTTGAGACCTGGTACACTTGGAGTTTGAGACCTGGTGCTATTGGTGTTTGACAACTAGTGCTCTTGGTGTTTGAGACTTGGTTGTCTTGGTGTTTGCGACCTGGTTCTCTTGGTGTTTGAGACCTTGTGCTCTTGGTGTTTGAGACCTGCTGCTCTTCGTGTTTGATACCCGGTGCTCTTGTTGTTTGAAAGCGTGTTGTCTTGGTGTTTGAGACCTGGTGCTCTTGGTTTTAGAGAGCTGCTGCTCTTGGTGTTTGAGACCTGGTGCACTAGGTGATTCAGAGCTGGTGATCTTGGTGTTTGAGAGCTGGTGCTGTTGGTGTTTGAGATCTTGTGCTCTTGGTGTTTGAGACCTGGTGCTCTTGGTGTTTGAAACCTGGTGGTCTTCGTTTTTGAGACCTGGTGCTCTTGGTGTTTGAGACCTGTTTCTCTTGTGTTTGAGACCTGGTGCTCTTGGTGTTTGAGACTAGGTGCTCTCGGTGTTTGAGACCTGGTGCTCTTGGTTTTTGAAACCTGCTGCTCTTGGTGTTTGATACCTGCTGCTCTTGTTGTTTGAGAGCGTGTAGTCTTTTTGTTTGAGACCTGGTGCTCTTGGTGTTAGAGACCTGCTGCTCTTGGTGTGTGAGACCTGGTGCAATTGGTGATTAAGACCTGGTGATCTTTGTATTTGAGAGCTGGTGCTCTTGGTGTTTGAGACCTGGTGCTCTTGGTGTTTGATACCCGGTGCTCTTGTTGTTTGAAAGCGTGTTGTCTTGGTGTTTGAGACCTGGTGCTCTTGGTTTTAGAGAGCTGCTGCTCTTGGTGTTTGAGACCTGGTGCACTAGGTGATTCAGAGCTGGTGATCTTGGTGTTTGAGAGCTGGTGCTGTTGGTGTTTGAGATCTTGTGCTCTTGGTGTTTGAGACCTGGTGCTCTTGGTGTTTGAAACCTGGTGGTCTTCGTTTTTGAGACCTGGTGCTCTTGGTGTTTGAGACCTGTTCCTCTTGTGTTTGGGACCTGGTGCTCTTGGTGTTTGAGACTAGGTGCTCTCGGTGTTTGAGACCTGGTGCTCTTGCTTTTTGAAACCTGCTGCTCTTGGTGTTTGATACCTGCTGCTCTTGTTGTTTGAGACCGTGTAGTCTTTTTGTTTGAGACCTGGTGCTCTTGGTGTTAGAGACCTGCTGCTCTTGGTGTGTGAGACCTGGTGCAATTGGTGATTAAGACCTGGTGATCTTTGTATTTGAGAGCTGGTGCTCTTGGTGTTTGAGACCTGGTGCTCTTGGTGTTTGATACCTGGTGCTCTTGTTGTTTGAAAGCGTGTACTCTTGGTGTTTGAGACTTGGTGCTCTTGGTGTTAGAGACCTGCTGCTCTTGGTGTTTGAGACCTGGTGCAATTGGTGATTACGACCTGGTAATCTTTGTATTTGAGAGCTGGTGCTCTTGGTGTTTGAGACCTGGTGCTCTTGGTGTATGAGACCTGGTGCTCTTTGTGTTTGAGAACTGCTGTCTTGATTTTTGAGACCTGGTGATCTTGGTGTTTGAGACCTGTTGGTCTTGGTGTTTGTTTCCTGGTGCTCTTGGTGTTTGAGACCTG